>NC_136061.1:597803413-598438843 GCF_964261635.1 Lissotriton helveticus | reverse complement strand
GGCAGACCAAACTACCAAGCCAATTCTTCATTGGAAAGGAAACAAGCTTCCGGGGACCGGTTTCTGGCATTACAGCCGTCTTCGGCCCGGCTTGCTTGAATCCTGATGGTGCAGTGAGCAAGGGACTCACATCTGAGCATACCCTTCCACGCTTGTGGTGGCCAAAACGATTCATAAAGGGGGTGGTGATGGACAGAGTATCTGAATTAAGCAGAACACTCCTACCCAGTCAAAAGATCAGGGCTTGATCCATCACCGTTTTTTAGCTCACTGCACCATCCCAGCTCAGAACCTGGCTACATGCAAATTAGTCTGACCCTGGCCCAGTGCATCATGGAAACAGGGCAGACCAAACTACCAAGCCAATTCTTTACTGGAAAGGAAACAAGCTTCCGGGGACCGGTTTCTGGCATTACAGCCGTCTTCGGCCCGGCTTGCTTGAATCCTGATGGTGCAGTGAGCAAGGGACTCACATCTGAGCATACCCTTCCACGCTTGTGGTGGCCAAAACGATTCATAAAGGGGGTGGTGATGGACAGAGTATCTGAATTAAGCAGAACACTCCTACCCAGTCAAAAGATCAGGGCTTGATCCATCACCGTTTTTTAGCTCACTGCACCATCCCAGCTCAGAACCTGGCTACATGCAAATTAGTCTGACCCTGGCCCAGTGCATCATGGGAACAGGGCAGACCAAACTACCAAGCCAATTCTTTACTGGAAAGGAAACAAGCTTCCGGGGACCGGTTTCTGGCATTACAGCCGTCTTCGGCCCGGCTTGCTTGAATCCTGATGGTGCAGTGAGCAAGGGACTCACATCTGAGCATACCCTTCCATGCTTGTGGTGGCCAAAACGATTCATAAAGGGGGTGGTGATGGACAGAGTATCTGAATTAAGCAGAACACTCCTACCCAGTCAAAAGATCAGGGCTTGATCCATCACCGTTTTTTAGCTCACTGCACCATCCCAGCTCAGAACCTGGCTACATGCAAATTAGTCTGACCCTGGCCCAGTGCATCATGGGAACAGGGCAGACCAAACTACCAAGCCAATTCTTTACTGGAAAGGAAACAAGCTTCCGGGGACCGGTTTCTGGCATTACAGCCGTCTTCGGCCCGGCTTGCTTGAATCCTGATGGTGCAGTGAGCAAGGGACTCACATCTGAGCATACCCTTCCACGCTTGTGGTGGCCAAAACGATTCATAAAGAGGGTGGTGATGGACAGAGTATCTGAATTAAGCAGAACACTCCTACCCAGTCAAAAGATCAGGGCTTGATCCATCACCGTTTTTTAGCTCACTGCACCATCCCAGCTCAGAACCTGGCTACATGCAAATTAGTCTGACCCTGGCCCAGTGCATCATGGGAACAGGGCAGACCAAACTACCAAGCCAATTCTTCATTGGAAAGGAAACAAGCTTGCGGGGACCGGTTTCTGGCATTACAGCCGTCTTCGGCCGGGCTTGCTTGAATCCTGATGGTGCAGTGAGCAAGGGACTCACATCTGAGCATACCCTATCACGCTTGTGGTGGCCAAAACGATTCATAAAGGGGGTGGTGATGGACAGAGTATCTGAATTAAGCAGAACACTCCTACCCAGTCAAAAGATCAGGGCTTGATCCATCACCGTTTTTTAGCTCACTGCACCATCCCAGCTCAGAACCTGGCTACATGCAAATTAGTCTGACCCTGGCCCAGTGCATCATGGGAACAGGGCAGACCAAACTACCAAGCCAATTCTTTACTGGAAAGGAAACAAGCTTCCGGGGACCGGTTTCTGGCATTACAGCCGTCTTCGGCCCGGCTTGCTTGAATCCTGATGGTGCAGTGAGCAAGGGACTCACATCTGAGCATACCCTTCCACGCTTGTGGTGGCCAAAACGATTCATAAAGGGGTGGTGATGGACAGAGTATCTGAATTAAGCAGAACACTCCTACCCAGTCAAAAGATCAGGGCTTGATCCATCACCGTTTTTTAGCTCACTGCACCATCCCAGCTCAGAACCTGGCTACATGCAAATTAGTCTGACCCTGGCCCAGTGCATCATGGGAACAGGGCAGACCAAACTACCAAGCCAATTCTTCATTGGAAAGGAAACAAGCTTCCGGGGACCGGTTTCTGGCATTACAGCCGTCTTCGGCCCGGCTTGCTTGAATCCTGATGGTGCAGTGAGCAAGGGACTCACATCTGAGCATACCCTTCCACGCTTGTGGTGGCCAAAACGATTCATAAAGGGGGTGGTGATGGACAGAGTATCTGAATTAAGCAGAACACTCCTACCCAGTCAAAAGATCAGGGCTTGATCCATCACCGTTTTTTAGCTCACTGCACCATCCCAGCTCAGAACCTGGCTACATGCAAATTAGTCTGACCCTGGCCCAGTGCATCATGGGAACAGGGCAGACCAAACTACCAAGCCAATTCTTTACTGGAAAGGAAACAAGCTTCCGGGGACCGGTTTCTGGCATTACAGCCGTCTTCGGCCCGGCTTGCTTGAATCCTGATGGTGCAGTGAGCAAGGGACTCACATCTGAGCATACCCTTCCACGCTTGTGGTGGCCAAAACGATTCATAAAGGGGGTGGTGATGGACGGAGTATCTGAATTAAGCAGAACACTCCTACCCAGTCAAAAGATCAGGGCTTGATCCATCACCGTTTTTTAGCTCACTGCACCATCCCAGCTCAGAACCTGGCTACATGCAAATTAGTCTGACCCTGGCCCAGTGCATCATGGGAACAGGGCAGACCAAACTACCAAGCCAATTCTTTACTGGAAAGGAAACAAGCTTCCGGGGACCGGTTTCTGGCATTACAGCCGTCTTCGGCCCGGCTTGCTTGAATCCTGATGGTGCAGTGAGCAAGGGACTCACATCTGAGCATGCCCTTCCACGCTTGTGGTGGCCAAAACGATTCATAAAGGGGGTGGTGATGGACAGAGTATCTGAATTAAGCAGAACACTCCTACCCAGTCAAAAGAGCAGGGCTTGATCCATCACCGTTTCTTGGCCTATACGACAGCTTTTATTAAGGTTCCAGAAAGCAGACCTTCCACTAGGCCCTGTAGCGTTTTCTCCGAAAGCAGATCTTCCACTAGGCCCTGTAGCATTTTCTCCATCCCTGCTTACTTGTGGCCGAGGGGCAGTTAGTTTCCGTTTCAGCCGTCTCAGGCAGCTGGAAATAATTACACCACACCGTCGGTTCTTTGGTGCAGCGTCTACTCCCTCGCAGGCAAGGCCGACTTACACTCTGGGCCTGCGCGGGGAGAGGACGCTTCTGTGACCGGGTGCAGCTGACATCATCGTGGCTTGACCACCCACGAAGGCAACTACGTCGTTTCCCCGCAGAGCCACGCTCCACTGGGCCTGCGCGGGGAGAAGTGGCTGTGATGCAGCGCCCCCTCCCTCCTCAGGGCATCCGTCAGGCTCTCCTCCGGACCTGAGTGAGGGAAGAGACGCCACAATGCTGCTCCGCCCCTTTGGCACGCCGACAAGTCCTCCACTGCGCCTGCGCGGGAATCAGACGCCTCAGCTCTACACTGCCGCCTCCTCACAAATCACCTCAGCGACAGGCAGCAGCCCCGGGGCACCTCCAGACCCGATGCCGTAGGTCAGGCGATCCCCCGTGCTCCAGCGGTTCCCTGGCAAAACCCGTCCCTGAGAGGAGGAGTAGGGCGGCTTTGGTGCAGCGCTTCCTGGCACAGGTGAGAGGGGACAGGCCTGTATAGGAGTGGGTTCGTTAAAGAAACGGGGGAGGGAGTCGGGTTCTCACAGTCTTTTCCTGAACTTTTCGGTGTCCTTATACAACTCTTCCTCTCAATGGGCAACGGAGCAGTTCTGTCCACTCGGCACGAACCCCAACAGTTTTCTGAGATAACCCAGTGAAAGGGTCAGTTCCTCCTATCTCGTGAAGACACCCAGCCAGGGTTCATGAGGAAAATATTTGGGCAGGGTCAGGTCTACGGGAAGAGGGGCGATGACAGCAGTAAGGAAGCATCCCTCTAGAGAAGTCAACCCTCTCAGTGTCCTATCCCCCTGACGCCACAGCCTGTACTCCAACCAGCTTTCCTCTTAGAACAAAATGGCCACCCAGGTTCTGACCTTATATACCCTGGGTCCAGTTCACTAGAATGGGCCAGAAGGTTCTAGATCCCTCTATACTAAGCTATGGGCCAATCTCTGAGGTAAAATCTTAACAGTTCACAAGCCACCATTTTGTGAGGGTACCGACTCTACCTCCATTTTATAAGAGCACCTGAACCTCACTACCAATAGGTGTAAGTAAGGCGCCTAGAGTCCTATGCTCAACACCAGAAAAACATGTTGTGGACACCCAAAAGAAAAATATAGAGGCTAAAAGGGAAAAAAAAATTAGGAGGGACCAACCAAAGGGCTGACAGGTCTAACACAAGTTATTCTACTTTCCATGTTGTCCTGGAGTAGCTCATAGAAGCAGGTTTTTATTTTCTTGGGGTTTTAGGTGACATTTTAAACCATGTTAGAAATTTTCATTTTAACCTCGTTATTCACAACATGTTTTTGGGCTGTTTTAATCATATTCTGTGTAGTTATTTTAGATTTATTGAGCAACAGAGTTACCTGTTGAAATAAATAAGCTTTTCAGTTACAGTAGTCTTCTTCTTTGCATAGCTTGGGTTGATTAAGAGGAATGAAAAAGGTTTGCTTCTGTTCACCACCGTGTCCCTGAGGCTGTTAGTGACCCAAAAGCATAGACACCACTTCAACTGTGATTTGGGAGGAGTTTGGCAGGGCTAAAAATACCTGTTTTTTACAGGCATCGTTGGTGCATTGAACTAAGTTTACTTGTGTCATCCACGTGTCGGAAAGCAAACCGTGTAATGCTGATCCAGATACTCAGTTTACCCAACCTCAGAAGGGTGATTTAATGTAAAGTGTATAGTATGACACTGGATAATTGTAAGTGGATTGCTTTAAGACAAAGTGTCACTTGTGCCTCGATTCCGAGTGGTGTGATGTAAAGGCTAAAATCAGTTAAAAGGAGCCTGGGGCTTTAAAGTGTTGCGCCCAATCATAAAACACTTGCACAAAAGGCTGCAAGTTCTTTTCTATCTATTAAAGGGTGGAACCGACAGAGATCCTGGTGTTGGTATCGTTATTTCACTGGAATCCCCTTCTCCCTCTAAATATGAAGGTTTTTACAATTTTTTTAAATATAAGCCCCATGGTTATCGAACATGGTGTACTGTGCCAGTTAGAGCTCAACAGAAAAACACCTGGCCACATGCCACCCACTTCCAGATGCCTGCATGAGTACAGTTTGTTTCCCAGGGCCGGACTGGCTGTAGCGGGCATCTGGCATTTCCCCGGAAGGCTGGAAGGGTGGGGGCGCTTTTGCAGCGGTGGGGGCTGGTTTTGTTACTGGAGGACGGTTTTGCAGCAATGCTGCAATACTGCCCCCAGTAACAAAAGCAGCAGTGCTTCACACTTGTGCCCCTTCCCCCCTCCGGTGGCGGGCTGGTCTGACAAAATAGCCAGGGCTGATTTGAGTTCCCAGTTCAGTGCTGTTGTTTCCCATGGACAGGAGCTTGAAAGAGCACACCGCCAGACACCCTCCAGGCCTAGCACCTGGTGGTCTTCTTCTCAGAATCTTGTTGGTATCCCTGGAGGCCTCAGACAGGTCTTGTGCCCAATAGGGTGGGACAGACCCCAGGCCTGACCTGTTTTTATATGGCTACATTGTGTACAGATGGACTGATGCACACCCACTCAGCACAGTGCTCTGCTTCCACGCAGACTACAGAAACACTACAGTCACACATGTTCTGCCTCAAGTCATTCCTCAAGCAGCATGCATACCACAAAGAGAGGTGCTTCCTCTTTAGGTATGGTTTACATAGCACTTTAGAGACACTCTGGGAAAGACTATTGGTATGATGTATACCTATCACCACTGCTGCTCTGCTGTTGAAAACCTATCTGCTGTTAATGGAAACTGAAGCAGAGGTGCTATGTGCATGTTCTGCCTGACAACACACATCTCCTGTTGCATCTATGTGTGAGCGTACCCACTTACCTCTCAGAGCCACAGGCTGCACTCCAAGAACTTGTACCTTTACCTTCAGTGAACCACATGCACCCCTACCACCAGGAGAATCCCCATCACTATAACTCCAACATTAATAAGGTAAAACATAATACAGCATCTACAACACTACACCTATGATACATTTCCAAGATTACATATACAACATCACAACTACATCATCCAACAACACCAGTACACCTCCACTATTCTAAAACTCGCCTCCCAATATTCCAGTACTGCTACACTACAACTTCACCCTACTAACACTACAGCTACACCGCAACACTACAGCGACCTTGCAAGGCTGCCATTGGTCATAATCAGTCAATGAAGTGGGCGGTATCTGAGGGGCACGATGTGCCCCAACTTTGTTAATTCAGGTAAAAGAGTTGCCCTACTTTATGATAAAAGACAACGGTCTGGGACGGTAATTCCGACAGTTGAAATGCTTCAGCTTAAGTGCAAGGCAGGGATTCTACAGTGCTGTGAAACCGAGAGAGGGGCAGACAGCTAAGCAAACCTTCTTGCCAGAGTGCCTGATTGACTGAAAGAAATGTAAATGTGTGGAAGTGGTCAATCTGCAAATGTAAAGGGTGCTTGGATGCTGGTATTGGCTTTGCTTAACAGAATCCATGAAGCTTCCTGATGACACATATTTATTCGTTCTCAGTGGCATTTCAAATGATAACAGCTGAGCTATGAAGTCTGTGTTTTTAAGGAACAGTTATAAAAACAATTGCACAACTACATACAGTTTGCTTATTATTAAAATCTTTGGAAAGCTCTTTTCATATTAAACCTTTTTTGCGCATTTTATAGCACCCTATCTTCTGTGTGTATTGCAAGTTTAAAAGAGAGTGGAGCGGACTACAGAGCCTACCTGGACGCCGATACTGTGTGTTTCCTTTGTGTTACTGGCAGCCTTCAACCCGCTGCAGCGCCTCGCCGCACCCGCGTCGCCGGTGCCGGGATGCGGCACTTACATTCACTGTGGACCTTGGGGGTGAGTGGAGGCAATCAGCGGCGGCCAGGGTGGAGCGCTGCAGGGACTCAGTTGACCAGGAGTCCCTGCTCGGCCTGCGTGACCTGGCCTGCGCACCCTGCGAGCCCCGCCTCCAGCCGGAAAATTGTTTGAAATCCCCCCATCACCTGTTGGTCCTCGGGAGAGTGGAGCGGACTATGGAGCCTACCTGGACGCCGATCCTGTGTGTTTCCTTTGTGTTACTGGGAGCCTTCAACCCGCTGCAGCACCTCGCCGCACCCGCTTCGCCGGTGCCGGGACGCGGCACTTACATTCACTGTGGACCTTGGGGGATACCATTTGAAAATGTTGCTTTTGCCTGGCGAGGAGGAGCTGCCCGTTGGATTGCCGATAGTTGTGGTTTCCCTTGGGGCTGACGACTGCTCGCCGGACCCACTTCGCGGATCCCGCTTCGCAGCGTGAAGAGCTTGACTGTCTGCACTTGGAGTGGAGCGTGTGGGCGAGGATTGAACTGCAGCAGGGCTGCGAGCTGTGCATCAGGGACTCCGTATCCCAGGAGTCCCTGCATCGACCAATTTGTCACACCTGGTCCGCTCTCCCTGCTTGCCACGCCCCCCGCCCTCGAGCGCTGAAAAGCAGCAATACCCGAAGCCTTCGTGGGATACCATTTGAAAATTTTGCTTTTGCCTGGCGAGGAGGAGCTGCCCGTTGGATTGCCGATAGTTGTGGTTTCCCTTGGGGCTGACGACTGCTAACCGGACCCGCTTCGCGGGTCCCGCTTCGCAGCGTGAGGAGCTTGACTGTCTGCACTTGGAGTGGAGCGTGAGGGGCGAGGATTGAACTGCAGCAGGGCTGCGAGCTGTGCAGCAGGGACTCCGTATCCCAGGAGTCCCTGCATCGACCAATTTGTCACACCTGGTCCGCTCTCCCTGCTTGCCACGCCCCCCGACCTCTCCCTACCCTACTTAACAGGATCAGCATACCAGCTATAGGCCAGTGGAAATTGATGTGGATAACCCGGATCTCCTGGGAATCAAATTATGTAAGGAAAACTGTCAGGATGTTGTAGTTATTAACATCTATGCCCGAGGCCGCCCCGGAGGGCGTTGTCCTGTTATATTAAATGTATTAGATTCTTACCTCGAAGGGATTGGGAGAGACAAGTTACTCATTTTAGCAGGGGACCTTAACTGTACCTTTGAACCTTTGCTTAGTGCAGGGGAGGACTTGGGGTTGGAAGATGACATTGTGTGGAATATCCCGATGCTGTCCTTGAATAATATTAAAAGGGGCACAGAGGCGGCCTTACATTGGGCGGGGTTGTGTCTGGATTGGGGTCTGAGAGCAGCCAATGGTCGTACGGTCTCTGACAAGGCCGGTAAACCCACTTTTGACAATGGGGTTAGTAAAAGCAGAATAGATTATATTCTGTTAAAAATGGAATATTGGTCATTTCTGGACGACATGGAAGTCATGGTTCACCAAGAAAGCGACCATAACCCATTGTCTCTTAGTCTAAGACTCCCTGGTGTCCCCGCCAGGCCTACTTTTGCTGCATATCTGACGGGTGACGCCATCCTGACTAATGATAGAAGAAGGCTTAAATGGTCAAGGGTTGTGGAGGATCCCTGCCTCTTAGAAGGTATAACGAAGGTAGTATCGTCGACTCTGAGTGATATTTTGAAATTATCGCCCACCGCGGCTGCCACTGACCAGATCTATGACCTTCATGAACAGTGTTTTAACAAACTTAAGGCCCTCTTAACTCTCCCATTAACACAAGGAAAGGCGAAGGCACAGGGTTGTCAGGAAAAATGGAACAACAAAAACTGTAGGGTCGCGCATAGCGGCTTAATCAAAGCAGTTAAATCCAGGATCACAAGTGATATAAAAGAGGCATGTTTAAGGTATAAAAAAGTACAGTGGGAGGTGAAAAAAGAGTGGGATGAACGCCACTGGTCAGATCTCCTAGAGGCTTGTAGCTCCTCCAACCAGGTTAAATTCTGGGAAATAGTGAAGTGGGGTAGGAACCCCGATTCACAAATCCCTGTTAATCATGTGTCTGTGGAAGCATGGGTTGAATTTTATTCTAGTCAGTTTATGGATCCTGATTCGGAATCTTGTACTGGCCTAGTCAAGTGGGAAACCTCCCTCCTCACTCATAACCAAGTGTTAACTTTTACGTCTTTATAAACTGAGTCTGCAATCCGCTTGGTTCAGCATGGGAAAGCGCCAGGGATGGATTCCATCCCGGCTGATTTATTTAAAACTAATCTCCAACTCTGGGTTCCCTACATAACTTGGGTAGCGAATGCTATTGCTCAGGGGGCACGGATCCCAGTGTCCTGGAAGGGGGCGGAAATTCTTCCCATCTTTAAAAAAGGGGACCGTTTGGTCCCGGGGAATTATCGCCCTATAAGCCTAATCGACTCCCTACAAAAAATTATTGCCAGGATGCTCCTTGCCAGAGTCCAGGGTTGGATGGAGATGGAAAGTATTCTTTCTCCTCTACAGGCCGGCTTTAGATCAGGCACCAGCACCATCGACCAGGTTTTCAGATTTACTCTGATATACTGGAAGGTGGTGCTGCTGGGCGGCGGATCCATCTATGCCGCCTTTGTAGATCTAAAGTCGGCCTTTGATCTTGTGCCAAGGGCTAAATTGTGGGTTGTTCTGAAAAACCTGGGAATGCCGCCGTAATTGCTTGACCTGATAGTAAGACTACATGAGGGCAACTTTGCTAGGGTGAGGTGGGGAGGCCAAGGGCAGGTGACGGATTGCTTCCCTGTAACTCGAGGCGTCCGTCAGGGCTGTGTATTGGCACCCACGCTCTTTTTGCTGTTTATCGACCAGGTGGTGAAGTTTTTTGCTGATACCCCCCACTGATGCTCCTTCACTGGGTGGGACTAAGTTCCCCATGCTCATCTTTGCCGATGACACTTTGCTCCTCTCAAAGACCCGCAGTGGCTTGCAAACTGCACTAAATAGATTTGAGGAGTTCTGCTTGCTTAACGACTTGAAAATTAATGTGAGCAAGACCAAATTTATGGTTTTAACTAAAGGTCGTCCCATTAAAAGCTCAGTGAGATTGAATGGAGTAAGTCTTGAACAAGTAGAGGTTATGACCTACCTAGGAGTAACCCTGGACTACCGCCTTAGCTGGAAACCACAGGTTGATACACTTCACCCAAGATTTGCACGCCTTACTGGTTGTCTCCTGCAGGAGCAAAAAAGGTCTCTAACCAAACGGGTTAAACCCGCTCTTAGGATTTATGATACTAAGGTCAGCTCTGCAATTTTGTACGGGGCAGATCTTTGGGGGTTTAAGGATCTATCAGATTTGGTAAAAGTTCAAAACAAATTCATGCATAAACTGGTTGGACTTCCCCAATCCGCTCCGACAAAACCACTTTGTTTGGACATGGGTTGTAAACCAATTAACGAGATGGCTCGATATCGGTTAGTAGCTCTGTGGAGACGCATTTGGACGACCCCAGATTTAAGCCTCTTTGCCAGGGAATTGGAGGAAGTAAGATCAGTTTGGGGGTCTAGTAGCATACCCTGGCTGCGCGAAGTTAAACTAATCTTGGAAGACATGGGCTGTAACCAGCTGTGGGTTTCTCCGGGGTCCACTACCTTTCCATCTAAGCAAGATTTCAAAGCATTATATTGGGCCTTTGTTCGACAGGAGTCTGTTATTAGTTCAGATGCCACCAGCCTAACTGGTAGATTCCTGTCCCACAAATTGGATCCCTTTTTTGAGAATTACTGGGACGTTATAACCAAGACATTAGATAAAATGTTGTACCATCAGTTTCAAGTCGGGTCATTGCCTCTAAGGTCTTATACTAAGAAGTGGTCCGCCCTTTTAACTGATTCTTGTCCTTAGTGTATCGATCATAAGGAGAGTGCTGGTCATTTTTTATTTGCATGCCCTGCCTACTATGCACCAAGAAACAAATGGATTAGGCCATCTGCTGTCATCCTAAAGTCCGAGGGAGTGCTGAGGCGTTGTGGGCGTTACGTACCACCACCTCTGAGGCGGTAGTCGTAGGTGTTGCCAAATTCCTGGGGTGGGCATGGGTTATTAGAGCCAGACATTTGCAGGCATCCTGATTCCTAATTTTTAAATGGGTTTTTGTATATGAGGTCTTTATTATACTGTATAATTCTTTTTTTAACGATGAAATGTTTTATGTAATTATAATTATGATGATGGTCTTCATCTAGTATTTTATGTATGTTTTATTCTTTTCTGTCAAAAGTTGTCTTTTATGATGTAAAAATCGCAATAAAGACTTTAAAACCCGAACCCGACCTGGCCTGCGCACCCTGCGAGCCCCGCCTCCCGCCAGAAAATTGTTTGAAATCCCCCCATCACCTGTTGCTCCTCGGGAGAGTGGAGCAGACTACGGAGCCTACCTGGACGCCGATCCTGTGTGTTTCCTTTGTGTTACTGGGAGCCTTCAACCCGCTGCAGCGCCTCGCCGCACCCGCTTCGCCGGTGCCGGGACCCGGCACTTACATTCACTGTGGACCTTGGGGGTGAGTGGAGGCAATCAGCGGCGGCCGGGGTGGAGTGCTGCAGGGACTCAGTTGACCAGGAATCCCTGCTCGGCCTGCGTGACCTGGCCTGCGCACCCTGCGAGCCCCGCCTCCCGCCGGAAAATTGTTTGAAATCCCCCCATCACCTGTTGCTCCTCGGGAGAGTGGAGCGGACTACGGAGCCTACCTGGACGCCGATCCTGTGTGTTTCCTTTGTGTTACTGGGAGCCTTCAACCCGCTGCAGCGCCTCGCCGCACCCGCTTCGCCGGTGCCGGGATGCGGCACTTGCATTCACTGTGGACCTTGGGGGTGAGTGGAGGCAATCAGCGGCGGCCGGGGTGGAGCGCTGCAGGGACTCAGTTGACCAGGAGTCCCTGCTCGGCCTGCGTGACCTGGCCTGCGCACCCTGCGAGCCCCGCCTCCCGCACGTCACATGCCCTATTAATTTAGATCCCCGTTTCCGCTACGCGGGAGCGCCGGGCGAAGCCCGGGCAAAGGGCGGGCCCTCTGTGGCCCTCCGAGGCCAGAAGAGGCTGGGCTGGGCCACTCCCCTTGGCAGTCCCATTCATCATTCTTGGGACCTACATCAGGTCAGTGATAAAGTATATAATATTGACTAATCTACAGCTTAAAACCATGGGGAAAAGGACACCGGCAGCACCCAGGCCAAAAGACGTGCACAAACTGGCTCAGCCTACCATTACCACCCCGCGGCCAACACTGACCGCAATTGACAAAATGCTCCAAAAGACAATTGAGGTTGTTGCTACTGCCATTCAGAACACTGAAAGGCGTTTTTCACTTCCATCAAGCTTGCCCCCTCTTCTTCTGAATCAAGATAACTCAGTGGACTCTTTACTTGCTGCTTCCTATGCAGGACTCCCAGGCACAGACTCCAATGAGAACTGCATAATTGTGGACACGGCCCCATTGGCACGAATCACCCCAGGTAGTAGGTTATCATCAACACCCACCCTGCTCAGGCCTGACATGAATATCAGTCAAGATTCCTGCGCTTTACTGGTAAATGATCACCTACATTTAGATGTTAACAATTCATATGCGGACCCTGATACATTATATACTGAGGGAGACAAAAGTGATAGCATACCTGTGCGAACTCGGGCCAAAAAGCTAAAAGAAAATTGAAGCACCTAGACACTGAGTCACCACCAAAAACACATAGAAACAAGGGTGGGCGTAAGCGAAATCGGAGGATTCCTCCTCCCGCAGAGCGGAAAAGGGACAAGGGAGATGACGAACTTATGGCAACCAAAACTCCTCCCGTAGAAGTCAGCGCAGCATCGGGAAACGAAGTATTCTGGGGGAGGATGGAGACATTATTGTCCACCCTCTTAGGTCCAATCAACCAACAAATCTTAAATTTGGATAAGAGGTTGAGAGTGCTGGACGATCATGTATCAAAATTGGGCATAGAGCAGACTTTAATAAACAAACATAATGGTGGGACACCAGGTGGCACTAAGGCTAAAAACAGTGGTGCTAATACTAACCTAAAAACAGCTGGTCATAATAAAGTAACCCCGACTATGCCCGCACCTAGCACAAGTAAAATCCAACCCTTAGTTAAACATGCCCCTAATTCAAATACGATTAAGGCACCCAGTGTGGCAAGGACGGATCCTAACGCTGACAAAAGCAAAAGGGTCTTAACGCATCAATCTAAGAATGATCCCCAAACCCGCCCTATAGTTCAATCTAAACTTAACATGGTGAACAATATGAGGAAGATCCCCCCCGCATCAATCTGCCGCCTGAATGTGGGGCATACGTGCTTATCCTGGTCAATGTGCCTAAATTAAAGAATGACCAAGAGGAAAACCATACAACTCTCAAAAATAGGACTCTCCATTGGTTATCCACAAATTGTAATTTCCCAATGGAAGGAGCAAGGGAGATCATTCAAACACAAAGAGTTGGGTGGGTGGGCCCACTGAGAAAAAAGTTTGAGGGAGACTGTGTAGTCATAAACTTCAGGTCCCCCCAATGGGCTCAAAAAACCCTTTCCAATGCGCCATTACCCTCACCATGGGAATTTAATACGACCTTGCTTCCCCTGGGTTATTTCTACAGACATTTAGCCCCAATTCCTAACTCCTTGACTAACCCGGCTGCGCGGCATCAGGAGCAAAATCTTGCCATCAGGGACTTATATCCATCCTTCCAACTGAACCAAGATTTTGACTTCATGAACGGCCCAGCCCAGCGCTATGAGGCTAAAACTATGGGACGCCCCATGCATCATCCACATTTCCCTATTATGCCTCCGCACAATCATAGTGAGAGGCCACATTTCAGCTCTAATTCAAACTTACATTTTGGTCAGAATGAGTTGAGGCCCCTATATAATATTCCAACCTACAATCGGTTTGAATATGCCTTCTCAAACCTAGAAGATCAGGACTGACTGGGAATAAGGGGATGTAGCAGTGGATGCCAAGATGAAAGTGTTGATAGTGAGGAACATTTACCCTTAATATCAATCACACCGTCTCAGGAAACATTAACACAACACTATATTATCACATCTGCAACTACACAAGAGGTTGTATTTCCTACCCCAATTAACCTTACGCAGAGTACAGCTAAGAATGTCAGAAGCAAACCAATTAGACAGAGTAGTCACTGTGACTTGTCCATTCTTTGCTGGAATGTGGCAGGGTTAGAGTCAAGACTGTCAAACCCAGAATGGGCTCAGTTACTGGATGATAAAGACATTATTATGTTCCAGGAGACATGGGCTGTGGAGAATTTACACATTGAGGGCTACCATTGTTTCAGTGTGACAGCACCCAAGCCTGATTCAGGACGTGCAGTGGGAGGCGTGTTCATCGGTATTAGGATACTGGCCGGCGGTATAATTACAGACCTCTCAAGAGGAAACCCGAATATACAGATTTTAGAGTTCAAGCGAAAGACCCGGATTTATTTAATTAACTTTTACAACAATGACTTTTATTCTGCACCTAACAAAAACTTTGAAGCACTCTCTAAGACTTTACGGATCCTTGAAACCAGCTCTGAAATTGGGGGGGAAACAGGGATTCTAATTGGGGGGGATTTTAATGCGAAAATTCCTAAGAATCATAGGACTGAGGATAGAAATCATTTAGATCAAGCTGAACGAAGGGGCATTGAACTTGCTAACATATTAACTGAGTATACTCTGAGCAACGCTATGGACACAAGTTACACTCCCAGTGTACCCCATGCTCCTACATTCAGAGGGAGGGATTGTTACTCCACAATTGATTTCATTTTTCTGTCTCCCCACTTATTAGACTGTGTGACAAAATCTACAGTGGTAGAAACCTCGTTTGGCGATCATAACCCCCTCACTGTGACCCTAAAATTAGGCCCTAACAAAGTATATGTCAACTTAAACGGGGCAAGAGATATTACACCCACAGGTGATGGTTTGCACCTGAAATGGAGGGGAGTCGACAGTGGGGCAATACTAGAAAGTGTAAATAGGGAACATCCCAAACTATTTAGTTCTTGTCTAACTACGGATGGGAACTGCCACAGGATAATCGACGATTTTAGTAAATTGTGTTTAGTAATAAAAACTTCCCTGTCAGTTCCATTACCAAAAGAGCGGAAAGAACCCAGGTGGTTTTACTCTGCCTGCTCATTAGCAAATAGGGAATTGCGCAGGGTATTAACCATTAAACCAAGGTGCTCATTAGAGGTACAGGCAGCCAGGAAATTTTACAAACTTAAAGTAACTGAAAGGAAGGCCGCATTACTAACAGAACAATGGGAGTCGCTGGTTGGGAGCGCTAACCTGAAAAACAGCGGCCTTTTTGGTTAGCTGTTAGGAAAATGCGCGAAATGGGCAAACAACTAACCCCAATCAGTTGCAACATAACCAGCAACTCTTGGGAGGCCCATTTCTCCAAAATATACGCCGCCCCACCTGAAGAATCACCTAGCTTTCCCCGTGGTCAGCTTCACGGCTTAGAGATAGATCTCTATGAGGTGGAGATAGCTATCAGCACACAACAGATCACAATCTATGCCCATGTGATGGTATCAGTAAACAGAATGATTTGCACTTTCTAATTTTCTGTAAATTCTATTCAAAATATATTAATTGGTTTTTAACTCCGTATTTTAGGAAACATAGACCCCTTTCGTAAGGGGAGTCCTATTCAATGTTACTTTCCCTGGATACAGATGAATTAATTTACCGCACTAGCACTTTTTTGAGAGTCATAACACGAGTACGAAAAACAATGGAAAACCCCTGAAAGTAGTCTTATGAGAAGAGAATGTATTAGATTTTAACAACTCATGAATTTTGTAATCTTGTATCTGTTGTGTAAATGTATTGTTCTTATTGTGGTACTTTTATGAATTTTATGAAATTCGAATAAAGGTCTTTTGTACTTTGAACTTGAGCAAGTTTAAAATAATGACTTACATATTGACACTGCTTTATGTCACAGACTGAGGCATAGTAGCACTAAGCACACACAAGTCACAATCTCCACTGCACCAACTAGGGTTCAATTCAGTGGCTCTCTGGTGCAATGCATTAACTAATATGGGTTTCAATATGTACAATAGTACATTTCCCACTGGTAAATTTGACTTAAGCATTTATTTTTCATTTAAGTGGTGCCTTAAAGACCGAAAAAAGTTACAGAAGATTTTGCTTTTTTAACCATGCCTTTGTGCCTGCCCACACACTCACTCACCCCATCCCCATTTGCGTGTAGCATCACATACTTTTTATGTACTTCGGCCACTGGTCATATTGCAAGGACAGAAAGTGGGCCTGGTGGCCAAGGAGTAAAATACAGCTAGGGCTGTGGGCCCCTTTGCAACTACACCTGTTGCACTATTGCTAGGTTTGCCCCTGGCAACTGACCTGCACCAATATTCCTAAATTACAAATACATAAGACCTTCAACACTACAACTATGAATATATAACACACAGCACCACCAACACTACAACACTGAAACTAACACTGCAACATTACTTCTGCATTATTACAGCTTCGACACTAAAGTCACAAAACTGCAAGCTCTTCATGTTGAATATAGCAAGTGAACCAAGACCCACTGCAGAATGTGAAGAGCCCTCCCCCAGTCTCCATATCTCACAGATATTCATTGGCCTTGTATTGAATGGGGATTCCATGATAGGATTGGGGGCCCCTGAGGGGTTGGTCCCTCCCCCCTGCACCGCAGGGCCTTGCGTTATGCCCCTGCACACAGTGAATGATTCCAGGTGCCCACTGATCTTCAGGGGCCAGACACCTGCACACCACCCGTAGATGTGAAGTGTAGACAAGTAAAGCTATTGCATTTGTCAAGGCTAATTATAGGAAACAAACACCGGGAATCATTTCTCGCTCTTACCGCATTCAAAAAATGCGCAATCATTCTTGTAATCTCATTTTGAATGGAGGTGTTACATAATGATACATCATTTCGGTAGGTGAAATATTTGCTTTAATTATAGCTAATTAACGTAAACTGTGATTTCATGTTTGCGGAAGATCAGCGAATTTCACTCTGAGAGAAACAGCAGCTCATATTATCTGCGATGGCTGGGCTTTTTCAGTATTACAGACAAGGGTGGCCCCGAGTCCTTCGCAGTCGACCGCATCCGCATCCGCATCCCCGCTTTAAACTAGGAGGGAGCGCGTGAGGATGAGGTGGGGGAAGAACCGCATCACCTCCGCGCGCACGCCTCGAGACATCTGTGAAAATAACGACACTTCCAAAGCCGGCCCGAGGCGCAAAGGTGTTAAACATAAAACATTGAGATCCATAAGAGCCAAGGCCCGCAGTAAATCATTACAAAACGGCTTCCTGAACCTCCTTTCATCCGCCGCAGCGCGTGGCACCGGAAACTTCTCGGAGAGGCGCGAATGTCTTATGAAAGCACTCGTTGTCATCTCAAGTGAACCGGGAAAATTCAGGATTAGAGAAAGCTCCAGATATCTGAGAAGGGCTGTTTGATGGTGTGCTTGGCCTTACGAAACAGGTGTCTCTTCGCGTGTCCTCCCAAACAAAAGTAGCAGAGGTGGGCGAGTCGACAAATTAACACAGAGCGCCAGCCAGAGGCGAGCCAAGGGGATGCCTGGGCTGTAAGAGCCGATGCACATGCTGAGCCCTTAATATCTTCCACGTCATGCAACAAACATCATTTAAACATTTAAAAGGAGGGTGGGAGCACACCACCTCACATTCCAGTACTCAGTTAAACATATATAATCTCTTTAACCCCTTCGCAGCTGGCGGGATTCCCCCGCTGTGCTGGGGGGCAGGGGGTGCGTACAGCGCCATGCTCATGACGAGGTCAGCTCGTCATGAGCCACGGTGCTCCGGTGCTCATGACGAGCTGAGCTCGTCATGATCGCGCCCGTTCCAATGGAACGTTCAGCACAGCAGGGGAACCAGCCCAGCATGCGAGTGTTCCCTCTAACGGGCGCGGTCATGACGAGCTCAGCTCGTCATGAGCACCGGAGCGCCGTGGCTCATGACGAGCTGAGCTCATCATGAGCGCTCAAGAGGTTAACTCCTTAACTGGTGTGGAACTGATTGAGAGTCTGGCGGTCTTCTGAATGCCAGATTTGCTGTGGCGCAGCAGTGGTGGGCCAACCATCCGCGGTATTACGAATTCTGAAGTCGTTGCAGTGGTGGACCGTCGGCTGTGCCAGGAAACAGTCATTCCCTGGCGGTGGTGCAGGAGCGCTACAACGCAATATGTTGAGCGGGGACTGGGGCAGTCCCACTCAGCATATTAGGAGTTCCTGGACCGCCAGACTTTTCATGGTGGAGCCTCGCCATAAAAAGGCTGGCAGTGCAGAAACAAAGGGGCGATGGCCACCCCGTCATGGGGATACATTCAGGGGGGCACAACATGTGCATCCCTGCCTGTACCCCCACAAAGTTCCAGCAAGGCATGGGCGTCCATATCCATGCCATACTGGAACTTTTTTGCTGTTCCCAACCGTCATGGGAATAGCAAAGCACCACTGACCTTATTACGGGTGGCACATTTGCAACTCGTAATACGGTCGTGAGTGCTTGTACAGCTTTGGCCCAGCAGAGGGTATTTGTGCCGTCACCAATGCGCCAAAGTCGTAATCAGGCCCTGAGACCTTTTCACCCAGTGCTGAGTACTTTTTTGGCTAGTTGGGGTACTTACCGCTTAGGCCACTGTAACTTTTTTATGCTTAAGATATCCACGACAAATCTGTGATCCTTTTTTCCAACATCATGGGGATTCTAAAGGTACCCAGGGTTTGTGGATTCCCCTGGGTGAACTGAGGAAATATGCAAAATATAGCTACATTTTGAGTTTTTCGGGGAAACAGACAATAAGTGCTCCACAAAAAAGTGTCTGTTTTTTTCTTAAAATTTGCATCAATGAAAGTTTTGCTGTGCTAAAGCCACCATTTTCCCAGCTTTCAGGTCATGCAGAGCTGAATCACAAAAACAATTGTTTTACCACAGTTCGGGCATTTTTCAAAGAGGTAGCTCTTTTTTCTGAATTTTTGTATTTTCAGCCTCCTTCAAGTTTTCAGGTGAAACCGGTAATAAATCCATAGGTGATCCAGGAAAGCTTCAGATTTCTGAAAACTAGACACAATTTTGAATACAGCAGATGGTAATTTGTGTGGATCTCTGATAGCTTCCCCAACGAAACCAACTTTTGAAATAATAAAATATTTGAATTGAATTGGTAAAAACAGCCATTTGTGACAACGTTTTCACCTGGAACTTCTTGTCACATTATCGATTTACAAAATATACATACATTTATGTGGACAAGTCTTTTCTGGTTGCGGGAATATATAGGGTTTGTAGGTTGTCCAAGAACCCAAGGTACCCAGAGCCACAACTGAGCTGCACCTTAACATGGTTTTTTTATTGTGCACCGCACATAGACCAATTCATATGATTAAGCATGTAGAGTGAAAAATGAGTATCAAAGAAGCTTGTATTTCTGAAATGGACACCAAATATGGAGTTTAGAAGCAGTGGGTATTTATACATTTCTGAAATTGTGGGTACTCATGCTAACGTGATTCAAAGGGCGTTTTTCTAAATTTTGCCTTTCTTACACACTGGCTTACATTTGGAAGGCACAAATGCAGAGAAATCTCATTTGTAATAACAAATGTTCTACTATTCTGTATTTCCACATCTCGCCAAATAAAAATGGTTCATTACCAGTGAGGACAGGCTTAATGCCCTCAAGAGAAAAGGGCCCAACTCACGACATGGACACATCACATTCTTCCACTGAAAAATTAACTTTTTTGCAATGGTAATATCAGTGGATTTTGGGCCCAGCTCAGCCGGCACCTAGAGAAACTAGCACACCTATATTGTTTTAAAACTAGACACCCGGGGCAATCGAGGGTGAGGTGACATTCATGGTTGTCACCAGATTTCCCTACCCAGAAGCCCTTAAAAACATCAAACTTTGGCAAAAAACAAATTTTCCTCACACGTTTGGTAGGACTCTTGTTTGACGAAGAGGGCCCCCTCTCTTTTGAACAACTCTGTTCTGACCACACACTGCCCGAAACGAAGCGGCTGCAATAATTCCAGATTCATCACTGGTTGAGGCATCCCTTAGTTTGCCCTGGAGCGCAACACTTCCTCACTCCCTTTGAAAAATGATTGGTTACCAAAACAGCAGATAAACGTCTTAAAACTGAACTGTAAGGCTATTTGCGCCCCAATAATATGCAAGCCAAATCAATGAGCCAGAGGCAGTGGGAACTCAAACTTAGCAGCTCGTGAACTTAGAAGGAATGGGGAGTTATATTATTGTGCACACCACATGGCTCGCAACACAGCCAGTATTTAAACTGCCTCTACGATAGCCTTATACTGAGTCTTACACCTGTCCGCCTCCATAGAGGGAACCCTGTTCGCAAACCTGAGATCAGGCAGGGGTGTGGCTCCCCTTGCACTCTTTTACATTTACTATGGAAGTGCCTGAAACTCACTTCTTGTTGGATACAATTACTAGACGAGGTTAATTCTCACCTTAACATACAGCTCTCCTGTTTTCCTGCTTATATCATTCTGGGGATTCCAAACGCCCTCACTTTTACACTAAAACTTCGTAGAGGACGGCAGATTAGCTTGGCTCTAGAAACGGCCCTGCAGAATATTTTGTCCCACTGGGGCACGGGACAGCTCCCCACCCACCAGGGGTGGCTGCATCATTTATGGCATAGTCTGGGAATTAAGTGACTATCTCTCAGCACAAAGCACTTCATATTCTAAGCTATGGCACCCTTTCATAGCCTTACTTTCCTCCAATTTGCGTGAACTTACCTGCCCCAGGTATCGCTTCCTTTTTCATGTAATTGAGGCTCCTACTCACTTCCAACAAGAGAGCACTGACTGAATAGCAACACTCGATAGTGGGAGACGTCACTGCATATGTTTTTGCTTGGTACTGTGGTTCGGGGGTTGGGAGGGGGTTGGTAGGGGAGAGGGAGGAAGGAAGGGAGTTTAGGAAATGTTTTTGTTTTTCCTTTTCAGTACTACTGATGTTGAGATAATTGCTCAGAGTATTAACACTTTCTCTGTTTTGAAAACAAAGATATTTCAACCATAATAACTGATTATGTGTTTTGCAATGTGGCATTAAAAACACAAACCCAACAGCATATGCAAGCAAAATTAAAAGAATGCTGATAATACAAAGAGAACACAATGCCATCTAAACATGGTAGCATATGTTCACAATAACCAAAATAAACATAGCAGCAGGTGTCCGTCTTGAAGAGAAATTTTAAATGATGTATTGTTGTTTTTTTTTTTTAGTTCAGAAAGATTTTATTAAGTTTTAAGAAAAAGAATAAATACAATACAAAAAAGAGGAAGAAAATTACAAGCAGAAGCAATCCATTAATCAATATGAAATGCATTAAGCCAAAATACGCAATATTAACATATAATAATAAAATAGAATCGCAATTAAAGAGGAAGGGAAAGGAGGAAAGGGAGGAAGAGGGGAAGGAAACATGTCATAGGGTCACAAATTCATAAACTACAGAGTTACTTTTATATTGTAATGTAAAAATAGAACATAAGAAAATGCATAATAATTTCATTGTAAAACATATGAATCAATAGAAGACCAAAACGACTGAAATGAAATTGTTTTAAAGTCCCTGCATGGAATACACATTTAGAACCAATTTGTTGGCCATCTTGGAATGGTAAAACGATGAAACACAATGAATAGCAGTATTTCATAGTGGTTTCCTTGTTACAAGGAAGTGGCTAGGTGGAATACAGCACACTCCAGATGAAATGTGTGGCAAGCAAGTGACACGTTAGCACTGTCTGGAGAGCTGCAGTACCCTCTTAAAAACATTAAAATAAATAGAGTAGAAGCAAAGTATTGAAAGTGGAACAACACAAGGAAAAAACTGAAAACTAAAGGACAGGCCAACCATCCCTGACACTAAATTTCCTTAGGTGGATATACACATGCATCATTCACGAAGCAAGAGAGTCAATGATTCATCAGAATTAAACGATTACACTATGAAGTATACGGTCATGGATAGAAGCAGAGTAAAAATGACACTCAGACCGACTAATTGCAGGACAGCCCTGACCCAAAGGCCCTTTATATATCTGCATTGATATATATATTTTCGCGAAAGCACCAAGGGCAGGGGAAGCCACCAGGGACCGGACCTTGTTATTGGCCCTCTACACCTCGAGAATAGGTAGTATGAGGTGCAGGTGATTGCAGCAAAGAACATGGTTCTCCGCGCGGGGGAGAAATGAGGAAGGAGGGGCAGACTACCAAGACTGGCGTGCCTCGCTCATCGAGCCGACCGTGGCGCCCACCAGGGGGCAAACACACCATCCAGTTACCAGCAACGCCCACCGTGGGGTTAAAAAACACACTGCCGAGCCACTGGTAATGCACACCTCTCCATCCTGACGACGCGACTAGCCTCCTTTGAAAAATTTCTGTGGAACAGACCGAAATGCATCAGGACGAACATGGCTAGAATCCTGCAAATGAAATAAAAGACTTTCATATTCACCACGAGGAGTGCAGCTTATCCTTCTTTCCCTGAAAGATATTGTTGTTATATATATATATATATATATATATATATATATATATATATATACATATACATATATATACATATACATATATATATAAATATATATATATTCACTGAAAAAACTATAGGTTTCACACTCGTTATAGTTAGGAATTAGCATTTAAAAAACCTTTCGAATTCACTGAAAAAACCATAGGTTTCACACCAGTTATAGTTAGCTGAACATTTTACTCATACAAAACCATTGAAATTCCCACGTTATAGTTAGTTGGACTCACTATAACTCGCACGCCCGCAATCCACTGCTGATGATGTCACATATTACATCATTCATGACATGGTCAGTGACATCACTGATGACATCACTGATGACTTCTCAAATGACATCACTGATGACATCACTGATGACATCATCCAGTGTCTGTGTGTTTCTGTAAAGTTTAAATATGTTTTACATATTCAAGAATGAGTGGGTGTATAAGTGTGTGGATGAAGGATTTAGTTGGTGTGTGACAGACTGTATGAGTGAGTGATTAAATGTGTCTTACTGAATGCATGGCTTTGTGAATAAACTGTATGAATGTGTGCATCAGTATGTCTGTTGTTGCGTAAGCTGCTGCATGTGTTGATCAGTAGCTATACGAGTGGCTATATGAGTTATTGATTGGTTGCCCAAGTATTTGTATGGGAGACTGAGTGTGTGTATAGGTGGCTGGGAGGTGTGTGACTCTGTGCATAGATGTGTGAGCAGTTGATTCACTAGGTGTATGGGTTCAAGAGTGCATGAGGAAACAGCTGTATGGGTGGTTGACTGTGTGCATGGCTGTGTTGGTGAGTGAATGGATATCTCCGTGCTACATGTCCAAGTAAGTACATATGTAAAATACAGTGCGTATGACAGTTGCCATATATAAATGACTATACATGAGAGCCTGTGATTGCATAAGTGACTGTATGGATCAATGTGTACTTGTATCAGTGATTGTAAAAGAGAGTAAGTATATGTTAGTCTATGTTTGAATAAGTAAGGTTTTGTGTGTATAAGTGTATAGATGAGGAAATGGGAGTGTGCTTGATTCTTTGCATGACTGAGTAGGTGTGTGAGTAACTCCATGGACGAGTGGCAGTGTGTGAGTGTCTGTATAGGTGTATGAGTGCATATGATAGTGTTGTATTGATGAGTGACTGTATGTATGAGTGAATGAGTGGATGTGTGTGTAGACTTAGGAATCAGTGAGTGCGTATGTAGTAACTGGTATTGGTGTGTCAATGGTTTCAGGAATGGTAGTCTGTATTCAACACTGGATGTATCAAAGGTTAGATTAGAGTGTGAGAAGGTGCATCATATTATCACATGAATGATGTCATCAGTGATGTCATTTGAGATGTCATC
Source organism: Lissotriton helveticus (assembly GCF_964261635.1). Taxonomy (NCBI): domain Eukaryota; kingdom Metazoa; phylum Chordata; class Amphibia; order Caudata; family Salamandridae; genus Lissotriton; species Lissotriton helveticus. The sequence goes on along the minus strand of NC_136061.1, from coordinate 598,414,749 downwards.
AGTGATGTCAATTGAGATGTCATCAGTGATGTAATCAGTGATGTCATTTGAGATGTCATCAGTGATGTCATCAGTGATGTCACTGACCATGTCATGAATGATGTAATATGTGACATCCTCAGAAGTGGATTGCGGGCGCGCGAGTTATAGTGAGTCCAACTAATTATAACGTGGGAATTTCAAGGGTTTTGTATGAGTAAAATGTTCAGCTAACTATAACTGGTGTGAAACCTATGGTTTTTTCAGTGAATTTGAAAGGATTTTTAAATGCTAATTCCTAACTATAACGAGTGTGAAACCTATGGTTTTTTCAGTGAATTTGAAAGGTTTTTTAAATGCTAATTCCTAACTATAACGAATGTGAAACCTATGGTTTTTTCAGTGAATTTCATAGTTTTTTTAAAAGCTAATTCCTTTGTATATCGACTTTATAACCTACGATTTTTTTTTATTAGCTGTTTTTTACAACAATTAATTATATATTTTTTAAAAATAAAATTATTTGTACAATGAATATATTTTTTTGTAACTTTTTTTCTGGTGCGCTCAGGGTGCGCGCACCGGTAAGCTCTCCCGAGAGCGCACCAAGAGCACTATTTCTGCTTTTGTAAAAAAAATTCTGTATAAAAAGTAAATAATAATGCAAGACATTTAGTACCATACTTATAAAAGCAGTATTTTTGATTTACGAAATGAAAATGATTTTGCATTTCCGTAAAGCTATCAAAACGTCACTCAGGCGCGCCGCGTAAGCACTACCGGAAGCGCCTACGTTCGTGCCGCGTAAGCTCCCCCGGAAGCGCTCCGGTGCGCTCAGGGTAAGCGCGTCAAGTCATGTAACCTTAAAATAACTCTTTTCATTGGTTGCTAACAGTTTTTTTTACAAAGAATGAAATCCCCACCCATTTCCTTCACTTCTTCCTTCACTTTTGTGACTGCAAGACCTGTCTTTTTGCTCTCAAATCTTTCTTGGATTACCATGGCTGCCAGAGCATCCAGCAGCGAAGATGACACAGAGGGATTTATAGATGAAGAGGTTCCTCAGCCCAGGGTAAAAGAACACTTAATATGAAAGTTTTTTTCCATTCCAGATGATAAAAAAAAGTAAATGCTCCAAAGGTGGAGTGCAGGATTTGTCACACTGTCCTGTCAAGGGGTGACCCCAGCAGAAAATATTCATTTGGAAATTCCACTATGATTCGCCACGTCGAGAGGAGGCACCCCCAGAACTATGCCCGGGAGAGTGTCAGGGCTGTGGCACGAGAGGCTCCCAGGGATGGTGCCTCTACTTCAACCGGAGGACCAACTACATCGGTGAGGGGGCGACCAGAAGAGCTGATCCCTAATATTCAGCCTGCTTTTAATGAAGCCGTAATTAAATGCAGAAAATGTGATCAGCTACTTTGTTATGGGGAACACAGTGTTATACTCATGGTTCGAGCATTAGACAACCACCGCTGTCGTCCCCAGTCCTAATTTTGATTATTTTTTTTTGCTCCTGTTGAGCAGTTTCCCATTCCCTTTTTTGTTTTTGTTCAAAAAAAAGGAAAAAAGAAGAAAAAAAAGTTTTTTCAGAACTACCTCCAATTCTCATCAAAGAGCTGTATTCTTAAAAAAATGAAAAAGAGTCACTGAAGTGGAGTTCAGTGAAAGAGGAGAGGAAAATGAGTGAGAAAGCAAAGAAAGGGACGAGAGGGGAAGGCAAGTGAAGTAGGGGGACTGAAAGAAGGTGAGTGTGGGGAAGGAGAGTGAGGAGAAGGAGAGTGAACATGGGGAATGTGGATAAGTGAAGAAAATGTAGTAAAAGAACGGTGGTGTGGAAGGGTAAGAAAAGAGCAGTGATGTTTAGGAAAGAGTGGAGATACAGACTGGATAAAGACAATTGAGTGTGAGACAAGGTGAGTAAGGCAGTGAAGAAACAGAGAAAGTGAAAGAAAAAGTAAGAGTAGAAGACTGAAGGCCTCATTTATGAGGCCATGCGTCACTTTTACGCCGCCGGTGCGTCACTTTTTGTGACGCACCAGTGGTGTAAAAAATGCACCTCGTTGAGTCATATGTACAAAGTGACGCATCTAGGTAGATGCGTCACTTTGTAAACCCCTGCGCCACATTATACCTGCGCCAGGTGTAATGTATGCAAAGGGGGCGTATTGACGCAAGAAAGGGTCGTAGACGTGACGCAGTGAAATCTATGAGATTTCACTGCGTCACTTTTAGGACACCGTTGCGTCAAAATCTTGCGCCTGCCTCACAGCAGGCGTAAGACTGACGCAGGCCCTTTCACATGGGGCTGACCCCATGTGAAAGGATGCATGGCTGGAGTTGCGTCACTTTTGTGACACACTCCAGCAATGCATCACTTTTGCGCTTACAGATACGTTAGAAATACTGACGTATCTGTAACTCCTTGCGACATATTGTGTCATATATTAAATATGATGTATGAGTAGAAGACTGAAGGCCTCGTTTATGAGGCCATGCGTCACTTTTACGCCACCGGTGCATCACTTTTTGTGACGCAGCAGTGCTGTAAAAAATGCACCTTGTTGAGTCAGGTAGATGCGTCACTTTGTAAACCCCTGCGCCACATTATACCTGCGCCAGGTGTAATGTATGCAAAGGGGGCGTATTGACGCAAGAAAGGGTCATAGAAGTGACGCAGTGAAATCTATGAGATTTCACTGCGTCACTTTTAGGATACCGTTGCGTCAAAATCTTGCGCCTGCCTCACAGCAGGCGTAAGACTGACGCAGGCCCTTTCACATGGGGCTGGCTCCATGTGAAAGGATGCATTGCTGGAGTTGCGTCACTTTTGTGACACACTCCAGCAATGCATCACTTTTGCGCTTACAGATATGTCAGAAATACTGACGTATCTGTAACTTCTTGTGACATAATGCGTCATACATTAAATATGACGCATGAGTAGAAGACTGAAGGCCTCATTTATGAGGCCATGCGTCACTTTTACGCCACCGGTGCGTCACTTTTTGGGACGCACCAATGCTGTAAAAAATGCACCTTGTTGAGTCATATTTACAAAGAGACGCATCTAGGTAGATGCGTCACTTTGTAAACCCCTGCGCCACATCATACCTGCGCCAGCTGTAATGTATGCAAAGGGGGCGTATTGACGCAAGAAAGGGTCGTAGAAGTGACGCAGTGAAATCTATGAGATTTCACTGCGTCACTTTTAGGACACCGTTGCGTTAAAATCTTGCACCTGCCTCACAGCAGGCGTAAGTCTGACGCAGGCCCTTTCACATGGGGCTTGCGCCATGTGAAAGGATGCATTACTGGAGTTGCGTCACTTTTGTTATACACTCCAGCAATGCGTCACTTTTGCGCTTACAGATACGTCAGAAATACTGACGTATCTGTAACTCCTTGCGACATGATGCGTCATACATTAAAAATGATGCATGAGTAGAAGACTGAAGGCCTCATTTATGAGGCCATGCATCACTTTTACGCCACTGGTGCGTCACTTTTTGGGACGCACCAATGCTGTAAAAAATGCACCTTGTTGAGTCATATTTACAAAGAGACGCATCTAGGTAGATGCGTCACTTTGTAAACCCCTGCGCCACATCATACCTGCGCCTGTAATGTATGCAAAGGGGGCGTATTGACGTAAGGAAGGGTCATAGAAGTGACGCAGTGAAATCTATGAGATTTCACTGTGTCACTTTTACGACGCTGTTGCGTCTAAATCTTGCGCCTGCCTCACCGCAGGGATAAGACTGACGCAGGCCCTTTCACATGGGACTGGCCCCATGTGAAAGGATGCACTGCTGGAGTTGCATCATTTTTGTGACACACTCCAGCAATGCATCACTTTCCTCTAAACACTCTACTTTATTTTTTTACTCTATTTTTTTACACTGTTTTTACCCGTGGTGCGCTCAGGGTGCGCGTACCGGAGGGCGTACCCGAGAGCGCAGCCAGCGCTTACCCCGCGAAAATAATAAAAAAATAAAAACGTTTTTTTGCCCTTCAAAGTCCTTCTAGGCCCCCCTCAGAAAACCTAGGGGGTCAGGGGGTGTCTACTCTGCCCTCTTTTAATTATTTCCCCCTTTCTTTTTCACCTCTTGTGTCTCGATTCTACCGAGACACAAGATGGCGGACTCTCCGGACTGTTTAGAATGTTGACAGACACCCAACAGCCAATCACCTTTCCGCTCGCGCACTTCCGTAGCGCGCCGGGTGCGCACCCCGGTACGCGCACCTGTGAGCGCTCGGAGCGCGCCTATAGACATATATGTGTTTTTGAAGTTAATTTTCAAAAAAAACACTGGAGCAATTTTCACCTAATATAGAAAAGGGACATCTGCGTACCAGTCCCTACAATTTTGCCAAGTTTGGCTTAATTCCGTTCAGCGGTTCGGGATGTAGACTCGTCAGACCGTCCTATGGAAATTAACATGAGGAAAACACGTTTTGGGACCCCCCTTTTTTCTCGGCCCCCACTTCACGAATCCTCCCGAAACTTCCAGGGAAGGAGCGGAGCGGAGCTGGCCAAAATTTTGGAAAATTACACACAAATTCCTCAACCAGCGCCAGAGTTATTCCCAATAGAATGTTGCGGATTTCCTATGGTAGCCAATCCTAACTATAACTACCTACTGGCGACCGCCAGTAGGAGATATATATATATATATATATATATATATATATATTATATATATATATATATATATATATATATATATATATATATATATATATATATATATATATATATATATATATATATATATATATATATATATATATATATATATATATATATATATATATATATATATATATATATATATCCTCGCTCCTCCTGCACCAACTCACGCACTCCCGAATGGGTGCTGCCATGCGGGGGTTTCTCCCGCCTATCGCCTATATAACGCTCCTCGTCTCCTTCACTCCTTAAAGAAAGACACAGCACTCGCGGGGGAGAGTCTATAGATTTATTGTGACTCTCAAACGCAAATGAGAGTCACAATAAATCTATAGACTCTCCCCTGCGAGCGCTGTGTCTTTCTTTAAGGAGTGAACGAGACGAGGAGCGTTTTATATATATATATATATATATATATATATATATATATATACAGACCTGCTGAGTGAGAAATTCAGGACAGACATGGTTTCAACGAAATTACCCGGAAACTTTTGCTTGAAACTCACTGGAGAGTTTACATTTGTGCATCATTACAGTCTGAATAGGCGGAATCCACTCGAGGATTGTGATTTAAAAGGGAGCAATACTACGAGTCCCAGAATGCTGTGAAGGAAAATCCCACTAGAGGGCAGAACAGCTGAAAACAATTATAAAAGAGAAGGGACTCGCTGCTTGCCTTTTTCCTTCCGCCTACAGACAATGCAGAAGCCCGTGACCAAGGCGCAGGTAGCGCTAAAACGCGTTGGGCTGCAGATTTGGACAAGCAAAATGATGTCTGGCAACAATGAATAAAGGGTGCTGTTTAAAAATGCGGTATTTGCCTGGCTGTTATGTGCGCTCTCACTTTGGGGACACCTGTTGATTATATATATATATATATATATATATATATATATATATATATATATTACCTACTGGCGGTCGCCAGTAGGTATATATAGTTAGGATTTTTTCTCTATGGGATTTTTGAAAATTCTATGTCTAATAACTTTGGCGTTTGTGGACGGAATTGGCTGAAATTTTCAGGAAAATGGAACATTTTGTTTCTGAGCAGCCCCTGAAAATTTGGGGGGGGTTTGTCAAGGGGGGGCCGAGAAAAAAGGGGGGTCCCAAAACGTGTTTTTAACATTGAGTTTTCCATAGGGCGGTTGGCCTCACTTTTAGCCCGAACGGCTGAATGGATTTGCACGAAACTTGGCAAAATTGTAGGGACTGGTAGCCCGATGTGCCTTTTGTAGGTCTCAATATATGTGCTCCAGTGGATTTTGAGAAATTAACGTTTAAAAAAAGATATATATCTGTAACAGCGGACCGGGCAGCGCTCCGGTTCGCGGACTTTTCGCGCAACGGAGCTTTGTGAAGCGAAGCTGATTGGTTCTCCGGCGTCTGTCAACATTCCAAACAGTACGTAGCGGCCGCCATCTTGTCTCTCGGTAGGATTGAGAGACAAGAGGAGGCCAAAACAAAGGGGGAAATAACCATAAGGGGGCATAGTAGATCCTCCCTGACCCCCTAGGTTTAATGTGGAGGTTTTAAAAGGGCCCCGCGGGGCAAAAAAAAATAATTTTTTTTTGTTTTTTTTTGCGTGGGTAGCGCCCGGTCCGCGAACCTTAAGCGTTACGGGAGTCTGTCAACATTCCAAACAGTCCGTAGCGGCCGCCATCTTGTCTCTCGGTAGGATTGAGAGACAAGAGGAGGCCAAAACAAAGGGGGAAATAACCATAAGGGGGCATAGTAGATCCTCCCTGACCCCCTAGGTTTAATGTGGAGGTTTTAAAAGGGCCCCGCGGGGCAAAAAAAAATAATTTTTTTTTTGTTTTTTTTGCGTGGGTAGCGCCCGGTCCGCGAACCTTAAGCGTTACGGGAGTCCACCATTTTGTGTTTCAGTCGAATTAAGATACAAAATGGAGGGCAAATAATGTTCAGAATGGGTAGAAGGGGGCACGGTAGACTTATCTTGACCCCCTAGGTTTTGTGAGGATGGCTGAGGAGGCTTATATGTGCGAAAAAAACCATTTTTAAAAAAAAATTCGCGAGGTTAGCTCCCGGTTCGCGTACCGGGTAGCGCCCCGGGGAGCGTACTTTGTTGAAAATTAGTGAAAAAAGTTAGAGTAAAATAATAATTGTGAGTGATCAGATGTAGGGTAGCTCTGAGAAGAGCTTTTGGGTTTATGGTACATTTAGGTACTTATAAGTAGGTACCAATGCACATTCTTAAATTCAGAATGAAAATTCTGTTGCCCTCATCTGAGAAGTGAACTCCATCTCCTCTGTAGATATCTTGCATGTAGTAACGCAAGTTATTGTTGTACAGGGAGCCCATTCCATGGTCTCTCATGTAAGCTGAAACAGATTTGTTTACATGCTTCCTCGACTTCTCAATTTGTGGACAAAATTGGTTTGACCACCTCCATTTCTGTCTTTGGCATATATTTGAATATACCAAGGCAGTCTGAGGAAAAAGTGCCATCAATTGCTCAAAGGTGTCCTTTAAAAGCATTTCCAGACCTACCCCAGTACAAGTGCCCAAATCATTACCTCCACAGTGCACAATTAACAGGTCAGGTTTGGGCAAATGCATAAAGGTTTTCACGAATGGTATCAATTGGTGACATTTTAATCCTCTGTGGCCAAACCACTTAATTTCCACATCTTGTAAATTGAGGTTAGGTAATTTTCTGTTCTCAGCATACCTGTGAGCCCAGTGGATATAACTATGTCCAACAATCCAGACAGAAAACATGGTGAGAGAAGGTTCTGCTGCAGTCAGATGAAGTGTGGCAATGAAATGGCAGTTGAAAAAATGAGAGTTTAAAATGAAAAAAACTGTGGAGTTTCTGTGTTAATGAAGCAGTAACAGTGATTGGTGGATTTTGATTGCTGAAAACAGAAAGTTAGGGTGCATGGGTGAGTTCTTTGAAAGATGTATTTTGAATGGTCAATAAATAATCATTAAATGAAAGATTGCACTGGATATGCAGGTGCACTGAGAGTTCAGAGTTCAATTGCAACATTGTTGTGTGAACTTGCAAACACCAGAGGTCTTGCAAGAGGTGGTTGCTATGCAGAAAAGGCATGAAATGGCAGAGGGGGGAAGGGTTTTAATTTGAAAAAAAGTGAGGGAAGAGTTTTGATTGGGTGACATGAGAGATATGTGTGAAGAATTACAGCATTTCTGTGCTTTTGATAGCTGCAGACTCTGGAGTGCATACCTTTTGCTCTGCTGAAGACAAATTGGTGTGTTTCTGAGACTGTTTTCAAACTCAAAGTATTTGCTAAGGTGAGAAAATATTTCTTTAATTTAGATAGAGAATAGTGTGCTTTAAGGAGAAAATTATGAAGAAAGTTGTGTTTTTCAAATGTTGCTTTGTCTCAAGTGTTTTACAAATAGATGTTGTTTCTTTGAGAAAATGTAATTGGAGAAAATGTGAAGTATTAGTACTGACAGGGTGTTTTTCTGCATAGGAGCTGTGGAGTCTTTTCAAATTATGACTTGAGAATCGTTTTTGAGGAAGATGAATGGTTATAATATTTCTGACAAGGACATAATGGTGTATGCTTCTTTATCATGCAATTGAATGTCTCTGATGTTATTTTTCCCATTTTAATGTAAGACCTTTCTCTGTGGCGCAAATTGCTTGTAAATATGCTCCCACCTGTGCATGGTAAATTTAGATTTTGAATGTTTGTGTTACATAGCCATGTTAAAAGTGATACAAACATGCTGCAAAGGCAATCAAAAAACGCTTTTATGTGTCTTAAGGACATTTAAAGTAATTTTCCCATGTGCAGTGTTTTGAAATTATGATTTGAAAATCGTTTTTGGGGAAAAGGAATTGTTTTTAAAATTAATAACAAGGACATAATGGTGTATGCTTTTTTATAAGGCAATTGACTGTCTCTGATGTTATTTTTCCCATTTTAATGTAAGACCTTTCTCTGTGGCGCAAATTGCTTGTAAATATGCTCCCACCTGTGCATGGCAAATTTAGATTTTGAATGTTTGTGTTACATAGCCATGTTAAAAGTGATACAAACATGCTGCAAAGGCAATCAAAAAACGCTTTTATGTGTCTTAAGGACATTTAAAGTAATTTTCCCATGTGCAGTGTTTTGAAATTATGATTTGAAAATCGTTTTTGGGGAAAAGGAATTGTTTTTAAAATTAATAACAAGGACATAATGGTGTATGCTTTTTTATAAGGCATTTCTGTGTCTCTGATGTCATTTTTCCCATATTATATTAAAAGACCTTTCTCCGTGGGCCACATTCATTGTAAATATGGTCACACTTGTGCATGTTAATTTTGGTTTTTACTGTTTGAGTTACATAACCATGTTAAAAGTGACCCAAAAAAATTGCAAAGGCTTTCAAAAAACACTTTCATGTGTCTTAAGAACATTTTAAGTAATTTCCCTGTGGGCAGTGTTTTCAAATTATGAATTGAAAATCGTTTTTGAGGTAATGGAATGTTGTTAAAATTTATGTGCGCCATATGCCCCCAAATTTCTTTTTCAGGGGTGCAGCAGGGTGTTCTTGAGAAACACATGCACCCTTGGAAAAATTCCTAATTTGCGATGAGGTAATTGCTAATCGCAAATTGCACCTTCATTCCTATGAGCCTCCTAGCCCATGGAAATGAATGGGTAATTTGCAATTAGCAATTTGCTCATTGCAAATTAGGAATGGTAAAGAATTGCTATTTATTCCTTAAAATTTGCTATTTTGGAAATGCAAAATAGTTATATGATACATATGCCGTTTGATATCTAACAAGATAAGAAGCTTAGGGATACATTTATGATGACTGGCGCAATGAAGTGGACATTACTTACTTCATTGGTAGAGCTTTACATGTATTATGTCCTCTGTATTCTTCATCAAGCGTAACTTTAATCTGCAATCCTGAGTAGGCCTCACCTTAAACAAACCTCTGGATAGGCCACACCTTATCGTCATCATGAATTAATCATTTAAAATGCTAGGGACAGATTTATGATAGGTGTATGCCTCTTTTGCGCCACTTACAAAACACTGTCTACGGGGAAATGACTTAAAATGTGCTTAAGACACATGAATGTGTTTTTTTAAAGCGTTTGCAATTTTTTTGGGTCACTTTTAACATGGCTATGTGACTCAAACAGTCAAAATCTAAATTCACCATGCACAGATGGGAGCATATTTACAAGGAATGTGCTCCATGGGGAAAGGTCTTATAATGTAATATGGGAAAAATGACATCAGAGACAGTGAAATGCCTTATAGAAAAGCATACACCATTATGTCCTTGTCATAAATTTGCAAACCATTCCTTTTCCCCAAAAACGATTATCAAATCATAATTTCAAAACACTGCACATGTGGAAATGACTTAAAATGTCCTTAATTCAAAATTTGCTATTCCTTATTTTGCGATTGCACTGAAGGATTTGCAAATTTTGCGATTTCTTAAATGCAATGTATCAAACAAAAAATATGTAAAAAATGACATTAAGGATTTGGAAACTACCACCAACTTCTAGTTTGTGGTAATTTGCGAATTCTTTTCAAAAAGAATTTTTTTAAAAAAAACAAAAGGTGCCACATGACGCCAATACATGCCCTTAGGGCATGTATGTGCGCCATATTCCCCCAAATTTCTTTTTCAGGGGTGCAGCAGGGTGTTCTTGAGACACCCATGCACCCTTGGAAAAATTCCTAATTTGCGATGAGCTAATTGCTAATCGCAAATTGCACCTTCATTCCTATGAGCCTCCTAGCCCATGGAAATGAATGGGTAATTTGCAATTAGCAATTTGCTCATTGCAAATTAGGAATGGTAAAGAATTGCTATTTATTCCTTAAAATTCGCTATTTAGGAAATGCAAAATAGTTTGATGGTACATATGGCGGTTCATCTGTAACAAGATAAGAAGCTTAGGGATAGATTTATGATGACTGGCGCATCACCAGGGATGTGCCAGTCATCTTGCGCCGCTGTTCGGCCACCCATGGTGTGCTGCATTTACAATGCGGCGCAGCATGGGGCAAAAATGGCACAGATGCGTGACGTATCTGTGCTGTAAAGGTGGCGCATTGCTGGAATTGTATCGCAAGTGCGATGCAGCTCAAGCAAGGCTCAGGGGTGCCCCATCTCCACAATGTTGCGTCAAGACCTATGCCTGCTTAAAGCAGGCGCAGGGTTTTGACGCAGCTTTCTCCTATCTGATTGTAAATACGGCACACCATGGGTGGCAGAGCAGCGGTGCACGTTAACTGGTGCATGCCTGGGGATGTGCCATTTAACATAAATCTGCCCCTTTACATTTAAGTATGTGCAGGGGACACAGAGTTGGTGAGGCTTATCCAAGGTTAAGAAGAGATGAGTCCTGTTCACTGAAAAATTAGACATAGACTTCACCTGCTCAGCATCGCTGGACATGGCTAAATAATAGCTGCAAAATGTTACTCTTGTTAAACAATTTTACTATTATAATCTCTGAGATTTGTCTCTTACTCTGCAACATCTCATTGTTGTTATCTTTCTTTAAAGATAAAGACAACATCAACATGAGCGATAATCTGCAATCAGTTGATTTTGACCTCATCATTGAACTTGTAATTGAAACATCAGTGGATGTTGATCCCTTGGATGATTTAAATCCTGAGGATGAAGAAGAGCGTGATGAGGATGCAGATTTGTCCGAATTATATGAGATAGGGTGGGAAGCTGACCTGCTTGAGCCTATGGAACTATAAACATTTATTTTTAAAATTTATAATAAATAAAAAGTAAAAGTGTAAACCGTTTAATTTAAAAATAAAGACACCTTCAAAAACAGGTTATGTGTAGTGTCTTCAATAAAATATTAAAATATGCTCATAAAATTAGATCAGATTCACATATAAAATAGCACAGGTAACATGAATATAAATTCCATTTCTTTTCTGCTATTTCTGTATTGTAAATTTGCCAAGGACTAAAAAATCTTCTATTTAAAATGTCAAGTAGTGTGTTAAGTTTTTGATCACTGTTATTGATTTACTGTTTGGTAATAGTGGTTAATAACATTTTTTAATATATTTTACCACAGATTCAACTGCAGATCATTTCAACATTTCACCATGCCAACGAAAGAAAGAGAGAGAAAGGCTGCAAAACGTCAAAGACAGCAGGCCAATCAAAAGAAGCAGCAGTCCTCTAACAAAAAGATTTGTCAAGTCACGAAGAAAGCACCGGGTAAGAGTACAAAAACATTCATAAGAAATATGTGTAGTAAAAAAAATATTACTACAGAAAATGTTTCAGTCCATAAAAAGAGAAGCAATTCAAATGGAAAGGAAAGGCCAATCAAAAATGTTACTGCTAGAGCAAGAGATAACTCTGTGCATGATAGTAGAAGGAAACAACAGTTTAGGGACATTCGTAAACGAATGTTCCGCAACAGGATAATTGGCAATTTGTTAAAAAATATTAAGAAAGGTCAACAGAAAGTGGTTTTTTATAAGAGAAAAAAAAAAGTTGAGAAAGTTATTGATCAGGCATTTGAAATTAAACGTAAGTTATTTATTTTGATAATCAATAGAATTAGGAAGCTAAAGAAGGCAATTTATGATTTCAAAAGAAATAGTAGATGGAAGAGAATAGCTAATCGTAGTAATTTTTGTGAAGTTTTTTCTGGAGAATGGATGCATAGTTCAAGCTCTGAGGCATTTTTTAATGAGGAGAGTTATTTCCAGGATAATGATTTGGTGCATGCAGTTGACACCAGTGGTCGTGCTTATGAAGTGAAAGATGGTTGTCCAGTTGAAAAAGAAAAACTTGTGACAACAGAGGCAGAAGAGGTGTTAGGTAATGAGGTTTTAGGAAGACGTGCTAAGGGTCCTGTGTACACCTGGAAGTGTAGTAGTATTTGTAGTGTGCGACAGGATTCCATCAATTTGCTTTGTGATTTTGTACGGTCATTTAATAAGAAAAGTTTGAAGCAGAAAATGATGTTGTTGCAAGAATTAGATCCTTGCAGAGTGAGAGAAGTGACAGGTTTGCATGGTCATTCACTGGCTTGTCTTTCCAGGAGAGTATGCCAGAGTGTTTTTCATCATTTCAGGATGCTAGCAGTGCATCATAATAAAGTGAGGAAATTAGTTAGAATGTTGTATTATGCTAAGAGTCCAGCAATTATGCTTAAACAATTATGTGCTGCTCTTTTGCATGGTTCTGAAATAGATGTGAAGAATATATGTGAAGAAATTGAGTTTTGTTACTTTGGAAGTAAAGAGGAGAATGTTGAAATTGACCAAGAAGAAGCGGGTAATGTGGAAGATAGTGTACAGGTTTCCAGTACAGATAATTTCCAGAGGGAAATTGCGACGTTTCAGGTCAAATCAAGTGAGAGGCCAAATTTCACTTGTGTGTGTTGTCGACGCACTTATTATAAGAATCAGACTAAGTTAGTGGATTTATATGCAAAAAGTGAAAGGGAAAATAATAGTGAATGGAAGGATTTCACAACATACTTGATGGTAGAAAATTGTTTTGATTTGGGATTGGATCAACGTGTGTGTACTTATTGTTGTAACAAATTAAATCAAAACCAGATGCCTGCTAGAGCAGTTCATAATAATCTGGAATTGATTGAGATTCCTTCTGAATTGAAGGATTTAAATACTTATGAATCTATTTTGATTCAAAGTATCCATCCCTTTCAGGCTATTGTAAGAATGGAGCCAAAGACAGGGAAATTGCCTCCATCAGATTTACAGAGAGGATTAAAGGGAAGAGTTGTTTATTTGCCTCTAGATTTGAAGAAAAACATTAACACAATTGGAGTAGAAAAAGTGGACGAGGAACCTCTGGTTATCTTAGTTAATGGGGTTCCGACAAAGAATAAGAAAATATGGCAAGATTTAGTAGATGTTAGGAAAGTTAAAAAGGCAACATTGTATTTGAAAAAAAATAATAAATTCTATAAGAATGTATATGTTGCAGAAGAGGAAGTAAGTGAGGAAGAGGATAGCGATTTGTGTGCTGGTCAAATTGAGAAAGTAGAACCCTCTACTAGTGAAGAAATATATGAACATTATAGTGTTCATCCTTTGCATTCCAAGGAAGTCATGGGGAATGCTATTGAGTTGTTTCAAATGAAACAAGCCAAAGGGAGTCCCATTAGTGTTTGGGAGGAAAGTTTGGAAGCTCGGTGTTTCCCACAGCTTTTTCCAACAGGTCAGGGAGGAAGATATGATGAGCGACCTCATCAAATTCCTGCTTCTGAATACCGGACTTTGCGATTGTATGCAGGAGATGCTAGGTTTCGACAATGCATTCCTTATTTGTTTCATCTCCTGTTTGAAAGCGATCTGTCTGGACTGTCATATGCAGTGAACCACATCTTGAAAAGTGGTATACACATGCAAAACATCTCGGCAAGTGACTTTATGGATAAAGTCAATGTCCAAGACAGTATTTTGGATTCTCACCTGATTAATCTCATGGCGTGTCAGCGTGGTACTAATGAGTACTGGTACCGTCGTCATGGTGATTTAAAATGTATGCTGAGGAACTTAGGTACTCCCACATGGTTCCTCACTCTGAGCTGTGCCGAGTATGGCTGGGAAGACTTACTTGAATTTCTACGAGAGGCAAATGTTAACGTAGATAACATCGAATTCAAGACACCCGGAGAACTGTGCTCTTTGGATCCAGTCAATGTATGTAGGTACTTCAATCATAGATTTGAAGCTATGATGTCTTTCATCATGAATAAATAGAATCCACCTCTTGGAGAGGTGTTGGATTTCTTTTGGAGAAAGGAGTAACAAGCAAGAAGTGCTCCTCATATACATATGTTGTTGTGGATCAAGGATGCACCTAAATTTGGAACGGATCCAGAAGACTCAGTGATGAGTTTCATCCAACAGTATTCTACGTGTGCTGTTCCAAACGCAAAGGAGAAGAAAAGCCTAAGAGAAAAAGTTCTGCGTTTCCAAAGCCATCGATGTGGAAAGTACTGCCGTCGTAAATTCCGAAACAAGGACAAGTTCTACACCAAATGTCGTTTCGGCTTTCCACGACCGGTGATTTCTAAAGGAAGAGTAAACAGTTTGATGTCTTCGCTGCGACATAATGTGATGAAGAAATCACCTAAAAACACATACAATTTGAAGAGGAATGAAGAGTCCAAGTACATCAACGACTACAACCCGGTGATTTTGTCCATGTGGAATGCTAACATGGATATACAGTTTGTGGCTGATAACTGTATGGCTGTGGCTCGGTATGTGACATCTTACATCACCAAAAAAGAGAAGACAGAATTGAAGGATATGTGGGAGGACATTTCCCATGAAAAGAGCCTCAGCAAGAAGTTGTACAGTTTCAGTCTGAAGATGTTGTCGCATCGAGAAATCGGAGCTTACGAATGTTCTGACCGGTTGTCTTCAGCAAGTCTCTATGCCAAGTCCAGGAGTATCGTTTGGGCGAGTGTTGGTCTTGCTGCAACGCGTAATCGAGTTCTGAAACCTGTGCGGGAAATTGAGTATTTGGCGGAAAAGGAGCCAAACAGTACCGACATTTTGAAGAGCAACATGTTGGATACATATTATCCAAATCGAAGCAGTCACCTCGAGAATGTTTGTCTGTATGAGGTTCTGCAAAATTACATATTCAAGAGGAACATCAAAGAAGATACTGAGAAAGGAGTGTATGCTGTAATAGGAAGTGAGGGATGTCTGGTCAAGCAAAGAAAATGCCACTTGATAAACCATCGAAAATTGAGTGGCGAATCTCCTGAAAAAAAGGAGTTTTTCTATTTAGCACTTTTGCAACTTTTTAAGCCATGGCGTGCAGAAGAGGAACTGCTTGGAGATTTCCTTTGTTACGAAGACTCATTCAGTGCTGCCAAGGAGACCATAGAATGTCCTGCTTTTCCCAAATATGTAGAAATGTTGAATGTGGAAATTGAGCAGGAAGCAACGATTGCAGCCGAGATTGCCAGAGACAGTTCTCAGGACAGTCAGAGTTCTGCTTCATTGAGTCAGGATCCACTAGGAGGACCTCTTATCGAAAATGAAGCTGCCACTGCTATGAATGAAGTGGAAAGAGCCATGGCACATGCTCAGGAGGATGCGGTTAACTTAGAAGAGTTGGAAAGACAACTCAACGTTGAGCAGAGGAAAATATATGACGAACTTATCATGCAAATTGATCATGGATTAAGTCATGACAAGAAAGAGTGCTCATGTACGTCGTTGAAGCCTGTCCGACTGTATGTGAGTGGAGAAGCAGGAACTGGAAAAAGTTTCCTTATTAAAGCAATTTCATGTTATTTGCAGGAAAGGACAGAGTCATCGCTGTCTTGTGTTGTCACCGCTCCAACTGGACTGGCAGCACATAACATTAAAGGGATTACTTTACATCGTTTACTGATGCTGCCAGTGGAGCATGACAACAAATTAGAATATCACAAGCTATCTAGAGATGCTTGTTTTGAAGTTTCAAGAGTCTTGAGGAAAATGAAACTTCTTTTCATTGACGAAGTAAGCATGGTTTCCAATGTCATGCTTGCCTTTGTGCATTTGAGAATGCAAGAAGTTCTCAAAACAGAGTATGATGTGTTATTTGGTGGCAAACACATCATTGTTTTCGGAGATCTTCTGCAGCTGACACCAGTGAAAGGGCAACCTGTGTTCAAAATGCTCACGCATGAAGATACCAGGAAGTGCTTAGGGAGCATTGGCAACGTCAATATATGGTTAAACTTCAATTATGCTGAACTGCATGAAAATATGCGTCAGGCAAAGGATGAAGTTTACAAGACTATTCTACAAGATGTTAGAATTGGAAAAGTGACCGAGCATGGGAAAGAAGCTTTACATGCACGATTACTGACAAATTTATATCCAGACGAAGATGTTGTGCCTGAGAATATTTTTCAGAAAGTTACTGAGAAAAAATCTGGAATATGTTTGATGCCAACTCTTGCAGAATGTGCCAAATTCAACAACAAAATGTTGCATTTAGAAAAGCAAGAGATTGTGAAACTGGAAGCTATTGACAGAGTAGAGCATATGGGATCAACAATTATTTTGTCTGAGAATCTGAAAACAAAATTGGATTCATTAGAGAAGAGTATATCTAAAACTGGGGGTTTTGAAAAGACTCTGAATGTGTGCTTGAACTGCCGTATAATTTTAAGAAGGAATTTACATGTTGAAAGAGGTCTGGTAAATGGATCAATGGGTAATGTTGTTGATTTTGTGAAATACAGAAATAGAGATGGAATTGAATTTTTAAAAATTAAATTTGATGGCATTGAGGAAGTACAGCTAATTGCTCGTTGTTCTGCTAGATTTTTGCTTGTAAAAGACTTATATGTTCGTCGTAAGCAGTTTCCTGTTTGCTTGGCATATGCGGTGACAATCCATAAATCGCAAGGTTTAAGTGTAGACTGTGCATTGGTGAATATTGGCAGTTCTGTGTTCAAGGAGGGTATGGCATATGTGGCATTGTCACGAGTTAGAACTTTATCGGGATTGTACTTGATTGAGTGTGATGTCACAAACATTTGTGCGGATCTAGATTGTGTTAAGGAATACAATAGGTTAAGAAGAGAGTATGCGCCACATTTGCCTCAGTATCCTTTGTTTGAGAAACGTGTGGTAGGCCGGAAACG
Source organism: Lissotriton helveticus (assembly GCF_964261635.1). Classification (NCBI taxonomy): domain Eukaryota; kingdom Metazoa; phylum Chordata; class Amphibia; order Caudata; family Salamandridae; genus Lissotriton; species Lissotriton helveticus. The sequence continues at coordinate 598,397,420 of NC_136061.1, read as the reverse complement.
AAGAAATGTGACCAATACTGGGGAGGTTGTAGCAAAAAGACGAAAAGTCGATGAACCTGAACTTATAAGCAGAAACAAAAAGGATTCTGTTGAAGATGTTGTTGGTTTTCAATTTGAAAACAGTTCTGGTGTCAACTGCTATGCTAATGTAGTGGTTAATGTTTTGTTTTCTCTAGAAAATGTAAAAGAAGAGATTGTGGTCAATTCTGATCAAAGATTTTGCAGTTTGTTAAATTCTGTGTTAGAGAAATGTAGCACTGATAGAACAAACATAGAAAGTGTGTCTGAAATTCGAAATCTGTTAGACAGATGTTCAGGCCAAACACAATTCTCTCAAAATAGTCAGCAAGATTGTCAGGAGTTTTTAATGTATATGCTTGATGTATTGCATGATGAAGGTGTAGATGTAGATCACCTGTTTGGGCTTTCTTATCAATGGCAGCATGACTGCGAGAACTGTAGGGTATCAAGTACTACTAGTGTAGACTCAGAAAGATTTATATATTTAACTTTGCCAGACAGTAAATCAGTCTCTTTTAATAAGCTAGTAAAAGCAGCTGATCACAACATGGAGTGTAGCCAATGTAAATCTGAAATGATGTCCACATTATTTATACGAACATATGGCCAGTATGTCATTTTAATGTTCCAACGATGTAGGCCTGATGGAACAAAATTGACAACTTTAATTAAAAATTTTGTGGCTTCACAGTTGTCAATATCAGGAAGGACTTTTGTAACTGTAGCAATTATATATCATGATGGTCCTTCAATAACATCAGGACATTATACAGCTTATTTAAAGTGTAGAAATGGCTGGTCATTCTGCAATGATTCTGTTTTAATTTTCAAAAAAAAATTGCCGTATGACCTTAAAAACTCTTACCTGGTGTTTTTAAAACCAAAATTTTAGGGAAAGAATCTCGGGATGTGCTCTGAGGAATTTCAAGAAGTTCTAATGGCTCCTACACGATTTGGCCTTGAGGATAAGTGTAGTACAGAGACATAAGTTCTTACCATAACACTGGACGTCATGGAGAAATACGTGCACTTTGAATGAGTTCAGAAAAACTGTTTCTTTTTATAAGCTAATTGAAGCAGCCAATCAAAACATGGAGTAGAGGGAATGTAAGTCTGCAATGCTGTCTACTGTTTTACATTGCTTTGTCATTAAAAGTGATGTAGAGAATTAAATAATTGTACTAGTCATAAAGGTAGTGTAAGTCTGCTTCATAGTAAGCAGTATCAGTGTGATAGGAAATGTAGAACATGATTGAGCAAGAAGGGGAAGATATTACTAGTCCAGGATTGTGAAAATGATCTTCAACATTTTAATTGTGAAAGTTGCGGAAATACAACATGACGGGATTGGCTTAAAAGAATTCTAAGAGTTATAAATGGCTCAGACACGATTTGGCCTTGTGGAAACGTGTGGTAGAGAGCGAGAAGTCATTTATTGTATGTAACATGTTTTTGAAAACGATGGAGGTTTTCTTTCAGAAAGTGGCGGGTTGAAAGTAATAACAGCACAACAGAGTGTAAGCTGTTCATAGGACATCCTTGGCCGTCATGGAAAGTAAGTTAACTTTAAGGAGTTCTGAATTCTGATTTGTTATGTTGTATGGGTTTTTTAAACACAATCATTTTGATTGTGTTTTTTTTTCCCCGCTGTTATATGATGAATACCTTCATGTCACTGTTTTAGTGAAATTTGATACATTCTGAGAACAGCAAAAATAAACCATTTAACATGTATAATTAATTCTGTTCTGTTTGCATTTATGATGTACATGTAGAACTGTGTAGGAGGCATGGAGAAGGTGAGGCTTCTGTAAGTGTCAAAGTTGTTGCATACAGTGCTCATATTCTACGTAGTCTTTTATATTTCATTACTTTCACTGTTTCTGCCTGATCTAAAAAAAATTTTTTAAAAAGAACAGTAAGTATAAGGGAAGGAAAAAGACAGTTATGTTAAAAGAAACACAGCTATAGGGAATAAACTAGGGATACTGTTACCCGCAATCCTCTGCTGATGATGTCACTGAGCATGTCATGAATGATGTAATATGTGACATCATCAGCAGTGGATTACGGGTAATAGTATCTCTAGTTTACTCCCCTATAGCTGTCTTTCTTTTAACATAACTGTCTGTTTCCTTCCCTTATACTTACTGTTCTTTTTAAAAAAATAATTTTTTGGTTCGCTTCCGGTTCGCGTACCGGGGAGCGAACTGGGAAGCGAACTAAGAGAAATAGAGGTTGGCACAGTTCCAAATATTGTACCAATTTTTTTATAACGGGGAGGTAGTTCTGAAAAGAACTTTTTTTAAAATTGTTTTTGTTGTTTTATATTTTTTTTATTATTTTTCTGAACATTTTTTTACTTTTTTTGAATTTTTCTGAACAGTTTTATATTTTTTTTGTTTTTTTTTCGGAGGGGGCAACGAAAACGATTCATTGTAAAGGGCTCAACAGGAGCAACAAAACAAAAAAAAAGAATTTATTGTTTGGGGCGTTTCGGACAAACATGAGCATGATTGTCAATAGCTCTGTTGATCAGAGTGATGCTACTTTCTCCGTAGCAAATGAATCCACTGCAATGTACGCAGACTTGTTTTACTTCACGAAATCTCGTTTGTATATTTGGCACCATCTCCCTGCCCTCTGGTCCCGTTACTTCCGGTACAACAGATCTTCTGGCCATAATAGGGAGATTTTCTAGGTCGTCCTGTTCCTCTTCTTCCTCTTGTTGCTGAATTATAACTTTAGCAGGTGGTCCACTCTTCCTTGGATGTGGTGGAGGTGGTGGGGAAGCACCAGCTGAAGCTACTAAAGAAGCCATTGCTCACTGGTAACAAAGGGTCTTTCTCTCACAATGATGAAAGTCAGAGTGAGGAAAGAAGGAGGGATTTTCATCATTTGGGAGCAAACAATAGTTCTCAACCAATGAAAAGTGTTCGTTTTAGATTATATGACCTAGTCTTACATCATTAGGAAACCAAAAGTGAAATGAACCAATGAAAAGTGTTATTACCAAGTCACATGACCTGCTGTGTTTACGTTACGCGCTTTGCAGGGCCTCCCGGTTTGCTTCCAGAAACCTGTGCTTTGCGACTCGGTAAGCGTACCAGTTCGCTAACGTAGCACGTCATATGACGTATCACGCGACAACGCGAAACGTCATGCGGACGGGAGGCGTCACGATGTTGTTTTCTAACGCGGCAGTTGCGGTAAAGAAACGTTTACCGGCTCGCGGTCTATTTCGTGGCATCAAGGTCAGCTAACGGGAAGCTTCCCGATTCGCGAAGCGGGAACGAAGAAAAAAAAATATTTAAAAAAAAAGTTATTAATAAACATATAAAATATATTTTTGGATTTAAAGAAGAATACATTTTACAGCTACAGATATTAGCTGTTAAAAAACCAATGAAATTCACTGAAAAAACCATAGGTTATAGACCATATATAGTTAGGAATTAGCATTTACAAAACCTTGAAAATTCACTGAAAAAACCATAGGTTATAGACCATATATAGTTAGGAATTAGCATTTAGAAAACCTTATTTTACTCACACAAAACCATTGAAATTCCATATATAGTTAGTTGCACTAACTATATATCGTGCACCCGCAATCCACTGCTGATGATGTCACATATTACATCATTCATGACATGGTCAGTGACATCACTAATGACATCACTGATGACATCTCAAATGACATCACTGATGACATCACTGATGACATCTCAAATGACATCACTGATGACATGATGACACACCAATACCAGTTACTACATACGCACTCACTGATTCCTACGTCTACACACACATTCACTCATTCACCCATACAATCACTCATACATACAGTCACTTATTATTACAACACTATCATATGCACTCATACACCTATGCAGACAGTCACACACTGCCACTCATCCATGGAGTTACTCACACACCAAGTCAGTCCTGTAAAGAATCAATCACACTTCCATTTCTTCATCTATACAGTTAAACACAGAACACCATACTTCAGTGACATCACTGATGACATCACTAATGACATCTGAAATGACATCACTGATGACATCTCAAATGACATCACTGATGACATCATGACACACCAATACCAGTTACTACATACGCACTCACTGATTCGTACGTCTACACACACGTTCATTCATTCACCCATACAATTACTCATACATCCAGTCACTTATTATTAGAACACTATCATATGCACTCATACACCTAGTCAGTCCTGTGAAGAATCAATCACACTTCGATTTCCTCATTTATAGTTAAACACAGAACACCATACTTTTCACACATATACTAACACATACTTACTCTCTTATACAATCACTGATACAAGTACACATTGATATGCACAGAGTCACACACCTCCCAGCCAGCCACACACACACTCAGTCTTCCATACATCCAGTCATTCTTCAATATGTAAAACGTATTTAAACTTTACAAAAACACACAGACACTAGATGATGTCATCAGTGATGTCATCAGTGATGTCACTGACCATGTCATGAATGATGTAATATGTGACATCATCAGCAGTGGATTGCGGGTGCACGATATATAGTTAGTGCAACTAACTATATATGGAATTTCAATGGTTTTGTGTGAGTAAAATAAGGTTTTCTAAATGCTAATTTCTAACTATATATGGTCTATAACCTATGGTTTTTTCAGTGAATATATATATATATACATGTATGTGTTATTTAAAAGGTTTTGATTTTACAAAATCCTGTCAGACATCAAAAAATAGGTTCTAGGAAAAATTATTACAGTGCAAATCTTCTCTTCTCGCCCTAGAGTGTGTCAGATGCTGGAACCAACAACAAAAGCCTTTTCTACAAAGATAATCTGCGGCATTTCATTTAACAAAATACCTATCTGTTGTTTTTAATACAGAGAAATAACCATTCACCCATAAATAGCCAATGACATTAACATATGCTTTTCGAACTGCCAAATGTGTGCAATTTTCAAGCATTTACATGTTGCTGTGTGTTACAAAAATGTAAATGTAAATGTAAAATGTAGCCGTACTTGTAAAGCGCACTGATACTTCTGAGTGTCCTGGCGCTGTACTCATACCGCTAGGGAACCCTTCCTGGTTTTTCCCCGTGAAATGTCCACTCCTGGGCATCCCCAGGGTGCAACCAGGCATCCCTAGCGCTGTAGGGGGCCGTTGTGGAGACTAAGCAAGCTATTGCCCAGAGTTGCAGCGTGGGATCCATGCTTAGAGTAGGCACCGAGGCGAGAAATCAGGTCCGAGGAATTATGAGCCCAATATCCGCCGAGACCCGCCAAGGCAGGAATTGAACCCTGGTCCCGGGCCAGACCTCTGCATCAGGGTCTGCCGCTCTAAGCATTGAGCCACACTTCTCCAAAAATGGCATCCTACAGCCTTTTCTTTCACATTTCCTATACCCCTGCACGATTTTTCTAAATAAAAAGCAAGAGGAGTTTGTAAATATAAAGCCCCATGTTAAAAAAATAAATAGAAATTAAGGCATTTCTTGGACTTTCAAGACCCACCGAAAATCGGGTTCTGACCCACAGTTTGGGAAACACTGGTGTATTGTATTTTATTGCAGTATTTATATAGCGCTTACTACTCCTACATGGGGCACAAAAGCATTGCCTACATGAGTAGCATGCTACACTGTGCAGGGTGTGTGGCTGGAAGGATGATGTCATTGTTTTGATTCTTTGCAGGAAGTTTTTCAACCTCAATCGTGATGATCACTGTGGTGCCGTTATCATATTATGAGATACAGCATGTAGCAGTGTGTTGGATGAAAAAGGGCAGAGACATATTTGCAGTTTTATCATTTTCACTATGCTGTAGCTTAGGATAGCTCTGCAGGTCCTTTTGTGGTGTTTCATGTGATATAGTTTGCTTGGATGGTTACGGCACTGGGGTGTGAAAGTTTGAATTTTGTGTATAGTTGTTGTCCTCACCTAGCATGGTTTGAGGGAAGAGAAGTGGAGAGATATGTTGAGATGGCCATGTTTAATATCACCTCATATCGGAGTGTCTTTGTGAAATGTAAAGAAGTGATTGAATTGTATAGATATTTGGGACCTGCAGTGGTGTTCTATATTAAAGTCATCTGAATTGTCGCCCAATGTGTGACAGATCTCTCCAGTTATTCCATGCCTGTTCATTTGGTGATGGGTATTTTTGGCAGTACAGTTCTCTTGATGGGCAAACTCTATAGCAGATATGTCTTATATGAAAGGAAGAGGAATAAGTTATAATTTGTTGCTCATGGCTACAGATTATGGTTTTATTAATATTGTGGACCATAATTGTTATATATGCCAGTATATACCTATATGCAGTTATCTAGGAAATAGCCATGTATTGAACTGTCTTTAGAAGTGTTAATGCTCCTGATTGCTTCTAATTTTGGCTGGTAGTGAGTTCCAAAGCTTGGCAGCTTGTACTGCGAAAGCAGAATCTGCCCATTGTTTACAATTGGTTGGCTTTATAGTCAATCTCATTTGTTTGCTTCTTCTACTGTAGCTTGCATTCTTCTTCTGGGGTTTGTCCCTCCTATGGAGCATAGCTTCTTTACCATCCTGTTGACTGGCTAACTACTAATATTTAGGGATTTTTTTCTTTTCATTTAGCACTCCAAGTGAGTGTGTGTGCTTTGTTGCTCTCCCCTTAATGTGAAGCTCCCCCCACCAATACCCACTCTTTCGCTCTTGTTGCTCCTCGCCCATCCCAGATTACCTGTAAAAGCAAAGCAAAGCAAAAAGCATATTTTTGCCGGGGCGACTACAGAGCAGACTTTAACAGATGTTTTTCTTTTCTTTTCCACATTCCACAATAGCTCACCCCTCCACACAAAACGGCTGTTTTAGTGCTGGAGAAGGGACCAGCAGCAGTGTTGGACTGGTATTTCAGGCAGTCTGGCACCATCAGATGAGCCAGATTGAAAGGGCCTGTGTATAGGCTGTTTTATGTTCTAACAGGGCTTATAGGACCAACAATAAGTCCGAAACTGTGGCCCTTTCAAGTTGGTCCACCTGGTAGTGACAGACTGCCCAAAAGACCAGTCCTATATTGGCTGGCTGCTGCAGTCAATCAGCCAGTGTTTGAGGAAGATGGTGAAATTAGCATGATTGAAAGGAGAAAGGAGAAGTCTCTTCTCCTGTAGGCCAATAAATCTGCTCCATGGGCTAAAGCAGAGGACCTACTGGCTGGAGCATGTTTCAATTCTGAGTCCTGTCGAAAGAAAATTCGGCTTGGTGAGCATTTTCCTCTCTCCTTCCCTATTCTTCTTTTATTCTTCTTAGTTTCATGAGGGAAATATATTTGACAAAAAACAATAGCATTTAAAAGATTAAAAATATTGTAACCCGTGTACAGTTTACCATACATTATGCTTGTGCTAGTCCCCCAGTTTTTCCTTTTTAGGCAGTGGTTTACAAATAAACATTGGTAAATCCAATAGCTTCGCACTTTCTTTATAATGTCTCAAACAATTGCTTTTGCCAACGCTTGTTTAAGTATCCTGTAACATTTTCTTCTAGATAATCAAATGGGCTACATGTGTTGTCGCAAAGGTGGAATGATCCAATTACAGGAAATTAAAATTAGTCCATGTCTCTGTTTGGGTGGTAAAAGACATCCATATTTGGGCTGCAATGAGGACATTACATCCCTGCACCCCAATGCTATTGTAACTCCTGCAGTAATGATAGGTATGCCCATACAATTTTGTAAGGGTGCTATGTCTAAAGAAAAGTCAGGTACTTTTAGCTCTTGGGCCATACCATGACTTTCAGTCAAATGGCTGACCTCGCACTGGAGAGTGGTAGGAACTCCACACTGCGGCCTTTGCACAATCCACTCACGAAACGACTGTGGCCTAAAAGATGGAGGAGAGCCTATAATAGGTGCTCATGTGCATACATATGACTAGGTTGATGTTTTAGCCAATAAAATGTGGCAGCTAAAATTCTGTTCCAATTCCTTGATCTGGGTCTTAAGAGCCAATTTATGCTCAAATCAAAAGGCTAGTTTCTTCCCAGTGGGTGAGATTATGCGTGCTGCATACAGGACAGGTTGTCAATCCAAGGTTGGGTCTGTTGCAGTCCCTGACGTAAGCACTATGATCTCAGTCTTGGCTGCATTTAGGGCCACCCTGCTTTGATGCATCCAAGAGGTAAATGGTGAGGGCATTCATAAATGGGCATTGTACCATATAGTGAGTCAAGTCCAAATATTTGTCAAAAGAGGTGGGTTTAAGGGACTTATGGTACTTCTCGAATATTCAAAAGATATGCTTTTGGGTTAGGGTGCTGTTCTGGGATTCATGTACCAGTTTAGGTTTGTACTCCTTGCTTTGGTTCATCAGAAAAACTCACTTAGTATATAATCAGCCACCATTATCTAATTCGACATCAGCACCATGGATACCCACGGACTTATTCGGAGTGCTGAACGTTTTAATATGGGAATCAATGTAGGTGTCCCAGGGGTATGTTAGTGTAGAGCTGCAGACAGTGATATCTACTGATTCCTCCAGCGCAGGAACTTTGGATCCTTCATGAGATGTTCTTGTTGGCTAGTTATGCAATAAGTCAAAGTTTAAATGAACGGATAATAAAGTTAAGTAAAAGTCCAATGATATCAATTCATTCTGAGCCCTCTTAACATATTTTAGTCCTCTGCTTTGAGGGTTATGGTCTGTTGGTACCTGATGAATAGTGTCACGAGTTGCCACAGACTACCACGTTCGATTCCTCAGTCCTATTAAGCCTCTGGACCAGGCGCTCAGTTAGCCTATCATTAGGGGTAGGAGATCGTAAAATTAAATCATGTGATATGCTTTGAACCAGAGTCAAGTGTGGAAAGGGCCTAGTTTGCAAAGTTGTAGCAGAAAGATCCTTGGACATCAAAGGCAAACCATCTCAGCGCTCACAGTTGAGGCCCAGTAGCCCCTGTTTGTTCTGTGGCCCCAGAGTGGAGTCTGGCAACATCCCAATATTACTGCAAAGAGTTGCGATATTTTGCAGAAGTTTTAAGCGGACCAAAATTCTACTGAGTGAGTCTGGGAGTAGGGCCCTTCTCCATGGACGCTGATTTACCAAAATGCCAGGGGTAGCGGAAGTGACATAACACAGCCTTTGACCTTAATGACATCACAGGAAGTGACATCATATGACCTTTGACCCAGGAGGTGATGTCATGAGACCTTAATCATGAGGACATCACAATAAATTACATCGCTGGCTTTACATAATTACTGCATCATTAATATGAAAAAGTAACACAAACAAATGCCTGTCTGTATATTGTGATGCTGACATGATCTTAGAAAGTGGTGAGAAATAATACTGAATTATAGGAATTGAAGGAAATTAGCCAAATCTTCTCTATAGAGAGGGGTTCTGAAATTGCAGAAATATTTTTTAATATTGGATCAAATAGTGCATTGTAAAAGACATTTTTCACATAGATTAGCTAAAAGGTCATAGGCTCTGAATGGGTTCTCATTAAATATTCATATCTTTTCACAGTGTGCCAAGCCAATCAACCTCATTACTTCAAAATGTGCTCTGGGGCTCCCATATGTTAACAATTATCTCTAGCATGTCAGGACCAGCATTTTATCATGGTAGCTCCCTCCCATATGCCAGGTATTACCTCCAATGTGCTAGCGCCCTCATTTTGCCATGGCTTCCCCTTCTGCTAATACTTTCCTCAAGTATGACAGCAGCAGGATTTTTCCAAGGGTGCCCCATATGCCAAGAATTACTTGTAGTATGCCAACAACAGTATTTCACCATGGGCCAATTATGTTGAGGGTTACTTCTAATTTGCCACTACAAGTATATTATCAAAGGTGTCTGTAATTTTCAGAATTGCTTTCAGTACACCGGTACACGTATTGTACCATGGGTGCCTCTAAGCCAAGAATTCCTTGGGCATGCCAGGACAAATCCAAGACTTACAAGCATAACACTGCATTCCCAGTCCCCCTCATTTACATTCACTCACTCACACTCATTCTCACTCATTTGCACTCCTTCATTCTCGCTTTTCTGACTTTCACTCATTTTCACTCACACTTACCTGCTCTTACTCTGATTCATTCATATCACACTCTCTTTTACTCTCAAACCCTTATTCTAAGTCACTTTCACTTATTCTCTCTCACTGATTCACTCATTCTCACTTGGGGTTACACTCATTGACTGTCACTCACTAATTCTCACTCACAATCTCTAACACTCCCCCACATGTATTCTTGCTAATACATTCTCAATTACCCAATCGCACTCACCTGTAGTCAGTCTTACTCTTAGTCCGGCTCCCTTCCTAACAATCAATTAAATACATTTATTCGGTTTTCAGATGTAAAACCATAAAAGTTTACCATATATAAAAACAGTAATTAATAACATTACAAATATAAATAACATACAGAAACCGATTCATAGATTAAGTGCAGTGCAAGATACTTGGTCCCCGGAGGTCAAAGATTCAAATAAACCAAAAGTTAAATAGCGCCCAAGATCCTTCCTCCTAATTAAATCTCATTCAGAGGGCTAAGTTATTAAATGAGCCAAAAATTGTTACCATCTATGCTAAGTGGGCCATACATTTAGCTGCAGATTTAAGGAAATTAAATACAAATAAAACGGATTCTTTGTGCAACAACTGAAGACACATGACAGCTGGACGGACCTGCCTGAATTTCATACTCCTTTGAAATCGGGACAATAAAATTTTTCCTGGGATCACATAAAGCTACAAAATAATATAAAATGTAGCAAATTCTGTGGAGACACGCCAATGCAGCCACAGCAAAGCCAGCAAAGGGGGGGGAGGGGGCGAGGGGGAAACCGGCGAAACCTGGTCAGCAAAAAATGAGTATGTACTAAAAAATCCCAAGAGATAAGGCTCAGTAGATAATGTTTTTTTCAATATTAAAAATATACGGATGGTATGTTTCTCCAATTCCAGCTCTCCCCTCTCCAATTTCCTTAAACTGTAAAAGGACTCCCTACTAACACTTAGGGGCCGATTATGATGGCGGACGGACCTGAGTCCGTCCGCCACCATAGAGTAGGAGGGACCGTCCGCAGGGGCTGCGGCGGTCCCTCCGTGCAGATTAGGATGTGACCGCCAGGGTGGCGGTCACATCCTCAATCTTTAACATTGCAGCGGGTGCAGCTTCAAGCTGCACCCGCCGCAATGTTAAAAATGCATGCACGGCATTTGCGTGCACAAAGCAGCAGGCACCGCGCGGTGCCTGCCGCTTTGTCCACGCAAATGCAGGGGGGTACCATAGATACCCCCCATGTGCACCCCCCTTCACCCAGGGGGCCCGCAACGGGCCCCCGAAGTGAAGGTCCGTATGCTTTTCCACGGCGGAAAAGCTGCCGTGGAAAAGCATACTTTGTACTCATCCTAATATGGCTGGCGGTGTCTGATAGACACCGCCAGCCATGTTAATGCTTATCCGCCGCGGTCGGAAGGCGACCGCGGCGGAAAAGCGGAGGACAGATTGTAAGACCCACCAGCCATCCTAATTTGGCGGTGGGTCTTTCAAGCCTCCGCAGCGGATTTCCCGCATCCTCTGGGCCGGCGGTGGCTTCTGCCGGCCCGGTGGATGCGGGAAATCCGCCATCGTAATAGGCCCCTTAGTCTCACTCATACTCACTTACTGTCGGTGAATCTCAGACAAAAACACACACATGCTGACACACACAGACACACATGTCCACACATACACAAGTTTTCTCTCTCATGGTCACTCTTACCGACACGCACATGCACAACCTACATTTAAAAGCATTTTTATTGCCTCAGTTGCCAGTGAAGGTCTATTTTTTTTTAAAACATACAAAAATGGAGGGCGGCTTCATGATGCCCAAAAGGGCAAGCTACACCTGTGTTCTTGGCACTGAAAGTTCCACCTCTGAGGCCAGTCAAGGCTGGACTGGGAACCGAAAGCAGCTCTGGCAAATTATAACATATCAGCCACCATACTGTGTATTATCCCAACAACTACAAGGGGAGCTTAAGGAGAGTTCTCACTAAAGAAATTTAAAAAACAAATGTGGGAAATGGTGCATTATACCACACTTGTTTCATCATACACTAATGTCCCCATCTCCTTTTCTGTTCATTCCATTTTGCTCTCACATTTTTTTGTTAAACCTCGCCTCGCTTCCCTAACCATAACACCTCTTTAACTTTTTAGCTCAACTTTTCTTTCTTCTTCTCTCTCCTTCTTACTATCATTCTCTTGTTTGTACCTCCAAGTTTTTCATACTCTCTCTCGGTGTCCATGTCATTGCTCCCATCACTTTCTCTCCTCATTCCCTATGATTGTTAATCCTTTTCACCATCACTCCTTTTCTCGCTTGTGCACAGATGCTCTTTCTGCATCCTTCCGCTCTCTTTGGCTGGATACCTTCCCCCTCTCTTCCTCCCTACGCTTCCCTCCTCATCTCTCTTTCTGATGTTATCTCCACTATGTCTATTACTTGCTGTTCCTTACTTCATTCTTAACCATTAAAGGCTCTGGCAATTAGCAATATAGGTGGTGTTTCTCAGACCTGCTCCCCAGAAAGGAAGAGTGGATTTTAAGACCGTGTAGAGTTTGACAGAACAAACAGGCTGGACACTGAATGGCTATAATTCGCATGAACACGCCTGTTGCATAGCTGCCAAGTTTTCAGACGACTTATGAGTGACTTTTTCACCGTTTCTTTGGGCCTATGAGTGACATTCTATTGCCAAATTAGTGATACTTTGAGTGTCAGACTGACGTGAGGAAAACCAAGCAATAACATTTGTAAAGGAGATTAAAAGAAGAAATTGCCCCGACCTTTGCGCCTTGAGAAGCTCTAGAAAAGGCACTGAAAAAAAACCAAAAGCCCAGAAAAGGAAGTTCGCTAGCAATACTGGCACTACTGCCACCTGATCCTTTTTATCCTCAGCCTAAGAGTTGAGAAGGGAATACTACTGCCGTTGACCTGCACCTTCGGTCAGTATACTTTTTAATGCAGTCAGTCAGTCAAAAAAAGCTGTATTTCGACCGTACAGGCCATAAAAGCACATACAAAAGACAATACAATACAATTAGATAAAAAGAAAAAAAACATTACAATATATCATCATAACAAATATGTACATTAATTCTGTGTTTAAAATTAGAACACTTCAAAATTGTGCAACATTTTTAGTACATTCTTGGGTACACTCCCTCATAGCAACTCAAGGTACTGTGGTTGGGTACGGTGCAATGTACAACAGAGTTTATAGTTTCTACATTGAGTGCAAGAGGGGATAGAGTAACTCATATTTTAGCAAATAACTAATTCATTGATAAATGAGACACCTGTCAGTTATTAAAAAGCTTCTGACTTTATCTGATAGATATATGTGGCAGTGTTAAAAAATACAGGTTAAAACAAATACAATTATACAATTTAAAGACCTAGAGGGAGGGAATTACAGTAGGAATAATCGTACATTGAATGTGTGCAAACATAGCATGGCATGACATATGTAAAAAATGCTATGGAGCTAGGAGTTTCCTAAAAGGGTTTTCTTTAGAATAGCTCTACAAATGCACCACATCAAGTATAGGAGCTGAGAAATGGTGAACACAATAAGTGTATCGGTTTCATGCTTAAAAAGCCTGTGCACCTCTATGTAGTGTCTGATCCCCATATTTCTGCACAGTTGTAACAGCCACCGAGACCTGGGCTTTCCATAGGCGGAGCAAAAAAAAAGGACATGCATTTCAGATTCCTCAGCTCGATCGCACCCTGGACAATCAAGTGTATGGGCTCCCTGCCATTTGTTAGTAAATGCTCGAAGCGGTAGCACCCCATATCTGAATTGAAGAAAACGTTTCTTTGCCATAAGGGGTTGGATGTGATCAAGTGCAGATTCTAACCTGTATTAGAATATATCCAGAAACCTGGAAGTTAAGCAGCTCGGCTTAGTCCCCTGCCATAGTAAGGCCAATTTGTGTTCTCTATGAGAGTCAAGTAGTGCCTTTCTGGAGATTGTGGGACAGGTCTCTTCTGGTGTTGTCAACATATTTGCCCTCCCTAAGGCCTGGCAAGAGTTCCTGATATAAGCTAGCCAAGGGAGCTGGTTATTGTTATTGTTAATTGTAGTTTATATAGCGTACAATCACCTGCTGGTCTCTTAGTGCTTGTAGAGAAAGCTCAGGTAGCCACTAAAATCCCAGAAACACACAGGCCAATGTATTATACTGTAGCCAGGGCTTCCCTAAACAAATAAGTCTTAAGACTTTTCCTAAAGGAGAGGAGGGCAGAGTCCTTGCGAAGGTTCTCCGGTAATTCATTCCAAATTCAGGGATTTAGAACGGAGAATGCTCGGCCGCCTGCCGTGGATGATCATAATGTGCGTTCCGGAGCATAATTCATCAAACGTTCCTTAATGGGCAATGCAGAGGCCCTTAAACTTGGCTCTCTGTTTGACAGGGAGCCAGTGTAGCCTATGCAGAAAAGGGGTGGCATGAGCCCATCTAGGGAGCCTAAAAATCAACCTAGCTGCATCGTTCATGATCACCTGCATCTTGCTGATTAGTTTCTCGTGGTAGGCCGATAGACAAAGCATTGCCATAGTCCAATCTGGACAGGATCGTGGCAGCTACGATCACTTTTAGAGTGGTAGGTGAGAGCAGGAGGGCCAGCTTCCGCAACTGTCGCATTAGACCCAGGCAGGTGCTAACCTGCACCTAGGAGGCTCATAACATCCTTCAGCTCCTCTTTATAATCAGCTAGTTCATGTGTACTCCACAGGTGTCGCCAGTACAAAAGGGGTCTAGAGGAGAATGCATCTGCTATAGGGCCAGTCCCAAAATCCATCCTGAGCGGTGTTAATGGGGTACTCGTAGGAAGGCCCAGCAATTGCCTACGAAATAGGTTTTCTGGCATTGATAAGGAAGTGGGTGGGCAATGGCCGCATAATTCTGCCCCATACAGTGATTCTCTCCTGTCCTGTGTTTTGTAGATTTCTGCTACGGGAACTATCACTTTGTGCATTCAACTCTTATAAACTTTTAAGATGACCCCGTAGACTGAGTCAATTTTAGACTAGCTTTCTTTGTGTCCCCAATCCATTTTTTCAGTAAGTGTGATACCTAAATAATCAAAAATGGACACCCTCTCTAGGGCCCTTCCATCCAATTGGGGATATGGGTAATTTGTGGTGTTAGCGTTAAAAAGCATGTACTTGGTTTTTTTGAGATTGATCTCCAGTCTCCTCTTTTTGCAGAAAGAGCTGAATACCTCAAGCACCCTCTGCATACCCATGGGCGATTTGGAGAGTAGCAGCGTATCGTCTGCAAACATAAGAGCTGGGATTTTGTGGTTCGCCAGCCTAGGTGCATCAATGTCTTTCCCATCTAACAGAGTTTCAATTATACGGTTTAAAAAAAGGGAGAAGAGTGTCGGGGCCAGGACACAGCCCTGTCGCACCCCTTTCTCTACAGGGAAAGTGGCGGAAAGTTCAAAAATGTTGCCATATCTAATTCGCACATAATTGTCTTGGTGTAGGCATTTCAGCTGGTGGCAAAGATATTCTGGTACTCCCAAGTCGAGAATGATACCCCACAGTTGATCTCGCTGCACAAAGTCAAAAGCGGATTTAGGATCCACAAATGTGAGAAAGAGGCTGCCACCCACTAAAACCATGGTTTTCCACTGGATGAGTTGTAATCTAAAGATCTGGTCCATGGTGGAGATGTTGGCCCTAAATCCTGCTTGTAGGGGTGTTAGTACGTTGTTCTCTTCTATCCAAGATTGCAAGTGCCCCAGAAGTACGCAAGCAAAGATTTTTTGGGTGCCGTCCTGGAGGCTTATGGGACGATAATTTGTTGGATTAAGTGGTGAGCCCTTTTTATAGATGGGAATAATTTCTGCACCAGCCCATGTAGGTGGCAGCGCCATGCCTTGTAGTACAGTATTAAATACGGACCATAGATATGGAGCCCAGACTGTGGGTTTGAAGGAAAATAGGTCACCAGGAATCTTATTCAGCCCTGGTGCTTTAGCTGGAAGTAGGTTGCCCAATGCCTCTGTAATCTCCTTCATTGTACAAAGCGGAGCATCTAAATTTGGGAGGTTCGCATCTAGGGTGACTGATTCTACCCTGCCCTCTTCCTCTGTGGACCTTGAGTATAAAGATTTAAAATGAATTCTCCTAACTTCTTCCCCTAAGTTTGGTCATATAGCCGATTGGCCTCGGATTTCCCTGTCTTAACTAAATTCCAGAAGGCTCTCATATTGTGGTTTTCCAAAGCTGTTTTTATTGCTTCCCATTTATCATTTTCCCAGTCAATTTTTGCTCCAGTTACAATTTTTTTATATTGGTCCCTGGCTTCCTTAATTCATGGCCAATCATTCATTCTGATAGAAATTAGAGGGGCTTGTTGGGCTACCTTACAATGTTTAGTATACCATGGGTGCCTTGGTTTAAAATTCCGCCTGGACCTGTTGCGGTTGAAAAAAGTTTGAGCTAGGGCAGAAAACAGAGCCTGGTGTTTTTTTGCCAATGTCAGTTGGGACGCTAAACTGCTGCTAGTTGCAGATTGTCGAAACACAGCTTCTAAAAAGAGGACGATTTGTTGGTAGAGGGAGGCCACTTTATCTGGTGTTTGAGCAAGTTCCCCCCCAGCGTACCCTCCTCCCTCCTTCAGCCAGTACTAGGCATGGGTTAGAGTTTGGGGATGTGATTGGGAGGTCTTCTGCAAGTTGAAGGAATATTTCTAAAGCCAAACGATTATGATCACTCTTGTGGCGGGGAATGACCTTAAAATCGAAAACCCTATGCCAGAGGCTGACATCTACCAAGGTGTGGTCTAATATCGATGCCTGCCCGGGTCTATTAAAGGTGAAGTTCCCGAGACTAACAGATGGGAATCGACCATTACAGGCCCTCAGTGAATGGCATTCATTTATAGGACTAGAGGAGTCCATGCCCGTATTGGTTGCATATTAGGTTCTGGAATTTACAAAACCGAGTCCTCCTCACTTGTAATCCTAGTAGATAGGCCATTCAGGGGCTCGAATTGACAATTGAAATCCCCTCCAAAGAAGACCCAGCAGTTCAACGGTATATATAGTAGGGAGAAATGAGGTTAGGCAATCAAGCGTGTGAGAGGATTGCCCATAGCTTACTGGCCATGAGGAGACATTGATTATTGCAATCCTCATAGAGTTAGGAAAGGAGAGAAGGACACACAGAATGTCAAAGGAAGGGGTCTCTAACTGTTTAGCATTGCACCCCAGGTGCACTCCTACCCATGGGCACAGGCACTGGCGTAGCTAATGGGGGTCGAGGGGGGCGGTCCGCCCCAGGCGGCACTGTTTTGAGGACGGCGGCCGCGCGGCACTGGCCCGTTGCAGCAGCCTTTATAATTTATTTGGGGACATTCACTTCTGTCAGTCGGTGTCCTCAAATAAATTTTGAAGGCCGCTGCAACGGGTCAGTGCTGCGCGACCGACTTTTTGCAAGCGCTGCTCCAGAATACTTGTGCTTCGGTTACAATCATGCTATTCCTCTGCGCAGCAGCACCGCACCGCACATCAGAGCAGGAGCCCTCGAGCGCCTGTCCTGACCCCAACTTGACTTGGGCCAGAGTTCCCACGCGTGTTGGTTAACTACGGAAGCTCCCGAGTTCCTCAGCTCTGCCTCCAGTCCCAGTGCTGCTTAAACGCGCTCGTGCCTACCAGGTGAGGGCTTCCTTGTGGCGGCGAAGGCTCTGCAGGATAATTTCAAATAATTACTTTTGAGTGGTGTTATCTACTGAGTTATGTACAACCAGGTTTGTATTGCTCGACAAACATGGTTTTGATAATTCTAAAATGGCAGTTGCAGTTCGCATTTTCGGCTGTATATCACAGTAAGGAAATAGTTCCCGTGGCCCCATTTTTAGCCATATCGCGTGAAAAGCTGTATTACATTGCACATATCCGCACCCCCAGCATGTGGTTCTTTCTGTTTTTGGAAAGCACTCCGGCATTTAGAAACTAAAAGTGTTCCAATCTGTACTTAAAATGTGGTTTCAGATATGGAAGCATTTCAGCCAAAACTGCTTTGACATAGCGTGTCTTTCCCAAATACAACAGAAAGGCACTCGCTTCTGCCTCGCTCTCGTGGTTTACTTGAGGTGATATTGTTGCTTGCAACATACCAGCCAAGGAACAGTCACTAGACTAAGTAGCAAACCACTTCTCGACTTTTTGATATGAACCTGCTGCACTCTCGGTCTGACGTTTGACACTCTGCGTATGTGTCCCAGCTGAGTAAAATGGGGTAGATAGTAATCACTTTAAAACTCCCATGAACTTGATATGTTCATTCTCATTCATTCTCTCATTTTCATAAGGAAGAGTTGCAGACCATGGTAGTTAAGAGGTAACCTTTTTGCCACCGGAACACTGCAAGAATTTCTAAGCATTTCTTGAAAATTAGGCATTCTGTTGTGATTGCACCATGTATATTTCCTGCTCAGTTGTGGAGTGTTATATAAGCTGTCAATAACATTGTTTTAGAAGTAATTCTTCCTACATAGTGCTGCCAGTGGAGGAATATAGTTTGTGTTTAAGCCATACCCTTAATTACATAAGCCATGCATGCCCCTTTAAGAGACCCCCCTTCTTTCAGCCAACTTAGTTAAAACCCTGATGTCAAGCTCCTCCATTTCTGGTGCTTTGCTGCAGTTTTAAAATGATCATAAGAGTATATGGTTGCTCAAATAGGTGTTATTTATATGTTTCCCTCACCTTCATTGCTTGGTTTTGTGCTTGAGAAAGTGTCACTCATAGACGTTGAAATGTCACTCATAATTACACTGAAATTCTGAAAATATCACGCATCGTAATCTGAAACCTGGGCAGCTATGGCAGTGCTGTCCAGGGTGTTGTCGAAAACAAGCAGAAAGTCCTGCCCTGGCCTGTGCTTGTCGCATGGCAGGCCAGAGGGCGAGGCCAGCACCCAGGTCACCTGTTTGATTAGCTGCGGTCCATCTCCTTGGGTACCTTGGGCACTCGGCCATGCTGCATTCCCAGCGGAGTGCGGGCATCAGATCTCTTTGGTCTCTCGGGCTGGACTGGGGCTGCTTGCCTGGCGTGGGAGACCGACCACCCCTCGCCTGATGCACTCGGAGACCACCGGTGCCGAAGGACACACAGCCAGGGTGCGTTAGTGATGCGCGGAGCTGCCTGTGAACATGGTGGACCAGGTAGGGGATGCTTGTTTCGGAAATTATTATTTTCATGACTTGAAAGAAGTCTCCTTGCTCTAGAACATATTTATTCCACACCATGGCTTGGAGCTTTCATCACCCCCACTTTCCACACACATTTATTAGTGCTTTTCACTAGGACTCAGCTTACCTCTCAAATGGTCCCTCGATTGTGTGAAGCCGCTTGGACATAAAGCACAGAGTCTGACTGAAGGGTGGCCGTCTCGAGCCACTGGAATTCCCCCAAACCCCCGCAGCTAGACCTCGCCCTTTCTCTGCATCTGCACCCCTTTAGTGGCCATGTTAGGAGGATTCTCAAGCCTCCTGAAGCTTCCCTGTGTTTTGTGTCCGTCTGAGGCCTCCACCTTTCCATACACAACTTCAGAAAAAGAGCTTAGTTGACCAAAGCAGGGCGGTCCCTAACAGCCAGAGGAGGTGTAATAATTATGTGGCTCGAAGAAAAGGAGAGTTCACACGTCATGTAGTATTTGGTGTCAGGTTGTGACTTGTCATTTCCTGTCTTGTTTATGATGCCAACCCAGGCTTCTGAACATATTTACGCTCTATGAGAGATGCAAGGTGCATTCTGGGATATGAAGTCCTGTCTACTCCATATTAAATGCAATGCATTATATTCTGTTCTATTTTACATGGCCTTGTAGTTTTGTGAGGTATGTGTCCAAGGAAATCGCTGTTTAATTTAGCAGATTGTGTAGGGTATGTCGGGAGTGAACATTGCATCCAGAGGGTTGTGGAACATGTTGTTTAACTTCATCCAGTGCTGCCTGTCTGAGTTATTACAGACAGGTTCTACTTTTACATGAAGTACTGTGAACCGTGTCAGACATTGCGAGGCAGCACGTGCTGCACCTTTTCAAGCCAGGTCACTTGAAAGAACTTCAACCTGCCGCACATCTCGAGTCAGTGCATAGAGTGAAGTAATGGTATCTCTCACTCTGCTAGTTTCTCATAAAATTAAAGATGTGCTTGCCTTTTAAACTAGCAGCGCCTAGTGGGCAGTCATGATTATCTTCAGCTGCCTGCTCTGTTACAAGATGTAGTTTTGCAGTCACTCACAGCCTGTGTCTGTTGAATCCCTCCTTTTCACGAGACGTGCCACTCCACATACAGCCGCACTAAAATCGTGTTAGGCCGCTAGGGGTTTCTGAGCCACAATGTGTCACTTAAGTTAATAGAGACTAGTGTAGCTTTGACAGCATGTGGGGGTCATGGTGTGATCTGTGCCTTGGGCAGATAGAGGTTCCCTAACCGGGGGAGGGGTGGGCGCGGACCTCTCGGGGTTAATGATTTTTATTGCGGTTTGAGTCAAGTTAGCTTTTGGAAAAAAACATTTCTACTCATTTATGTTGCATTTTTTTATTCAACCCCAGCGTGTTTCCCTTGTTTTCAATACTTAATGTTACTCTCGTGGAGGATGTCACTCATTGTCATTGAAACGTCACTCATAATTTCACTGAAATTATGAAACGTCACACATAGCCGTCTGAAACCTTGGCATCTATGGTGCTTTCACTGTTTTGTGTAGAGGGAGTGGGTTGCAGGCTCTGGCCTTGGACACAGTGACAAACCGGCACAGTAACAGGGGCAGTGTTTTAAATGTGCTTGCACTTCAAAATAATCTTCTCTTCAGTAATGGAACTTTTGTTTCGGAATCGGAGTTTTGTATCATTACAGAGGTGTTAAAAGTACTACAATGTTCCTTGTATATTGAGCAGTTTTCGGGCAACACACAGTGTCAAGTAAACTCTGGTGATTAATTTACCTGCTGGAGAGAGATGGGAGTTTCATCTAGTGGCAGGTTTCATTTGTGTGAGGTAGCGCAGGTGGTTAATATCATAGCTGCCAAGTATTCGCATTGCTAATGTGACATTTCCATTGATGCAGACTTATGAAAGACATTCCACAGCGAAATGTGACACTTCAAAAACATTTTATACTGTGTTAAAATAATGAGTTGCATATTCATTGTGGTTTAAGTCATAGGCTGGGACATTGTAGCACTTTAAATACAGAAGTCGTTAACCACCACTCCTTACCCACCACCAGGTATCTATTCCTTTACTGTCTGGTTACACTCATCTGTAGTAACTGAATTAATCAATTAAATATCATAATGCAAACAAAAGCATTTCCTACCGATTACTTTAACTTGAATTTATCTTTAAACATACAGTGTGCCTTTATTTTATATGCTGTTACCTGAAGGTGAAGACAATCGAAACTTGGGACAAAATAAATATATTTTGTCCTTCCAGCTTTGTTTTTAACTTACTGCCCCTCCCAACCCTCTTCCCCCTCATCCCGCCTGGTACTGCCCCATCTGCAGAACTCAAGTTAGTCTAGTGATCAGGTGCATTGGACTCACCTGTATTATCCTGAAGGTGCTGCCAGGAGAATTGTGGTCAAACCCAGTGTGGTGGACCGGTCTGCAGACATTGCTGAGGTCATGGATGAGGCAAATAGGGTACAAGGGTCCTGCACAAGCTGTGATGTTATGAGTAAGATGTCACAAACAGGGTAGGTAGAACTGATATAAGTTTTGGGTTTCCTTTTGCTTTTCCTTCATCGGCGCAGCTAGGTGGGGGCGGTCCGTCCTAGGCGGCACTGTTTTGGGGACGGAGGCTGTCTAGCCCTGGGCCGTGTCATATATGTTCATGTAACTTGCATGATCGAGGTAACTGTTAGCGGCGATACTACGTGTCTCTCGGACCTCTTTCAGGTGCTCGCCGTCCTTTTTCCCCAGCACCCCCCCCCAGGGGGCGGCAATCTGAAGGATAGCCCCGGGCGCCACAAGCTCTAGCTTCGCCTCTGGGCACAGGCCCCCCGAGGGTCACCCCCTGGCCCCTTGAACTGCGGGGATACAGTACGACACGTAGCCCACTCTAAATGTGTCTGCCCTTGACCATGTTTCCTGGAACAGGCATAATTCATGTTGGTCTATGAATGCCTCCCAATCTGCGAAATCCAGTTTCTGGCCCTATCCCTCCCCTAAAACTGCATTTGTTAGCCCAATTTGGGTTACTAAGTGAGGTGGGGGTGTGATCTAACACACTGCCACCACTGATCTGCTCCATAACTTCTTTTTTCTTCCTGTGCCCATCCTTATGTAAGAGGCCATCCTGATGCAGGTGTCCCAATCTAGCATCGTATTTATCCCTGGACCATTTACTAGAGGGATCAGTTGGGTTTAGTCAGTCTACCAGATCTAAAGGGCTGAATCTGTTGGCAACGGGGATGTTATACATCATTGGTGCTGGACGTTCCCAGCCTATTTTCGGCATCGCACCACTCTGGTCACTCGCCCCCCAGCCCATGCCATGTTTCCCTCATTGTGTGGCATTTGCCTGGAGAGATACAAATATCCCAGAGGCAAGGAGAGGATACACCCAGTCTCCCTAGAACAGAGGTCTTCAATCTGTGGGGCGCGACCCCCAGGGGGGTCGTGGAGTCCTGGGAAGGGGGTCGCAGATATCTGCCAGAGTGCAGTTCCTGGCGTCGGGCTGATTGAGGGTGCTCAAGGCGGAGGCCGCCTAATTCACACCGAGGTGTGAAAAACATCAAAGCCTCCTTAACAAGTAAAGGTCTTTTAAAGACCTGTGATAGTACTCTGGTGTGCCTTTGTGTGTGTCCAAGCTGTTTCAGCCAGGCTGACATACAGGAGCTGGGGGGGCGTGGGGGGGAGGCTGTAGCCCTTTTAGTTTAATGGACTTAGCTGTGTTTTTTTTTTACTTTTAACGTTTTATATAGCGCTAGTTTAACCCGTAGGTATCAGAGCGCTTTACAAATACACAGTAAACAGCAGAAGGACAGCAGAAGGACATTACAATCATATCATTTTGTTCAAGTCCCACGAGCCCTCATACCTGGTGCCTGTGCAGGAGAATTGTGGCTGAGAGTCTGTTCCTCATGGTGAGATGTTTTCACAGCCGGCTGCCAACCCCCCGCCCCCCCCCCCCCCCAAGCAGGGAGGCACAGAGATGCCCTCCCATGAGAGAGGAAGACGAAGCAGAGAGATACTGACCCCCCATGAGAGAGGCACAGACAAGGTGGGTGAATGAATGATGGGTGGATGGATGGATGAAAGGGTGGACGGATGAAGGATGTATGGATGAAAGGGTGGATGGCTGTATGGATGGATGGATGGAAGGATGAAACGGTGGACGGATGTGTGAAAAGGTGGTTGGATGAATGATGAGTGGATGGATGTAAAGATGAAAGGTTGGATGGATGGATGAAGGATGGATGGATGTGTGAAAAGGTGGGTGGATGGAGGATGGATGGATGAAAGGGTGGATGGAAGGATGAAAGGGTAGATGGATGAGGGATGGATGTATGGATGGATAAAAGGTTGCATGGATGAATGATGGATGGAAGGATGAAAAGGTGGATGGATGAAGGATGTATGGATGGATAAAAGGTTGCATGGATGAATGATGGATGGATGGATGTGTGAAAAGGTGGGGGATGAATGATGGATGGGTGGATGGATGGATGAAAGGGTGGGTGGATGAAGGATGGATGTATGGATGAAAGGGTGGATGGATGAAGGATGGATATATGGATGGATGGATGGATAAAAGGTTGCATGGATGAATGATGGATGGATGTGTGAAAAGGTGGGTGGAAGAATGATGGGTGGATCGATGGACGGGTGGATAGGTAAAGGATGGATGTATGGATGGAAGGATGAAAGGGTGGATGGATGATGGATGTATGGATGGATAAAAGGTTGCATGGATGAATGATGGATGGATGGATGGATGTGTGAAAAGGTGGGGGATGAATGATGGATGGGTGGATGGATGGATGAAAGGGTGGATGGATGAAGGATGGATGGATGTGTGGAAGTGTGGGTGGATGAATGATGGATGGATGGATGTGATGAGGTCTAACAGGCGCATTTATGGTTGTCGATAGTTGTTTATGATGAGGAGTACCAGTTTCTAGAATCTTTTGTCGGAAGGGGGTCCTTACGCCTAAAAAGGTTTTACAAGGGGGTCTCGGCATCAAAAAGTTTGAAGACCTCTGCCCTAGAATGACCCAATCTAAGATGCGTTGGACAGCCCAGATGTCCCTAAAATTGATTACTACACAATCCCCATGTATGTCCTTTCGCCTCCACCCCAGCCAGCTTACCCTACAAGTGAGTACGATTTTGCTTTGATCTTGATAAGGAAGGGGCCTGTATTTGGTTAACCAATAGATACATTTGTTTGTAAGTTCGGAATATGTCTCCCCTAAGCCTCTTTCCAGCTCAGGTACTCCTGCTAATACAATTACATAGGGAGTGGCATGCCAATGCGTGGTGGTGCGGGTTGGAATTCCTTTGGTTTTATATGTGGTGGGGTCCTCTTGTGGGCCTCTTGGTTGTTTCCAGCTTGTTGTTGGTCAGGTGGACCTGATGGTCGGTGTTAATCTGTTTACAGTTTCGGAGAGGGGGCAATGAAGAGGCCTATGTTGAGGGTTAACTGGATCCTGGGTTTGCGGGGCGGACAGTCTGGGAGTGGGAGCGGCATCCTTTTGCACGATTATGTTAGGCCCAATGGGGACAGACGATACGTCTGGAGCAGTTGTTATTACCTAGTTTAGGTGCAAGGCCGGTTCTGGAGCAGGAGATTTAATAGACTCAATTATTTTAAGAATAGAATCAGCTTTGCCCACCCAATGGTCCACCAATGATGATAGTTTATCAATTTGTATCGTTAAAGCATCGAGTTCATCTTTTACAGTCGAGGTAAAGTGAACTTTAAGTTCTGATACCAACTTAGACACCCACAGAGGTTGCTCTGGGGTCGTCTGTGGTTGCTCGCCTGTTCCTTGTCCCCCAAAAGGCCGGCTAGATAACATGTCAGGAGAGGTCGGTTGAACGATTAAGATGGAACTTTCTGCCGGGTGATGGGACCTTTTGCTGGGGGGGGGTGTTTGCCCATAGCTGCGTGGAATAGACATCAACAGTACAAAAGGTTCTTAGGGGCTTTCGGGGGGAAAAGCAAGCAGTGTGCGCTTGTAAGTACACTGACCTTAGAGTTGCCTGCTGAGTTCTCGCTGTCCCACAGTCGATCATTCGAGTGTGATGCCAAGGGGTGTGGCCCAGCCCAGCCTCCTCATTCATGAAATGCTTTTTCGGTGGGAGCTTTCTTCATGATTCTCATCACTGGCCACACATGGGGGGAAGCCATGGGGTAAAAAAGAGTGGGGGGGGGAATGGGACTGAAAACTTACCAGGCAGCTGAGGGAAGGTCAGTAAATATGCTCCATATTCTATGGGGCCTGATGGTCAGTGTAACACAAAAACATACTTGTTTGTTCAGCCATGGCTGCTGTCCCCAGGGTGGTAGGCCACGTGTATGGCTCTCTCCTGGTGGCTGTCACTGTTCCTTCCATGATTCATAACACGAGTGGTTGGCCACTGATGCTCAGTTTAACCACCACCTTGGATACCACCTCTGCTGCCTGCAGTAGGGAGAGCTTGAGCTGGCTATCCCACTGCCCCTTGCATAGCGCCTCGACTTCCTCGTGTACCCCGAGCTGGAAACATCGTGTTCCCCTCTTCGCTGAGCCCACAGCACTCTAGCAGCACCTCTAAACTGTATGTGAGGCCACCCTATCAAGACTGATTTGCATATGGCTGTGTCCAAACTGAGGTGGCGTAGTGGGAAAAAGAAGAATGGATTTAACCCAGATCTTTTGGCTGGGGGAGAATGTTTGCATTGTCAGCATTCCGTCCATCATTTGTTTGCTGTAACACTTTTCGCCCTAAGTGGGATGGGTATGCCCAGTCTTGGGTCCCTTGCTCACTGTGCCATTGGATTCAAGCTAGCCTGGCTGAAGAAGGGTGACATACACTGAAACCAGTCCCAGGATGCTTGTTTCCGGTCCAGGAAGGACCTGGCATGGCAGTTCGGTTTGAACTGTTCCCATGGGGCAGAGGGACAAGACTGATTTGCATATGGCTGGGTCCAAACTGGGGTGGCGTAGTGGGCAAAAGAACAGTGGATTTAACCCAGATCTTTTGGCTGGGGGAGAATGTTTGCATTGTCAGCATTCCGTCCATCATTTGTTTGTTGTAACACTTGTTGGCCTAAGTGGGATGGGTATGCCCAGACGTGAGTCCCTTGCTCACTGTGCCACTGGATTCAAGCTAGCCTGGCTGAAGAAGGGTGACATACCCTGAAACCGGTCCCAGGATGCTTGTTTCTGGTCCAGGGAGGACCTGGACTGGCAGTTCGGTCTGGACTGTTCCCATGAGGCAAAGGGTCAAGTCTGATTTGCAGATCTTTAGACTGGGGGAGAATGTTTGCATTGTCAGCATTCCGTCCATCATTTGTTTGCTGTAACACCATCCAATCTACAGCACAATTAAAATACACATTACAGCTAATTGGAACTGTGGCGGGAATGAAGGAGGTCAGAAGGCAGATACCTGAATATTCGGCTGGGCCACAAAAACAATGTTTTTGTTTTGTGTGGTGTAAGTCGGGGCTGGGACTGCTGGGCTCCGGCCGCCGATCACCATGGCAACCAAATCACCTCTCCGAGACCTGGCCTGGATCTGCAACAGTTTTTTGTTCTGGAATATAAATGAAAGAAAACGTGCTTTTGGATTTCAGAATAACTAATAGGAAGGGCTCCCTAGTGCGGTTAATGCACATGCTGTAGAAATCAGACGCGACAACAACTTGCGTGCAGTTGCGGAAAGCACCAGGCGGAGTCCGATATGAATGGCAGCCCAGTGTGTTCTGCAAAGGGAAATCGGGGTGTTTGAGACAGGATGGACTGTTCAATGCCTTGCACTGCTAGGTGTGTTCAGAATCAGCTGGGAAGCATCACCATTAGATAATATACATTTAAAATAAATAATGCATGCTTAAACTTTACCTGACTATTTAGAGGTGAGAGGCAGAGGCAGGCGCCCTGCAATCGTAGCAGCTTGCTTATTGACTGTAGTGTCATTACTAAGGTGCATGAACTCTATGCGACCAGCTCCTTGTTTCTGTTCTGACAGAATGACCCCATGCATTCTGTATCGATGTAATCCCTTCAAGCGCAGGGTCTTTCTTTTCTGTATACTTTTTGTGAAGTGCCCTCGGGGAATGCTCAATGTAAGCCATGGCCAGTCTGGCCGCAGCCCAGGGGTCGCAGTGACAGTGCCAGCTCATCAGGCCAGACCTTCTCATCAGCTCCTACCGGCTGCCCCAGGTCGTGCGGCTGGACACCGGTGAGTACAGAGGCGCCATACCGAGAGGGGTGTGTGGGGAGAGGGAAGCCTGTCAGCCTGGCGTCCAACCCGCCACCCAACAACAGCGGCTCCCCCGGGCCCGGGCCGCTCTGAAGCGGAGCCCGGGCTCTACGTGCCCCCGGGGGCCAGAGCAGCGCCGGAGGCTCCTCTCCACACCAGGGATTTATGGTTCTCCCGGACCTGCAGGATCACCATGCAGCCCCCGCCGAGTAAGGTGAGCCCTGGCCGTGCTCCCCGGCCGCCCCACGTCTGCAGCAGCTCCCGCAATTCAGGGCCAGCAGAGAGGCCCCGTGCGGAGCAGCCATCGGGGCACACATCCCCTCCCCAAAACAAAGCAGCGGGGCCGTGAAAAAACTAGATGCAAGCAGCAGCCCTGCAGCCACATTCGAATGAAAGAAACTACGCCACGGACTCTCATGGACTTCTTTACTTTTTCTTTTGTCCTGGCCGCCATTTTGCTGCTGCTGTCGCCGCTTTTCTCTGGACCCTGACCCGCCATCTTGTCCATTCCCTCATCCTTTACCCTTTTCCCTCGTTTCCCCTTTGACGATCCTCAAATGTTTCTTCCCTTTTCTGATTTGCCTTTTCTCCATACTCTTGTATCCCTCCCTCCCTCCCTCCCTTGGTGCTGTGACTGCGTCCCCCCTCCGACCCTACTTAATGGAACTCTGCTCTTCTGTTTTTTTGGGTTTTTTTTTTTTGGGTCTTGACCTGAGAAAATCTACTATGTGTATATATGTATATAGAGATAACTCTAATCACTAGTATATGCAGTAGACCTTTGTACTCCATACCATTCCTATGTGACTCTTAGAGTATATCCATTTGTATCTCTTCCTTGAGTGACTTTACTATTTGTACATTTGCAATTTCTTTTTCTGTTTGTTTCTTATTTTTCTTTCTTCCTTGTGTGACTTTACATCCTGTACATTTGCAATTTGTTCTGTTTGTATCTTTTATGTAACGCATGTAATCCTGAGTCCTTATGTTTTGCAACTGGTTCTTATGTAAAGCACTCTGACACCTTCGGGTAAAGTCTGTGCTATATAAAATTGCATTAAATAAATAAATAAAAAATCTGTGTGTGGTGGATGCTTCGGGGGATGTCTACAACGTTCACATGCAATGAAGACTGTTAGCCTCTCCGGTTTCAGGACTAGAACACAGACAACGGCCAGAAGTGGTGGTTGGAGTTGTATGTGGCCTGTTCCTACCGAGCCAAGACATGTATGAGCTCGCTAAAAAGCTAGGGGAGTGAGAGAGGAAGGGAGGGATTGATGGATTGACAGACAGACTGACAGATGGATGGACATAAAGATAGGTGTCCTTAGGCTTTGTCTGTCAAACCCTCAGCTTAACCCTGGGTAGCTGTGACTCTGAGCAGCAAGGCTTATACAAAGGAACAAGTGTAAAGCATTTAAACAGCACCAAAACAATTGAAGACGAAATTGTCGCAACACTCAAGAAACCTGACACCAATATATAAAAATAGACTGTATTTTTAAAAGTATTTTGACACCACCACAAAAAAAGATCCATCAGAGGGTTCTAGAGACATGGATTTTACAAGCAATAATAAATCAAACCATTTTCACTCAACTATGAACAAGCCTCTGCAAATTCAACAAATTTGACACTAAGACACATTTTTATGGAAACCCTGGGTAAGTGTCAATGTGGTTGGTTGGAATTACTCAGGACGACCAACTCTATTAGGGAGCTAGTCGGGGAGACCAGCAAGGCCCTCACGAACAGTTACCTCCACAGACGAAACAGTCCTCAAACAGTTGCAGGCACTGTATCCGCATTGCAATGCATTCCTGTGGAGTGGTCCTGATGCAAGGGATTAAGGACACTGAAGATGCTCTAAGGACGCTGTGGCTGAAACACCGTCTACAGAATTTTCCTGCTTGCACTGCATGAGTTCTCTGCTAGTCTGCAGTTGTGGGCTTAGCGACTTCTTTTGCTTGGGGGGCCTCCATGGTGGCACAACCAGTGCTGCAAGCCCTGGTCTCCCCTCTAACTTACATGCTCTGGGAACCAGGGTACCATATACTAGGGACTTACAGGTAAGTCAGCCATTTCCAATTGGCTACAGCCAATTCAGAATACACTTTAGGGTCCAGGCACTGGCACTGAGGTCCGGTTAGCAGGCTTCACTGCACTCTTAGAGTAAAAAACCTAGCAGCATCGGTCCACAAACCATACAAAAAGAGGCATTTCCTTATAGAACCTTAGTGAGTGATTTCCTGATTTGTGTCATTTAAATTCTATTTGTATCCTTGGCACACTAGATTTGCAGGAAGCCTACCAGTTCCTGCCAAGTCAGATGGCAGGCGAGGATATCTCAAGGAAACAGTGCTTGCTTGATTCAGAGCTAGGTTTGCAACATGGTGGGACAATTTGCCCCACGCATAATCCAGCTTTCTACGTTTCTCTTGTCGGTATCACTAGTAAAGACACTGCATGGTAAGGTGTCTTTCCTTCTGATAATTCAGTGAAAAGTTTATGGACTTAGAATACCAAGTGCTGCTGTCATAGGAGGTGTGCTAAGAGAAGGGGATAACTCAAGCCATGTGGAATGTTATGGAAAGTGGACAAATTAATTTGTAATTCTAGGTGTGAGCTTTGATCTTGTGGCCTGACTGGTTAGGCGTTTCCCTATCCCACGGCTTTGCAGAACCCACGCAGCCTATAAAACAAACACCGAGCATTTCTCGAAGTTTAGAGGTTTGAGCTACTTTGACTTTTACGGAGAGATCTGTGTTTGGTTTTGGGGGTTCTTTTATACATTCAATCACAAATAACAGACCCTATTTATACCTTTCCAGCTCCTATTGATCAGCATTATATTGTAATTTATTTTTTATCTATGTGGCATTGGCATTTAATGCCCATCAAGGGGTGCAAAGGAGCAGATGGGTAGCAAGGTTCTCCATCGGAGAGGTGTAGATGGAAGTGTGTCTGTCATATGCACCTAAGCATAACAAGCATCAGCGGCTAGTTTACGATGGACATAGAGTGCACCAGGGCAGTGCGGCCTATGTGGCAAATGCTGTGGTGTTGTGCTTGCACAGCAGAGAGAAGTGAAATAGTGCTGCAGCAAGCATGTGCTGTGCCTACACATGGCCGTAGGAGACATCTACCCGTTTTGGATTCTTATGTTTTTATGTAAATTGTATGAATTCCCACGCAAACACTATCTGCTCCCACTAATATGAGCAAAGGCCGTGCCCACAGGTGAACGATGCTACCTTTGGGAACCTGCAATCTTGAATCAACTACACATCAATATGTTGGAATGTGCTCACCTGACAGGCTCACCTGTGTTTCTTGAAAGTTAACCCTTCCCTATCAGCAGTAGAGTAAGTCCAAAGTCTACGTGTTCCAGTAAATGAAATAAACCATTCAACTTTAGCTTCAACCATCCTTATTTCTGACTCTATCATACATTCTGTTCTCTTTTTAACGCTCAAACCCAATGTTTTGGTCAGGCAGCGTTGTTGTCCAATGCCTGTGGCACCAAGAGTTCGAATCCCGACGTCACCTCCGTCCATAGTGTAAACCCTCCCACCTCCTGTTCCTCCTTTACCGGGGTGTTAATTGGGAACGCTCGGAAGGCTGCCTTTGTGAGTCTAGCTTGGTACGGAGGGAAGTTCAATAGACATCTTCAAGCCAAAAAGAAGTATGCAAAACCTTCTGACTAAATGATCGCTTTGAGTCTGAGACGACGTTAGTTATTTCAACACTGGGAGCGGTTTCTCCCCTGCTCTTTTATGAAAATGTATGTTATAAAAAGCAGGCTGTGCATGATTAAAAGAAATGAGCGAGGGCCCGGGGCTCGGAAGGCTCTGTGGATTTTAAAGGCTGCATATCCCTCGAACCCCTCAGCTAATAACAAAATGAGGTATTTATAGAAGCAGAAATTAGGACGGCTTTGGTGCGGAGGTGGCACTAGTATTTCTAACGCATACTGATATGTTGGTCAAGGGACAGAGAGGCGCGCAGCATGGAGGCTAAGAAGGCTTGGAAGACGGCTCCAGAGGAGACCATTACCTCCTCACCCCAGTACTTACACTGTGAAATATACCATGTTCAAAACACAGAATGTGCCTGTCCTACCCCCAATGAAAAAAATGAAACTCTAGGCTAACACCCGGTCCCGATTTCAGGGTCCATTCACTCTAGAAGCACAAACAGTGACCACTCTTGAAACATTTCCTGAAAAGCCGGGCTCCCGAAGCCCATGTGCCCCGGAAGGACATGGAGGGTCGGTATTCAGAACTAAAATTAAGAGGAGTATGATTTGGAGTAATGAAGTTTACCAATGAGTAATCATGGCTTTACTATCCGTCACCCTCTGGATCCACTGCCTGGAAGAGGCCTTTATGCCCAGAGTTTTTATTTCGTGCATTTATGATATGGGTGTCACGTAAACCCCCAAAGCCTCAAGGCGCCTGAGTACGCAAACGATGGCTAGTTGCTTGCAGGCCTCGCGGGGTTTGCTGCTGGCAGAGAATGGAGGCCGGCATGGAGCATGCATTCGCTGGTCCAAATGGTTGCAGAACCGAGCCTGCACGAGTGCTTGGAGCAGTTCTTATTAAAAAGCTGAGTAGCTAGGGGCCCTGGTATCCAGGGGGCTTCGAGAAGTGCAGACAGATGTTATGTTTCAGTACACTTTTTTCGAGACTGTGCAAAGGTAAGAATACAGACAACATGAATCCAACACAGACAGGTTTGCAGCCACACTCCATGTCTCCAGATAACAGGTTTCCAGTGCAGGGGGTTTGTTTCTGTAAAGCATTGACAACAGGTGTGTTTGTCTTCTTGGTTTAACTGAAACAAAGCAAGACCACAGCTCCCAGTCACATGAAGAATCGACCAGGACTGGAAAATGCTTGTGAAAGGACCACACTGTACAGACATCTATAAAGGCACAATAATGCCCCGCTCTGTCACGTGTCAAGGAATAATTGGAATCCGAAGGGCTGTGTGGTAGACCATGCATATCTAGAAACTATGGCCAATGGTTTCCTACCGTATGTCTAAATTACTGCTCAGTATGCATCCTTTCAAAGACTTGAATCTTTTCCAAAACATTCCTAACGCTTTGAGTTCAGTGCTTAGAACTGGCACCTCTGCTTCACCGGAGAACAATGTAGATGTTTTTACTCAAGAGACTCCATACGTTTTGCCAGGATATACAAGAAAATAGGTCAATCAATCAAACAGCATTTGTAGAGTGCAATAGTGTCACCCCTAGGGGTATCTGGGCACTGTGTCTCCATCGAAGAGACAGGTCTTGAGTCTCTTTCTGAAGTTTGCCAGCAAGGGGGCTGTACAGACCTGGAGAGAAAGGACGTTCCAGGTCTTAGCAGCGATGTAGTAGAAGGAGGGGCCACCGCTGCAGCTGCGACAGATGAGGGGTGTGTGTGCAAGGGCTGGTGAAGAAGAGTGCAGGTGTCTAGAGGGTTGGTGGAAGTTCAGTCAGAGGTTGATATAAGCAGGCCCTAGGATGTGGAAGGCTTTGTAGACGTGTGTGAGGATCTTGAAGTGGCACCTGTTCTGGATGGTGAGCCATTGGCAGTCTTTCAGGTGGGGGGTGATGCAAGTTCATTTGGGAGGTCAAGAATGAGTCTGGCTACTGTCCCGCACACAGATTGGTCTACAGCGCCTCATCGATAGATTTATGTTGTTTATCGAAAGTAGGAAACTTCTTGTAAATAAATCTAAAACCTTTGTAATGTCTTGTGGGATGAAAACCAAGAAAGCAAATCCCAGTTTCTTTATAGAAAAGGTTAAGATGTCACAGGTTAAAACCTTTTGCTATTTAGGAATTACCTATGCAAATAATGGAACATGGCAATCGGAGTTTGACAACATCAGTCTAAAAATGATGAGGTCCACCAATAGTATTTTTAAATTTTCATCCCAACTCGGGGCGAGGAGTATTAAAGATATGATTAACATTTATAATGTAAGATGTGTTACCTCAGCGCTGTATGGTGCGGGGGTGTGGGGACATTGCGTTTGTCCAAATGTGCAGAGAGATGAAAACAAGTTCATCAGAAAGCTGCTATGTGTTCCACCCTCAGTATCAGTAGAACTGATCCATAAAGAAGTCGGAATCGAACTTATCTCGGATCTAGCAGCCCTACGTCCTCTGCTGCTATGGCGCTCAATCTGGGCCAAGACTGAAACACAATTTACCCAGGAGATAATCCTCGATTGTCTCAGGTTGGACCACTCCCCACGCATCATGTGGCTTAAGTACATACATTGTTGGTTCCATCTCCTATTTCAGCTTGATATATTTCTTGATCCCAAATCTGTTGTTTCTATCCCCAAAAATGTCATAAAACAAAGGTTTTTAAATTATAAAAAGGAGTGTCGTGAAAGGGCGTCTGGAACAACACAATCTGTGATGTTTTATCGGGATTGCAATCTAATTACCGGTTTCCAACCTTATCTTTCTGGTGTCACTCGTAATTCCCACCGGTTTGTTTTAACACGCTTAAGGCTGGGAATCGTACACCATCTTGTTGCATTTCCCGTTATGAAAGCCAGATCTGATACCGTATGCCCTTGTGATAACATTTCACGCCAGAGCTGCTGTCATTTTTTATTGTTTTGCAAATTTTATCATTTTTTTAGGGTAATATATCTAAAACCGGTCTTTTTAAAAAACAATGTTCGCTGTACGAAGAATGCTTTACAGCTATTATATTCCCTAAAGGATCTAGACACCTGTTTTTTTGTAGCATCATATATACTAAAATGTACAGCTGCCAGGAAGGCCATAGTCATCTGATCTATCTGACTGAGCTTTGATTTAACTTTGGCTTCCTGTCTGTATATTTGTATATTTGTCTATATATCTGTATATATTATAAATGAATTAGCTTTGATCAGGCAACAGAATGTGTATTGTTCAAACCCTAATTTTATTGGTTAAATTGTGTTTTTAAGTAATATCAACTATGCTTACGATGATTTTTAGATAGTTTTAGATTAGTGATTTTAATGCAATTTTGGAAATGTATGTTATATACAAATTTGCTGCTTGTATGGTTTGTTACAAATCGAATAAAAGCTTTTGAACTGAACTGAACTGAGTCTGGCTGCAGCGTTCTGTATGGTCTGGAGTCTTCTGAGGAGCTGGGTGGAGATACCTGCCTAGAGGGCCTTGCTGTGATCGAGGCAGGTGGTGACAGGAGCCTGAGTGACGGTCTTTCTGGTGTTGGTTGGGATCCATTTGAAGACTCTGCGTAGCATGCAAAGAGTATTAGAGTAGGAGGAGGCAATTGCGTTAGCTTGTCATTTCATGGTCATTTGGCAATTAAGTATCAATCTCTCAGATGCCTCTCTTCATGAAAGTTGTTGGAGGACCACCAAACATTGCATTCAATGCACTGAAATATAGAAACACATAAGCATCATCTTCTTGCCTGCACTTAGAGCACAGCAAGCAATGGTATCTTCCCAGATTAATCCTTTCACCTTATAGATGGGGACTTATGACTCTCGTCCATGAACTTGACATAGGCGTGGACACACCTGAGCCTGCCCTGCCCATGCCATGGCACCCACATGGGCGGCAGGCTGGATGAGGTTGTCTTCAATGGGGGTAGCCGGGGGCAGCAAGCAAAACATGTAGCCCGTTTTAAAGAAGGTCCTTTTAATCTAAACCTCATACTACACATCTGTTGTTTTTAAGCATTCTAAATAACGTTCTTATTACTCAGTTTGTCAGCCTTGTAAAGCTAAAAGGCCGGGCCAGCCTTGTAGAGATGCAAACTCGTGGTCCTCCTGCCGAATTCTAGAGTTAGTTTCACAAACTGAACTTCTTCACATCCAACGTCAGAGGGGTCCCTGCATGCTGAAGTGTCTGGTTCGTCGCGGACATGGAGAGAATTCATTCATGTCAGCTGGTGTCGTTGGAAAGGGATGTACATACAACAGTCACAGTTTGGATGAGTTGATAACATTGTACATCGAGGGAGAGGGGTGGGGGAGGGGGAGAGAGAGGACAGGAGAGAGGAGAGGGAGATTGATTGATTTCCCTCTCTCTCACCAGGGGGATAAAACAAGGAGGATTATCCAAAAGTGAAGAACACACCTCACTGGAGCAACCAATGGGTACAAAGAGAGATTACTTATTTTATTGTCTCAGGCTTCTCATCATCTGTGCACTCCCTCAAAAATGGAGCCCTGTTCTGCTTTGGTGTAAACTGATCTCTGTAATCACTAACAACATTGGCTAATAAACAAAAAGGTGGACCTCATGAGCTACCCCTATATCTCCAGTGCCAACTGCTATGATGTGGGCAGTAGAGCTGACACTACGTATGTGTGTACTCACACATTTTGTAGACAGTCTCCAGTCTGTGGTTAATACGTGTCTAGGCACTACAGTGTAGCTTTGTTCAGCTGCATCATCTAGCACATATTACAAATATATGGCATGTGTTGGCCTTAATAAGTGGGAGGCCTCTGCGTGTTTCACTTCCCTTGTAATTCTGGCAGATTCTTCAAGACATAAGGATCAATTAATGGAGAGGACCCTTGAAAAAAGATAACGAATGCAGGCCCGATAATAGTGTATATGTCACCACATGTACACCCATCTACACCTCTCTAATGTCCCGAAGCATACGTGGCTCAATGCACAGCCGGTACATTGATAATCAACGAAACAGCCCTTGTAGCCTTTCTGCGGAAATATCTTTTGTCCGGAAACATGGCTTGGAAAACGGATTTAATAAAAAGGACTCGGACCCTTACTCATCCAGTGACCTAAGCCAGAAGTGACATAGAGCTGTCTACTCAGAACCACTCTGCTGTGGATGTGGTGACAAAAAGGTGCCAGGTTGAGAAGTCCAGAAGACCGCTGACCCCAATGGATGTAATGGAAATAAACAAAAGAATAGTTAGTGGAGTTGCACCCCATATATATATATAAAAGGTGAGGTAAAAAAGTGAGCAGAAGTTAATGTCTGCAACCGTATTCAGGCTCCATTATTCCATGTGCCCAGTAAATAAAGTCGGAAGTGGTAACTCAGTATACTGGCCTGTAGCATGCAACTCTGTGCATAGTGCCCCCTATGCAGTGCTCAATTTGAGAGAGTGGCTGCAGAAGGGGTCCACCAGCACTTTATGGGGACTGGTAGTTATATTTCCTTATCAGCCTTGCCCGAGGGAAAGTGTAGAGAAAACACACAAGGAAGAAAGAAGCCACAATTCATTTAAAAATAGCGTGTATGACGCATAAAGCCATGGATCACAACGCACCCAGCTATCTGGCACAGAAACTGACGATCTCTGGTGGGACACAATCTTCAAGAAGCGCGGAAAACCTACTACTGAAACCGCAAAGATTCAACAAGAAGAAAACATATAAATGAACCTTCTCGGGGATGGCGCCCAAGATATGGAATGCACTACCCCCAGAAACCATTTAGAACTCTTCTACCGCATCTTTCAAAAAGGAAGTGAAATCGATTCTCATGGCAAAATTCACCCGAGCATAGACTATAGAAATTTCAAGACCAATCGTACCCTCGCTACTAACCCTTACTATGACAAGGGTCCAACTAGACAACCTAGACATTATATCTACCCTTGACCTGATTCATCTGGATTGTTCTGTTTTGTACCCTACTGCTGTACTTTTACAAGATGTTATGTATACATGTTTAACCCACATTTATTTGTTGTATAATTAACCTTACTTATTGTAAAGCGCTCTGATATCCGCAAGGGTCTTGTTCGCGCTCTATAAAACTTTCAAAATAAATAAATAAAATAAATAAGAAGAAGAAGAAAGAGAAAAACGAAAAAAAAGTCACAAGGCAGAAGGCGACCTGCACGAGAGATAAGGGGAAGGGCGCATCCGCTGGTGTGTGAAAGTGGGATGATGTGGAATCCAGATCAAACAGCCTCGGCATTCGGCACTCCCCACACACGCCAGAGCTGGAGGGGGACTTCGGGGCAAAACTTTGGGTCCGCACTTATTCTTTTACAAATTAAGCGCCACCTCTATGGCTGTGATGGTGATGTTCATGGAAAGTTTAAAGACGTTTATATTCAAGGTCTGCTAAATGTAATAAATGAATACCAAAGTGGTATGGATTACTGTCCGTCCCTTTTCAGTAAGTATCTTGGAAATCCAATCGGGGTTACGAAAAGCTGGATTTGTGTGTGGAAGAAGTGTGCTTTTGCATAGGGGAGGAGGAGTCCAAATTGGATAATATGCTTTGGGTATGGTTCCTTGGCCTGCTTCAAGAACGTACCAATGTTTCCTGGTTATGTTGCGTATCTTGGTAGTTAAAGGATCAAACATTGTAGTCTAGGTGATACGTTTTTGTTGTGGCTTCTAGCAATGTACAGGTGGTGCGTTCGGAGCTCTGTGTGCTTGGCATACGAACCGTGAAGGCTACGCTCTGCCTGGTCACTGCAAGGCATCTATGGTATACAATTTCAGAAACTAAACCTGACTGGGTCGATTATATGTACATTGCTAAAGGTGCCCCAGTCATGGTGTGCCTGGAAAGGGCCAGGGCAGAGGCAAGCATGCTAAAGCACACGTTGCAAAGATTGTGTCCTGAGGTCAGGCGTTCTGACTCGAGATGCCTTGTGGCGCACCTCCAAGGTCAATGGGTTCAGAGAGGGTGATTAACTTTGGAAAGAAAACCACTTCTCTCTAGAGCGCACAGAAGCCCAAGTACACCTGGCACTGCCGCAGAGTACATTATTACAGCTTCTTACTCATTGGATCTCATTCAATGGGCTTTTCGTCATCACTATCCCATCAGCAGACACAAGAGGCGACACAGAGGTGGAGCAGAGAGTGGAAGCCGGCGGAAGGCTGGATTCATGCACGCCCTGGTGCGTAGTTACATAGCATCTGATGCAGCATCGAGGCCTGGTCAAAGTCGGGCACTCCGATGCCCTGCTGCAATGCCACCTGAGAGACTTTTAAGGCAAGGGCAAAGCCCCAACCTTTAAAGGTCCCTCCCCCTCCCCTCCCACTCCACCAACAAAGTGATCGTTGTCTTTCTATCATCCACCTCTGTTGGTTTCTCAATCTCAGCTCTCCAGTCACCTGGAAGAATTCTGGAGCCCCTAGCAAGACAACTTTCAGCTGTTGAGTTGATCCCGTTTCTGAAAGTTTAATGTATTCTTTACTATTTCATGTTTTTTGGACGGTGTGTCGGCTTCAAATAGCACAAAATGGCTAATCAATTTTAAAATGCTTTTGAACAGGCGTCCAATATATATCGTGTTCGGGGCTCCATATGCTTTTAAGATGACCCACTGCGCCATCTCCCACAGCTCTGCCATATTTATGTGGTACAGTATTACTGCTGACAGGGCGCGGCGGTCCCAGTGCAGGGAGGTCATTTAAGGGCTCATGTCGTAGAAATATACTTAAAGCTGAATCTACTTGGTGTGGAGGTGGAGGAAATGGGCTACCGGCCCCGAACCCACAAGAAGGAATTGCATACAAGTGGGAAGGTACGCCCTACGAAGCCCGTCTCTCTTCACTGCTGTTAGTGCAGCCCACGCTGATGCGGCAGCAGCCGGATAATCCAGCCAGCAAGGACCCTGAACACAAACCGCGCGAGGCACTGGGAGGCTTGATACTTAGGCGCAGCTGCTCCGCCGTCCACTAGGCGGCGGCATTCCCGCATTGATTCAAGAAGGACAAGCGAATTCATATATAACTCCCTTTAACAGTTTTTAATATCTACGCTCAGTGGTAACGAATCTGGCAGATAAAAAAGATTGAGTCGGCTTTACCAAGATTTAGTTTGCTACCTGCAGGATAGACGATATTCTCATCTCTTTCTATGTAGTCTATATGTAAATCCATGTTTTTTTCTTATTCCTTTACCTGTATTTAAAGGCAAATATGTTTTCATACTCAGTCTTTACAGCTCTTGGTTGCATTTTATCTCGGTTCGCGTATTAGAAGTACCTCACATACTTAAATACGTATACATACAAGATGCGCACAGATCTCTGCAACAGTCCTGAACAGTTTAGTAAGCAGTTTTTGAGAACCTGCCATGACCCTAATATTCCATTTCTTCCGAGAAACCTTTTTTTCTTTTTTTGCCTATTGTGTGTTGGGTCGACGGTGAGTGTCTCTCCTAAGGGGAAGGCGACATTTTAACGCTTTTCATATGCATTTGAAAGGACGCTCTAGCTACCATATCCGACCCAATGAAATTGTTGGATTGTTTTTCCACGGTTTATATTTAGTGTATTAACAATGGCAATTAATATGAATTTTCACATTTGATTCTACATTATAGGGTCAATTAATAGAACTACAGTTGGAACAAATTTAATAAGATGCGTAGAAGTTTGTTTATTAATGTATCATATTTATGCCACATTTGCCTGTTAAACAACATCTTCAGCAAGATGATCTCGGTCACTCACTCCTGCCCCAGCCCGCACCCCTCCGCCCCCTCCTCCCCTCCCCACATGCAACTTCTCCCGAAAGGCTTCACAGAGCATAGTCATACTGATGTGTATTGGTTTAATTCCACTGTTGTGATTACATTGCTTTTGATGAACTTTCTCCTGTTCCCTATGATTTGAAACATTATCAAGCTCTCTTCCTCTGCCTTCTGTTGTGAATACTAGTCCATTTATTCACTTCCATTGTTCAAATGTTTCATATTGGTGAGAACATCTGCAGAACATAGAGGGTGCTGAATACGTTTAAAAAAAATGGGACGTGATTATGTATTACGGTAATGATGTACATTTTTCTCCTTATTCGCCAAAGAGATTATGTTTTTTTACTCAGACCATGATGGTTGTGCAGTTTCACAAATTTGTTATGAGAGATTTGTACAGAAGAACCCCTGGATTTTAGGGGTGTGCCAGATTACTTTCCTGTTCTACTAGGGATGCTGTCCAACTTCTTGTTGATGATTTTACAGCTTATTTGGAACATAGAATAATTCTAATATTACATACTCTGTATGATTTTGCTTCTTAGAGCCTTAATGGCATTATTTCTGTATCACTTAACTTTGAATTTTGTTATAAAACCCTTTAACATTTTACTGAGATAGGACTTAATTATTATTTGAACTGATTTACTCTGCTAATCAATATTTAAGGGGTGTTGTTAGACACAATTCAACCAGTCGGAGAACTGAATGAGGTAACATTCCGGGGCCATACTTTTGGGGTGACCGAATTTTGGGGTATCGTTTTGCTTCCACAAAATCCTACCCACAAGTGAATGTATGAGTTTTCAAATGGTACAGCAAAAACAACATAACATTCGGACCTCTGACCCATGGGCACACAGAGTGAATGTGATGCTTTGTTCCTTGCGACTTGCAACAGCACACTGAACATTAGGGATCTGCGAGACTGATATGGAATCTGAATTTCTTAAAATTATGTCCCACTGAAGACAATGTAGATGGGTAGCAGCAACCCCTTCTTACAGTCAGTAAACATAATTTGCTTTGTACGTGATGCTGTCTGTGGACCGATCCTCTCCATTCAAATTTCCTTAATTAATTATTGTTTTTTTGAATACCAAAGATACAGCTGATCACCTTAAAAGCCAGCCATTATCTAGGGTCAGAGAGTATTAACAATGACGAGCAAGCAGTCATGTCTAAATGTCACCCTGAAGTATCCCAGTGCATGCATGCCAATAGACCCGATCAAGGCGGGAGACTACCGATTTTTCAAGCCAAATATGGCTTTATTTTAGCTGTCTCCCGCCTGAAATTGCATTTTCCACAATAGAAGTCAATGGGGAATTTTCATTCTCCCGATTTTTTATTTGATATCTCCCACGTCCCTGTCCTGAAATGTTGCCATGTAAGCCAGTGCATCACACATCCCTCCTTACCCGCACCCATCTCCCTAACTCGGACACCCACAATTCCTTGACCTATCCATCAGAGGACAACACAGGCCATTGCTGAAACGCCAAAGCAAAGAAAAGTCCTGCATCCCACAATTTAAATCTGGACAGGCCCACTGCTTGGCTACTTCCTAACCTCACAGTAAAGCTGATACCAACTACTAGGGGACCATAGGTGGAGCAGGTGCTCTTATTTGACCCATCTGTCCTAAAGATAGTATAGAAGGCAAAAGTCGAAGAGGGCGGCATCAAATGGGGACAACGTTCCGAATTTTGTTATGTTACCAAATCACCGTCCATACTTTTGGTTTAAACCCCAAAAAATATCCATGTGTGGTATGACCAGTGACAGAACATGGAGGATGTGAAGTCTTGAGCTCCGCACCCCAAATCAACACTGACAGCATGTCTACTGCAGAGAAACTAATCTCTATCACTTCATCGACATCAAAGTGGTTTGGGGTCTGCAGGGGGAGGTGGCAAGTGGTGAGGCAAGGACTCTAGACATCAGGAAAGTTGCAGACTGCTTTTCCAAGATTATGATGCGGGTCGAACATACTTTGTGCTAATCGCCCCGCTCGCAGTACTGCTGGATATACGGTGGTTGAGGTGTGGTCCCTATCCCAAGGCGTTGAGGGAGGCACAAGGGACTTGTTCTGGGCCAGACAGAAGAAGAGACAATCAATCAATCAGGACAGGGGCGGCTCTAGGCACATGGTGGCCCTGGGCAGGGAGCGTAGGTAGGGGGTCCCGGAAGAGGAGGTCCGGGTGGGGCGGAACGCGGGGCCATTGAAGAGGGGGGGTCAGGGTGTTTGGAAGTGGAACAGAGTCGTAGGCCGCCAAATCCCTGCCAGGGGCCGCCACGGAAATATGTATCCATCCTCAGAGGATTATTATATTAAGGATATATATTGGCGTGGTGGCCCCTGGGGTTTGGTGGCCCTGTGCAGGTGCACAGCTTGCACATGCCTAAGGCCGCCCCTGATCAGGATTTATATAGCTTCGCTAATCACCCAATAAGGTATCCAGGCGCTTGCAGGTCCCGGAAAGCTCATTCAAACAGCCAGGTCTGGCAGGCCTTCAGAATTCCGGAAGTGAGGCTGATAAGGTTGACTAATGAAAATGCAAATTATTTAGATTAACAGTTAATAATGTGTAACGATAAATCTAAAATTTAAAGCAATGACAAGCATTTTAAATGTGTAAGCTGCAATAGGCAGTCATAGCTATGTGTATAGGTAATATAAATACTAAGAAGCAAGCTTCCTTTAATTAGAAGTGAACCGAATATTGCTGATCTGTGCAAAATATAATTTAGAAGGCTGACCTAAATGTGAAATGCTTAACAAGGTTTGTCATAACTGCAGAATGTTCCGGGTTTAATCAAATGTATTATTTTACAAGCTGTTGCTTTGCAATGATTAAACTTACGATTCGCACCCTATTTCACATCAATCAATCAATCAATCAAGGTTTTTAGGCACGGCTACTCACCCATAAGGGTTTCAAGGAGCTTGGGGGAGGGGAGGAGCAGCTCCGGCCCATCAAGGAGTGGGTCTAATCATCAAAGAGCCAGGTTTTGAGGTTTCTCATGATGACGGGGAGTGATGTTGTCTGCCTGAGGTGAGCGGTAGGGCGTTCCATGCTCTGGCCACGAGGAGGAAGAAGGAGAGGCCTCCTCATCTGGTCTTTCTGGTGCGGGGAACCAAGGCATAGTAGAGCTGGGCTGATCGTAGGGTCCTTTGGGTGCATGGAAGTTGATTCAGCTGTTGAGGTATGCTGGTCCGGTGTTGGGGAGGGCTTTGTGTGCGTGGGTAAGGATCTTGAAGGTGATTCTAGCCTCAATGGGGAGCCAGTGAAGTGTGCACAAGTGTTGGGAGATGTGGCAGTGTCGTGGTAGAATGAGGACCAGTCTTGCTGCGGCGTTCTGGATGTTTTGTAGCTTGCGGGTGAGGTTTTTGTTTATTCCGGCGTAGGTGGTTGCCGTAGTCGAGTCTGCTGTTGATGAAGGCGTTGGTTATGGTTTTTCTGTGCTTGAGGAGGATCCATTTGAAGGTCTTACGTAGGAGGCGGAGGATGCGGAAGCAGGAGGATGTGACAGTGTTGATCTGGCAGTCCATTTTGAGCTTGGAGTCTAGGATGATTCCAAGGTTGCGTGCGTGGTCCGTGGGGGCGGGTGGGCTGCCAAGGGTGTGGGGCCACCAGGTGTCATTCTAGGTATCGGGTTGTGGGCCCATGAGGGGTACTACTGCTTTGTCGATGTTGAGTTGTAAGCAGCTGCTTTTCATCCATTTTGCGACAGCTTCCATGTCTTCTTGGAAGTTGTGTCTGGCGGTGTTGGGTTCGTTGGATAGGGAGAGGATGAGTTGGGTGTC
Organism: Lissotriton helveticus; assembly: GCF_964261635.1. Classification (NCBI taxonomy): domain Eukaryota; kingdom Metazoa; phylum Chordata; class Amphibia; order Caudata; family Salamandridae; genus Lissotriton; species Lissotriton helveticus. The sequence goes on along the minus strand of NC_136061.1, from coordinate 598,353,581 downwards.
GTCTGCGTATGAAATAATGTTGAGGCCGTAGGTTCTGACGATGGGGGCGAGAGGATCCATGTAGACGTTGAAGAACGTTGGGATGACGGAGGCCCCCTGCCGGACTCCGCAAGTCGTTGGTGTAGGGTCCGACAGCAAAGGGGGGAGTCTGACCCTCTGCATTCCGCCAGAGAGTAAAGAGTAGATCCAGTAGAGGGCCTTGTCCCGGATACCTGCGTTGTGGAGTCTGCCTATTAGGGTGCGGTGGGATACCGTGTCGAAGGCCGCTGAGAAGTTGAGGAGGATGAGGGCTACTGTTTCTCCTCTGTCCAGGAGGGAGCAGATGTCGTCTGTTGTGGCGAGGAGGGGAGTTTCGGTGCTGTGTTTTTTTCTGAAGCCGGATTGTGACGGGTCGAGGATGTTGTGCTCTTCGATGAAGGTGGCGAGTTGGCTGTTGACAGCTTTCTCAATGACTTTCGCTGGGGACGGGAGCAGAGAGATGGGTCTGTAGTTTTTGAGGTCGGTGCGGTCCACTGAGGGCTTCTTCAGGAGGGGGTTGATCTCAGCCTGTTTCCAGTCGTCGGGGAAGGAGGCATTCGTCAGGTAGCGGTTGATGGTGTGACGAAGCATGGGTGCAATGGTGTCGGCGGCTCTGTTGAAGATGTGGTGGGGGCAGGGGTCTGTGGGGGCCCCACAGTGGATTGACTTCATTGTCTTAAGTGTGTCTTCGGTGGTGAGGGCTGTCAAACTGTTAATCGCTGGCTTCAGTGCATCGGGGGTGGCTGGTGGGGGTTCCGTGTGTTGGTTGTCTTAGTCGAAGTTCTCGTAGATGTTCTTGATTTTGCAGGGGAAGAAGGTGCTGAGTTTGTTACAGAGGTCTTGGGAGGGGGAAATCTCAGTCGACGCGCTGGTGGGTTGGGCCATCATGCTTGAAAAAATCAGTTGCACATTCAAAACAATATTTAGGGGTGGGCACCTACTCCACAAAATTCAGCAAAGTCATTTAAAAACTCAGGTGCGGTGTTCTAATACATTAAGCCAGCCCTGTTGTGAAAAAGTGTCTCTTTTGATTGTTTAGCACACCCGTTTTTTCCTGGTTTTGATGTGGTTTTAAATGTAATGCACAGGGTCCCTGCCAACCAGGACCCCTCTTCCAGTACTCCTTCCCTAAAACAACACCCCAATTGGTACTTCTTCCCACTTTAGGTCCCTAGTAACTGGCACCCTGGGTACCTAGGGCCTGGGAGCTGAATAGGGTTCCCTGGGACCCCCCTTACAGGGACATGTAGCCTGCATGCCCCTGTAAGGGTGAAAATAACAAAGTCGACATGGCACCCTACCTGGGTGCCATGCCAGCTACCCCTGCCTAGCAGCTTAGGTAAGTCACCCCTCTAGCATGCCTCATAGCCCTAAGGCAGGGTGCACTATCCTACAGGTAAGGGCATATCTACCTAAGCAGATATGCCCTTACAATATTAGGCCCCATTTCCTAATATTATAAGTACCAGGGAAGCCATAGAGAGTGCATGGGCTAGGAATTCCACAACTCGAGTTCCTGAGCACAACGATGGCTTCACTAAATACAGGAGAGTTTGGTACCAAACTACTACTTTCAATAAATCCACATTGATGCCTGTGTGGGGTTTATTGTAACATGTACCTAGAGGGCAGCTCAGAGGTGCCCTCTGAATTCCTGCCAACCTTGTTGTGATCTCTGACTGGATGTAGGCAGCCAGCCACCACCAGGCATGTTTCTGGACTTCTGGATAGAGAGCCTCCGCTCTCTGGGGCCAGATACAATGCACATCCTGGGAGGATATGGTATGCCTCCTCCCCCAGGAAAAGGTAGTGCTGGAAGAGAGACGCTTCAAAGGCCTGCTGCATTTGTAGGGTGACCCTCAGCCTCTGCTGCTGGCCGCAGATGGCAGCCCCTGGTTTAAACCCCCACTTTGGGTGGGAAAACTGGTGCCCACCTCTGCCAAACCCACACATTAGGCGAGGGAAGCGAGGTGAAGTACAACTTTCGCTCCCCGCCATCTTGAAAATTGGGAGGCACCTACAATCAGAGCTAGGTTGATGCCCCCTCCCACAGGAGGGTGGCATAATAGAGGGTGTAGTCACCCAAGGAAAGGTGCCTATTGGCCCTACCTGCTACTCCCCTATAAAGCCTCCTAAATTTAGTATTTAGGTGGCTCCCCCAGACCTGGCAGGCAGATCTGCGATGACCTAAGAAGAAAGAAGACACCCTGAAGCAGAAGCCAGAAGACAATTGCCTTGGCACCAGCCCTACAGGCATATCTCCTGCTTCAACGACCCTGCGATCTATCTTGCAAAAGCGAGCACTGAAACCCCTGGGAGGACTGTTGCCTTCAATTTAGACTCCAATATTCTGTGGACAGTGGACCTGTTCAGAAGAAACTGACTCCAAAGACTGCGGATCCACGTCCCCAACCCACTCTGCACCCGACGCCCACGGACCGAGTCTGAGTGGATCACCTGTGCAGTGAAGTCTCCCCAGGGGTCCTGACCTCGTGTCCGCATTGTCTGATCACTCCTGACCTCCACGACAATGCCTGCAGTGTGAATCTAGAGTCTCCCCTCGACAGTGACCGGCTCTGGTAAGAAGACCTCTGGTGCAGGGGTGCCTTTTTGATGTCAAAGCCCCTGGCCCTTGGTGAGCTGAACCGACGGTGCCCCTGTGACCCCCAATATCCCAACTTACCTCTGCTGTCATTGTTCTTCCTCTTGCAACCCCTGGTGTCACACCTGCAGCCACTTTGCCATCAGGAAGATCCTCATTGACAAGCATTGGGCGTCCAACGTTGAATTTGCACCCTCCACCCGGCCCCCCCTGTGCCGTTGGTGGTGTACGTTTGGTGCTTCTTTGTAACCACCCCTGTGCTTGTGTTAAGCCCCAAAGCTTGGCTCCTGCAATCGATTTACTTACCTCAAATTAATATTGGTAACCAGTAAATACAATAAGGGTGCACTGCAAATCCAGGGGAAGTAAAAGCAAACAGTTTCAATGGTGCTCCAGGAAGAAAAGAGGTTGGTTACCACAACCCCAATATTATCCACACTTGTGGAAAAAACAATAGATACAAGGAGATTCTTCCAAGCACTCTGACTCAGTAATAAAGTATTAATAACAGTCCTTCTTCTCGAAATGTTCAGGTTCAGTCGGCACAGTAGGTACGTGTTTATCTTCCAATATTGTTTTATTAATGTTCCAATTTGAAATCCAATGAGCACAGCTCCAATTCAAAATTTAAGCGGCCAACACGTGTTTCGTCTTGCTTAACTTTAGCATTTTCTTCGGGACTGCAACCCAAAATAACAATACATAAGAGTGACTCAATGCTTCGCATCTGCACATTTCTGCAAATACCGTTACTTAATCAAAAGAAGTTAAACATCCACAAGCAAAAAACCTGTGGCGCAAGAATGGAGGGATAGAACCAAGTTCCCCACAAGATGTCACCCAAAGTATGTGCCATTCAGTGAATATTTCAGATTCTATTTTTCTCAAGGGCTACTACCAACCTTGTATGTTTTCTGGTCATCTATTCAATGTTCCTTCACATTGAGTGTTCAACTCAAATCATAATAATTATCCTTCCTACACAAAATGAAACAATAAGTCCCTGCAAGAAATATAAAAATAAAAGAGCGCGTCATCGCCATTCCACCCCTATTAATGCGTCCAGTTTATTTACAGTTGTGCTACAGTAGTCTATCGGTCACATAATATTAATCCCACCATCTGTTATTTGCTATTATCTAGCCATAGTCACAAAACCATGAGCCAAGTCCGTATTACGACTCTATTCATTCTTAAGTCTCACATGTAACTACACAAGAGCTGGGTCCCATCTCATCGTATGTTGCAACTGTAAGGCAACATCTTTAAACACCAACTAACTGGCATGTCTAATATTCACCCACCACGTAAAAGATTAGTAAGGAAGTTAATCAAACTATAAAAGTCAGAAACAGTATCTCCTAGTTATGACAGATGCTCACCTACGTATCTCGTTCTGTACTGTATTATTTCTGTCAAATGTCCTCAGTCTCCGTCAAACCTGCAATAATACGTCTCCTGAAATCCACCAAAGTGCGTGACAATAAAATACCCATGTTACATTTCTGTGAAATATACACATCCTTTTCGACTAAAGCACTCCACTCACCTGCAATAATGTCAGTTAAGTAATACTCTTAACGTAACCCGCGTTGCTCCGCTTCCGATTATAGTATGGATTCACGAGTACGTGATCTAAATGTACCAAATAATACACATTAAAGCTAATCACACAACACTCTTCTAAACGAAACTCCGTTACAAGCATCCCCAGCACAACTCACTCACCATGTATTCTACGCACCGTCCCTGCAAAATGACGCCGGGGCGTATCATCAGCGCCATCTTGGACTGGCTATTTATTCTCTCTTACCGTGGGCGCCATCTTAGCCTAGTTTCAAATTGTGCTAGTAAGAAACCTATTCACAAATACTCTCTCCAGGCAGCTTCCTCACTAGATGTTACCAAAAATCTATTTAAATACCACATATTAAGGTAACCATTTGTTTATCAAAAGTAGTTATAATTATGATTATGTTACTCAACTCGTGTAGTCTCGCGATATCCTGTGGTCACCCAAACCACATCTCATCCCGTAGTTCTCTCACTAGTAAAAGACCAATTATTAAGTCCTCATCAAGCAACTTCCCCATTATGTATCACATCAAATCCAGTGTAATAACCCCCAAACTAAGACAGCCATTAATATATCAAAATAAATATAATTATATTGCTTGACTCATGAAATCTCGCGATAACAAGTGTTCTCCCGAACCAACTCTCGTCCCGTAGTTCTCTCACCTAGCTACTAGATGTTAATATATCCTATCCGTACCTCATTATAATACGCTCAAAATAAAAGTCCACCAAGAAATTATCTATAAATGCGGGTATGTTAATAATGTAGTACCGTTCCTCGTAATAACCTACTGAACATCACTATTTCATATTCGTACCCAACACACATGATTGAACACTACAGTCATCATGTAGTTCATGTGTTACACTACTGTACGTCACTATTCCATGTTCGTGTAACGCATGTAGTCACAACACACAAGTCATCGACAAAAATATAATGTTTCATTTTGTGTAGGAAGGATAATTATTATGATTTGAGTTGAACACTCAATGTGAAGGAACATTGAATAGATGACCAGATAACATACAAGGTTGGTAGTAGCCTTTATTACTTGAGAAATATAGAATCTGAAATATTCACTGAATGGCACATACTTTAGGTGACATCTTGTGGGGAACTTGGTTCTAACCTTGTATTCTTGCGACACAGGTTTTTGGCTTGTGGATGTTTAACTTCTTTTGATTAAGTAACGGTATTTGCAGAAATGTGCAGATGCGAAGCATTGAGTCACGCTTATGTATTGTTATTTTGAGTTGCAGCCCTGAAGAAGTCAAATGCTTAATTTAAGCAAGACAAAACATGTGTTTGCTTCTTATGTTTTGAATTGGAGCTGTGCTCATTGTATTTCAAATTGGAACATTAATAAAACAATATTGGAAGATAAACACGTACCTACTGTGCTGACTGAACCTGAACATTTAGAGAAGAAGTACTGTTATTAATACTCTATTACTGAGTCAGAGTGCTCGGAAGAATCTCCTTGTATCTATCGATTTACTTACCTGCAAGCAGTGTGGCTCCAGGAACCCCCTGTCTCCATTGGAAAGCAATGGGTCAAACTTCGATTTTGACCTCTGCACCCGGCTGCCCCTGTACCCCTGGTGATGCAGTATTGGTACTTACCCGACCACTGGCCCTTGATAACGTTTGTCTCCGAAGACTGAGATTGTAAGTTGAACATTTACCTGTATAACCACACTATTGTTTTCCCCATAGGATAATATTGGACTGTCTCAGTGTTTGTGAGTCCACAAGTCCTGCATTCAACTGCGAGCCTGCGCGTGCCGATTGTAAGATGCGTGCTAACACTAGGCAGCATTTCAAAGGACATTAACAAAAAATTCATATTATGGATGTAAGGGAACATGCACCATGCCCAGAATCCTACACTTTACAAGGGATGAACAGCACAGAGCAGCAGCAGAAGACAATTCAGCAAACATGCTATCACTCTAGTGGCCTATATCCCCATCATCTTGTTTCTTGTTTTCCCTTTCCTGGCCCCTCTTTCATCTCTCCTGCCCCCTTGGGCTTTGAGGCTACCTTGAGGTGGTGTAAAGTGCTACATAAACACTCAGAAGCAATGCTCTCAGTGACAAGGTTGTTGTTATTGACAGGCGGGGTACCCAAGAGCAGGCTCCACTTAACAGTTAAACTTTTCCACATAGAACAAACGGGCAACACTCTCTAGACAGGGTGGACCTTGCATTTTGGTGACACCATGCAGTGAGGATTTAGCAAGGGGTGCCCTGCTTTTCGTGAATTTATAGCAGCTTAAAATACCTGTTGAGGCGGTTCATGAATAAGAATATTGCTTTTTCATTTAAAAAGTGCGTTTCCATTATCATGCCAAATTTTGAAAAGGATAATATGCAGTTACTTTTCAGTGTATTCCTCGGAAGATCTACAGAGTGACCCTCAGCTTTTCTTCTTTTGGTTTCTCCATGACAAATATATGACCGCTATGTCAAGAGCAGTGCAGTCAGGTGGCAGCTCACATGCGCATCCAGGAGCCTGGGAAACGAAGTCTAGCTAATGCACAAAGCCTACCTCTTCTTTCAGTTTCCTCTTTGACAAATATATGACCGCTCTGTCAAGAGCAGTGCAGTCAGGTAGCAGCATGCATGCACTCCCAGGAGCCTGGGAAAGGAAATCTAGTTATTACCCAAGGCCTCCCTGTGCCACAGTTTGAGAACTACAGGAGCGCATGAGTTCTTGAGGGATGAGTGCCGTTAAACTTCACCCTGTGGTCAGCATAGTTTTTGCCACACTCCAAGCGCGGAATGGCAATATTTTGCAAACTCTGCCAGCAGAGCGGAATTTGCAACCCACCCCTAATAATATTTCTTGTTCGTATTAATGAAATGCATTACTAAACAGTATTTTTCAAAGATAACATTTCTTCTCTTTAGCGTAGTTAATTGTGTAAACAGTGAAACAATTATTTTAGAAGGCCATGGGAACTGAAGCTTATGTTTCCACAACGTAACTACGTAAGAATGTCTGTAGCTAACCTGTCATAAGACTTTAAAATCCACATGTGTTTTCATAGGATAGGAAGAAAGGAACCTGGTCACAGAGGACAGCTGCCTTTTGATTGGACCAGAAAGAAAAGATGCCTGATACAATGTCTGCAACAATAATTCATGTTGTATATGTTAGTGCATGTTCCTAGTTAGTCTGGATGCCTTTTCCGATTGATGCCTTTTCCCCAAGCTCTTTACCCAATGCTTTTTCAACCTAACTTCTGACAGTTGTGGCTACTGCTGCTTCTTTTCATCTTACTTTATTTTTTAGACTTTATTTTTACAGATTGCTACTGCAACTGTAGGATCACTTACTTGATTCGTGAAACTCAGCTGACTTTCATGAACTGCCCTTTATGGGAAGATCTGCTACTTGAAATTGGCTTTGAGCTTGATGCTCCTTAAATCTCACCCTTTTCGTTTGAACTTGAATTCTTCTTGGGTTGAACTAACTCTGAAATGTTGGTCTTAACTTTTTGAATAGGGTTTATTCCTTTATGGAACCAACTTGATGCATTGTTTTGTCTATTTGACTTTAACCAAACCTTTTAATGAGATTTCTGTAAACTTCCTTAAACTGTAATGGCTAATAAAGAAAAAGAATGAAAAGACAAATACTAATCTCTTAATGAAAATAAAGCTTTTATAACATATTCAACCTCTCTTCATTAACTGAACCTGGAACTGCATTTGGTATTAGCTTGTGATGCAGAAATAGCTCTTTGAATCATAATATGGTGGCAAAAATCCATCACCTAGTGTCTGGCGTGGGAATTGGGCTTACCCCTATAATAGATGGTAATTGAAATGGTGAACCATAATATTTAATTCTGGCCCCAAACCGCGTTATTAAAGTGATGGTCTGGAGCAGCATGGGGAGGTTGTTCCAGGTCTTAGCAGCGATGTAGAAGAAGGAGCATCTCTATGATGTCAGGTGGCATCCTTGGGTTTGGAGATGAAAGGTGGTAACTTACCTTCTGTGTCCTTCTGGGGAGGATGGAGGTGATTCTCTGGGTGCGTCCCATTGGATGCTGATGTGGAGGAGTCTTTTGATCAGCGTATAGTGGAATACTTTGTTGAAGGCTGCAGAGAGGCCAAGGAGGATCAGAGCTGCTGTTTCTCCTTGGTTGAGGAGGGTTTGGATGTTGCCGGTGACTACGATCAGGGCAGTCTCGATGCTGCAATTGCTGCAGGAGCCAGATTGGGAGGCATGGAATAGCTGGTTCTGTTCCAGGTATGTTGTGAGTTGCCTGTTAATAGTATATAGTATTTCCAGCACGGTGACTGAGAATTGGAGCTAGGAGATTGGCCAGTAGTTTTTGAGTTTGCAGCGGTCGGCTGAGGGTTTTTTGAGCAGTGGCCTGATTTTAACGTGTTTCCAGGATTAAAGATGTGGTATGGGCTAAGGTATGTGGGAGCTCCAAGGTGGATGGATTTAATGATGGAGATGGTGTCCTAGATGGAGAGATGATTCCAAATGGTCAGTCTGAGCTTCAAGTCAGTTGTGGTGAGGGCATGCCAGTTGAGGAAGTCCGTGGGTTTAGGTTGGGGTTCCAAGTTTCTGTACATCGTTGCGATCTTGTCATGGAAGAAGATGGCAAGGTTGTTGCACAGCACTTGCGAAGGTGTGATGTTGTTTTCACTAACAACCAGGTTGAAGAACGCCTTAACCATGTTGAAAAGTTCCTTGCTGTTGTTGGCATTGGTTTTGATGCATGCACTAGGGCTGTCTTCTTTGTTGACTTCAGCAGGTGGAGGTAGAGGTTGAGGGATGTCTTGAAGGCTGCCCTGTCTGGGAGGGGTGAGTGGGGGGGTTGCTTGCTGGCGTACCATCTCCTCTCCAGCTATTGTGCTGTTACGTTTTACTGTTCCGAGTTCTTGGGTATAGCAGCTGCCAATTCTGGTGGGTCCTCTGTGATTGTTGCTCTTCATGGGTGCAATGCTGTTGGCACAGCTGGTGATCCAGGCATTGAAGTTCTTAATTCCATGTTCAATGTTGGTGGCAGCAGCTGGGTTGGAGGTGTTAATGGTGTCTGTCCAACTGGTCTCTGAAATTGCTTCAGCTGCAGTGTGGTGTGCTGGACATCTTGGGGGGTGGCGGTGAGGGTGTTCAAGATGATGAAGTGGATGATGGAGTAATTGGTCGATGTGAGTTCTGTGATGTGGCTGTATTTGATGTGGTTGCTGGGGGTGAAAATGGGGTTCAGCGTGTGTCCTGGTGTGTGCGTGCGGTCACAAATGATTTCGGTCAGTCTAGGCTACTCATACTGTCGAGCAAGTGGGCGGTGTTACTGTCATCAAGTTGGAAGTTGAGGTCACTGAGGAAGATGCAGTCCTTGGAGTCCAGAGCGAGGGGTGCGATGGTTTTGCAGAAGCTAGAGCACGGGCCCAGGGACATATGCCTCTTATGGTTGTCTAGTCTGTGTGGAGCTAGAAGTTGAGGTGTTCCTCGATTGCAATTTGATTGGTTCCACAAATAGATCCATGATTGGAGTCTTGTCCCAAGCAGGCCTGGGCAGTAAACTCTGCTCAGTTCATGGAGTTTGCAGAGTTTTTCCCACTCCCCTCTCCCTGTAGAGGCAGAGTTCCGAAAAACTCCACAGAGTGATACAGTGCGAAGTCACCAATGTGAAGTTGGTGATTGCAAGTGAGGAAAATCCAATGCTAGACCGCCTTCTGGCGAGATTTCTCAACATGGGCGTTTGCGGCAGGTTGCTACCGCTCACATTCAGATACCTGCCGCTTGCATTGAGGAAGCTTTATATCAAGTAGAACATCTGCTCAAGTGGCAGACAGAAGCTGTGCCTCTTGCGCTTTGCTTCGTGTCATAAGTGCTGATTTTACAGTGTGAGACAAACACCTTCCACTAAAAATCAGTGTGAGCAGCACGACTTACCTCACTCCACCACTTACAGAACTCCATGAAGAGTGGTGGAGTTTTTTTGTCACTTCTCGGAGTTTCGCAGAGTAGAACTCCTCCAACACCACCGATACCTAGTGAGAAGGAGGTAATTCTGCATCAGGAGGAACAGCACAAAAAAGTCTGCTATGTCACCAAGGCTACCAGCATTACAAGCTGTGAGAATGTTGTGAGCCAATCCTTGCTTAGCTTCATGTGCTGGCCTCTGGTTCTTAGCTCTGTCTACATGACTTGTCAGCCTTCTTGTGTCTGCAGGAAGGCTGGCATGAGGAGTTTGAGACAGAGGAGTTTACGGTTTGCATTTCAACTCAGGCAGTAGCCACATAAGCAACTGGTGAGTGCCAGCCTTCCCCTGGAGGCTGTTTGGCTCAGCTTTGTACTCTGCCCCCAGTGTCCTAGAACGTTCACACTATTGGGCAGCCAATATTAGTGGAATGTCATAGGGGGCCCTGGTCACTGGGCAGCTGGTAGTAAGGTGGCACTGGAGAGGCTTGTATCCCGCAAGAGTGCTAGTACAAAAAGAAGGTTGACGCATGTAGAAGCAGTGTCGTGTCACTGGTGTGTGTGCTTTGCTTCTACCCAGCAGTTCTTCACAGTATCTCTAGGAGTACTGTTGAACAAAGCAGATTTTCCCCAGATATCCTCAAGTACTGCTTTGGCGTTAGTCGCCTCTAATTCAATCGTAATTATCAAATAAAGAGGCGGGCGCTGGAAATTAGAAAGCAGGAAACGGATTTATTCTTCAAAGGAAAGCGCGTCAGATCAGACAAGCAGGGTGTCGTCTCGAGGTGCTCCAACTGCATCTCTGTGGCCTGGCCTTTTATACATGGGTTTATTTCTTTATTACAGTGTAACACATTCCTGACGTTTCTTTGATGCATTATAAACCATCTTTGGAATCCCCGCTTCAGGCCCATTCCCACACATATCAACAGTACTGTACCCCCACCCCCGGTCTCAGTAGGTGATTGCTATCGCGCAGCTGGGCATTACGGCAGGAGCTGAAATACGAGCAATCGGCCGGATCTCATGGGGTTGTGGCATTGATTAGTTCTGGCTCCTTTGATGAGTGGCGGAATCCTACTGTATGGGGTAATAAACTGTATCCGCAGGGGTTGGTTATGGCCTGGGATCGGATCGAGCAGCCAGGTGCAGGGGAGGAGATTGTCGAAGGGCCTGTTCCTGCGCAAGGGATGAAATGGTATGTGGGCTCGGCACGGGAAGTGGCTCCGGGGCAGGGTCGCTCTGAGGATGCATTTAGGACTCTAGCATGTGTGCTTGGGGGCTGCCAGCGCGTGGGGGATGATTGCGAGGTCGGGGAGACGTGCAGGCGATCGGCAATGTTACGAACTGGCCATAGTGTCTAAAATGGCTGCCGCTTACGCGCTCGCAAAGGCCTAAGCGGGACAAGATGGCGCCGGTAATGTTCACATCGTAATCTAATATCTAACAGTCCTTCCTTTGAACATGCCTAGTCATCTTGTCAATCTATGTCAATGTTCATCATATTCTGTATCTCTTTGTCATACAATGCTTTCATGTTTTCAAATTTTGTGTCCAAAGTCTTAGGGCATATCGAGTTCATAAAAAGAGAGCATGAGGGCGGTATGCATTGTATTCCTAAGCAGCAACCACATATTACAAAAACTGGCACCAATATTATTATCAACAGTTTCCAGCCCCAGTCTTTCAAAATGCTCCAAACCCAGCTTCCAAGTGTCCAATCTTCTTGTTCCCGATGGATCTCTGATGCCAGTCTATGAAGGTGTTTGATTGCCTTGTAGACGGAAGGTGAGTAGTCTGGGACGAAGGTGCAACAGCTGGCACCGATGATGCGGCATGCTCCTCCACGATATGCCAGTACCACATCAAGCACAAAGCGGTTCTGCAAAGCCACAAGGCGGACCGCCTGCAGTTCAGCTGTGTTGTTGGTGAGGATGCCAGCCGTGATGTTCAGAGCTGTTTCGACTGCTTGGGTCAGATGGCGGATGGCTCGACTGTTTGCCATCAGACCCCACAGAGGGATGAGTCCTTTTGCTGCATCGAGGAACTGCGATGCGGTGGAGTCTGCTTGCTCTATGTCTTTTGAGCGTTTATGTCGGTGATAGGCTGCTGGTGCCACGTACGTTGGAGGAAGGACAAAAGCGATGTAGCATGTGCCCCCCCAACTTTTTGGGAGCCAGGTGTAAGCTTTTGTACCGCAAAGTACATATTTGGTGATGCCACAAATGAAGGAGGGTCGATAGTGTTCGGAGTCCTTTTTATGGGGCAGGAGCTGTGGCCTACGATTTTCGCCCCAGGGCCCTCAATGCAAACAAGGCCTGAGACGTTCACCACAGATAGGGCCACAGTCAGAGTTGCTGCAGTCCGCTTTCGTAGATATGAGAAGGTGGGTCGGGCTGGGTTGTTGAACACTTGCATTTCGATTCGTTCTTTTTCCGGAATGTTCATTTGAAAGGTAGCATTTGAGGTCAGAGGGCAAAAGGGAGCAGGGTTTTTTCCAGTTTTGTTCAGCCAGAACTCGTAGAACTGTGTCATTGTTCTGTCGGATGTGGCATTGTCTTTGTAGTTCTCTTGCAGGAGCATTAGCCAGGCAAGGCAGGACCCATGAACAGAGAAGGGTGAAGGGATAAAGGGAATGGAGTGTTCGGTTGCATGTGGTAGCAGCCCACAGATCCAACAGTTTGTGGTATTAGCAGCAAGGTTGTGTTGATGCAGCAGTTGTACAAAGGAGTTGTTCCAAAATTATTTGTGTCGTTCTCGGAGATGGGGCGATAGTGAGACAAGATAATGTTCTTTCTTGGTGGTGGGCTGCATAGTGGGTGAAATTGTCTGGAGAGCAGGAGTGCTTTCTTCTATGATCCAGACTGTGGCCATCAGCAAGAGGCAGAGGAGGGATACGATGAAAAGTACAATTGTCTTTGTGCTATGCAGTTTGGCAGTCTTGGGGTCTTTACGGTGGGTCTTCGGTCGTCCAGGATCTTCCATCACCTTCAAGAGGCTCGGTGACTGGCAGGACCACATACTTTGTCTGGTGTCTCTCCTGGTAGCCTTTGTAGTGTTAGCTACCGCTCTGAGATTTTTGACTTAGTTAGTGGCCTGCTTTGTGGAGGCACTCTCCTTTCGTCGCAAGTTGTACCCTTTCCTGGACGGTACAGTGGGATCTGGAAATTCTGCCAATTCAAGTGTCTCCGATTCTGGGTAACAACTCAGGGCTGGTCTGTCTTTGTTCAGGAGCTCTTCTTGGGTATCCACGTGTTTGTCGCCAGGGTCGGTGATATTCTTCTACAATGGTGAGCGTGTAGCCAATTCTTTTTCCCTTCCACTCGAAGTGCAGTTCGGGTGGTGATCAGGACTTGCCAGGGGCCCGTCCACCTGGGTTCCAGACTCTTCGATCTTTGAAAGTTCTTTATCAGGATGTAGTCCCCAGGTTTGATGTCGTGTCCGGGGCCCCTGGATGCGTCCGGTATGGCTTGCTGCACCTGTTGGTGGATAACAGTTAGTTCTTTGGTAAGGTTATGCAAGTAATCAGACATTAGGATGTCCGGGACATCGTGGATGGAGGTAGGCTTCGGCGCGGCCCAAATGTTCATTGGACGGCCAAAGACAACCTCGTACGGAGTCAAGGGGTGTCTGGTTGGGGTGGAACGCATTGATAGCAATGCCAGTGGGAGGGCGTCAGGCCATTTCAGTCCTGTAGTGGCAATTATCTTTGCTAGCTTCAGTTTTAGTGTGGCGTTGTGCCTTTCTACCAGGCCTGCAGATTGGGGGTGGAAAACTGCGTGGAACTTTTGTCTTACTCCCAACCCTTTCAATATGAGTTGGATAACTTCGGCTACGAAGTGGGGGCCATTGTCGCTCCATAAAATTCGGCAAAGGCCGTAGCGTGGAAAAAACTCTTTTAACAAAACCTTTGCAGTAGTGGTGGCGGTGTTGTCGCGGGTGGGGTAAGCTTCTACCCATTTGCTGAATGCACATACAATAACTAGGGTGTATTTCAGACCATGGCACCTTTCTAACTGTATGTAATCCATTTGGAGGACTTCAAACGGATGGTCGGGGACTCCAAATCCTCCCCGTGGTACTACTGTCCCTTTCCCTGGATTGTGTTGTAGGGATACCATGCATTGCTGAACTAGGCGTTTCGCTGAATCTGCTATCCTGTCATTATGCCATACTCTAGTAATTAGTTCGGTCATGGGGGCAGAACCTATGTGTGCCGGTAAGTGTGCCATGGTCAATATGGGGATCAAATATGCATTGGGTAACAGCCATTTGTCTTTGTCCTTCATCCTCCAACAGCCTTCATCGTCTTTTAGTCCCACCGGAGCCCATTCAGTCACTTCGTGTGGTGTACTCATCAGTTGGATATCCCTAATAGTGCTCCGAGCATCTGTCCATTTCTCTGCTTGTGACCTGGTTACATACATTTGTGTCGTCATTCTGTTTTCAGCTGTGGCTCGGGCAGTAACGTCAGCTAGTGTGTTTCCCTGTCCTATAATGTCCGTTACTTTCTTATGTGCTTGGCATTTGATTACTGCTAGCTGCTTGGGGAGGAGGACTGCTTCGGTCAAGGCGGAGACTAGATCTCCATGTAAGATCGGTGTGCCGTGTGAGGTCAGGAATCCTCTTTCCTTCCAAAGAAGTCCGAAGTGATGAACTACCCCAAAGGCATACTGGCTGTCCGTGTAAATGTTTACTGTCGTCCCTGCTGCTAAGATACATGCTCGTGTGAGGGCAATCAGTTCTGCAGCCTGTGCGGATCGCTGGGCAATTCGGGCTGTTTAAATAATGGGTCGGGCTGTGGTGATGGCATATGCGGCGGAGGTGGTGCCATCGGGGAGTTTGATGCATGAGCCATCTACCCATAATTCTCCATCAGGTTCTGGGAAAGCACTGTCTCGGAGGTCTACTCTACTCTTTGTCTGTTCGTCGGTGAGGGCCACACAGTCATATAGGGGAGTTACATTAGGGTCGTTTTCAGGCAGTGGTAACAATGTAGCTGGGTTCAGAGTGGTGCATCGTTTCAGAGTAATGTGTGGTGCTAATAGGGTCAACTCGTATCCAGTCAATCGTGCACTAGTCAGGTGCTGGGTCTTGGTTTGGTTAAGGAGGGTGTCAACAGCATGGGGTACTAACACTGTAAGGGGGTTGGAAAGCACAATTCCTTCACTCTGTCATATTGAAACTGCTGCGGCTGCAACAGCTCGTAGGCAAGCTGGTAATGCTCTGGCTACGGGGTCAAGAGTGACTGAGAAATAGGCGTAAGGGCGCTGTTTGGGGCCAATCGATTGGGTCAAGACAGATAATGCACATCCCTCTCTTTCATGTGTGAAAAGGGAGAATGGTTTGGAGTAGTCTGGGGTTCCTAGAACGGGTGCCGAACAAAGGTCGTCTCGTAATTCTTTGAACGCAGTCTGGCATTCGGGGGTCCATGGGAGGGGAAAGGGAACATCTTTGGCTAGAAGGGAAAGTAGGGGCTTAACAACGAGACTGAAGTTCGGCAACCACTGTCGGCAGAATGAGGTGAGGCCTCCCAGGGAGGGGACTTGCTTCTGGCTCCTAGGGACGGGAGTATCTAGGATAGTCTGGATTCTGTCAGGAGTGAGTTTCCTAGGTAGATTACTTGGGATTTACAAAACTGCAACTTCTTTCGGGAAACTTTGTGACCATTCTCTGCAAGGAAGTGTAGGAGCTGGATGGTGGCTGTGACTGCAAGTGGAGTGGTGTCGGCTGCTAAAAGGATATCATCGACATACTGTATTAACACCACTCCATCCGGTAACTGAACTGCGTCTAACTGTCTCTTGAGTGCCTGGCTATAGATACTCGGGCTTTTGGTGTACCCCTGGGGTGCTCGACAGAATCTATACGAGCGGAATCTTAGGGTAAATCCGAAGAGGTAGCGGCTGTCTGGGTGAATGGGTATGGAGAAGAAGGCATTTTTGAGGTCGATGACAGTGAAGGTGGTAGCAGTGGACGGGATTAGGGTCAGGATGGTGGGGATGTCAGAGACTACAGGGTACTGTGGCACAACTATCTTGTTGACCTCTCGTAGGTCGATAATGAAGCGGTACTCTTTCTCATCTCCCTCTCCTTGTCTTTTGATGATTGGTAGAATTGGGCTGTTGCAGATGTTGCTAACTACTTCTTCTACTACTCCTGCATCTACTAGTGACTGTATTATTTCAATTAGTGCTTTCTCGACTACTGGTGATATCTTGTACTGGGGTACTTTCGGTAGGGTTGCGTCCTGTCGTACAGTCACATGCACTGGGTCTATCATCATTCGTCCTACGTCTAAGTCAGCTTTCGCCCATAAGTGTGATGGCAAGGTATCGAGTAGGGATACGTCTGTGTCAGCGATGGGGTACATGTTTCGTGGAGGGCAAGATCTGAGTGGGCCAGGGTTGTCATATAGGAGGACTCGGACTCCGTCGGGCGAGCATCTAATAGTTGCTCGAAAATACTTCAGCAAGTCAAGACCCATAATGACGTCCGGGGTATTGGAGGAGAGGAGAAATGTTGTGTCAATGATATTGTCTTCAAGATCAAAAGGGATCAGTTTGGAGGGCATACCATTAAATCCTATTGATGTCACGTGTGAGCCAGACAAGGGTGCCCTCGGAATCAGTCGTTTGGATAATGCACTACGTGTTGCTCCTGTGTCTACCAGAAATGGAGACTTCGTGCCTAGGACCTTTGCGGTAACATAAGGGCCTTGCTGGTCAACATAGAGCTCGACTGGATCCCTCCCTTGCCCTTGGCAGTCCTATGCGTAGTCGTATGCGTTGTCGCAGTCAGACTGTTGGTACAGATTCTGTTGGGGACGGTCAAATGTATTCGTTCTACCTGGCCTTTCGTTACTAGTGTCGTTTGTGTACCCTCGTCCACGTCCTCTATTTCTCGGTCCATTCGCTAGTTCTCTTGCTTCTTTGTTCCTATTCATTTCTAACAGGACCGGACATTGAGACTTCCAATACCCGTACTCTTTACAAAAAGCACATTGGTTCTCGCCTAAGTCTCTACGTCCAGCGTAGGGTGCGAGTGCATTGGTTCGGGGAGGTGGAATTCTAGAGGTATTCTGTTGGTGACCTACCTGGTACTGTTCTTTCCCTATACTCACGCCTTGTAATTGGACTATCATAACCCGTTCTTTTAAATCCTTCTTTTTCCTTTCGGAAGCTCTATCGCTTTCATTCTTTTGGTGCTCATAATACTGAGCCATTTGGAGGATGGCCACGGGCTTCGAAGCAGCCCAACTGCTTTCACTAGTTTGCAATTTCTGCGAAACTTCCGGTAACAATCCTTTAAAATGATTTTGTACGAACAAGTGATGTCCGGTCGCAGTGGTCATGTCCTGTCCACTGTATTAGGAAAACACAGTTTCGAACCGGGAGAAGTATTCGGAGAAATCTTCTTGGGTTTTTGGCGGCAAGCGGTCACTATAGACCAGTCTACCTTTTTCTCGGGGATTAGAGTCTTTACCTTTTGTACGATTTTATCTGGGAGGTCTAATATTGCTTTTAGGAGTTTCTGTCCAGGGTTTTGTTGTTTATCTAGGTTGCCGAATTGTTCCCAAGTATGTCCGAACAGATCAGTGTGGTCGACTTTCTGGATTTGCTTCCACACGTCAGCTGGCAGACATAGCCCAAAGAACAAGTCAATATCGGCAAGGGTCATGATCGTTGATCCCAAAGCGGTACCTAGTTCCGTATAGAACGCGGTGGGATTCTTTCGCAAGTCCGTCAAGGATTTGCGGAACGTTAGGATATCCTGTCTATCCCAAGGCTGATACACCCAGTTGTAAACTACTCTTCCTTTTGTGTCCTGGTGATTTATGTCGTCATTAGTTCCCGATCCTCTTGGGGGAACCCAGTAGGGGGCAGCTTCTTTTATGGGAATCATGTTGTCAAATCTTTGTATCGGGGGTTCAGTTATCTCAGCCGTGACGCTCTTAACTATTCGTCCCTGTTCTACGAGATGGCGGAAGACTTCTAAAGTGTAGGAAAAGAGTTCAGTTACGTTACAGTCACTCTCATCCCCTGTGTCCACCTTCTTATATAGAGCCATGAGACGGTCAGGTCCTGTTTCCTTATATTTTTCTTTGTACGCTGTGAGGGTGTGATAACAAAAACGCACGACGAAATGTCGTTTGTAATTGCCAACGTACGAGCTACATGTGTCTGTGATATGCTCTACGGTTTCCTTCCTATCAACTAAGGTCTTTACTACTCTAAAGATGCCGGCCCGCTCAGTTGTGCTCAAACGGGGAATTCTCGCTGGTTCTTTCTCTTGGGTTTCAATCTTTTCTGAGGTGCTTTTTGATGAGGTGCTTAGTACGAGAGGCTCGGTCGGCGCGGAGGCCGTGGGTACCGGGGCCGTGGCACTACCTTCAGTTAAGTTCTGGGGTTCTAGGTGCTGTAATAAGGGGTGGGTAGGTGCATAAGGAGGAGGCATGTAGATGATTGGGGGACCTAGGAGTAAATCATCGTCCGTCCTTTGCTTTGATGGTAGTTCAGGGTAAAGCGCTGAGGATGTTCTAACAGGGCATTGGCCTGAGGTTTCTGATTCTCGTTCTCTCTTTGCGTTCTCTCTTTCCTTCACTTTCTCTTCCAACTTTTTACCAGCTAAGTGAGCTGCTTTTCGTAGTTATTTCTCACTTTTTGCTTCGTCTCTCTTCTTACGTTGCGTTGCTTCTTTGCGCCACATGCCGAGACTATCAAGCATGGTTGGCGTGGTTCTGTTTTTGCGAAGGGCTATTTCTAGAGCTTCAATTTTTGTGAGGTCAAAAGATCCTATCAGTGGCCACTGACTTTCTTGATCTTTTTTAGTATTCTTATGCCATAGTTTACTGTAAGCTACGGCGACTAGCCATATCTAACATACATATCCTTATTAGGGGTGCCTTCCAGTGGAGCTGGATGATCTACCTCTAATAAACGGTCCGGGTTGAACCAATTTCCAATCAGTGGGGAGAAGATAGGCATGACGTATATCGGACAAGTGAAGATCTCAAATAATGTTGGACAAAGGTCCGCACTACCTATCCTTCACTACCTGCAAAGACTAGACAGAATATTCCTATTCTTTGTTGTTTGGAAACAGAGAATATCTCAAGAGAACCAATATGTCGAGTAGCAACGAAGGCTAAACGAACCAATAAATATAAGTAATATTAGTATAATCCAAACAATCAATCAATCAATCAAAACAGTCGTGCTGCACGACCTTACACGGACCGTATGGACTGTTTCTTGTCCTCTATTCTCCGTTGTTGCCACGGCACTCCTGTGGGATCCCAGTCAGGACCGTAGATCACTCGAGAGAGAGGTCCGTTCAGAACCAGTGAAGGTTGGATGATCGACTGCCAGATGAGGGTCTATGGGCAGGAGCTCTTTCCCGATCGTTGCAGGTGTTCATTCGGTCGTTAGGACCTCTCTCACTATACTCACGTGTCGCTGATGGGCCCCGCATTGGATTCGCCAATTGTTGAACAAAGCAGATTTTCCCCAGATATCCTCAAGCACTGCTTTGGCGTTAGTCACCTCTAATTCAATCGTAATTATCAAATAAAGAGGCGGGCGCTGGAAATTGGAAAGCAGGAAACAGATTTATTCTTCGAAGGAAAGCGCGTCAGATCAGACAAGCAGGGTGTCGTCTCGAGGTGCTCCAACTGCATCTCTGTGGCCTGGCCTTTTATACATGGGTTTATTTCTTTATTACAGTGTAACACATTCCTGACGTTTCGTTGATGCATTATAAACCATCTTTGGAATCCCCGCTTCAGGCCCGTTCCCACACATATCAACAGTACGGTACTCCCCACCCCCGGTCTCAGTAGGTGATTGCTATCGCGCAGTTGGGCATTCCGGCAGGAGCTGAAATACGCGCAATCGGTCGGATCTCATGGGGTTGTGGCATTGATTAATTCCGGAACCTTTGATGAGAGGCGGAATCCTACTGTATGGGGCAATAAACTGTATCCGCAGGGGTTGGTTATGGCCTTGGATCGGATCGAGCAGCCAGGTGCAGTGGAGGAGATTGTCGAGGGGCCTGTTCCTGCACAAGGGATGAAAGGGTATGTGGGCTCGGCACGGGAAGTGGCTCCGGGGCAGGGTCGCGCTGAGGATGCTTTTATGACTCTAGCATGTGTGCTTGGGGGCTACCAGCGCGTGGTGGATGATTGCGAGGTCGGGGAGATGTGCAGGCAATCGGCAATGTTACGAACTGGCCATAGTGTCTACAATGGCTGCCGCTTATATCTAATATCTAACAGCACCATCATAACAAATTACAAGAACAGCAAAGAGTTTAGAGAAAGTACATGAGTACGGAAAGAGAAACCAAGGCCTGCAATATTTGTGGGTTCAGGTACACTTCTCTCTTGGCGCAGCTAAAGCAATATAAGTGAGGTAATCACACTGATAACCACATTATGTGCTGCTGGACAGGAGTGGTGGAGGTATAGTTGGAGAAATGGAGCCAAGTTAATTTAGGCAGTGTGGTGGCGAGCCTCTCTACTGGTGAGATGGAAGTATTCAACTATGACAAGAGCTTAAATGTAGAAGTAGATGATAGAGCTTGGAAGTGAGAAGGTCCCTAAAGACTCTTTTGGAGTGCCACAAGTTTCTTGTGCAGGTTCTGGGCAACACAAATCTGCTCTGTAGACTATATATAAAAGATGGTGAGGCAGAGAAGTGGGGGTTGTGACAAGCACCTGGTCTCTTAACTGCGCAACTACGCTGATCCCCACAATCACTGAATGGCCAGACAACAGGGGCAGATGCAAGAAAAGCCTTCAACAGTTCTGGAATTAATGGCAGGGGAAGGACATTTCATTGAATTAAGCAGCCCAAACGAAACAGTCTAATATGGCATCGAGAATGAAAGACTTAACACTGACCAAAGATGACGTAAAAGACTGTTTGTAAGAAGGAGGACCACCAATGTGAGGTGGACAAGGTTAAAATAAGCATCAAAAAACCTATCCCCTCCTTCCAACTGAATGTAGATCAGCTGTGTACAACCATAATGGACACAGAAACAACATTCCATGAACTGAGGAAAACATCCAAAGAACCATCAAACAAGATGAATCACTTTGAATCCCAAATAAATATCCTACAATTTAAGTGTGAAGACCTGGAGAACAGGGCAGGAAGGGACAACATTTGAATAAGGAGCACAAAAAAAGATGCCAAAGGAGCAGACATGGTGGTGTACATCCAATAATATCTGGCCAGATGTGCTGCATGAAGGAAGGAGTGCTAGTGGCCTTGATTCGAGCACACAGAGTCAGCCACAGGAAAAGAGGAAACCTGGATATGCCAAGAGACATTTGCCGTCAGATTCGGATCATTGCCTCAGAAGGAGGACCTACTAACGGAGGCTCAAAAATAATCACCAATATGGTTTGGTGAAAGCAAGTTGATTCTATTACAAGCTCTTCCAAGTCCATACTTGAAAATTGCATAGCCCTTAAACAATTCACGGACATGCCGAACAAGAATGAAATAACACTTCACTGGGCATTCTTAGAAGACACGGCATTTCAACCTGACCCAGAAATGCATCATGTTCCCAGCCCCTGGTGGGACTCTATGTGCATTCACCTAAAGAGACAAGGAGAGTGAGTGTGATGCCAGTGAAGTGACTGGCAAGATGTGATTCATGCCTAAGAAGGAACTGGTACAAAGTTTGCTAGAGAGCTCAATAGCTAGATACACCCCACATCTTTGAGCATACGGGACAGAGTTGGGCATTGGGTAGCCCAGCCCACTTGAAGAAAGTGGTTGGAATTTAACCCGCTGGAGACTAATGAAAAGAGTAACCGTTGGAGAGGGGGGGGAAGATATTTTTTTTTTAGTGCAGTGAGAGTTCCTTTGTGGATGCGATAAAGAGATACCACAAGTCCACAAATATTTCCTATTGACTTGTATGGTTTGAAGTATAGTTGTTTTAAAAAAAATCAATTCATAAGTCAAATTCCAAGCCCTATCTGTTAATGTCAAGGAGCTTTATTCCCCGGATAAGAGAAAACAGGTGCAACCCTTCCTATCAGCATGAGGAAATAATGAAGTAATGCTGCAGGAAACCTACCTTAGAACGGGTAAATCTATCCAATTCAAATCTAACATCTACACCAATGCATTTAATAAGGCCTGTGGATGGGCCTTTCTATTTTCTAAGTATTTCTAAATATTTATACCAAAACAGTGGATGACAAAGGAGGCAGGTATGCAATGATAAAGGGCAGCATAGGTGGAGACAAACTTAAACTACTGTTTTTGTACACTCCCAACTAGGGGCAATATTCTCTTATAGAGGTTTGTGTACTTTGCAGGTGAATGTATACTCTTGATGGCAGATGTCAACACAGTAATACAGGGTGTCCAGGACAGATCAGCAGGTGTCCACAACTCAGCTATACTCAGGAGGTGAAGGACCAGTTGCAGGAGATGGGGCTTGTTGATACATGGGCAGTCACACACCCTAGAGAGAGGGACACTCATTTTATTCAGCGGTAAACCATACACATTCAAGATCCACATGATCTTTCTCTCCAGCCAAGTCATGAGCTGCTTCCATGAGGCAAATATAGGAGCTGTATCTGTCGTTGGCCATGTTCCAACAGGGTTAATACTAAAAGACCAAACAGAAACTCAGAGTTACATGATGGAGATTGGCTAAATATTCATTGCAGGACAGAGTCAATAGAACAGAGCCATTGAAGGCCAAAGATGGTGAATGGGCAATTAATGATATGGGAAGGTTCGCCTACCCCTTTTAAGGCGGTCATCAGGTGTAGACTGATGCCCATGTCTGCAACTATGAAAAAGGCAGAAAGTCTGGTTGGCCGAATCATTGGATACAGCCATAGAGAGGGCAGAAGAGAAACACAGGTGTACCAGGGCGAGGGAACATGAATATTTTAAAGACGCTAATCAGTATTAGGGGACAGCAAAGAACCCTGCAGAACAACAAAGTCAAAAGGGCCCTACTAACACAAAAAAGAACAGTTGAATAAACTCACAGACCCTTGGCTAGTGCCCTCAAAACGAGAGTGAACAAAACAAAAACCACAGATCTGAGGATGGGTAATGCCAGCATTACTTACCATAATACAGCGAAAGCAAATCTTTTCTGGCATTTTTATTCAAAACTATACACTAGAGAAGGAGATGCAAACAACGCAACACCGTATCTAGAGGACCTAACATTTTTATGTCTTTTGGAAGAGCAGGCTGAGAAGAAAGGGGGTAGGGGAGTAAATCGAAGAAAATAAGATTAAATTAGAAGTCAATATCTAAAAAGTCAATTAGTCCCAGGGACAGACAGCTTCAGTGCCGAATTCAACAAGACATACGCTGCTAAACTGGCATCCCATCTCAGAAGTGGGAGAATGCAGTTTAATGACTAGAGTGGTTGGCCTCGAAGCTGGGAACGTGTTTGAGTCTCGGCAGGAATGCTCAACATCCTGTGATTCTGGGCAAATCACTTAATCTCCCCATGCCTAAACAAAAATGGAGGTGTCCATCTGCAACACAAATGGCGCTCATGTACAGTGCTCTGATAACTTCGGTCGAGTTTGTGCTACATAAAACTCCCCTCCACCCCCAAACAAAAAGAAGGCTGTTTTTTCTATCAGAAGTTACCCAGACAATGGAGTAAAGATCACAGAGTGTTCAAAATATAGGCCAATCGTGGTTCTTTTTTCCTAGAGTTGATACACAAGGACCAATACAGGTTTCTCACAGGATGGTAGACTTTTGATAATATTTGAAGAGTAGCCCATCTTGTCAAAAAGGTGATAAAGAGCAAACTAAGGGCCTTGCTAGTGCCTTTAGATGGAGAAAAATGGCGTTTACAAGTTACCAGGTGCCTAAGGTAAGGGTCACGAAAGACACAGCATTATTGGGGTCCCTGGAATTGTCCAACGGCACTAGACGGGGATGTCCCTTTTGTTTTATGTGATGGTTAAATATCGAGCCACTGGAGTCAGATGGAAAAAGGGGACAACCATTTTTAAACTGTGGAACACATAATAATTCTCTCTGCTGGCGACATCTTGTTGTTGCTGAGCTTTCCAGATACCTTGCTTTGGGCACTTGTGGGGATGGTAGTTAAATACAGCCAGGTTTCTGGATATAAAATAATTAAACATAAAAAGGAAATCCTTTCATTGGGTCTGGTGGAGGAGAAGGAGGTTGCAGGTGCTACCTCAAGAAGTGTCCTTCAAGATTGAACCAATCAAAATTAGATATTTGGGTGTGGGGATATGTGTGGGGATACTTATATAGCGCATGAATCACCCCTAGGGGTCTCTCGGCGCTTTTACGAATACCGCTGTGAAACCCATCCTGGCTTTCCCTGTGAGGTGTCCACTCCTGGGCAACTCCAAGGTGGAGGCCAGGCCTCCTTAGCGTTGTGGTGGCGGTTGTGGAGATTAAGCAAGCTATTGCCCAGAGTTGCAGAGTGGGACTCCATGATTGGAATAGGCACCGAGGCGAGAATTATCAGGTCCGTGGAATTTTTGAGCCCAAGACCCGCCGGGGCGGGGAATTGAACCCTGGTCCCGGGCTAGACCTCTGCCGCTCTAACCATTGAGCCACACTTCTCAAAGGTGTAGACTTAACTCAATCACTTTAAGGGTGGTATGCTACAAATATACCCAGGCTCTGGAATGAAATCATAAATGACCTAAGAAAATGGCAGACTCTCTATGTCTCCTGGATGGACCTCATTGTGCTGATAAAAATGTATGTAATATCAAGGCTGCTGTATGCCTCCAAGCCCTATCTATCTAGATAGGGAGGGAGATATGCAGACATGCAAACCACCTTCCTAAAAGCCCTGAGAGAAAAGGGGGGTGGGGTTGAGTTTCCCTGTATACTTACTTACTAAAGATCATCTCAGTTATGGATACTTGGGGAATGGTCAAAGAGGAAATCAGATAAATAACACTGAGTACACATGGACAGGCTGGTGGTGGGTGGGCCCCTGTGGGATCTCAAAGTGCTACCAAGGAAATTTCAACCACAAAATGTGTATTGCAGCTAAATCACAATACAGCATGTTGACTATATGGTAGACCATAGTCTCCGCCCATGACATCACTTCCTTCACGTATAATCATAAGGAGGGGGGAGGCAGAGTATAAATCCTTTCAGTCTCCGTTGTGAAATCTCATAATCAAGAAGGGGAAAGGATCACTAGTCCCGCTTAAACCAATGTTTTGCAGGTCGGTAGTTGGTATCTCCCAAAAATGACCCTCATACACGTGTATATTGGAAGTGTCTCTCAGCGGTATATACTGTGTCCCCGCTTTTATTTACACGTGCGTGCGTAATCATTGGGTCGTTTCTTGTGTGTGCACCCTCCACCAGGAGGTTTTACCTTAGGTTTAAGGCAGCAGTGATCATAGAACAGTGATGAGGTGGGTGGTGATTCTAAAAAAAGTCCGGACAGCCAGAGAGGGAATTTTAATAGTTCTGGATTCGGACAATTGTTAAGATTATACGTGCAGCCTTAGAATTAATTAGGAATTCGAGCGCACTTCATATGAGAATTAAAAAGAGGTCAACATGTTTCAGCCTTGGGTAGCCAGAAGATCAATAGGGTTTCATCAGGACCAATGGGGGTGAAAACGTGAAAAAGGTGTGAAGAATACAAGTATATTAACCTGATTCTTCAGGAAGAAAAGGCATCATTGTACCTGTAGGATAAAAATAGACAAACATACACACAACATACAGGGAGATTGGGTATGGGAAACATATAGTAATGTACAGTGGTACTCTTACGAAATCTAATGATTTCGAAAAGGAACTAAAAAATGGCAATGCTTTTCAATGAACCACACTCATTTCTGGCGTCAACTCTACCATTGTCATGCTTCGGCGGGCGGAGGTGATTCGGGTTATACTGTAGTGGTGTGCCCATAGTTCTAAAATTCGCTGTGACTTACTTAGTCTGATGCGTGGTCTATGGTGAGATGACTAAGTGATATTCGGTAAAAGCGCCTCGTGGATTGCGTTTATAACGCTGCATACATACAGTGCTCAGAGGTTGCTTCACTGTTCGTGCGTGTTGTGATCATGGTCTTCATTATACAATCGTGCTCCTTATTGTGATCTGTTGTGTTACTATACATGGTCTATATTTAGTTAGGTATTTGCAAAGACGCGTGACTTGATTCGCACTGTACGCGCAATGGATACTTATTTGGAATTCAGGCTATGTGGTATTATGGCGTACCTTTTTTTGTATCAAGGAATTGCTTCATCGGGGGGTAAGGCAGGACGAGAGAGGCCTCACTGTAGGAATTGTAAGAGGAAAGGGGTTAAGGAAGAGGATTTGTTACTTGCGGTTCTGTTGTATGGAGAAAACACAGTCTCTTCGGATACCTGGGTTCCTTCTACTCCGTCCCGGCAGCTAGTGCTGACTCTGCCTTACGTCACCCGGAAATCAGAGATTGATCATTTCCGGGTGGATTTGTACTTCGAGTCCATGGTCATGGAAGAAATACTATGGCGCAATTAGATGCATTAAGAAATAGAGAAGGTGTTCTTAGCGTTTATTAAATTCTATACAGCAAGGTTCTTTGCTTACGAATTTTACGGATATTATTACGGGCTCGGAGATTTTTACCAAGTAGAGGAATTGTTAACTAAAAGTTTTTCCGATAGTGTTGTTAATTAGGGGCGGGCGGGGGTTGGGGTTAGGTGGGGGGGCCCTTATTTTATAATTATTTACCACATTGATAGAGTACGTGCAAACTGGGGCAGGGGGCCTTATTTTTAAGGTTATTGTTGTTTACCACATTAGTAGAAATCGGGCAACCTGAGGGTTTTAGAAATAACCTGTTACAGACTATGATCAGGGACTTATATTGTATAGACCAACCAACTATTTACGTTAATTCTTGTGTCCATTTGGACAAATCGAAGCTTCTCCAGAGGCACTAGATCTCATGTTTTGGACCACCTTAGTTCACTGGTGATTAGGGCACATCTAGTTTCTCAGTGGTATTGTGTTAAGGAAGTGGACACCCTATGATGAGGTTATCTATTTAGAGATAACCAAGGAATAGAGTCGTTGAGGCCCAGGGTATCTGTTCTGAGTCTATGGACCCAGCGTTGTTCCTTCTCGAATAGGATTTTTGCTGTGTGCACGGGTGCATGTGCGATAAGACTTTGATCTTTAAATGCTACTACACATTTGGATAGTTGTCCATTGTTGGCCATCATCACTTGATAACCATAGATACACTTTTTACATCTGAGTGTGGCATCGTTTAATTAAAGTCTTCCCACAGTTGTCTGATTGACACATAAGGTGTGCTGTTGGGGTGGCACCACCTAGACAGCTATAGAATTTTGGTGACCTACTGAGCATGTGAGTTTGTGAAATGATGTGACTAAGAATGTCTGTTGGTACTGAAAGGGGAACGTTGTGCAAGTAAAGGATGTGCTGTTGAGGTTGCAACACAGTCACTGTGCGACTTTGGCACATGGCTTTATAAATGACTGCCAGCTTGGCGGTCAATTGCAAATTTGGTGGGCGGATTAGTCTCAGCCTGGCGGAACTAAAGTACTTCATCAGGCCAATGGATATTACTTTGTCCGCCAACATACATATCGGCCTTATATCTTTTCATCCTACCACTACTGGCTGGTTGCATTTTGATTGATCACCCAAAAATCTGCATAATAGGTTGTGTGCTAGTGTAGAAGAACAGTCCATGGGGGGTGGTATGTCCACTGGGAGGAGGGGATGTGTTTAGGAGGGATTGAGATAGTTTAAACAGTAGTTTTTGGAGTACAGCTTCATAGGTGAGATTTGAGGTGAAGAGCATGTGTTTTTTGGAGTACACTCTCTCATAATGCACACTAAGGCTTGTACCACAGAAAGTACAGTTCAGTAAGGAGTCTCCAGTGAACATTACTGTCATCCACCATACACTACTTGCCCTTGAACACAGGACGTCTCCTTTTAGAAAGAATTGTGTACTTTTAGGTAAAAATATAGCACTTAGCACCAATGTTCCCTCTAATTTTTTTCCTCTGTGTGCGGCAGTGGAGGGTTTCTGTGTGCTGCAACCATGGCTATGTGCGTCAGGAACCAAACCACACGTGTCTGCGGCGCCAAATGGCACTCAAAACGTTTACTTTAAAAGTGAAAAGATGGTGCATTTTCACACATTCAGCGCCACAATAAGTGTCTTAAGGGCAGTTTGCAAATGTATTGTATTGCCTGTATTTTCATTGTTGTGTCTGTGACTGCTGTTGTCTGTCTTCCCCGCTGCCCGTAAGAGGTCCGTGCCCCTTTTTCTTCCCTCTGTTCCCCTCGCTGTACCCGTGCTCTCTCTGCCCGGTCTTTCCTTCTGTACCCCTCGCTGCGCGTGTCTCTGCTCAGTTTTCCCTTCTGTTCCCCTCGCTGCCCCGTGCCTCTCTGCCCGTTCTCCCTTCTGTTCTTAGCTGCCCCTATATTTCTGTATTCTGTATTTTGTCTCTGTGCCATTAGTTTTTTGTGCCTGTCTGCAATCTGTCCCACTCGCTTTTTGTGCCTTTCTGCCCTCTGTCACACTCGTTTTTTGTGCCTTTCTGCCCTCTGTTCCACTTGTTTTTGTGCCCTTCTGCCCTCTGTCCCACTCGTTTTTGTGCCTTTCTGCCCTCAGTTCCACTCGTTTTTGTGCCCATCTGCCCTCTGTCCCACTCATTTTTGTGCTCTCTACCCTCTGTCCCACTCGTTTTTGTGCCTTTCTGCCCTCAGTTCAACTAATTTTTGTGCCCTTCTGTCCACTGTTCCACTCGTTTTTGTGCCTTTCTGTCCTCAGTTCCACTCATTTTTGTGCCCTTCTGCCCTCTGTCACACTCGTTTTTGTGCCTTTCTGCCCTCTGTTGCACTTGTTTTTGTGCCCTTCTGCCCCCTGTCCCACTCGTTTTTGTACCTTTTTGCCCTCTCTTCCACTCGTTTTTGTGCCCTTCTGCCCTCTGTTCCACTCGTTTTTGTGCTCTCTGCTCTCTGCCCTCTGTCCCACTCGTTTTTGTGCTCTCTGCCCTCTGTCCCACTTGTTTTTGTGCCTTTCTACCCTTTGTTCCACTTGTTTTTGTGCCTCTGTTCCACTCATTTTGTGCCTTTCTGCCCTCAGTTCCACTTATTTGTGTGCCCTTCTGCCCTCTGTCAACTCGGTTTTTGTGCCTTTCTACCCTCTGTTCCACTTGTTTTTGTGCCTTTCTGCCCTCTGTCCCACTCGTTTTTGTGCCTTTCTGCCCTCTGTCCCACTCGTTTTTGTGCATTTCTGCCCTCTGTTCCACTTGTTTTTGTGCCCTTCTGCCCTCTGTCCCACTCATTTTTGTGCTCTCTGCCCTCTGTTCCACTCGTTTTTGTGCCCTTCTGCCATCTGTTCCACTCGTTTTTGTGCCTTACTGCCCTCAGTTCCACTCGTTTTTGTGCCTTTCTGCCCTCAGTTCCACTCGTTCTTGTGCCCTTCTGTCCGTCACACTCGTTTTTTGTGCCTTTCTACCCTCTGTTCCACTTGTTTTTGTGCCCTTCTGCCCTCTGTCCCACTCGTTTTTGTGCCTTTCTGCCCTCTGTCCCACTCCTTTTTTTGTCTTTCTGCCCTCTGTTCCACTCGTTTTTGTGCCCTTCTGCCCTCTGTTAACTCGTTTTTTGTGCCTTTCTACCCTCTGTCCCACTCGTTTTTGTGCCTTTGTGCCCTCTGTCCCACTCGCTTTTGTGCATTTCTGCCCTCTGTTCCACTTGTTTTTGTGCCCTTCTGCCCTCTGTCCCACTCGTTTTTGTGCTCTCTGCCCTCTGTTCCATCGTTTTTGTGCCCTTCTGCCCTCTGTTCCACTCATTTTTGTGCCTTTCTGCCCTCTGTTCCACTCGTTTTTGTGCCCTTCTGCCCTCTGTCCCACTCGTTTTTGTGCCTTTCTTCCCTCAGTTCCAATCGTTTTTGTGCCCTTCGGTCCTCCGTTCCACTTGTTCTTGTACCCTTCTGCCCTCTGTTCCATTCGTTTTTGTGCTCTTCTGCCCTCTGTTCCACTTGTTTTTTTCTTTGTTTTTGTGCCCCTTTTGCATTCTGTTCTGCTCGTTTCCCCAGCCGCTGTGCCCCCTGCGGCCCGCCCTCCTGACTGACCACTGTGGCCTGTTGTTTAAGTATAGCTGTTAATCGGAGCCCCTTTACGGGCTCCGATTAACAGCAATACTTAAACAAATGGCCACAGTCTGCCCCGCGCTTTACTAACAAAAGCTTAGAGACAGTTTCTAAACACAGCGTGTGCTAAAGTACGCGCTGTGTTTGGAAACTGACTACGCTTTTGTTAGTAAAGCGCGGGGCAGACTGTGGCCTTTTGTTTAAGTATTGCTGTGAATCAGAGCCCATGAAGGGGCTCCGATTAACAGCAATACTTAAACAAAAGGCCACAGTCTGCCCCGTGCTCCCACATAGCCACAAGCCACACCAGCCCCCCGCCTCCTGACCTGCACTCCTCACGTGCCTCATGTTCGCGCCGCTCGCTTCTTCCAAGCCGGCAGCGGCGCGACTCTCTTTCATGACGTCCTGTGTGCGCGCTCCACGCGAGGCGGTGCGCGCTGGCGTGAGGGGAGGTGTGCGTGCACGCGCGCCCTAGAGGGAACCGTGCTTAGCACAAATGTTGCTTATACCCAAATTGTACTTTTAAGCACTGTAGGTATTGGCACCAAGCACCGCAAGCTGCCATATTGGAAAATGACTGCTGATATCCCTTTTTCGCTCAATACTCCAGAATGATTCAATGTATTTCACCTTTATAAAATGTGTTCAATTGTTTATAAAAGAAAAAGGCAAGAACAATACTTTTGAAGGGTTGATGTTCATGTACTAAATTTCTAATGACATTGAAAGAATACCAATATTTCACAGAGTAAGCACATTTTCTTAGTATGTTACAGCAGAAAATGTCAGTAGATGTATTATTGAAAGAGTTTTGTTGTGATACATAAGTTACTCCACATGTATTTGTTACAAAGTCATCCTGTGTGACTTGTGCACACCCCTTTTTTAGGTCGAGGACCGTAGGCTGCGCTTGCGCAGTCTCGCTGCGAGATTTAATGTTTCTTAATATGGGGCGTTAACCCGCCCCTCTTCTCCATTGGCTGGCTTCCTAAACGGAGGCCAGCCATTGGAGGAGAGGGGCATCACTCCCTTTAAGCCCTGTCTTTTTCAAATTTGGGGGCGTTTTTTTCCGCTGCTTTCTTGTTTTCTTTCTCTCCTCTTCCCATTGGCTGGAATTTTACCTTCCAGCCAATGGGAAGAGGAGAGAACGAAAACCACGCCCCCGAACCTGAAAATGTCGGTGCTTTTCTGAAGCCATTTCTGCCCGCGAAGAAGTAGAGAAGCTGCTGAGTCCTCCGGTGAGTGCTTGCTCCCCTGCCCCCTCGTTCGTTGTGCTTGCTCTCCTGCCCTTGCCCCCTTGTTTGTTGCTTTTACGAGCGCCGCCCTGTCTCTTCACACACTGCCTACATACAAAACTAATTTTACTAAGTTTCTGCAGACTGAAGCATACAACAAACATACTACGAATCCAATTGTAGAATGTAGCAATCTAATTATTTTACCATATCACTGCTGTTGCGTAAACACAATGTAGGTTCTATAGTAAAACACAGCGGAACGCAATAGTAATCTGCAACGTGCCGAAACCGGATGTGAGTCTCTGTGGCATCATGTTACAACGGTGAGAGCGGAAAACGACCCTCCACCATATTTGATGGGGAAGTCGGGCGTCTCCGCCATGTTGGTGAGGGCGGAAGCAGGTTTTGGCGCCCTTTCCTGCTCTCTAATTGCAGCATGGCAGCTCTGAGCGGCATTACCAACGGGACGCTGGAGGGTGGCGACGGGGGCAACCGGGTGACAGTAGTGCTGGGCGACGAGGGCAAAGGGAAGGTAGTCGACCTGCTTGCCATGGACGCGGACCTGGTGTGCAGGTGTCAGGTAAGAGCTCGCTTAGAGGCGACGGGAAGCACCGCCCATCACAGAGGTGGGAGTTTATTGATTGGGGGGTAGATGTGAAGGTCACTTAGTCAATTTGAAGGACAGTCCACTTTATTGAAATGTACATTTTAATGGGCGACTGCGGTGAAAGGATAGCCATTTTCAGGTCGGAAGTTATCTTTTGCCATGTTAGCCTATAATACATATCTCACACGGCGAATACGCTGTGATCTACCCACAATGCATCGTCAAAATTTCGCAACTGATTAAATGCTGTATCCTTATTCTCGGACGATGTGTCGACATTGCCCACTAGGGCATTTCAGTGGAAAATATTTCTTCAGACACTACATTACCAAATGAAAGAATGCACCTATTAGATCAAGTGTGCTGTAAGACAAGGCAGCAGCAGTGGTGTAACAGGTGTTTTGTGTGCCCTGTATTACCACCCTCCCTTTCCTCCCGATGTTTGAACTGTGGAATAGTCATACTGAAGGTTCAGTGGGCCCTTATGGGCACGGCGCCACTGCACCTGCTAAAGAAATAAAAGCTACGCTCCAGGACAGTAGTGATAGCCAGGCACGCCCTTGAGCTGCATGGGCATCAACTGAGCGGCGCGGGTGTTGTGTAGCAAGTGGAGTCTGGCACTAACCGTGCCACCTTTATGTTTTGGTAGGAAGTGGACTAATTTGACATTTTACAGTGAACGCCCCCTTTGTGTTTTTATCAGGGAGGTAACAACGCTGGACACACCGTGGTCGTGGATTCTGTGGAGTATGACTTCATTGGCTTGAGATTTTTTTTCTTGCCTCTGTTCCCTGCTACTGTTTGTTTTTCGTGCTTCTGTTCCCTGCTTCTGATCGTTCCCTGCTTGTCATTGTTTGTTTCTTGCCTCTGTTCCCTGGGGCTTTACTGGGCAGAGATGGGCGTGTGGCTGACCTAGACTGACGGATGTCTGTGTGTGTGTGGCTCTGTGTGTGTGTGGGGCTCTGTCTGTGTGTGTGTGGGGATCTATCTGTGTGTGTGGGGCTCTGTCTGTGTGTGTGGGGCTCTGTCTGTGTGTGTGGGGCTTTGGCTGTGTGTGTGGGGCTCTGTCTGTGTGTGTGTGTGTGGCTCTGTGTGTGTGTGGGGCTCTGTGTGTGTGTGGGGCTCTGTGTGTGTGTAGCTCTGTGTGTGTGTGTGTGTGTGTGGCTCTGTGTTTGTGTGTGGGGCTCTGTGTGTGTGTGTGTGACTCTGTGTGTGTGTGTGGCTTTGTGTGTGTGCGTGTGTGTGTGGCTCTCTGTGTGTGTGTGTGTGGCTCTCTGTGTGTGTGTGGCTTTCTGTGTGTGTGGCTCTGTGTCCACTAATACTCTCTACTACTCTCTAATGCTCACCTATTGCCATTGTAAATGACAATACCATTTGTTTATGTTTTTAAAAAAAATGAAAAAAATGCCATTTGCAATGCCAATAGCTCTAACTTTAACAAATCCGAGACCATTGCATTGTAAGTGCTTGTTTCTGACTGGCACTGGTGGTAACTGGGTCTGACTATCCCTGGGCTCTGTATACCAAGGCCCAGTGCTATGTTGAAAAAAAACAGTGAAAACACACACATACATGATGGTACACGATATATTAGTGTACATTTACAATTGGCAGGACCTACCCTATAAGTACCTAGTAGATAATAGGCTGGGGGGATTAAAACTACCTATATGTTTCTAGTGTATAATAGGGCATGGCAGTTTAGAGGCCAGCAGCCCTTTCTGTACTTGCATGTGCGCACTGCGGAGAGCCTGAGGTACCTTTAAAAGCAGCACTGTGTTGCAGCACTGCTTTTAAATGTACATTGTTCCCAAACTTGACTTTGGTGGTAGCGGCACTTAAAAAGTGATAAACTACAATATCTTGGCATGTTAGATACCCACAGGGTCTCCCCTAGGTGTCCCATGGGTTGGGGGGTGGGGGGGGGGTCATGTCATTATAAGGAGGGCCATTATAAAATATATTTTATATTACCTGGGGATAGAGAAATTGCACATTTCACTTTCCCCATTGTAGTAAAGTGCCTCCCAAATTCCGCTTTGGTGCTAGGAGCACTGTGAAGTGTGGATCTACACAGTTTTTGCATATTCAGGAGCCTTAAAGTCTCCTCTAGGTGTCCCCGGGGCGGCGGGGGGAGGAGAGGACTATCAGCAGGGCTCCTATGAAAGATGCTTTATATGCCCTGATGATGGAGAAATTGCGCATTGCAGTTTCCCCATTCTAGATGCCTAACCCCATAGGATAACATGGCAGTAGTTTATGTATGCATAACTATTGCTAGAAATCGAATTATGATATAATTCAAGGATTTTGGAGAATGGTATTTATTAATCCATTATTATTCTATTTAATTGCTAAATGTATCCTAAATTGTACACAAAATGAGTTATAAGACTTTCTTTTCTGTATGCCAAACTACAGCCTTCTGCCCTCTTCCCTGATTGGTCAGAGTTAACAGATTACCCAGGATGCTTTGATGAAGTGATAAGTGGCTCACCCACAAAAAGGCTGTCTGGTGAAGAGAGCTTTGCTACACAAGAATGTCAAAGCAGGGGGGGAGGAGTCATAAAGTATGAAGCTTCAACGGAGGAATAGGACAGGCAGGAAATGCCAGGTCCATCTCCCCTCCCCATCCCCTTTGACCCAGTCAGTTACTATCAAGGGTAACAAACGCTATATAAATGCCAACCGCTTTCCCTCTTCTATCCCTCCACTATCCTTCTCAATTCAAATAACTGACTAACATATCCACTGCTCAAATTACTTTCATATTTTCACTAGACTAACTATCACTAATCCTTTATGGGTTCCGGAGTAGCATGCTACTTGCTGAAAAAGTGCTTTGACGCCTCGACAGGAGTAGTAAGCATTATATAAATGCAATTACAATACAATATGGTATGGGTAGGAGAGCTACCAAAATGAGCCATACTTAGAGAATGGTTTAGCTAGTTCTTGCTCCTCTGCTGAAATTTCAGCCATACAGAATTTTGGAGAAATAGTGCTTTCAGGAAGAAGATTATGCCACACTTTGGAGGATATGGTAATGCTCCGGGGTGTTGCCCTGCACCTCATTGGGCAGGAGTGCTCTTCTGCTTGACCCCACAGAACACTGAACAAATATGTGAGAGGTACCAAGCCTCTCAGATCTGCTGCTTGGAACTAAGAAAAGAAGAACGTTTGCCTAGCTAGCAACTTGATTTGCACCATCAAGTCCTGTATTCTGACTAATTGCGCCTGCCGCATTATCTGGACCTACAGCCCTGTGGATGTACCTTGCTTCGAAAGGATTACAGAGTGGTCTCCCTGAAAGCTACAAAGCTCACCTTGAACATCACCACCAAGATCCCCCTCCCTGGAGTGCGTCCAGTGGATTTGTAAGGGTTTCATCCAGGTGTATTGTGGGAATTGTGGTCCCTAAGTTTCAAACACCATTTTGGAGGTTCCAGACCCTTGGATTGTGTTTTGGACGCTTTGGACCCCCAAGAGGAACTTCAGGAAGAAGTTCCAGAAGTTTGGAGAAGTTTGGAGAAACTTTGCAGAAAGCTCCTTAAGGAGACCGACTCAGCTGTGAGAGAGCCAAGCCTGCCATCTTCAACTGTGAGCCGACGTGACCTGCTAGTTGGTCCCGCAGAAAAGCTCCAGAGGTACAACTTCCAGAGTTTGACCGGGAGCTCCATGAAAAGCAAGCCGGCGAACCCTCATCGAATCCAGACTGTTGAAGAGCATTGAGGGACCCTTACTGAAAATGCTCCAGGAAAGTTTCTAAGTCCGAAGGTAACATTTTGACCGAGGCCTATTGCGAGGGGATCCAAGCAGGGCTCCATTATGGTCAGCCTGAAACTTTGACTTTGTCCCTTCCAAACGCGACAAGATGTCCCAGAGTGGCGCTCTAGCTTTCTGAATGCTATATAGTGTTAAATCTTTAAAAATTCATATCCCTGGTTCGCTACATTGGATTTTGGCTGTTTTGGTATAATTCTAAAGATAAAAATATGTCCTATTTTATAAATTGGTTTTGGATTTTTATTGTGTGTTGTGTCCTAATTATTTACTGAATTGGTATTTTTAAATGCTTTACATTCCTGTCTCTTAAGTTAACGCTGCCTGCTGGCAGCCAAGCTACCCAGGGTAGAGCATGGAAATAATTTATTGAGATCTGTACTGAGCCTTAGTCTGTGTTAGTGATCTTATTGCCATTGGTTGATGCCTATATACAACTACTAATAACCCACATTCCAACAGTATTCTTCAGCCAAACATTATCATAGATGTTAGTGTCAGAAATGTAGAAGGGATGGCTTTTCCTTAGCATTCTTGTTTGGAACAAGCCAGAAAAGAGGGGATTTTTGTCTTAGAGAAAAACTGAATGTAATATAGCTGCACTTTTTAATAAGATCACTGCTTCTGATTCATTCACAGTTTTGCCTCAGAGAATGTCCAACTCCTTTGTTTGAAAATATAAAAAATGTTGGCTGCCTCCAGTCGATGTACTTCAAGTTCAGGGAAATTAGCTTGACCTTGTTGTTTTGGTCTTGTGGAATGAAAACTGAATGCATTTCTCCCATGTTACTTAATTCTTACAGAATAGAGCCTCTTAAGTTCACAAAATTTACAATCTGGAGTTTTTCTTCACTTTCAAGAATGGATTGAAAGAAAGCTCTAAGCTCTGAATATTAAATCCTCGAATTATCCTTTTTTTTTTTAAATCTCTGGCTTGTTTGTTATTTTTAAAATATAAACATGTGAGTCAACCAGCATAGTTTACTTCATCCCTAGCAATCATGTCTCTTTCACTTAACTTGGGAACAAGCCCTTAATCTTGCAGATTCCAGGCACAGTGCCCTGCACAGGTAGCCACGTTATTATCCAATTCAAGGGATTTGGGTGTTTTTGTCTGCTCGCCAGGGTTTATGTTAGAATTGAAGAAGCTCTAGTCAGGGTAAACTAGATACACACTAAAAGATAACCAATGCTCACCCTCTGGAAGCTTGGCACAGAGTAGTCATGCTTAGGCAATGTGTAAAGTATTTGTGTAACAAACACACACAGTAACATAATGGATACACCACAAAAAAACTCCACACAAGTTTAGAAAAATAGAGAATATCTATCTAAGCAAAATAAGACCCAAATGACAAAATTCTAATCAGTAGAAGTCGAGCTATGAATTTTTAAAGATTAAATGCAAAAATAGTTCTTAGAAGTAACTAGGGTCAAAAATTTACTTGAGGTCACGAGAGAAAGGTGTAGATGCAAAGTTCATCCTGACCACGATGGAAGGCAGGCTGGCCACAAGACCCATGCAGGGCCCGTAGAGGAAATACCTTGGACGGAGTAAAGCCTCAACGCTGAGGGCTTGATACGTCAAACTTTTCCACGCAGTCGGGTTACTGTGTCGTTGAGCTTCGCTGAATTGAAGGCAATTTGTCATCATCATTGGGCGGCGCAGGCGGTAGAACCATTGTCATGGAACAGCCTCTGCATTGGCGTCAAAGGCCTATGTGTTGGTTCCCATCGGTGCAGTGGTGACAATGCTTCGGTCTTGAATAATACAGCTGCAGAAACCACTTCTCACGCCCAGAACTTGAAAGGTTCAGAAGGCAGTGTCCAACAGCACCAGCAGAATTATAGGAAGTCTTTTGCATCCTTGAGACATTTGAAAACAGGAGGCAAGCCAGCAAGCCCTTGGAGATCACCTGGTGGGAAGGCAGAGTCCAGCTCTCCTTCAATAGAGGCCGGGAGCAGTAGGCAGCAGGGCAACAAGCAAAAAAGTAGTCCTTCCAGAAAATCAGTCCTGTTGAGTCCTTTGAGAAGCACAGCAGTACTTCTGTTAGAGGTTTATTTATTTATTTATTTGCGGGTTTGTATAGCGCTTGGAATAAACTCCCAGAGGAGTATCTCCGCGCTCAAGACAGCAGGAAGCAAATATCCGGGCATCTTACTAAGTATCTAAAAAATAAATGAATCAGTTACATAATTTTAAAAGCAAAGATACAGCTAATTTTGTTTAAACAGAAAAGTTTTCAGTTGTTTCCTGAAAAGAAGATGGTCGGAGCATTGTCTCAATAAGAGTGGGAGAGCCTTCCACAAGATAGGACCCACCACTGACAGAGCCCTACCACCCAGTCTGGTCCTGCTGATCTTGGGTACCCTCAGCAGCAACTGCTCACTTGACCTGAGTGTGCGTATAGGGACATATGGTACAAATTTATTAGCCAAATAGGCCGGTCCTAAATCATGTAAACCTTTATGTATGGTACAACAGGTCTTAAACCTCACCCTTTGACGTATGGACAACCAATGCAGTTTATCCAACAGTGGTTTAGATGGAGATCTGGGGGGAGCATTGAGGACTAGCCTGGCTGCTGTGTTCTGCACCACTTGCAGTCGGTCTAGCACCTCTTCATTTGCACCTGCCAGGAGACCATTACAATAATCAAGTCGGCTGATCACTAAAGCCTGAACCAAAGTTCTTCTGATGGAGTCCGGGAGGAATGGAAATATCCTACGGAGGAGACCTATCATGTGGAAGCAGGATCCCACTGTAGTATTACCATGGTGTTTCATAGTCAACTCCGGCTCCAACCGTACCCCCAGGTTCTTGA
This sequence comes from Lissotriton helveticus, assembly GCF_964261635.1. Lineage (NCBI taxonomy): Eukaryota > Metazoa > Chordata > Amphibia > Caudata > Salamandridae > Lissotriton > Lissotriton helveticus. The sequence goes on along the minus strand of NC_136061.1, from coordinate 598,314,816 downwards.
TTATTTGTTTAGGTTCAGTTCAATATCCAGAAGTGTGTGATTTCAGGGGGTCAGAGACCCAGTACTTCTACCCAAAAGGGCCTTTGATGCAGGGGTTGACCTCAAAGCAACTCTCTGAAGTGCACAAGGATCCCTTTCAACCCCGTCCTGTCTGAAAGGCTATCTGTGGGGGTTAAATCAGTGCTTTGTGTGTGAACAAGACACTACCTATTGAAGTGTAATTGTCAGCCTCTCCCATTCCTCCCTGCCCAGGAAGACCCATCAGAATGCATTTTAGTGTTCAGAATGCAAATGAGACTCACGTTCTTGTGTTTGTGGCTGTCTAGAGGGAACGTACAAAGTGTAGCTGCCACCCAACCCAGGCGTGTATTGGTGCAGCCTGTCATACATGCAAATACTTGTCCTACTGTTTACTCATGTGGCACCCTCACCTTTGGATTACTTAAGGCCAACCTTAGGGGTCCACTACCAGGAACACGATCGACCCACCTGTCTGAAGCTGCAGCACTGAGGAGACAGCAAGTCCCGGCTACCGGGCTTTCTAGGACACGGGAACAGACTTGTTCCATGTGTCTCGACAAAAATCAGCCTGCCACAGATCCTTGCAACACTATCAAGGACCGCCGTGGAGGACCTATTTTATCCCTACCAGACATCACAGGATCATATCACCGTGGCGGATCACTACCGCAAGATCTAAAAAGTACCAGGTCGCTACACCCGAAATTTACGGGTCCCAGACGGGAACATTCTACTTATACACCCGGTCCTGAGCGAAGCCGGGTCGGAATTATCACCGGCTTTGCGACCTTCATCTATACCTCTCATATCCTAAAGCCCTGAGAAATCACATTCCGTTTGCAACAAAACATGTGTAGGCTGGTGTGCGAAGAACCATTAAACAAAGAGTCCTTCACTCTAAAGGAACTGTGTTTTCTTTTTCTTGGCAATTGTATTATGAATGTGCTGTGACTATATATTATACAAACCCATATTTTGATTCATATTGTAGTGTGCATAGGGCATGTTCAGTTTGTCATTTTGTAGGTTGTTTTGCAACTCACACATCGAGGGGTTATAGGGCTCATCCCCTCGCCCTCTATTGCACCTTCGCTTAACCACATATCTTTAACACCTTTTGCGAAGATAGCCAGCTGAGCACCCAGTATTTCCCCTCATTTCTAAAAAACCCTTTCTTTGGTAACTATCCCAACCTTAGGGGTGACTTATGTGTGAAAAAAGGAGAGTTTAAGGCTTGGTGAGTAGTTCTAAATGCCAAATCGAATTGGCAGTATATGGAACACATAGGTACTGCAGCAGCAGGCCTGAGACAGGTTGAAAGGCTATTTCTGTGGATGGCACAATCAGTGCTGCAGCCCACTAGTAGCACTTGAAGGACAGGCCCTGGTTCTATAGTATACCACTCTACAAGGGATTTATCAGTACAACAAATATGCCAATCAGGTATGCACCAATGTTATCATGTTTAGGGGAGAAGCACATGCACGTTAGCACTGGTTAGCATCAATAAAGTGCTCAGAGTCCTAAAGCCAACAAGAAGAATCAGCAAAACGTGGAGGCAAAAGGCAAAACGTCCAAGGGAAGATCATCCTAAGGATGCCAGGTCTAACACAAATAGAAGCATCTTTTCCCTCTCCTAAACTGACTTGTGGAAGGGGCATCACATTCACTTTCTAGTACCTGTGTATCGTCTTTCCTACTTTTCCTCAATAGCTTGGCCCGCACACTTCTGTTTGTAACACAAAATGCCCTTTCTGAGCAACTTAGTTTCAAAATGGAAAGTGGTGGCTTTTATTCCATTGCCATTATTCAATCAATTCAAATTCCCACATTTTTTAGGTAATCAGCTTGCAGCTTGAAGAGCCTGATGATTGTTCTCTGTAGTTTCTTATCTTGTAGCCAAATTCTGTTGTAAATAAAAGATCTTCAGAAGCCAGGTGATGTATAGATATATATTGTAGATTTATTCATATGTTAACAGCATCAGAAGGTTACTGGAAGATGTTAAGTCCATGTGATGCCCCACCAGGAGCAGCCTCTCTCCTGCTCAGCCTCACACTTCAACTGACACTCCCAACCTCACAAGGCACCCATGCATTCCACGACATCATCAATCATCCAACATTCCAGACATCTCCACGCACACAAACACTCATTCTGGCTGAGCAGTAAGGAAAATAACATAGGAATATCAATAAAGGACTAGCTAGGTTGTGTTAGTGAGACTTTGAAGGTACGTCTGTGGGCAAACCATTTGGTTTGGTCATGAAGCCCTCACACACCAACCTAGTTGGTGTCATGCTTCATCATCGGGCCCACCACAGTGACACCGAATGTGTCCCGGGTGTGCTGCGACTCCAGATTACTGAGGAGCTGGTATACTTACTGAGTGTGCAGTGAATAGTGGGTATGAACGTGCAGTTTAAAAGCTATACAGGTGGTCCCAGTTCCCGAGGGTATAAGATTAATTTTAATTGCTGGGCCCCTGTTAGCAGATAAAAAGGCTTGCGGACGATGTGGAGTGTATTATGAGCTCCCACGTCCTGTGTGGTCTACATGTTTCAGCCAGGCCTTTTGTTAAAACTGGCTTTCCTCAGGACCAATGAGTATGTGTGAGTGAGAAATAAATAAACTATATTAAGTGATTTAGTGTGTGGTAAAAAGTGTCGCACTCGCTAAGGTGCTGTACATGTTAGAGGGGGATTCCCTCTGCTTTACTGTACATTGAACACAGAGACATTTACAGACATACAAGGGAGAACCAATGAGAATGGTATGTAGGTAACACAACATGATGCCGGCTTCTAATGTGCGTGAGCGACCTAGAGCGGCAGTTAGAACGTGGCCATGAGTGTTTTCATGGCTGGAGTGAATTATAGCGGTAAAGGTTATAGCGCAGTGGCGGTGGTGGGCTACACAGCGAAACGAGCATAGCGTGAGGTACAGGTAAGTATTGTACATAATTCCTCACACTTGCTACTTGCTGTTAAAGCCTCCTGGGTCACCTGGCAGGGAGGGGAAGAAGACCCTAGACATTGTAAAAGGCATGTATTAGGACTGAACCTGTGGAGGGAAGATGCTGCTTACCCAGAGCGTCGTGGTGGATGGTTACTCACGGTATTTCCGATCAGAGTGCTCCTGCGACCTATCGTCCTGCTCCGGTGTCCCGAGTGAGGTTGCATGGCTCGGGCACGGGCTTATATAGCTTGTTCTATTGGCTGCACCTGGAGCGGAGAGAGGAGGGTGTGGTCGCGTAGGCCCCTAGTGCGCGTGTGTGGGGAATCAGTGCTGTTCGTATCGCGCATGCGCGGGGATCAGTGCTGTTCGTATCGCGCATGCGCAGACTGCAGGTGTAGTTACAGTGCGCTTGCGCAATGTGCGCTAAGGCGATTCAATAGACAGCAATGTGGCCAGAGGGTATTGGCCAGTAGTGCAATTGTGGCAAGAGTAATAATACACTCCACATCGTCCGCAAGCCTTTTTATCTGCTAACAGGGGCCCAGCAATTAAAATTAATCTTATACCCTCGGGAACTGGGACCACCTGTATAGCTTTTAAACTGCACGTTCATACCCACTATTCACTGCACACTCAGTAAGTATACCAGCTCCTCAGTAATCTGGAGTCGCAGCACACCCGGGACACATTCGGTGTCACTGTGGTGGGCCCGATGATGAAGCATGACACCAACTAGGTTGGTGTGTGAGGGCTTCATGGCCAAACCAAATGGTTTGCCCACAGACGTACCTTCAAAGTCTCACTAACACAACCTAGCTAGTCCTTTATTGATATTCCTACATATAACCAGGGGATCCGGACTAGCTTACCTAGTCCTCTCTCTCCCTTTTGATTTGCTGACATTTGGCAGCGCACAGCTGCGAGAGATACCTATCCACACAATATGGCAGAAAATACCGGCCTAACCTTCACCGAGGATGATGTCAGCGAAATCCTCGCCGACCCCTCGCTCTTGGCAGATTTTAACACAGCAACTACCATAGCGCAGACTACAGACTGGGACACTCTCACTGAGAAAAAGCGGAACAGGATACGCACTATCCTACACGGTGTTATCCTCGCACAATACCTCCGTACCAATACAGCCCCTAAAGGCCTCCTGGTTACTAATGCACCCAGAATCTTCCTCGACGATGCTACCTTCAGAAAGGACTGGGCACAGATAGCCTGGCACTGCACCAGGGATTGGCTCATACTTATCATTAAAACTGCTAAACGCCTGTCAGACGCCGTCATCATAGAGATCCAGGCAACTGAGACCCACTTCAAAACCACACTCACAGGATACAAAAAGAAGCTAGATGATCAGAATCGTGAAATGAACGAATATAAAGAGTACCTGACCCAAACCAAGATCAAAAAATTTGAAAAGGACCTTAAAAACTTCAGCTACTCGAAAACCTATCCCTATGCTGATGATGGATACACTGCACCCACAAAAGGCCAGAGCACAGACAGCTCAGGAGACAGCAGCTCCATATCTAGTGGTTCCAGCAACGGATCCTACAAAGCCAGAGGGAGAGGTTGCAGAGGCCAACAACGGGCACAACCATGGCAAGGCCCACCGCAATTTCAAAACTTTGGACCACCACCCTTTGGACCCATGCCTCCATACTTTGGATACCCACCACTATACCCCCCTGGACAGATGCCGTACTACCAAAACAACCAAAACCAAAGATATCCTTTTTTAGGCCAAGGCCGCAGACCCCGCGGCAAGAGAAGGAATCCCCCCAACAAGTACAGTGGGCACCACAACCGGCACAGTGGGCACCAGAAGAAGACCCAGTGAGTGCCAACACAAGGAACAAAGCCAAGGAACAAGCAGGACCCAGCAAATAACTACACCAGTGAACAACAGCCCCCTGGTGTTCAACCTTTCTGACATACCATTGACAAATGAAGAAACCACTGTCCTCAATAAAGGACTGTCTTTTGTTCCCACCACCAGATTAGACACCTTTAAACTCCATGTCGAACTGGCCGAGTTTTTCAGGAAACTGAGGCTGAAAGCTTTTTTTGAAAACAAGGAGAAACCCAGCGATGACACAGAGAACATCAATGAAACTGGCCTGAGACTTAAGTCCAATTTCACCCCCCCACCAGCTACCATACCAGTGGAGATCACCACCTTCGAGATGGCGGTATACTCTGAGATAGAGAAATTACAACCCCAAAACTCATTTAACAACCTCTCCCACCGGGATAGGGAGATCGTCAAACACCTACAAAATGATCCCACCCGCATCATAAAACCAGCGGATAAAGGAGGCGGGATAGTGATCATGAACAAAAGCGACTATGACACTGAATGCCGCAGACTCCTAAGCGACACACGCAATTACAAAAAACTACAGAGAGACCCCACTAAAGATTTGCAGAAGAGAATCAATGAACTTGTGAAAGAGGCGTCTGATGCAGACTACATCTCCAACCAGGAGGCTGAATATCTCAACACACAAGATGCCAGAGTACCCTATTTTTACATCGTGCCTAAAGTGCACAAAGGGGTTACTCCGCCACCCGGCAGACCCATAGTGTCGGGCATCCAATCCCTTCTAGAACCGCTATCACGGTTCTGCGACTACTATCTCAACCCGCTGGTTCAAAAAACTCGATCCTATATCCAAGATACAAAACATCTCCTCAACATCATTAAAGATGTCAGCTTCGACCCAGACAAACAACTCCTTGTCGGACTAGACATAGAGAGCTTGTATACAAGCCTTCCTCAGGACGCCACCCTAAAGGTACTTCACGATCTCCTGATGGAGATTGACTGGCAAAATCGCACTCCGCGTCATTTCATCCTGGACTGTGCCTCACTCGCATTAAAAGAGAATTACTTCGAATACGAGGGCACGTTCTTCCTCCAGACCAATGGAACCTCTATGGGGAGTGTTTTTGCCCCCAGCGTGGCAGGGCTATACGTCCACCATTTCGAACAGACACACATCGAAGCCCCCACAAACCCCTACTCAGCTAACATCACAATCTGGCGTCGCTACATCGACGACATTTTCATTGTCTGGGAAGGCAATGATGAAACACTGAAAGACTTCCTAGCATGGATCAACAACCGTGACCCCTTCCTCAAGTTCACCTGCACCAGCAGCTCCACCGAACTGGCCTTCCTAGACCTCAATATAAGACCTGACCAGGGGGGGCTAACCACAACCACCGACTATAAGCCCACGTCAAGGAACTCATTACTGCGATTTGACAGCTTCCACCCCAGACCCCTCAGGGAGAATTTACCGTTCGGTCAGTTCCTGCGCATACGGCGGAACTGTAGCAACATCCAGGATTTCAAATACCAGTCAAAAGCCCTAGTCCACAAGCTTGAAGACCGGGGCTACCCATCCAGAATCATCTCCAAATCGTGCAAAAGAGCACGTAACCAGAACAGAGAGGCCCTTCTAGAAACCTTTGTTAAACCACAAGAAACGCCCATTGTGACATGCGTCACTACCTACAATACAGCCTCGAACCAGGTATCAAACATAATCCGCAAAAACTGGAAGATCATAAGTTCGGGCACCAGAAAGTGGGACCCACCACGCTTTGCCTATAAAAGAGCCAAGAATCTCAAAGACCAATTGGTATCCACTAGACCCAGGAAGAACCAACGACCAACAGGCAACACAATCCTCAACGCGTGGGGGCTACCAGAGAAAACAGGCCACCAACCGTGCTACAACTGTAGTGTCTGTCACCTCACCACCCCTTCCAAGACACTGTCCCTGGAAAACGGTAAAACCTGGACACAACGACAATTCACCAACTGTAATTCATCCAACCTAATATACCTCATCACATGCCGGTGTGGCTTGAGGTACATCGGCATGACCACCAGAAAAGTCAGAACCAGGATGACTGAACACAGAAGCACCATGCGCTGTGGGAAAAACATCAGTAAACTGACTCAACACTTTCTCACCCAAAACCATACCCCAAATGACTTCACTTGGACAGTCATTGAACAATTTGCAGTATCAGACTGCAACGAGAAAACTCTGCTCACCAAAGAGCAGCGCTGGATTTACCGTCTTTCCACCCACACAGAGGGGCTTAACGATTCCATTCCGTGGAATGCACTGTCCAAATAGCCAGCCCTTTTCTGTATCCCTGTTCACTCTCAGACTCGTGGTCTGTCCCATCTCTGTAGCTAGCTATGTTTTAAAAACTAATTTTTAAACTTTATTGTAATTCGTTTGTTTCCCCACAGTTGCTATCTTTTAATTCACCCCCTTATTTACTCTTGCCACAATTGCACTACTGGCCAATACCCTCTGGCCACATTGCTGTCTATTGAATCGCCTTAGCGCACATTGCGCAAGCAAACTGTAACTACACCTGCAGTCTGCGCATGCGCGATACGAACAGCACTGATCCCCGCGCATGCGCGATACGAACAGCACTGATTCCCCACACACGCGCACTTAGGGCCTACGCGACCACACCCTCCTCTCTCCGCTCCAGGTGCAGCCAATAGAACAAGCTATATAAGCCCGTGCCCGAGCCATGCAACCTCACTCGGGACACCGGAGCAGGACGATAGGTCGCAGGAGCACTCTGATCGGAAATACCGTGAGTAACCATCCACCACGACGCTCTGGGTAAGCAGCATCTTCCCTCCACAGGTTCAGTCCTAATACATGCCTTTTACAATGTCTAGGGTCTTCTTCCCCTCCCTGCCAGGTGACCCAGGAGGCTTTAACAGCAAGTAGCAAGTGTGAGGAATTATGTACAATACTTACCTGTACCTCACGCTATGCTCGTTTCGCTGTGTAGCCCACCACCGCCACTGCGCTATAACCTTTACCGCTATAATTCACTCCAGCCATGAAAACACTCATGGCCACGTTCTAACTGCCGCTCTAGGTCGCTCATGCACATTAGAAGCCGGCATCATGTTGTGTTACCTAAATACCATTCTCATTGGTTCTCCCTTGTATGTCTGTAAATGTCTCTGTGTTCAATGTACAGTAAAGCAGAGGGAATCCCCCTCTAACATGTACAGCACCTTAGCGAGTGCGACACTTTTTACCACACACTAAATCACTTAATATAGTTTATTTATTTCTCACTCACACATACTCATTGGTCCTGAGGAAAGCCAGTTTTAACAAAAGGCCTGGCTGAAACATGTAGACCACACAGGACGTAGGAGCTCATAATACACTCCACGTCGTCCGCAAGCCTTTTTATCTGCTAACAGGGGCCCAGCAATTAAAATTAATCTTATACCCTCGGGAACTGGGACCACCTGTATAGCTTTTAAACTGCACGTTCATACCCACTATTCACTGCACACTCAGTAAGTATACCAGCTCCTCAGTAATCTGGAGTCGCAGCACACCCGGGACACATTCGGTGTCACTGTGGTGGGCCCGATGATGAAGCATGACACCAACTAGGTTGGTGTGTGAGGGCTTCATGACCAAACCAAATGGTTTGCACACAGACGTACCTTCAAAGTCTCACTAACACAACCTAGCTAGTCCTTTATTGATATTCCTACATATAACCAGGGGATCCGGACTAGCTTACCTAGTCCTCTCTCTCCCTTTTGATTTGCTGAGGAAAATAACATAGGCAGGGGAAAGGCAACAGTGGATCATAACACATTCCTATTGGCATTATCAGCTGGATATGCTAGTTTCGTTTTTTGACAAAAAAGTATATTATTCCGGGTCTGCAGCTGACGTTTTTTCTGTCTTTTAGACACACTAGCAGCTTCCACCAACTTAACATTTCTCTTCATATTTTCTCATGCAGTCAGTTCCCAATAAATTCTTCATGTAGATACATGTGCCACTAAATTCTACTGTTCTTTGAACCTGGAGTCCTGAAAAACTGCTAAACCAGTAACAAAACAGAACCACTTAAATATGCCAATTGCTTTTGTAAAGACACACAAAATGAATCATCTGCCCCTTCATTCATACCAGTACACTTTTGTGCAAGGGTTGTGGCCTGCAATGAGGTAATTAAGACACAAATCATGATCCTATCAGACTTTTTTTATTTCAATAAAAAAGTAGACTCTGGTAAGTTACTGATTTCCCTATATCAGCATTTTAGAATGATTTTAAAATACAACTAGGACTCCTATGGAAAATATATTGTATGTTTTCTGTAGAGAAATGACATCTAAAAATATTAAATTAACATTTTGTCAGCCAATTTCGAACATAGCAGCTCATGGTGCTTGAGGTCAGTGCACATAACAATCAAAATTACACAATTTAGGTATGAAGTACACCTGCCAATTTCATACTTTTACCAAAATGCGCAATTATAGACATATCCTGTGGATTTTTGTGTTCACCAAATCTGCTCAATCAATGTTACCACATAAAAATAGGCACAGTTGCATCACTACTGTTTATTCCAAAATATAGCAATAGGTATAATGTGCACAACTCTGACTCTTATCATTTCACACTATTCAGTATCTCACGTTTATGTGCAACACTGCTGTTGCACCGTGTCTAAAGCACATTTCCAAACCTCACACACCTTCCATACAAGTCTTACTACAAGCAACACATTTTCAATCGCACTCCAAAGGGGTCTTCCAGCCACTGAAAACCAGAGCACGCTGAGAAACTGTCAAGTGCAGAAGTGTTAAATCTAAGTTACAATAAAATGTAAAACTTCACAAAAGAACAGGATTGCTATAGTAACAAGGCACATAGCTTTGTATCGGACACCTAAACACCATTCCAACTGTGGAACGAGAAGAGTGAAAATTAAGAGCTGTGGCTGCACAAAATAAGATACTATCTTGTCCACATACTCGTCTCACGAAGAGAGATGGCTGTGCGAGAAATAGGCCCGGTTTCCATTGTGGTGTGGACGCGAAACCAGCCGTTGGCTGTACTCGGTGAGATCAGTACTAATCAGGCCATGTAAGCATCCAGGCCGCCGCTAACAATCATGAAATGCAGTTAGCTCAACTCCCTTCGCTGCATGCCTTCATCACAAGTCAATACACGCAGCAGCGACGGCGCCGGCCCTAACAGGGTACTCCGCTGGAGCAGGTCTGCAGGCTGGGAAATAATGGGAACGGTTTCATAGATGGAATTGGCTGCACGCAAGTGGCAACGTAAACGAACCATTACAAAGGAAGCAAAATAAAGAGGCATTCACTTAATGTGTTGTGGCGGTGCAAATATATCTAGAGAATGCGTACCGCTGGTGGCGAGCACTGCGCATGCGCCAATGAGGGTAACGTGCGCGGGGTGATTTCAGGTCGTTGACATCGGAGCCAGGTTTCAGACCCCTGACATAAGAGCAGAACCTGTGAGGTGAGAAGCTAAGCTTTGATGCGACCACCTTCAGGCAGCAGCGGTGCGTCCATTGGGGCGTAGGGGCGGAGCCCCGCCAGCCACCATGGACGCATCGCGGCCGCCGGCCGTATCTTAAAAATTGCGCAGGGGGGGGGGGTGGCAGGGGAACTGGGGAACTTACAGTACGCATGCTTGAGAACGTTTTCAACTTTTTCAAGCATGCGCACTGTAATTTCCCCAGTGGGACCATGGGGTGCTTCACAGTGCTGCTGTAGCCCGGGTTTCCTAAGGGCGAAAGGGCGAGCAGCAAATGTGACCCCCTAGCCAATCCTGGCACTGCTGCAGGGCCAGGATTGGCTGGTACACCTGCGCAGCATCCCATTGGATGCCGCGCGTGGGGTTGGCCCGGCGGCAGCATTCGTCTCGCAGCGCAAGCCAAGGAGGACTGGTCGTAGGACTGTTGGGTGTCATCCGGAATCGAGTTGCAGCAGCGGTGCGTCCATTGGGGCGTAGGGGCGGAGCCCCGCCAGCCACCATGGACGCATCGCGGCCGCCGGCCGTATCTTAAAAATTGCGCAGGGGGGGGGGTGGCAGGGGAACTGGGGAACTTACAGTACGCATGCTTGAGAACGTTTTCAACTTTTTCAAGCATGCGCACTGTAATTTCCCCAGTGGGACCATGGGGTGCTTCACAGTGCTGCTGTAGCCCGGGTTTCCTAAGGGCGAAAGGGCGAGCAGCAAATGTGACCCCCTAGCCAATCCTGGCACTGCTGCAGGGCCAGGATTGGCTGGTACACCTGCGCAGCATCCCATTGGATGCCGCGCGTGGGGTTGGCCCGGCGGCAGCATTCGTCTCGCAGCGCAAGCCAAGGAGGACTGGTCGTAGGACTGTTGGGTGTCATCCGGAATCGAGTTGTGAGGCCCTGCACTCTTCATAAACGTTGGCAAGTGTCAGGATATATTTCAAGGCGGCCGCTGGTGTGTGTCAGAACTTTACACTCTAAAATGTTTCCCGTGGCGCTCAGAAACATCATTTGCTCCACAGTACAGAAAGGCATAGTATGTAGAAACCAAGACCTGCGCGGCCCAGTAGCCTTTCTATTCAACACGCGTGCTGCAGGATTATACCCTCCGCCGGCGGTGCCCGATTCTGGTTTTCCACAGTGAGTTTATTTTATTTATTTATTTTATTACCAGTACCAAACAATTCATTTTAGCTCTGGAAACGCGAGGTCTTTCTTAAAGAATGCTCGGTTGTCGTATCAGTCCATGTCCAACCTTTCCTGCTTCCTCGGTGACGTTGACTGTAATATCAGCAGCTGAGGATTGAGAGAAGCGAACGCACTGAGGGGGTGCGCCTTCCTTGTAAACGGGGGGCTCTGCCGTCTGCAGGGCCCGCCCCACTGACCTGCCCAGACTCCACCTAAAGTGTGAAGTGCACATTTGAACAAGAGGTTCTTACGTTCGCTCGCTCTCTCTACCACGTCTTAACCATACACCATATAAATAAATACAAAACGAGCTGCCCCATCTCCCTGGCCCCTTTCTATTGTTCATTTTGAACAGATGAAAACCTGCAGCTTTGTAAAGTCACAACATATGACCGAGTTCGGTTGCTGTCTTATCATAAAACATAACAATTCAATCTGTCATAAAAGTTTACTTCGAATAAGTTCTTGAAATCTTACAACATTGCAGAAAACTAAATCTCATGCGAATATCCTGTAAAAAGTAACACCGAATACAAGTAAATCAATATTGATATATACAATTTATATAACAAGAAGATATTCTTTACATTTCATAAATCTTAAAGGTCGCTTTTCACAACATATACAAGTACACTACACCTGTAGGGTCCAGCTGCCTGCCTGTCCCATCAGGAAGTGCGCACATTTCTTCCTATAGAGTCCAAAAACAAACCAACAGAAGCACATGTTGGGGAGAGCCAGGGTAAAAGGTTGGGTGGTGGGCTGGAGAAAAGGGCAGACAGCATGAGGCTAGCATCAGCCACTCGCTTCTGTGTTTCAATGTAAACAGTGAGCAAAGCACAGTACACTGTGAAACATGCTCTTAACTCACTGTGCTGTTTACACCCCCGATTTACATGTGAATGACCCAGCACGCCACCTGTAACCAGGCATCTCTAGGGGGGAGGGAGGTAGAGAGGGGGGGAGGAGAGAAGCTAGGTAGCTGCTGAGAGGGGAGGGCAGGCACGAAGGAAGAGGAAGAGCATGTGAAACATAGGGGGGGAGAGTTGAGGGAAAGAGTGACCCAAGCAAGGGAGAAGAGATAGCTGGGTGGAAGAGAAACGTGTGAGGTGAAGGACAGTAGGAGGAAGTGAGGGAAGAGGGAACAGAACGTGGGAGGGAGTGACACAGAGGGAGGGGTGACACAGAGGGAGGGAGTGACACAGAGGGAGGGAGTGACACAGAGGGAGGGAGTGACACAGAGGGAGGGGGTGACACAGAGAAGGAGGGGGTGACACAGAGGGAGGTAGTGACACAGAAGGAGGGGGTGACACAGAGGGAGGGAGTGACACAGAGAGAGGGAGTGACACAGACGGAGTGAGTGACACAGAGGGAGGGGTGACACAGAGGGAGGTAGTGACACAGAGGGAGGTAGTGACACAGAAGGAGGGGGTGACACAGAGGGATGGAGTGACATAGAGGGAGGAGTGACACAGAGGGAGGGAGTGACACAGCGGGAGGGACTGACACAGAAGGAGGGGGTGACACCGAGGGAGGGTGTGACACAGAAGGAGGGGGTGACACAGAGGGAGGGGGTGACATACAGGGATGGAGTGACACAGAGGGAGGGAGTGAGGGATGGAGTGACACAGAGGGAGGGAGAGGCAGTTGTTGCAACGCCAATACGTTGATTGCTATTGGGCAGTACTTAACTTCGCAGACCACGAAATCGCACGCCCCTACAACGCGTTTTGTTTTTGGTACCCCTATGTTTCATGTGTGAACTGCTCTTTTATCCTACTGAAATGAAATTGTTGTAAAAAAGACAAGAATACATATCCCATATTGGTCCGTATTTAGCCAGCCACGCATTTCCCAGAGTGTGCTTGCTGCCCGTCCTATAAGGCACCTGGACGCCACCCAAAGCGTTATGAAGCGCTATGTAAATATCATTACTGTTGGGGATAGTCTGGTCCGCTGTGCATGAATTGTGATTGGCTTTAAAATCTGTTCCCTAAAGTGCAATTTATATCGGTGCATATTTCGTCAGCCACGCATTTCGCAGATTGCGCTTGCTACCCGTTCGATAAGGCACCTGTACGCCACCCAAAGCGGTACGAAGCGCTATGTAAATACCATTAGTGTTCGGGATAGTCTGGTTCGCTGTGCATAAAATGTGATCAGCTTTATAATCGGATTTCTAACGTGCATTTTTCTTTTCTGCTGTGTACGTTTCTTTCGCTTGCAATTACATTTTTAATGCACAGTGTTTTCTATGGGAACGCAAACTGGCACTGACTGTACATGATTTACGACTTGATTCTTTAAACATGGCTAGTTTTTCTTTTTAAACCTAGTTCATGTACGTAATGGAACGACAGAGGTATTTGTGAATACATTTATTGCAGCTCGCTCCTCCCGTCTACAAAAGGCCCTGAAATGATTATGTCTGCAGTACTGATAAATGTGTCACGTATGGTGTTAACCGTCTGCGTGACTCGTTTTTTATCTTTATCACATTTATCATTTTCGAAGAGTTGCAGAACTAATTGCTTTCTGTTCATGACCAAATGTACCCGTTTTGATAATAATTTGACCTTTTGAGGCAATCCAAATCTATGAAATCCGAGAACTAAACACTATTGTCCAGCTCGCTCCTCCCGTCTACAAAAGGCCCTGAATTGATTATGCCTGCAATTCCATCCATCCACCCTGTACAGACTTACATGAAGCAATTATTAAGTATTTGTTTGCGAACTATCCACCCATTCATCCATCCACCCACCCTTTGATCCATCCACATACCCATCCAGCCATCCTTCACCCATCCACCCTTTGAAACATCCATTCATCCATGCACCATTTCATCTAGCCATCCACCAATCCTTCACGCACCCACCCTTTCATCCGTCCATGCATCCAGCCACCCTTTCATTCAGCCAGCAAGCCATCCGTCATCCACCCACCCTTTCATCCATCCAGCCAGCCTTTCACCAGTCCTACCATACACCCTTCATCCTTCCACCCACCCTCTCCCCATCAATCCACCCATCGCATTAACAAAGGAATGATGATATTGACATTGCGCACAATTTACGTTATTTGTAGCTTTGTTGAGCGTTTGCAGTATTAATGAATGCATTACAAACAATTCAGTCAACTGGCATTAAGTATATGACCGCTATTAAGTACATGAGCGTTATTAATACGCGCGTCAATAAGCTAAGGTGACATAGCCGCTGTTTAAAATAACCATGTCTTCAGCTTTTTCTGAAATTAAAGAAATGAGGTACACTTTCTCAGAGACTCAGGAACAGCGGTCCACAATTTGACTTTGACAAGGATGTTTTTAGGTCTTGTGGTAGCCAAGACATTTTGATTTTCCTAAAATTGTATACAATATACTTACCTATTGGGGCTTTCAGCCAACCAAATTGGTCTGTTGTTGACCCATGTGCACCCTTGACTTGTGCCTGATTTCAAAGCCATGTACTTCAACATGGCTAATGTCCATCTCGGTGGCCATGTTTAGGTCACCAAATACTTCATAAGTACCTGAGTATGAGAGACAGTGTAGGATGTGGGGCTATTTAATACATGTCCTGGGGCCCAGTTCCACTTTTCAGGTATTGGGTGACCTGGGAACTGAGAGGTTAAATCACAGGAGGCGATGGGAAAGATTGGAAATCATGGGAAGGAAGGCGCATTTATCATGTGGAGGACAAAAGAAAAGTAACTGAGACCTCGCAACAATAAGGGAGTGGAAGGATGAAAAATAATGAAACCGGAAAAAAAAAAAGAAAAACAAGCAGTGGCTCTGTGTTGAGTAATGTAGTCTTTTTAAACCATACTGCTCACGGTTCACAGGATATAAGCAATACACTGTGATACTGGTCCCCCCAGGGATCTGTAGTGGTGCTTAAAGTTTCAGTAAAAAAAACTCTTGATTGCTGAATAATAAGTATAAAAGTGTTAAGGTAGCCATGTTGTTCTACTTACATTTCATATGCTTTACTTAATCTTGCATCCATATGAGGGTTTGCTTTTTCCAGGAAGGTACTTTTTTTCCAGGCAGCATATCACTCTTGTGCATAATTGAAATTGAGCCGCATCCAGGTATATGTAGCAGGGCACAACTGGATTGTAGCTGAATGTAAATGTAAATGTAGTTGAGCTTATATAGCGCACAGCTACCCGCAGTGGGTTTCCCGGCGCTTGCTTAGGGAACCCTTCCTGGTATTCCCCTGTGAGATAGCAGGGTATCCACAAGGTGAAAGTCAGGCATCCCACCGCGAGGGGCCGTTGTGGAGATTAAGCAAGCTATTGCCCAGAGTCGCAGAGTGTGAACCCGTGAGTCGAGGAGGCACCGCAGCGAGAATTATCAAGTCCGTGGAATTTTTAGCCCAAGACCCGCCGAGGCGGGGAATTGAACCCTGGTCCAGGACCGATCTCAGCTTCTGGGTCTGCTGCCTCTAACCCCTGAGCCACACTTCTCCACACTGAAGACAGTGTGGGTGTCTCAGTGGGATAGTATGGTGTTCATTGGGGGATGTGGCACTACGCCAGAGATGCCGAATTTCGTTCTGGGGAACCAGGTTCAGCCTTCATGAACAGTCCACCAGACCACCCTCCTGGATTCCTGGAGTGCCTCTGACTTCGTTCTGTTTCTTTACTTTTTGTAACTGTTGGTCCTGCTGGGAAACATTTTCAATTTATGTTGTCTTGTTTACTGGGAGCATTGCTTTTATTTTCCTTTAGTGTAATAGGCTGGCTGGTGAAGTGCACTTCCCATAGTGTGCAGTCACTTCAATTTGCCTTTTGGTGACTACCTGGCTTGATGGTGGTTTTCTATTTGATTTCATGTAACTCCTTGTCTTGATGAGTGCATTGGTTTTAGTTTGAGGTAACTGCTTCACATGCTGGTTTCATCACACAGCTGACACCCACCCTGAGAAAGCCAGAGCTGCCCTGTTATTGGTATCAACACCAGTGCGCTTAGGTTCCTTACAGCTCCTTCACTTGAAGTGGGTTACCACCTACTCGTTTACTTTTTGTATCCTGCTCGTACCAAGTCAGATCCAGACCCAGACCAGTCATTTTTCTTTCATTAAACTGTTTGCTTTTATGTTGGTGCCTGCATGCTGAGGTGTACTCTTCTTCAGTTTAAATGTATGTGACTGGCCTGTTGACTAGCACCCTGCTTTCAAAGTGAAGGTTCACAGGTTCACACTTGCTTTAGTTTACTTTTGTATGGTTGACTGCATGCACTGTTTTGCTGGATGCATTGCTTTAAGTTACTACTTGATGCATTGCTTTCAGTTTGCTTTCAAGTAATTGCCTCTCATTTTCCTAATGCTTTGTGAAGGCTGTTTCCCAACTGCTGTGCAACTTCTTCTACTCTTAGAGCTGAGATTTTCATGAAAGTCTTATAGTCTGAATTCAGCACCTGAGCGTAAGAGCGTAATAGGACGGAATGAATGAAGCTCTGTGGTTATACTGAATAAGCAGCTACCTATGTTATGCCATCTATTAATGTAATAACTGCACTTTCACAATTGCTTTATTGACCTTCCTGCTTTCTCAAATTTGCTTGAAAATGCACGATTTTTCTTCTTTTTTTTCAAAATTTTCTTGGGGGGGGTAATCCCCCCAAACCCCCCGCTCGCTACGGTGCAGGATGCAAATCACTGAACGCCCCACAACTTTCAAATGTCACCCACCGCCCCTGCCTTCAGGGTGGCTTTAGGGAGGTGCGACTGGTTCGGCCGCACTGGACGCTGGCCTGGGAAGGGGGCGGGGGGGGGGGGGCGCCTTGCTTAGCAATAACTTTTGATTTAAAAACACCTGCTATAGAGTTCCTTGTGCATCCATCTTTCAGGCAGAAATAAAAATGTCAAGATAACATGCTATTACGGTGCTCTTTAGAGAGAGAGATCGGAGTTTTGTCTAGTGGTACTAAGTAGTGCACAGGGTTAATATGCCTGCGGAAAAGAACAGGTACCATGCAGGTCACAAATCTATATGTTGTATAAATAGATAAGTTGATTAAAGCTTTTGTCACAGAGATCTTTTTTGTTACTGAAATGCGAAAGATACATTACTAATATAGAACAGTGACTGTTATGAACTGTCATGAAAGAGCTACATGCAAACTGCATAAAATAGTTGGGACGTTATGTTTTTTCCTCAGTCTTTCATTATCTATTCTTATTGTTGCTCAAAAGGGTTCATTTGGGTAGATATACATCCTTATTTGTAAAGCCAGCCTTTAAAGCAAATGAAATGTGAGTGAGAGAGGGGCTATGGAGTGATAAGGGGCATTTTTACCTGGTGCTATTCGTAAAATCCGAGGAGGAGGTTATTGGGGGCGGAGTTGCCTAAACTGATTGTCGCACCGGGTGGCTTTGTGAGGGCACAATAACTAACAAATAACTGAGATCTTAGCATACAGCAATGTGAATCAAACAGCATTTGAGCTTATAAATGTCTCCATCTGGCAACATTTAAAAATAAAATGGACTCTTGTGACCCTTCTTGCCAGTGAAAGAATCATGGCTAGTGAAAGCGCAGAGTGTAAGAGAACAGCTTTTCATTGATTAATTTAAGTGAGAAGAGTTAATAACAGCTAGCCACTGCATGTCTACCAGTGGAAGAACTAGCCAATCAATGACAAGGAATGTTTTAATAGTACAGTATTATAAAGATTTTCTCCCTACTTATTTAGGGCTACACTTATCATTGAGACCAAACAAAAACCCTTGAAATGGCTGAAGACCAGGCCATGAACGGAGGCTCTCCCAAGCTGCTATGGTGAGCCATTTCCATTCAGGCGTTAGACAGCACCCAAGAGAGCAAAGCTGAAACATCCTATGGAAATGCAGATGGGTGTACAAAGCCTAAAATAAACCAATTAGTTGAATGGGGCTCCCTTAGTGGAGAGTAGTCCCTGGGTCATGCCTAATCTGGAAGAGACCTCCTGCACAGGTGAACAATTCCAGCTTTTTATTACATCTGGTTCAGCTCAATAGGATTTGCTTTTGCTCTGTGAAGATTCCTTGTATTTTTTTTTTGCATTAGGCTGTGTTGGAATAGCTCCACATCCAAGGAGCCACCCAAACACACCACCAGTGATCCTCGGTGATTCTACTGGTGTCTGCTGGAGATGAAGTGGGTTAAGGCGTTCCCTATCCATTTGGTCTTGAGAGGGTCCATACTGGGTGTTGTTTGGTAGCAGCGTTTTTGGCTGCACCCAAGGAGTCAGGCATTCTATCACCTATTGTAAAATTCATCAATTCCCAGAAATGGAGACCACTTTGCCCCTCACCCAAAAATAACAATGCCTTTCCAAGATCCTTCCTCCATAAGAATGTGTCTGCGCGACAGTCACTTTACTGCCAAAGCAGACTAACTTGAAAACTCAACGGGCTGACTACATGTGGCACAGCAACAAAAGCATGTGCAGCAACGATGTAACCCTTGTCCCAGGCTGCCTCAGTATACATCTCTACCCCCAGCGAGGAAGAAACTTCAATCACATTGCTTTAACTTCGATTGACAGTGGTCTACCGGCCCCACTGCCAGTGATGGGGAGTAAAAGCTGGGGCTGCTCCACATCAAATTTATGAACCTCGCCCTGACCAGATCTGGGGGCATGCTTATATACCATTTACCAATCATATATTGATAACTGTTAGGAATTGGGATTGTTGGTTGAATGGGATGTGAGCCCTGGTCAAGCTGCAACCACAATATTAGTGTGGTTAAGGCACAAGCAAACCCCAAATTAACCTCTGCTCTACCCTCTGGTGGCTGGTACAGAGCAGTCAACTTAGGGGCAATGTGTAAAGTATTTGTTCAACACTTCAAATAGTGAAACAGTGAAAACACCACACAAAGATCCCACACCAGGATAGAAAAATAATGATTAATTTAATAAATTAAATAAGACCAAAATGAAAATAATCTAATTAGTAGAACCAGAGATATGGAATAATAAAGCTTTTTAAAGCAATAGCGACAGAAGGCATAAAGTGCCAATGTGGATATCTGATCGCATCAGCCCAGAGTGAGTAACAAATTCAGGCCAAATGCGATGGAGCATGGGCTGGCTACAGGGACCTAGTTAGGCCCGCTGAACAGAGTAACTTAAATCCTGGTTTACAGAGCGTTGCAGGGATCTGCATCGAAGAAGCATCACACAGCCGAAGCACTGAGTTGGTTCTGAGATATGGCGAGTCTGCGATGTGAGGTCCTGTTGCACCAATGTTCAAGGATCCAGTTGATGGGCTTGCGATGCGAAGTCTGGTGTTGAGGGTGCGGCACGCAGCCGGGCAATTGGTCGGTTCTGAAGAGTGGTGAGTCCAGCATCATCATGAGTGATGGGAGGGCCTGCACCAATGATCCATTCCTTCAGGGGCAGTTCCAAAGATGATGCAGACTGCAGTGGCTATGCGGGTCTTTGCGATGGGTACAATCCATGCAGCAGCAGCAGCGATGCATCGGTTCCGCTCGGAGTTGCACTGTGCAGCAGATAAGATGTGACCTTTGGCCCAATTCCAAAGGTCCAGGACTGGGGTGGCACCACTCGGCAGGGTAGATTCACAGATGGCAGAGTCCAGGTGCAAGGTTTTTGGAAGTCTTTGTCCCTGAGGCTTCAGATGAGGAGGCCAGTCAACTAGCCCTTGGAGTCACTCTGGATTCTGGGCTCAAGAGATGCAGGTCCAGTCCTTCTTACCCAGGCAAGAGGACAGCAGGCAGCAGGGCAGCACAGAAAAGCAGGACATCGAAGTAGACGTGCCAGAAGAGTGCAGTTCATCCGAGTGGCTGTCCTTCGGCAGCACAGAAGTCCTTCTTTCAGAGTAACCACAGGTCTAGAAGAGTACTAAAGTGGGGGTTTCATACCCCCTTCTTTTATAAACAGTTGTGTCTTTGAAGTGGGAAGAAACTTCTAGAGGCATGCCTTTATAATGCATAGATGCCGTGCCTTCCCGGCCCTGGCTCCAGGCTAACTACAGATACTGATACTGATACTGATCTCGTAGACAGCCACGCACAATGGGAGAGAGCATCTCACTAATGATGTTATAAAACAAAATACACAGTGCAAGTGAAGGGGTCACAGGTGGACACCCAGCAAGAGGTGGTACTCTAATAAGGGTGATGGTTTCCTTAAGTCAGACCTCCCCATTGCTCTCTAAGTGGGCGAGTTAGAGCCCAGCTGGCTACACTTCACCAGTGAGGCGAATCACCTGGTGCTAGCTGATATGGCGAGAGGCAGGGGGTGTCTGTCCAGCAAAGTGCCCGTCTGTGATATGCCAGTAACCCCTGTGGAATAGAAAACTCCAGCTGAAATTCAGTAAGTGGTGGAGTAGGACAGTGACATTTCTGCCCGCAGTGTAGGCAAAAGAAATGTACCACCAAAGGAGGGAGGATTGTCAGTGTTCACATATCTCATCTCTCTAAGTTGCAGAGAGAAGGATGCTCTGATGCCTTTCCAGGGCGCAGAGGTCACCTTTGGTGGCAGGGTGTGCTGCATACAGATGGTGTGGCTAGCCCTTCTGCAGTTGTCCATACTTTAGGGTTTTTACAGGACATCCCAAACTGAATTAATCATTATTTCTATAGCTTATGGTTTTCACCGTGCACACAGGACCATTGCTTCTTCAAAGCAACAAACGGTGTCTGCGTCCATGTGAAAGTTATAAGCAGTAGGTAAGGTATCTGTGCCACAGGAAGACCAGTTCATAACTCATACAGTGTCCCCTGCTAAAAATGTGCCCCTCAATAACCACATACACTGGTTATAAATAACATGGCTCCGATCATTGGCCCTGTGCTAGTTAGTAAAACCTCAATCATCTCTAATCATCCTTTAGCAAAAAGATAAAGTAATCATCTGAAAGCAGATAATAATGGAAAATACACACTTGTATATTTGCAGTGGGGTACCTATACCACTATGGACCAAGTGTTGGAATTTTCTTCCTACCCCACATTGAAGCTTCTGAATCTGCAGACCAGACGCTTCCCCTTTAAGGTTGCTGGGGCAACTGTCGTTATTGAATGTGAGGTGCATTGACGTCAAGGCAGAGTGAGGGATTAGCTGACGAGGAAATTGTTCCCGGTCAAGGGGCCGTGCTAGCTGCTGAGAAGAGCCACCACCAGGTAGAGAAGGGACCGGGGCTGCCCTGAGCCAACACCAGTACCTGTGAGTGAACCTATGATGAGTTTGGGTGAAGCAACGGCCCTTCCAGCCCCGATCACTCGAGCTCCTCCAGGGCTTTCGTGTCATGGTAGGAGGAAGTTGGGTTTTTGGTCCTAGGGCAGGGTCGTAGAGAACCCAGTGCTGGGGTAGAATTGCACATTGGTATTGGTCTGCTTGACAAGGGTTTTCCAACTGTTCTTCTGTGCATAATATTCTCTGGATGTGCAGCACTTTGAGAACACTGCATTCCGCCGCTTATGTGCACATATAAACACTATTGCTAGTGCACATATAAGTTACAACATATGTATTGGGCAGAGTGGAACTCCGCTGAATTCCAATGAGTTTTTATGCAACTTCGTGGAATTCTGCATAGTGCAACTTAGCGATCCCTGCCCACCCCTACTTAAGAGAAGAAAATGCCAACTTTCTAAAAATGGTACAAAAGTGGGTGGCTGAAGACGGCTGAAATGCCAGAAACCGGTCCTAGGAATCTTGTTTCCGGTCCAGGGAAGGCATGGCTTGGCAGGTCGGGCTGGACTGTTCCCATGAGGCACAGGGTCAGACTGATTTGCATATGGCCATGTCTGAACTGGGGTGGCAGAGTGGGCTAAAGAACGGTGATGGATGAAACCCAGATTTGTTGACTGGGTGTGAGTGTTTGATTGGTTCAGATGCTCTGTCCATCACCACCCCCTTTTGTACCGCTTTGTTTGCCATAAGTTGGCAGGGTATGCTCAGACGTGAGTCCCTTGCTCACTTTGCCACTGGATTCAAGCAAGCCTGGCTTAAGACGGTTGAAATGCCAGAAACCGGTCCTAGGAAGCTTGTTTCCGGTCCAGGGAATGCATTGCTTGGCAGTTCGGACTGGACTGTTCCCATGATGAGGCACAGGGTCAGACTGATTTGCATATGGCCATGTCTGAACTGGGGTGGCAGAGTGGGCTAAAGAACGGTGATGGATTAAACCCAGATCTGTTGACTGGGTGTGTGTGTTTGATTGGTTCAGATGCTCCGTCCATCACCACCCCCTTTTCTACTGCTTTGTTCGCCATAAGTTGGCAGGGTATGCTCAGACGTGAGTCCCTTGCTCACTTTGTCACTGGATTCAAGCCAGCCTGGCTGAAGACGGCTGAAATGCCAGAAACTGGTCCTAGGAAGCTTGTTTCTGGTCCAGGGAAGGCATGGCTTGGCAATTCGGGCTGGACTGTTCCCATGAGGCACAGGGTTAGACTGATTTACATATGGCCATGTCTGAACTGGGGTGGAAGAGGGGGCTAAGGAACGGTGATGGATTAAACCCAGATCTGTTGACTGGGTGTGAGTGTTTGATTGGGTCAGATGCTCCGGTCATCACCACCCCTTTTTGTACCGCTTTGTTCGCCATAAGTTGGCAGGGTATACTCAGATGTGAGTCCCTTGCTCACTTTGCCACTGGATTAAGCAAGCCTGGCTGAAGACGGCTGAAATGCCAGAAACCGGTCCGAAGAAGCTTGTTTCTGGTCCAGGGAAGGCATGGCTTGGCAGTTCGGGCTGGACTGTTCCCATGAGGCACAGGGTCAGACTGATTTGCTTATGGCCATGTCTGAACTGGGGTGGCAGAGTGGGCTAAAGAACGGTGATGGATTAAACCCAGATCTGTTGACTGGATGTGAGTGTTTGATTGGTTCAGATGCTCCGTCCATCACCATCCCCTTTTGTACTGCTTTGTTCGCCATAAGTTGGCAGGGCATGCTCAGACCTGAGTCCCTTGCTCACTTTGCCTCTGTATTCAAGCAAGCCTGGCTGAAGATGGCTGAAATGCCAGAAACCGGTCCTAGGAAGCTTGTTTCCGGTCCAGGGAAGGCATGGCTTGGCAGTTCGGGCTGGACTGTTCCCATGAGGCACAGGGTCAGACTGATTTGCATATGGCCATGTCTGTACTGGGGTGGCAGAGTGGGCTAAAGAACGGTGATGGATAAAACCCAGATCTTTTGACTGGGTGTGAGGGTTTGATTGGTTCAGATGCTCCGTCCATCACCACCCCCTTTTGTACAACTTTCTAAAAATGGCATTTTTAAAGTTGTAGTCATAAATCAAACTTTACCATTAAATAGGGTTTATCATTACAAGTCCATTGGGGGGGAACAGCCTTTACGACACGGCTGTTACACCGCGTGCCATTACAACGCGGTTTTTTCAACGCAAGTCGTTACCACGACTTGCGCTGGAGAGCGCTGCAGGACAAGGAATTTTTTAATTTACTATCCAACACCTTCCCTACTGTACGTAGGCTGGTGTTAGAATAGTAAATTAAAAAAATCCTAAGTCCGCAACCCTCCAACGCAAGTCGTGGTAACGACTTGCGTTGAAAAAACCGCGTTGTAACGGCATGCGGTGTAAAAGTACGCATTGTAAAGCTGTACAACCGTCCATTGGTACAAAACATGACTATTCTACTCCTGCTCAATCAGGAATTATACTTAATAGATGTATTAATAATCCCCAATGTTAACCTAGGACAGAGGTACACCTCTCAGTAGTGAATTACAAATTTGAGAGTGTTTCACTACCAGGAAATGTGAAGCTAAAAAGTACATGCCCTGCCTTTTACTTACACAGCACCCTGCCCTATGGGCTACATAGGGTCTACCCTATGGGTGGCTTATATGTAATAAGAAAAAGGGAGTTTAAGGCTTGGCAAGGAGTTTTAAATGCCAAGTCGACATGGCAGTCAAACTTCACCACAGCCTCTGCAGTGGCAGGCCTGAGAAATGTTTGAAGGTCTAATAAATGGTGATATAATTTAGATTTTCCACAGCCTGCTGGGTAGAAAATCTCAATTTTATTAAAGACACGGAGGCTGAGATTATTGAAATCTCCTTTATAGCAGCTCGCAGCAGCAACAATTGAAGAGAATACAGAATTTCAAACAACATTCTAACATAGTATAAAGTCCATCTACACGCAGCCATCTTCCTTCTTTCCATAAGCTGCGAACAAGGTAGTTTCCATATAAATAAAACTTAAACTTCAATGGCAAAAAAGGCTGAGTTCTATTAAGCCAACCCGGAGGAGTCATCTTAATCTGAAAAAGAAAAAACATAATAGGTCATATATCTATAACCCTTAGGGTGGGATACAGAAACATGTGGAGGGATAATCTTAGCCTCTGTGTCTTTAATACAATCCAGATTTTCTACCCACCATGCTGTGAAAAACCTTAATTTTATGGCATGACACGGAGGCTAATATTATGCAAGTTTAAAGTGTATTAAGTACATTGTCAATCACGTTTGCGATTGGTCTGAAATAACAGTTCTTTTTAAAAAAAAAAAAAATTTATTGAGCAGAGCATTAAGAACATGATATACATATTATGATCTGAACAAGCATAAAAAACATTTTAACACAGATACAATAGCTTCTTCTTTTCGTAACACATTTTTAAAAATATGCCTATCGCAAATAATTGATATAAAATCAATATTGGTTTCAACATGTCAATGTGCAAAAAATGTAATAAAGTGCAGTGGCGAGAAAAGTGCTTGTGCTTTATGTAACAAACTGCTAATATTTTTATATCAATAGCGAGTGATATTATCCCTCTTTTAGGTTTTCTAGGTTACTTAAAAACGTCCAATTTTTGTTACGTTTCCGGATAGCTCCCACCCGTCTTGCATACGCTTCTTCAAAATCTTGTGTCTTTTTCATTTTATTGAACCATTTAAAATGGGAGGGAACATCTCTAGATTTCCAATTTTGAAGAATTAAAGAACGGGCTACAATACAAGAAATAACAGTTCTTAAACATATTTTCATTCGACCAGTCTGCAGCTCTAAGAATATTTTGAAGCCCTCCACCCAAAATAAAAGCTTTTGAGGCTGATGTGCCCCTAAGAGAGTGTGCTCCAAAAATAGAAACATCTATGCCACTTTCGCTCATAACTTCTTTCACCCATCTTGCCAGAGTAGGAGACGAAACTGCCTTATGTGGCCACTTGTGGGAAATCAATAATTGATTCGCATCTCTCCTCAAGGTTTCAGTTCTTTTTCCATACTCTTTTAGGCATTTCACAACACACAGTCTTTCATTCTGTGGAAAGAAAGGATAGAAGATAGAAGATGACATAGATTTTGTCCTTTTTTTCATTAAAAGCAAACTCCCTCAGGTTGATAGGCCCTACTAGTGACACCTAATGCTCTTACATCTGAAGTTCGTTTGAAAGATACCAGGCATAGTAAAACTGTAAGTTTATAAGAGACACGGTGAAGAGACAGGTTTGAATTATCGCCCCAGGAAGATATAACTCGTAAAATATTTCTAACATCCCATAAAGCAGAGGATTTTGCAGTTGGGGGGTTTAGGACCCACATACTTCTCATACTTTTCTTAGTCAGTATGTTTTGGCCCACTGATACACCGTCAACCAAGGAGTGTCCTGCAGCCATGGCTGATCTCTAAATGTGAACTGTTCTGTAGCTTAGGCCTGATGTGAATAATTCTGATAGGAAGTTTACAACATGAACTAGATCAGTTGAATCGGGATCGAAGTGTCATTGAAAAGACCAGCGAACCCATTTGTTCCATGTCAGTTGATATGCCTTCCTTGTTCCAGAGGCCCAGGACTCAGATATGAGTCGAAAAGCACCTGGCGAAAGCCCTGGGATTTGCCATTGTCTCCTGAAAGCCTCCAAGCAATCAAAACCAGTAGTCCCTGATCTATGAGAGGGTGTGACTCTTCATCTGGACCTAAGTGTATTTCCCTAAAGGGTGGTATTAGGATGGGGAAGTCTATGCTCATCTCCAGGATGACTGGGAACCAGGCCTGAGACATCCAAAGGGGTGTTATTACTACTATGCTATATCTGTATCGACATGCCTGTATGAGAAATCGTGGTAGCATGACAAATGGAGGAAAAGCAAATGCCTTTAAACCCTTCCAGTCCTGGAGGAAGCATCCACACCTCATGCCTGAGGGTCTGGCCTCCAGCTAAAGAAGTTCTACAACTGTGTGTTCATGCTGTCCACAAAGAGGTCTGTTCTGAAGAGACCCTATTTGTCCTGGTTGGACATAAATATTCCTCTGTCACCTCTCCAATTGCTGGAGTCCGCCACACCATTGCTTAGATCAGGAATAGGTTCTGCTATAACTGAGAGTCCTTTGTTCAAACAATAGCCCCAGAAACATTTTGCAATCTCCGTAAGTCCCTTGGAGTGTGGTCCCCCCATCTTGTTGACATATCTCACTCCTGACACATTGTCCATGTGCAGCATTATACAACATTTCATCAAATTCTGAGTGAAGCACCGAACTGCAAATTAACCTGCTAGTAATTCTAAGCAGTTGATATGCAGTTCCTTCTCTTGGTCTGTCCAATGACCCCTGTTGATGAGTCACCACATCTGGTAACCCATCCTTCTAAACTTGCATCTGATTCTATTACTAACTCTGGTGCCTCCCCAAGGATGGCTCTCCAATTCCAGGCTTTCACATTCCTAAGCCACCATAGATGTCCCCTTCTTGAGGTTTGGTCTAAGTATGTCATTTAAGAGTAGGATTGTGTTGTTCTCAAAGTCTTGGCTTTGAGTCTCTGTAGGGCTCTGTAATATAAAGGGCCTGGGAAAATGGCTTGGATCGTTGAGGATAGGAGACCCAGGATACTTGCTAGGAATCTGAAAGGAAATTTCCTCTTTAACAAAATCTTTCTGAGTTCTTTGCAAAGTTTCCTTACCTTTTCCCCTGGTAGTTTCAATTCTGCAGTTACAGTCATTACCATAAAACCCAGGAAATGTGTTTCCTGTTTCGGTATTATGCATGACTTCTTTGTGTTTAATACAAAATCTAGATGTTCTAGTAGGTGAATGGTGAGTTCTGTGTGTCTGGAGACTACGGACTTGGATTGAGCCATTTGAAGGCTATCGTCCCGGTATATTATCAATCTTACGCCCCTTTCCCTTAGCCAGGTTGCCATCAGGCGCAAGATCTTGGTGAAGCACCAAGGAGCTGATGACAGTCCAGAGGGAAGGGTGCACAATTTCCAGAGGTTTCCTTCAAAGGTGAACTGAAGAAATTTCTGATGTGGGGGCCAAATCGGGACGGTTAGGTAAGCATCTTTTAGGTCTAATCGCGTTAGTCACTCCCCCTTTCTGAGGACGTCCCTTAGGTGGTGGATCCCTTCCATTTTGAAGTGGTGGTATGTTACCCATCCATTTAGGTTTTATAACTGGTCTCTGTCCCTTGTCCGTTTTTCCTACGAGAAAGAGAATGCTGGCAAACCCCGGTTCCAAGCTCTCCTTTATAGCCCCTTTCGCAAACAAATCTTTTACCTCCTGGGATACTAATTTCTTGTCCTCTTGTGAGAAAGAGATCTCCTGCGGTCTCTTTGTTTGGGTGGGGGTATCTGTGAATTCTATCTGTAATCCCCTGACTGTACTTAGAACACCCGGGTCCTGAGTCACTAGGCTCCAGTTCCCAGAGAAAAGGGCTAACCTGCCTCCCACCTTTGTAGGGGTATCTGAAGAGTCTTTCGAGATTCTTACCTGTGGTAAATCCTCTCTGTCTTCGATCACCCCTAAAGGGACTTCTGTGGCTTCTCTGTCTTCATGGATAGAACGACTGATTGACAGAGAAACTTGACTGCAAAAACCTGGAACCACGGCCGAGGAAGGGTCTTGATGTGGTTTAGCCACTGCCGGAGAACCAAACCCGCATTCCCCCGGCCCTACCAAAAATTCTATTTTGAAACACTTTTTTGATGTCCCTCTATGATATTTGAATGGAGCTGAATGCTCCAACATATTCCGCCATTTCTCTTATAAAACGTTTCCCGAAGAGAAGACCTTGGGAGTTAGGTCCTCCATCCTTAGCTGCCAATTCTATTAATTTGGAGTCTATTTTGATTAGGACGCCCTTTCTTTGCTCAGTAGAGATGGCAGTATTAATATTGAGGTTTCACCAATGTAGGCGTTTTCTGCCAATTTGAATATTTTGGTTAGTGGGCCTATAATGTCCAGGAGGCGGTCCTGGCAGGATCTGAGACCCTTATCGATTCCCTTGCTCCGGTCCTTTGTGCCTTTGGCTATAAATGCTACCTTCTTAGGGTCCAGTTCTGGGGTCATGGCTATCTTGTCAGGGAAGGTTTTTGAAGGTTGGACGTGGGCATTCAGATCGGAGTCTGGACCGGACCTCCTTGGGGATTTCCCTTCCCAGCCAGAAGGTAAGGTAATTCGCTATATGGGGGAAGGTGACCACTCCGGTGATAAGGAGTGTTTAATTAGGAGGGGGTCAAACATGTCTTCCCCGAAGGGGTCGATGATGCCCATCTTAGACCATGAGGCCTTGCTTGCCTCGTCAGAGCTTCCCATTCATTTATCTTCCAATTCCTCAAAATCAGTTTCGAAGTCAGAGGAGCATGAAAGGTCAATTTCTGCTTCCACTGGTTCAACGCTATCAATGGGAATAGGGAGCTTGGGCCTGTTCCTTGCCCCTCTGTGATGCCCGAGGCATTGATCTGGTCACCGCCTGAGAAGCGTGAGGGGGCTGCTAGTCTTTTTTTGTCTTTTGCCCCTTTCTGAGGGGGTTTGGGAGTAGCTCTTTTCTTTGGGGCCCTCATTGCTCCTTCAATAATTTTACCTAGGGCTTTATTTACAAGTAATTCTATATTACCCTCTAGCATTAAATTCAGGGTTTGTGACTGACATAATTAAGCAAGGGTTTTATAGAACTTCTTCTCCTTGTTAAGAGTTTAATGGTAAGGGAAACCTACTGTTTGATATAAAGCTTGAGGGGCCTGACAGCTGTATTTCAGTCGGTGTGTACGATCTGCAGCTCCCAACTGTCACTGTTGCTTAGCAACAAAATGGCTCTTTGCTCAAAATATATTGGGAATCCTCACTTAAAATGGCAGCCATGCACCTAAGCGTCTTGCGTGGCTTCCTGAGGCAAGATTCTTTCCTCTTATGTTATAGGTTGACTCCCCGTGGTGTGCTTCTCGTGAGCCGCACTGGGGTGAATAAATGAGGAATTGAAGTCCTCACTGGTTTCCCGGTTTACGGCGTCCAATCCAAGAATTACAGACATCGTGGGATGATCAGGGTGGTAAGGTGAGATCGCTTCTGTTGTCTGTGGCCATAGCCTGATTGCCGTAGCTTGTGGTAAAATCGTTACCAGGCAACAGGTATGCAGCCTTGAAAAATCCAGTCGGTCTGTTTAAAAACGAACAAGGGGGTGAATGTGGCTAATTTAAACTCCCCAAAGTGGGGGAGCAATAGTGGGGAACCTAGTAGGTCTATGGACAACATTGCGGGGTTGACAAAGTTCCCGAGCAGTATTGACATGAAAAGAAGATCAATAGATGGAAAAGGTTAGAAAAAAACTGCCCCCCATAAATAAAATAGAACAACAAGAGGCGGCATGGTAGGGTCAATTGGACCCAACTACGCAATATATATAATATCTAAACACAAATACAGAGTACATAAGAAAAACTCAAAGTAAATGAGAGGTACTTACCTTGTGAGCATCATCAACAAAGAAGGACGATGGCTGAGCGTAGATGGACTTTATACATAGTTAGAATGTTGTTTGAAGATCTATATTCTCTTCAAATGTTGCTGCTGTGAGCTCGCAATAAAGGAGATTTGCATAACATTAGCCTCCGTGTCATGCCATAAAATCAGTACAGCAGACCACAAAGTAGCATTTAATTTACAGGTCCTGGGCACATATAGTGCACTTTACTAGAGACTTATAAGTAAATTAAATATGCCAATTGCGGGTACATCAATGTGCCATGTTTTAGAGGAGTGAGCAGATGCCCTTTAGCACTGGTCAGCAGTGGTAAAGTAGCCAGAGTCCTAAGGCCAACACAAACAGATTAGCAAAACGTGAGTCAAAGCAGGCAAAAAGATTGGGGTAAGACCACCTTACAACTGACAGGTCTAAAAGTGCAGAGTCCTAAAGACAACAAAAACGATTTAGCAAAAATATTAGGAGGAAGGCTAAAAGTTGTGGAATGACCCTGCAGGAAGGGCCAGGTCCAACAATAAAGTATTCCCCAGCTGGGCCACAAATGCAATCCATACGAATCTGTAGCAGGTGACAGGTTACTTTTTGTCAAGAAAAATGGTCATGCTTTCAAATTATACACTTTGCATCATAAGCGGTAAATCACAGCATGTCTATCGAACAGGGGGTTGGGGGATTTGGAAGACAGATGGGCTTCAATAAAGGACTACAGTTTCCATGTATATTGTTGTGTTGCATCAAGCCTGTGTGTGTGGGGGATTTTATTTCAAATAGGCAATATGTCCTAGAAGTATGCAAACAACTGTATTTCTTGGAACACTGCATAACTTTGCATTAAAATACTCAATCTTTATGATGCAGAGCATTAGTTGTTATTCTTGTAATCTCCGGGATTGTAAACATGAATTCCAGAGTAGCTTTAGGTTTTTAATTTATTAACTTTGTAACACTCACAAACCATAACATGTACCAATTTAACAGACTAAAGGCAACCACTTTATAATGGAACATATTCTGATCAGTTCAATTGTAAAGGGATTTCTGGCCTCTATAGGGATGCACATTCAGATCAATTTGCCTCGAGTTACAAGACGTTTTACTCGCTTTTTCTAATCTTTCATTAACAGGGAAGCTTCAAGTTTTATGTTCACAATCTGAGCAATTAAACTTTCATTCAATGTTGAATTAATCGACTAAGCTTCTGTCAAGATGTATTATGGTTGAGATAAAAGTGACTTCTCTCAGGGATGCATCTCTGGCACAACTCTGATTGTGTTTTCTTGCTTTCTTTTAATGTCAATTAGACCTGCCTATGATTTATTTTGTCCAGCTCGTCTGCACAGGCTCTTAATCAATTTGTTCACCCATCTGCAGAAAACATCTACAGGAGGTTGAAAGTCGTTGCACTGTACAAGCTTACCATACAAACTTGGTCTGCCCAATACTATATATGATCGCCTGAAGTTTTAGAATTTGAGGTCATGATTAACTCTTTCCTTAATTATCAGAAGCACAACAGGGCTGGCTTCACAGTATAACAGTGCAGACTCTGTGACAGGGGTTGAAATTGAAATATTGTAGTTGGTGGTACCTTGCAGGCACCGGGTCTGTGTTTTGTGACACCCGCACACAAGTAGACAAAACATCCCCTTTCTGCTTGCAGAGGACTTGAATTTGGTGCACGCTCCAGCAAGAGTCAGTTTGGAGCAGCTGCTACCACCAACTAATCAGTTTAAGACTAGTTTCCTTCACTTACTCAGGGACAAAAAGTCTCCCTTGTAGGGGGTGCAGTGTATTCAGTGTATTCACGACTTTATCGTTAGTACTCCCAACACAGCAGCTCGTCTAGGAATCTAGAGGGTCTAGAATCCTTCTGTCTCCAACATTAATGGCAAAGAAAAGGGATCATATTTATGCAGCAAGAATATCACTCCATTTGCTCCCAGTAGATGACAGAATCCATTCCAAGATTGTGGTCACGTGCTTCCCACAGCCTATCTCGACAATAGGATTAATATTCGCTCAATGGAGTGTAACATACATAACAACAAGGACTTAGTCATGGTGCCTTCATCTACCCGATCTTTAAAAGTGGCACATAGTTTTCTGGGTTGTATGACGGAATCATATATGCCATTACAATGCATGCTTTTATAACGCAATCCTTACAAAGCATGCATCTTTAGCACACATGTCTTTACAACGAAAGACATATGCGTGGTAAAATATATAAACACATATACACACACATATGTATGCATAGATATATACACATATATATATACACACACACACACACACACACAAATATATATGCACACACATATATATACATACACACACACATATACACACACACATATTTTTTATATATATATATATATTTATATATATATATATATATATATAAATATATATATACATACATACATATATACATACACACACACACCACACACGCCCCCAGAGGAACATCAACAAGCACTCAGCGGGATCGAAGAATCCATTTTTTATGCTGGACAGATGCGTTTTCGGCAAAGATTCGCCCTTCTCAATGCAGTATACCACAAAGAGTCTTACATTCCAAGTTCTTTATACAATGAAACACACTCCCATTGGTCAATATGTAAGAATTGTTGTTAATATACACAGATGAGTGTATGTGTGTATGTGTGTGCACATGTGTATAAATATATATATTCACTGAAAAAACATAGGTTTTACAGACGTTATAGTTAGGAATTAGCATTTAAAAAACCTTTGAAATTCACTAAAAAAAGACAGGTTTCAGGGACGTTATAGTTAGCTGGACATTTCACTACTTTCAATGCTGAGGAAAGTAAAGTGAGGGGGATACTTAAGAAACATTGGCCTTTACTCAAAACTGAGATCAGTTTAGCTCCGATGTTACCAGATGCACCTTCCATCACTTTCAGGAGAGCACCCTCCATGAGGGATGTTCTGGTTAAATCCAGTCCTGAAGTGATATTGAAGAAAAATTGGTTATCGAACAAATCTGGTTTTCATAAGTGTATCTCATGCAGAGCATGTAAGTTCGGCATCAACACCAATAAGTATTACTCTGCATTTGATCTAAGCCTATACAGATTAAAGCACATTACACCTGCCGCACTGACTTTGCGGTTTATGTACTTCAATGTACTTGTGGGCTCAAGTACATTGGAAGTACTAAATTACAGGTTTTTAATCGTATCCATCAGCACCTTAGAGGGATTG
Source organism: Lissotriton helveticus (assembly GCF_964261635.1). Lineage (NCBI taxonomy): Eukaryota > Metazoa > Chordata > Amphibia > Caudata > Salamandridae > Lissotriton > Lissotriton helveticus. The sequence goes on along the minus strand of NC_136061.1, from coordinate 598,281,338 downwards.
TCAACTCAGACGAAAGTTATCCAGTTGCGCGCCACTTTGAATTAGTCCACAAGAGAAATTTGAATGATTTAAAATATTTTATCATTGATTCAGTACCCAAAAACATCAGGGGTGGCAACAGAGAAAGACAACTCAGACAGTTGGAAAGTAAATATATTTTACTTCTCGATACCAGGATCCCTAAAGGAATGAATACAGGGGAAGACTTGCACTGTTTCTGTAATGTTATATCATAGTCTTGTTGGATAATTGTTTTTTCTTTTTTTTTAAACAGACTTTGGGATAGTGCATTCATGCTGGCTACTTCACCCTATGATATGACTTCAAACTCCATGGTATCAGATATTAATGTTACATTGAGTTTTACTTTCATTTGTCAATCTGTTGCCCTCGTCGTGAGTTTCCCTATCTTTTGAGTTCGGTCCTTAATAGATATTCCAATGTGTAAAGTAACCTTATATTGATTAAGGACACTGGTGGGGAATCAGGCAAAGGGGCACTATGCCATAATATTCTAGTCTTGTATGCCATTACATTTTATTTTTGGTCATATGAATATCCTTGTACTGTACTGTTATTTAATGGAGTACTAGAACATGTGGATCACCATTATAATGATTCTGAACGTGTTTTCTTCTAATGTTTCCCTGCTAACTATTGATACACTTTTTAACTTGGGGATGTGATATAGTGATTTCATATCTGTTTTCAAGTTCACCACAATTTTGCACTATGCACTAATTTGCACTTGTACATATAATTTGTGCACTAGCACTTTCAGTCTGTGTTTGTGCTATTTTACATCCAGCGCTACAGCATTGAACATAGAGTGTGTTTTAAGATATATGCAATTTTAGCTTGTTGCACATTCATTAACCCCTTCGACGCTCATGACGGAACGGTTCCGTCATGAGCGTCGGTTGAGCTGTGCTCATGACGGAACCGTTCCGTCATGAGCCCGTTGGCTCATTAGAACGTTCAGCACAGCGCAGGAATCTGCGCCGCGCTGATGTGGTTAATAACCCGATGTGGTTTGATATTTTTAACGTATTCCCTTTCAAATGTAGTTTTATTCTGATGTATGGCATCCCACTAAATAGGAATATTGTTTAATTTGGTATTAATGAAAAGTGTTATTTATCAAATGAATTGTAATATGGTGTTATGTAACTATCACATCGGATATGAATGCACTTTCTTTAAATGTGTTTTCTATGTCTATGCGCTGTAAACGCCCAACCACTGATTGTACACAGTATTTAAACACTGCTATTGGTTCCTAATGTCATGTGAACAAGGCTACAGTGACGTAGCCGAAACGCGCCATGCTAGAGACGAGGGGTCAATAAACCACCTTTTGCATTTAATTTAAGCGCTTTCTTTGTGGTCTGTACCTGTATCGATGTCGGCATCCAGAACCGACAGGCAGGAGTTGGAATCGATATATAAACATGTATACACACACATATGTATGCATAGATATATACACATATATATACACACACACACATACACACACACATATATATGTGCACACACATATATATACATACACACACATACACACACACACACACATATTTTATATATATATTTATATATCTATATATTTATATAGATATATATATACATACATACATATATACATACACGCACCACACACACCCCCAGAGGAACATCAACGAGCACTCAGCGGGATCGAAGAATCCATTTTTTATGCTGGACAGATGCGTTTTCGGCGAAGATTCGCCCTTCTCAATGCAGTATACCACAAAAAGTCTTACATTCCAAGTTCTTTATACAATGAAACACACTCCCATTGGTCAATATGTAAGAATTGTAGTTAATATACACAGATGAATGTATGTATGTGTGTATGTGTGTGCACATGTGTATAAATATATATATTCACTGAAAAAACATAGGTTTTACAGACTTTATAGTTAGGAATTAGCATTTAAAAAACCTTTGAAATTCACTAAAAAAAACAGGTTTCAGGGACATTATAGTTAGCTGGACATTTCACTCATACAAAACGACAGAAATTCCCCTGTTATAGTTAGTTGAGCTAACTATAACTCGCGCCCCCGCAATGCACTGCTGATTACGTCACATATTACATCATTCATGACATTTATTTGCAGAAAAAATTTGGCAAAACTCACTCGACGCGTTTGAGACCCTGTCTCTTGGTCACGAGTATATATATATATATACATATATCCAGCTCCCAATTCCTCCGTACTTATCTCCGTGTATGAGGAAAAAACAGCACTCTCAGGGCTTCGTTTCTTATGGCAGCAGTTTTATTTTAAACAGACGCGTTTCGGATAATGTCTCCCTCGTCAGTGTTGTTACATTTAGATTTGCGGTTGCCATTTTAAAGGAAGCATACTCCACTATGGAAATCAACAAGAGACTAGCGCACCGTAATTCACACGGGCGCCATCTTTAAGAGGAACATATCGTTTTTGCATATAACAGCATCTGTGGTAAATAGCAGATAACATTCCGACAATCTACACAATAATTTAACATGATGCGATTAATGTCTGTGAACTTGCCATGGATCGGCAATTGCAACCATTTTAAAGCCGGTTGCTAAGCTTATTCCCTTACTTCCATAAAAATTTGAGCCGTATATCGGCATTCAATCCTTATTTCCAATAAGCCAATCACAAAAGAAAAAGAATTTACAATTAAAAATAACAGATTAGTTTCTCATACACAAAATTCATGGTGATTGAAATTTCACACATATATTACCTACTGGCGGTCGCCAGTAGGTATATATAGTTAGGATTTTTTCTCTATGTGATTTTTGAAAATTCTATGTCTAATAACTTTGGCGTTTGTGGACGGAATTGGCTGAAATTTTCAGGAAAATGGCACATTTTGTTTCTGAGCAGCCCTTGAAAATTTGGGGGGGGTTCGTCAAGGGGGGGCCGAGAAAAAAGGGGGGTCCCAAAACGTGTTTTTAACATTGAGTTTTCCATAGGGCGGTTGGCCTCACTTTTAGCCCGAACGGCTGAATGGATTTGCACGAAACTTGGCAAAATTGTAGGGACTGGTAGCCCGATGTGCCTTTGCTAGGTCTCAATATATGTGCTTCAGTGGATTTTGAGAAATTAACGTTCAAAAAAAGATATATATCTGTAACAGCGGACCGGGCAGCGCTCCGGTTCGCGGACTTTACGCGGTACGGAGCTTTGTGAAGCGAAGCTGATTGGTTCTCCGGCGTCTGTGAACATTCCAAACAGTCCGTAGCGGCCGCCATCTTGTCTCTCGGTAGGATCGAGAGACAAGAGGAGGCCAAAGCGAAGGGGCAAATGACCATAAGGGGGCATAGTAGATCCTCGCTGACCCCCTAGGTTTGATGTGGAGGTTTTAAAAGGGCCCCGCGGGGCAAAAAAAAAAAATAATAATAATAATCGAACGGCTGAATGGATTTGCACGAAACTTGGTAAAATATTAGGGACTGGTAGCCCGATGTGCCTTTGCTAGGTCTCAATATATGTGCTCCAGTGGATTTTGAGAAATTAACGTTCAAAAAAAGATATATATCTGTAACAGCGCTCCGCTTCGCGTAACGGAGGTTTGCGAAGCTGATTGGTTCTCCGGCGTCTGTAAACATTGCAAACAGTCCGTAGCGGCCGCCATCTTGTCTCTCGGTAGGATCGAGAGACAAGAGGAGGCCAAAGCGAAGGGGCAAATGACCATAAGGGGGCATAGTAGATCCTCCTTGACCTCTTAGGTTTGATGTGGAGGTTTTAAAAGGGCCCCGCGGGGCAAAAAAAAAAATAATAATAATAATCGAACGGCTGAATGGATTTGCACGAAACTTGGCAAAATTGTAGGGACTGGTAGCTCGATGTGCCTTTGCTAGGTCTCAATATATGTGCTTCAGTGGATTTTGAGAAATTAACGTTCAAAAACAAGATATATATCTGTAACAGCGCTCCGCTTCGCAGAGATAAAATTATCTCTGTATTACCTAGCTGTTGCTAACACCAGTTAGCGACGGCTAGTAGGAGATAGCGACCATCTTGGGCCCCACTTTGCATGTGAGTGATATTTATCACTAATGACATGCAAAGTGGGCATGCCAAGATGTTAGCGACTGGAAACAGTCGCTAACATCGCTATCTCCTATTACCAACTTTTGGAAATATTCGCGATAAGCGCGAATATCTCCAAAAGCTACCACCTGCCCTGAGCAGTTTTTAGCCATGTTATCCAATGGGAGGTGGATAACATGGCTAAGAGCATTAGCTCGGTAATGCATGAATATCGCTGAGTTTTCAGCGATATTAATGCATTGCGGTCGTTTTTTATCGTATTTGCGATAAACCTTGATAATAGCAAGGTATATCTGCGATAATTTCTGAAGATGCTTAGCGGTAACAAATTCGTTGCTAAGCATCGTTAGGGATAAATATCGCTTAACTTTGGTAATATGCCCCAACGTCTGTTAACGTTCAATTCGAAGGAAATCAGGAAGTGTTGAAAAACATTGTCTGCGCCATCTTGCCTTTTTTCAAATGCCACACTTTTGTCGTGCACGGCAGTCATTTTAGATGCCTTGAGCAGACCCACTCTCTGCACGCTGTCGATCCTTAGCATGGCTCCCCACCCTCGCAAGCATCTCCCCCAGGCAGTGGTCACCCCCGCTCTCTGTCTTATGCATGGGTAATAAACCACCCCCCATCTGCGCTGCTCTTCACTGAGAATCACACCCTGTGCCCGCCCGACACCTCCCTTTCGCCCTATTCACTACCGCACCCTCTGACACTCCTTTTCCTCTGTGTCCGATTGTCCAGGCCGGTCCTAGGGTATCAGCTAGCCCTGCAGATGTAGTTTATGGCCCCAGCTGTAAAGAATCACCCCTCTTCAAAGGAGTTATAGTAGATCAAGGCCCACACTCGATGAGATCCGTCACAGCAGACGCGTTCCTATTATCTGAAAACCATCCTGTATTGTGATTGGGGAGGGGACCGAGCCTGAAGCGGAAGATTCCAGGGATGACTCTTTGTACATCAAAGTTTTTACAATTATGTGTCACATTAAAAATATATAGCACTCCAACAAAGTAGTAAGATTATAAAACTTTAATAACTTATAAATATATACAAGAAAACAAAAACAGTAATAACATATAAACATTTTTAGGGAAAAACAACGAAGTAGCGGTCGGCTGTGCGAATAGTCCCAACGCAGCACAACGTCCAGATTTCACTGATTTCGGCATCCGGCGTGGGGCGCCGCGGGGGGTGGGTCATCAGTAGCAAACTGTTGTGCGAATAGTTCCAAGGCAGCAGAACGATGGCACCAAGGTGATGTCCAGTAAGTTGCCGCACTGGTTTTGGTATCCTACAATGCTGCTCCGAATAACGGCGTGGGGCGCCCCGGGGGAGGCGGCGTGAACGGGCCTCTCCAGGTGGAGTCTCGTCTGTTGTAGTGGGGCGCCCCTTTACCGTTTCAGTTGCCATTCCGTCCGCTTTTGGTCCACTGTGTCAAAAGCCGCAATTCAGCTGAGTTGCGCCCACTCTTGCGGTGCAGCGATAGGCTGCTGTCACAGGACTCTCAAAATGGCGGCAGGCTGTTTCCTTTTTGGGCCTGGTCCACTGAAATGGCCCTGGGACACCTTGGAAATCGGACGCTTGTCTGCTAGGTCTTGGACCCCATTCTCGAAAGCGTCCCCTCCGCCTTGAGGATTCATCAAAAGTTTTGGGGGCCCCCGACTCCTGCAGGCTTCTGGTGGGGAGCGGCTGCCATGATTGCTCGCGGAATGACTACGACGGAGCCACGAGATGGTGGTGCTTTCATGGTGACGCCAGCTTCAGTCTGAAACATCCAGAAACAAGGTGGGGCTTTCATCGTTTGGGGAAAAAAAAAGTTTTCATCCAATGAAAAGTGTTGTTCTTAGGTCATATGATCAAGCCTTCCATCATTAGGAAACCAAAAGTAAAATGAACCAATGAAAAGTTTTATAAACAAGTCACATGACCTGTTATGCGGCATAGGGTATAAAATGCGGAGAAAATACGTTGGCACGTGAGGCGGCGTCAGTAGCGGACCGATGTGCGAATAGGCCGAAGGCAACACAACGCGCCAAGATCCGGATGGCACCGAGGTGGTGTCCAGCAAGTTGCAGCACTGGTGTGGCCATCCTACAATGCTGAAAGTCGGCGTGGGGCGCCCTGTTGGCCTGTGAGTTCGCGTCAGTAGCGGACCGATGTGCGAATAGGCCGAAGGCAGCACAACGCGCCAAGATCCGGATGGCACCGAGGTGGTGTCTAGCAAGTTGTGGCACTGGTGTGGCCATCCTACAATGGTAAAAGTCGGCGTGGGGCGCCCTGTTGGCCTGTGAGATGGTGTCAGTAGCGGACCGATGTGCGAATGGGGCCAAAGGCAGCGCAACAATATTTTCTGTATGGAAGATACCACTAGGCGTTGAGATGCGAAGATCCGGATGGCACCGAGGTGATGTCTAGCAAGTTGCTGTACTGGTGTGGTCATCCTACAATGCTGAAACTCGGCGTGGGGCGCCCCATTAGCCTGTGAGATGGCGTCAGTAGCGGACCGATGTGTGAATAGGCCGGAACCAGCACAAGGCGCCAAGATCCGGATGGCACCGTGGTGGTTTCATAGTTGAGAGGCACTTCATCTGCAGTGGGGCGCCGAGATCCGGATGGCACCGAGGTGATGTCTAGCAAGTTGCTGTACTGGTGTGGCCATCCTACAATGCTGAAAGTCGGCGTGGGGCGCCCCATTAGCCTGTGAGATGGCGTCAGTAGCGGACCGATGTGCGAATGGGGCCAAAGGCAGCGCAACAATATTTTCTGACTAGAAGACACCACAAGGCGCTGAGATGCCAAGATCCGGATGGCACCGAGGTGGTGTCTAGCAAGTTGCCGCACTGGTGTGGCCATCCTACAATGTTGAAAGTCGGCGTGGGGCGCCCCGTTGGCCTGTGAGATGGCGTCAGTAGCGGACCGATGTGCGAATGGGGCCAAAGGCAGCGCAACAATATTTTCTGAAGAGAAGACACCAAAAGGCGCTGAGATTCCAAGATCCGGATGGCACCGAGGTGGTGTCTAGCAAGCTATGCAGCTGAGTTGCGTGCGCACTTGCGGCGAATAGGTCGAAGGCAGCACAACAATGTTTTCTGAATAGAAGACACCACAAGGTGCTGAGATTCGGTTACCACCGAGGTGATGTCTAGCAAGTTGCCGCACTGGTGTGGCCATCCTACAATACTGCTCCGAATAACGGCGTGGGGTGCCCGAAGGGGGGGGGGAGGCGGCGTGAACGGGCCTTCCTAGGTGGAGGCTCGTCTGCTGTAGTGGGGCGCCCCTTTACCGTTTCAGTTGCCATTCAGCTGAGTTTCGGCTGCTCTTGATGCTACAGCGACAGGCGGCTGCAACAGGACTCTCAAAATGGCGGCTTGTTCTTTGGATTTGGGCCTGGTCTACTAAAATGGCCCTGGGACACTTTAGAACTCGAACGCTCGATTTTTTTTTTTCCTTTCCTGTACATGCAAAAAAAGGTAAATGCCCGGTACGTTACACGCTTCATCTGCCACGATGTACTCTCCAGAGGAACCGAAAAAAAATATAGTTATGGTAACTATACCATGCATCGTCATATGGAGAGGTGGCACCAATTAATTATAGTGCTGCATAAAAGAGAGATTTGGAGGAGAACCCCCGACCTGCCAGTACATTCATCAAAGAAGTGGCACTGACAGCATCAGAGGCAAGGGAAATGGTCCCAAATATTTAGAACTTTGGAAAGATTAAAATGACATGTTTAGATTGTGGCAAATTAATTTCATGTGGACAGATGAGTGTTACTCTAATAAATACAGCATATGAACATCATCATAGTCGATGGTTGGTAGAGACATTTTGACTATATCCTGGACCTGCCCGTCCTCGCCCAAAATGGCGCCGGAATAAATGGGACTCGTAACTCCTTGTTGTGTACTGGTTGCAGAACCTTGAAATCACGAGATACGTATGCAGTTTTGAAGCATATGGCGGGCGGGGACGAGAATTGATTGAATATTTCGACATCCCTATTGATATTAAGTTCTGATGTGTTATTGATTACTGTACTATTGAAAGTTCGAATTAACGTCACCCATGGTACTTGCCCGCAAATGTATATCTAGATAATTTTATTGTAACTGGCCCTGTCGTATTTTAATTATAAAATGTACGTCCACCGATTCCGCAACTGTTAGACACCTTAGTTCTTGCAACCTAATGGCCCGCCCGTTACGTTCCTCTACAGTGTAAATGTCTACTCATCATATACGATTACAGTTTGCTCCGTGGCCGGCCCACGTGGTTATAGGCTCGTATTTGTATAATGAAATTTTCACAATAAAGGTTTTTAAAAGAAAACATGGTAGTAGTATATACATTGGTAAAGTTTTTAATAATAGTCACTGTTTTAGAATCATTAAAAGGCAAGTGAAATAAAGCAGACCAATTACATGAAGGGTAAAAGGTATAATACGCAGGAACGCAGTAAAGATAAATGGTCAAGGGCTGTTGTGTTTTCTACTCCTGCAACATAAAGTGATCGATAAGAATCTCATATTCAGGCGTATCGGCGACTAAGACAGCAGGTCGACCCTCTTTTGCTCAACGGCTCCGTCATGGGACGAAGAAACGCTCTTTTTCTCGAAAAAAGAATATATTTTACTTGAAGGACAGTTGTAAATTTTCCGGGAAAGTACATTAGCCTGGAATATTATAACATATATTTAAGAAAAAATAATGTTCGGAAGTAATAAAAAGCGTAATTTTTAGGTCATATGACCAAGCCTTTCATCATTAGAATAAGAAAAGTAATATGAACCAATGAAAAGTTTTATTAACAAGTCACATGACTTGTTATGCTTACGTTACGCGCTGCGCGTCGCGCCCCGGATGACTTCCGGATGCGCTAACGCGGCGCATCATATGACGCATTACGCGACAACGCAGGTCCAGAATATAGTCAAAATGTCTCCACCAACCAGCGGTCGGAACACAACCCCTTTCAGCAGGCTAAATAGTTCTGTTAAATGACAACAGAAGGGACAGGCAACAAGAACCATCAGTCAAAGAGGGGAGGGCTAGTTCTTCTCTACCGGGTTACATTGGGGCGCTACCGGAACTGATCGAATTAGTAGTCTACAGTGTTTCTGGATGTTTCAGACTGAAGCTGGGGTTAGCATGAGAGCGCCACCATTTCGTAGCTCCGTCGTGGCCATTCCGCAACCAATCATGGCAGCCGCTCTTTATCGTTATTTTGGGCGGGGTGGGTGGCGGAGCCGAGCTGTTTTGCAGCCATCATTGTGTGGAGTTCAGTTCATCTCACTAGTTTTGTATTTGTCATGAGGGGTTGTTCCTAATGTTTCTATTTTAGCGAGGTCAAAAAGAGATCCCATTAGTGGCCTACTGATTTTGCTCGATTCCTTTTCTTTTTTTTACACGATTTTTCGTTATCTGCAAAGACTAAACAGAGTATTGCGACTCTGTGTCTGTTTGTAAATAGAGAATGAACCAAAGAGAACCAATTCTAAAACAGTAAATGCTTGGATAACAATCAATCAAATGGAGAGAGAAGCAGGCACGACGTATTACAACGGGGGCAAAGGCCTGCGTTAACTACCTTTCACTATCTGCAAAGAGAGAGTACTCCTAATAGAAATGAGGGGGGGGGGGCACCATTCAAAGCAGATCAGTGTGCATAAACACGAAAATGTTTTCACTTACCACGTACTTGACATTCGACAGCTTATGATATTTGCTATTAAAAAACCATTGAAATTCACTGAAAAAACCATAGGTTATAGACCATATATAGTTAGGAATTAGCATTTACAAAACCTTGAAAATTCACTGAAAAAAACCATAGGTTATAGACCATATATAGTTAGGAATTAGCATTTAAAAAACCTTATTTTACTCATCAGTGATGTCATTTGAGATGTCATCAGTGATGTCATCAGTGATGTCATTTGAGATGTCATCAGTGATGTCATCAGTGATGTCACTGACCATGTCATGAATGATGTAATATGTGACATCATCAGCAGTGGATTGCGGGTGCGCGATATATAGTTAGTGCAACTAACTATATATGGAATTTCAATGGTTTTGTGTGAGTAAAATAAGGTTTTTTAAATGCTAATTCCTAACTATATATGGTCTATAACCTATGGTTTTTTCAGTGAATTTTCAAGGTTTTGTAAATGCTAATTCCTAACTATATATGGTCTATAACCTATGGTTTTTTCAGTGAATATATATATACATACATACATATAGGTTTCAGGGAAGTTATAGTATATATATATATATATATATATACATATATATATACATATTCACTGAAAAAACCCATAAGTTTTAGGGGTGTTATAGTTAGCTGTAGTTAGCTGGACATTTCACTCGTACAAAACCATTGAAATTCCTTTGTTAACACCTTCGCTGCGGCGGCTATTCTGCCGCAGTGCTAACGGTCGCGGGGGGCGCGTGCGGCTCACCTGCGCAGGTGACAGAACCCTTCCGTCACGGCTCGCGGGTGAGCTGTGCTTGTGACGGAACGGTTCCGTCACGGCCCCGCCCTCTTAATGAAACGCGCCGCGCAAGCGCGCCGAGCGGGCCGTTACGGAACCGTTCCGTCATGGGCACAGCCCACCCGAGGGGTGTGACGGAACGGTTCCGTCAATAGCGTCGAAAGAGTTAAAGTTAGTCCTGCTGGCTATAACTCGCGCGCCCGCAATCCACTGCTGATGATGTCACATATTACATCATTCATGACATGGTCAGTGCCATCACTGATGACATCACTGATGACATCTCAAATCACATCACTGATGACATCAGCCAGTGAAAGTGGTTTGGTTCGTTATTTAAATATGTCTTATATATATAGTAATCTGCATGGAAGAATGAGTGGATACATAAATATAAATATCTGAATGGAGGATTTAGTAGCAGTGTGATTGACTGTTTACTTGACTAATTTATAGTGTCTCACTAAATAGATTGGATAGTGGCTAAACTGTGTGAATATCTGTATAACTTTGACAGTTGTTGTGTAAACTGCTGCATCAGTTGGTTATTAGCTATGTGAAAGTCTATATTAGTTATTGATTAGTTAACTGAGTATTTGTATGGGAGAGTGAATGTGTGTGTGGTTCGGTGAGGTGTTTGTGACTGCCCAAAGATGTGGGAATAGTTGATTCAGTGGGTATCTGAGGTTACGACTGTGGGCCCGATTCACAGAACTAACTTAAGACAAAATCCTAAACTCACTACCATTTTGGTATTCACAGACGGCACTTACTCATTTTGGTATTCACAGAAGGAACTTACTCATTTTGGTATTCACATAAGTTAGGAGTACTAACTTTAGGATTCCTAAATGCCTTCTGTGAATAACGAAAGTCTAAAAGTTAGGATTTTTCTCAGTTTAGGAGTAGTAAAGTTAGGAGTCCTAACTTTAGGACCCCTGAATGCCTTCTGTGAATACCGAAAGTCTAAAAGTTAGGATTTTGCTCAGTTTAGGCGCAGTAAAGTTAGGACTCCTAACTTTAGGACTCCTAAACTGAGAAAAATCCTAACTTTAAGACTTTCGTTATTCACAGAAGGCATTTAGGAGTCCTAAAGTTAGGAGTCCTAACTGCGGTGAATACCGAAATGAGTAAGTGCCTTATGTGAATACCAAAATGAGTAAGTGCCTTCTGTGAATACCAAAATGGTAGTAAGTTTAGGATTTTGTCTTAAGTTACTTCTATGAATCGGGCCCTGTATGTGGAAACAGTTGTTTGGGTGAGTGAATATCTCTATCGGTGTGGTGATGACCAAATATATCTCTCAATGGTACATGTCCAACAAACTAGAAAAATAAAAGGCAGTGTATGTGCCAGTTTTTGTATATAAATAAGTATATATAAGACTCATTGATTGCATGAGTGAGTATATAGATAACTGTATACTTGTAATAGTGATTTCATAACACACTAAGTATGAGTTACTATCTATATGAATAAATAAAGTGCTATTTGTATAAGTGTGTAGCTGAGTAAATGTAAATATGATACATTGTTTGCAAAAGTGAGTAGAATGACTGCATAAGTGAATAGGATGTGTGCTAGTGTGTTCTGTCGATATAGGTGTATAAGTATATTTGATAGTGTTCTATTGATCTTTGTTAGGATGTATGAGTGAATCTATAAGTAACTGATTAGATGTGTGTGTTGATATAGTAATCACTGAGTGGGTTTTTAGAAACTTATATTGCTGTGTCAATGGATTCAAATATGTTACTCTTTATTTTACAGTGAGTGATGAAAGGGTATACTAGTGTATGATAAGATGTATCTAATTGTGACGTGGATGATGTCATCAGTGATGTCATCACTGATGTCATTTGAGATGTCATCAGTGATGTCACTGATCATGTCATGAATGATGTAATATGTGACATCATCAGCAGTGGATTGCGGGCGAGCGAGTTATAGTTAGCAGAACTAACTATAACGAAGGAATTTCAATGGTTTTGTACGAGTGAAATGTCCAGCTAACTAGAACACCCCTAAAACCTATGGTTTTTTCAGTGCATTTCTAAGGTTTTTAAATGCTAAATCCTAACTATAACATGTCTAAAACCTATGTTTTTTTCGAGTGAATTTCAAAGGTTTTGTAAATGACAATTCTTAAATGTATTAATTGTTATATTATTTTTTTCATACTGATTTACTACACTTTTTTAAACTATTTATTTTTAGATATTGTATTTTTTAAATTACATTATAATCACATTATACATTACATTACAAAATATACTTTCTCAGAACGAATTACTTTAGTTTAAATACTTTGCAAATAGGCAATAGACTTCTAAGTACAGTAGTTACAGTTGTTGCAATGGGCAACAATTTCAAACACAATGCAATATTGAGCTCAATCGGAATTTCTAGTTAAATGCAATTAGTTACTTTATGGATTACTTTTGTAACCACAAGACTGGATCCTACATTAAGTCCTGGGACATCTACTGTAAACAGTTCAGTAAAATCGTTTTGGTTACAGTAGTGATTTTTAAGGAATATTATTGTATTTTAAAAGTTGACACTTAGAAACTTTTTCACATAGAATCACCAATGTTATCCTATGGGAGAAAATTCACTTAGCAAGTAAGTAGTGTTATCGTTACTTTTTCTTACTCAGTGGTGGATCCTGAATCTAGCACTGGTGCATTTCCTGTAAACAGTTAAAGAATGTGTTTAAGTTATACAGGCAATTTTTAAGAAATATTTGTAGTTTGTGAAAATCGACGCTTAGAAACTTTTCTTGTGAAAACCAAACAATGGATTCCTACGGAAAGAAATACAAGTTACTGGTAAGTACGCTTAGAATTAATTTTCAAGGTCAGTGCTGGGCTAAAAGATGCAGCACTGGGTTCTCTCTTATAACAGGTGAGTAAATCGGAATTTGTTGTTCGAATTATTTTAGGTGAATTTTTTAAAGTACGAAAACTCCACACTTAGAAGAATTTCCAAGTGAAACCAGTCAATGTTAGCCTATGGAAGGAAATTAAAGTTACTGGTAAGTACGGTTAGAATTACTTTTCAGGATCAGTACTGGGCTCAAAGATACAGCACTGAAGTATCTCCTGATAACAGTTGAGTACATCGGAATTCGTAGTTCGGCTGATTTTAGAGGGTCCCTAGCGTCAAAGTAGCCCACCAGGTACCTCCAATAAGTGCCACAGAGCTGTGTTGCAGAGAGGTGTAACAAGGGACGTGGCCTCTCAACACCTAACTGCAACGCAGCTCCCTGGCGCATACTGGAGATATCTATTGGGCTATTTGGCCCTCAGGGACCCTCAGTATTGAAAGAGAATTAATTCCCCAACTTAAAACCCGCAATGGGGTACAGTGGTGAAAGATGGGGACGTGGCCTGAGGTGACGTATCTGCAAACACGTCCTGTGGCGCGTTGTAAGCTAGAGAATTAATTCCTTCTCAATCCTGTGGGTCTCTGGGGGCCAACTAGTCCACCAGGTACCTCTAGATGTTCAGAGATGTGACAACCAACTGTGTATAAGGGAAGGAACTCGAATATCAACAATAAAGTATTTATTTTAATAATCGAATAAATAAAAAAAAACAAATAGCACCTTTTAAAAAAAATAAGGATATTAGGGGTTTTGGATGGGGAAGTGTATAAAAATTGTGGACAGAAACTGTACACAGTAACCAATAAATATACTTGTTTTAAAAAATAAATACAAAGATATTTATTATAATACTCGTATAATAAAAGAGAGAAAGAATTAAAAGAAAAAGAAAGAGCGAATACATATGAGGATATAAAACGAAACTAAAACTGTTTAACAAGTTTCACTTTTACAAAAACACGTGCACAAGTTAAACAGTGGAAATGTGAGCACGTGTCAACTGAAAAACGTGACAAAAAAATGGGAGGAGCACTAAATTGGTTCCATAGTGACTTCAATAACCAAAAAGTATATAAACCACACCCGTAAGATGATTACTTTAGTTTCTGTGATTTAATTACGGGTGACCAAACTACGAGCAAGATAAAGATTACGATAGTCGGATTCATCTTTAGTTTATAGTCCATTTCCTCAGAGGGAACATATAGTTAATGTATATATTGTAATATATAAAACATCATGCTCCCTCCAGAGGAGTTGGATGTATGTCGACGCAAGGAGGAAACAATTTTACAGAGAGGTAAATTAACAGTATAAGTTTATGCTTTATATATTTTTCTAATGCAAGTATACTAATATAATTTCTAAATGTAGTGTGTAAAAGTATAATTGTACTTTAGAAACGAAATGACGTAAGAACAGTCCATGTATTATCGTCGCGAATTGAAAATACTACAAAGACGCAGAAAAAAGAAGGTTTGAAATATGTACAAATCAAAATAAAAGATCAAGTAATTCTCTTTTTCTTCTATAGTGAACATTGGTTTATCAGTATGTATATTGTGTAGTATTGTGAACTATTTTCACTCATGAAGAACTGGAGGTTTATCGTTGCAAGAAGTAAACATGTAAGAAAATATAAATGTCAATGTTTTCATAAAGACTAATAGAAAAGAAATTAACAAAAAACAAAAAAGAAAGATGAAGTAGTGAGGGAGTGTTTGTAGTAGCACATCTATTCTACTTTATCTGAAAGTAAATCATGCCCTCTTATATTAATAAGAATTTGGGGCAACACTTTAAAAAAGATTTGAATAGTAAATAGTGTTTGCAGAGAAAAAAGGGAGTGTGTGCATATTTATATAGCGCAAAGTTGACCTAAAACTATATCAGCAATTTACATGAGCACCGTATTTACAGTACATTTTCAGGCAGGTGTAGATTACGTCATTTCTCTTCAATAACAGGATGTGGACGCGACTCAGAGGCTCGAACACTGATTTCAGCACCAAGTTCGACAGTGTACCTGAACGACCACATACGTATACATATTAGCTGCCCTTCATGTGCCAAAAACTACATTCTAAAGCTTTCATAGCCCTGTATTACTACAGCTACAACACTCCACTGAATGTACAACAAACATTCATATTCGCAGGAATACGTCATGTCCACCATCTTTTATGTGTGCAACTATGGATGAATATAGGGTCAATGATACACCCTACCTTCCATGTTGGCCATGCTGTGGTACATTACAGATATAATGACACATTTGTGTTTAAGACCCGGGTGACGTCAGCACTACAACACAGACACCCAAATCAGTTGATTTCTCATATAGCTCACGACGGAACCATGCCCATAGCTCCGGTATCATGGTTCACAGCCTCGCGCAGCACTCGCATGCGTTAATTCAGCCCCCTCCGCTTACGCTTCCAGGAAACCACAACAAATTTAATGAAACTTTCCTAACGCTAAAGCGACGATAATTTTAACGTTGTCCTTGTAAATATACCCCTAATATCGCGAGAAATACAGCGAAAATTCATGTTCACAACTAAAAACCTGGTTGATACAAGACTGTGCACTTAACATATCAATCCACCTCGCATATTAAACATGTTTAAGTCTACTTCAGAACACATGTTAGGATCCTACATAAACCGCAATTAGCGAGAGTTTTCCTATCGGTCTTCAAATCCAGGGCCGCCTTGTAAATACAACGCTGTTGTCATACCTCCCTCTTCCTTTTTATATTCTCATAGAAACCCCTACCTTCCCACTGAGAACACCTAAATTGCAACTCATTGGAGATACGAGGCGACCCCTTAGCAAACTGGCTGCTAACATGCATTAATGCATCTTTGCATCCCCTAGTAAATAGGGTGATAACATTTTCACCGCATTTTTTTTTTAAATTGCAGCAAAATGGCACTTGTTAATATGCCCTCAAGTTTGCTATGACACAGCGAGAACCTCGACTCCCGCCCTGCCATAGCAAACAGCAGTGTCCCGCTCCTGTGGGGTGGTGTTCCCCAAGGCTTTCCACTGCTCCAGAATGGAGAACACGCGGCCCCCCTCCCAAAATATAAAAAGCCCCGGAGGGTGGTAATCCCCGGGGCTTAGATAGGCCTTTGATCTCCCTCACCCAGTTATTTTGTAGCACCGAGGAATGGCGGTCCCCTGGCTACAGGGCCCCTGTAGTATTCAACATTCTAAACTACACACATCCTGGCTGAGCAGCATACTACTATGTAAAGAGGGTTCCACACAATTTGGTTGTAGATAAATGAGTTGAATTTAATCAGTGCACATGAAGAGACCTCCAGCTCCTTCTACAGCTTCTTCTTACTGGCACAACCTCAAGAGATAACATTCTAAACACCTAGCAACTAACAGAGAGTTCTATTCAGCATAGATCCCAACATATCTCCCCCATTACAAATAATAAAAGAAATACAACATGAATAATAGCAATGTAATTACACGCCTAAGAAGATGTAAATAAAATTTAAAAGATCAACAATGCATGAAGATCAATAATGTATGAAGATTAATAATGCATGAAAGGTAAAATTACATTAAGGAGTTGAACATCTCGCAACATTAGCACAGCTCCAAGCAGAACCATCTGACAATATAAGAACATTTCTTTTGACACATTTAATTTGCTTGGGTTGAGAGAATTTACTGTCACCTTTAACTACAATTCCACCCTTCCTTGTTACAACCCAATCACCCACTTTGAAGTCATTCTCACGTATTCTTCTTCTTAAGTTATACAACAAAGCAGAATTAACTTGTTGTTTATCAACACCACACTTCACTCTCCTACGATCGACCCATATACACTCCGTATTTCTTAACCAACCTGGAACTTCTTTCACACCTGGTTCACGACCTTTAAGAGAAACAAACGGTGAAACACCAGTAACAGAGTGTGGAGTAACTCTGTAAGACCACATCATTTTTTTTAATTCATCAGACCACGTCAAACCATTAGCAAGAGATAATTGAATATTTTCCATTAGCAATTTGTTCACCCTTTCTACTAATCCGTTAGCCTGTGGTCTAAACAACGCAACCTTTTCATGACAAACACCCATTCTATCCAGGAATTCCTTCATCTCTCTAGAAACTAATTGCACACCGTTATCCGACACTAAAGTTTTCGGAATTCCTTCGTTCAAGAACGTTCTCTCCAAAAACCCAATCACTCTCCTAGTGTCAATAAACTCAGTAGATTCTACTACAAACCATTTCGAATGATAATCTACAAGTACCATCAAAAATCTGTTACGCATTCCCAGTTTATGGATTGGACCCAAAAAATCTATAGCTAATTTCTCCCAAGGACGTTCTGGAAACTCAACACAATGGAGGGGAGGTTCTCTAACCACTATGGTCTTGTCACTACTTGCACAAGCATAACAATTTTTCACAATATCATCAATCTCCCCCTCCATACCTGGCCACCAGTAGGATTCTCGAATTCTCCTCTTTGTCATATTACGACCTAAATGGCCTTCGTGTGCTAGACCCATAATTTTAGATCTGAGACTGCATGGTGGAACCAAACTATTTCTTCGCCATAATTTTCCATCTGCAACACTCAATTCCCCTTCAACATGATAAAAGTTTTTCAACCGGACATCGCCATCAAATTCTTTAGACCAACCTCTAGTTACATTTTCCATTACTGTCTTCAATAATTGGTCATCACTCATAGCACTTTCCCATTCAATTTTGTCGAATGCCAAAATCTCATTGCAACTGGTATTAAATTCATCATTTTCAAACCCTTCAGATACTATCGGCATCCTGGACAAATAATCTGCAACTACATTCTTCTCACCTTTGACATATTCCATGTCAAAATTGTATTCTAGAACTGATAATATCCACTTTGATATTCTAGGAGTTACATTCCCTTCCAGGCCTCTACCACCTTTGAATAAATGCACTAGGGGCTTATGATCTGTTCTTACTCTAAAAGGTAAACCCCACAGAAAATACCTGAAATGCTTGATACCCCAAGTACAAGCGAGAGCTTCCCTCTCAATTACAGAATAAGAAATTTCTGCTCCTTGAAGCCTCCGAGAAGCGAATCCAATAATTTTTTCAACACCATCAGAGATTTGAGACAATACTGCTCCTAGCCCCACACTACTTGCATCCGTGGTAACTAAAGTCTTGGCCCGAACATCAAAATGACCTAAGGTTGGTGCATGTAGAATTCCCTCTTTCACACTCTTAAATGCCTCCTCACATTCTTCACTCCATTTGAACATAACACCATTCTTCATTAGCAATCTTAAAGGTTCTACAACGTTAGCGAAACTTTTAATACATTTTGAACAATATTCCGCTAAGCCTAAAAAAGACCTAAGCTGATCTTTACAAGTTGGTGTAGGAGCATTATTGATCGCAGAAATAATGCTTTTTTTTGGTTTGATTCCAAGGCCTGAAATTTCATGACCCAAATAAGTCACACAATCACGCTTTAGTTGGCATTTCTCTTTCTTTATAGTCAACCCATTCTTACTCATTCGTACCAACACTTCCGTCAAAACCTTATCATGGTGTTTACAATCTTTGCCAACAACCAACACGTCATCTTGGAAACACAAGACATTCTCTAGACCTGCCAAAACCTTTTGCATCATTCTTTGAAATACTGCTGAAGCAGATGCTAGGCCAAAAGGCATTCTGCAATATCTAAATGCTCCTAGGGGAGTTACAAAAGAGGTGAGGTGACGTGATTCCTCGCTCAAATTTATTTGGTGATATGCAGCCGACATGTCGATCACACTAAAAATCACTCCCCCACCCATTGCACTCAACATTTCAGAAATGTTGGGTAAAGGTTGTCTGTCTACCCAAATATTCCTATTCAAGTCTCGTAGGTCCACACACAAACGAATATTCTCCCCCCCATCCTTTGGCGCGACCACAATGGGTGCGAGCCATTCCGAGGCTTCAATAGGTTCAATTATTTTCAACTTCAATAATTTATCTAGTTCATCTTTAAGGGGAGCTCTCATCAAATGTGGAACATTTCTAACTTTGTGAACTACAGGCACTGCATTTTTCTTTAAAATTATTTTGTGCGAAAACTCCTTTAATTTGCCTAGTTTATCTGTAAAGACATCAGGGAATTTCTTCATAATATCAATTTCAAAACCATCAACATTGAGAACAGTAAAAGAAGATACTGGTTCAAGAGCATTGGGATTTAACACTATGCCTAAATCTTTTTGGTGACGCCAGCCAAGCAAATTAGATCCTTGCTTGGTCAAGTAAACTCTTCCAAACACTTTCTTAGTAGAAAAAGTTATTACCATCCATTTCAATCCTAAAATGTCTATGGTCTTGCCACCATATCCCACAGCTTTGATGTCCGGAGATTTCCAAGAGGACAAATCACTATCATTCGCCCAAACGCTCATGTACATGTCTTTAGATAATAATGTGTAAAGACTTCCTGAATCGTTTAACATTTCGACGTCCTTAGATCCAGGATGTTTAGGATCTCTGCAATCGAAACTGATTAGACTATGTGGTTTTTCTAACTTATCTGTACTTTCATTAGGAACATCAATCAAACACACAGGATGCTGAGGATGTTTCTCATCCACTCCATCAATGCACATCATGAATTCTTGAACATTTTCACAATAGTCATCAATTTCACTGACAGATTGGGTTTTCATGTTACAAACTTTGGCCAAATGTCCCCTTTTTCCACAGTTTCTACAAATGGCATTTCTCGCCATACAACGTGTGCTAGAGGCTATGTGTCCAGGAGCCCCGCACCTATAACATTTTATTTGGCGAAAACTTCCCTGTTGTGCAGAATTTACAGGATTAGGACGAAAATTGTCAGCAGATTTACCAGCAGATTTGAAATCTAATTTCCCTAGGGGTTTGACAATCTTTGTTTCATTGACACTAGTTTGAACAAGGGAAGACTTCTCATTATTCTCTGATTGCTTTGTAGAGTTTTCCTTGGGTATTACTAAATTAGTGCATTTATCCATTTATTTTATCCACAAGTCAGTGTTTTCAAGTCCTTTAGCAATTTGAATTGCTTCTTCTAAAGTGCAGTCTTTTATAAGTAACTTTTCTCTGACCCTCTTATTATTGGTGCATCTTACTATTTGGTCACGAATTAAAGAATCATTCAAATTTTCGAATTGACAATTGATAGATAGGCCCCTTAAAGCTGCTACATAGCTTGCTATATCTTCTTCATTCCTTTGTGCACGACAAAAGAATTTATGCCTTTCTAGTACAGTATTAATTTTAGCCATGAATCTTTTCTCAAGCATTTGCATACTCATCTCATAAACATTGTTGGGTTGCCCATTTCCAATGCCCAAAGAGATTTCAGGCAAATTTTCGTAAAGTCTTCTACCTTCTACTCCCAAATTGTGGAGTAAAATTGCTTGCCTGCGAATTGGCCCAAACTTATCTGCACCAGTAGCAAGAATGTACGTTAAAAACAATTTCTTCCACTCTTTCCACGGTATTACAGGCTCGCCGGGAGTGGGAAGAAAAGCAGGAGGAGTGGCAAAAGCTTGTTCAGCCATATTAAGGTGTAAGCGTAAGGTTTCGCTAGAAAGCTGTACTCAGAAAGCTAACCCCCGTGTTTTAATTGTAATGTAGTAAAGTTTATTTTAGTAACAAGGTACAGCTCTTCTCTTTTACTTTTCCATGTTTATCCTTTTTTGTTGTCTGATTAAGTGTGCCTTTACCTTTTCTCGTTTACCCTTCTTTGTTGTCTGATCACGGACGTCTCTCTCCCCAATGCGGAAACACTTTGTCCTGAAAGCGCAACGGGAAAAGAGCTCCGGTCGCTAGGTAACGAGGAAACAAAGATGGTCGCAAGGTTAGGGGTCACGCAGCGCGACGGCGTGGTGACGTCATAGTTCAAGGAAAGACGATGAGGCAGCTTCAAGACGCCATATTCCAGGACGAATGGATAAAGATGCCAAGTTCCAAAGAGAAGTGTCACGATGCAAAGGAGCGTGACGGTAAGCGCGCTACAGTTTAAAATTATTTGAAGAATGCGCTTTGAAAGGGGGGCAGGATTTGGATATATTTTTTGAAGAAAAAATCAAGCACTCACTTGAGGGCAGCGAAGGAACACTAGGAGTTGAACATCTCGCAACATTACCACAGCTCCAAGCAGAACCATCTGACAATATAAGAACATTTCTTTTGACACATTTAATTTGCTTGGGTTGAGAGAATTTACTGTCACCTTTAACTACAATTCCACCCTTCCTTGTTACAACCCAATCACCCACTTTGAAGTCATTCTCACGTATTCTTCTTCTTCTCTTCTTTGGATATATTTTTTGAAGAAAAAATCAAGCACTCACTTGAGGGCAGCGAAGGAACACTAGGTAGGAAATCCAGTAATAGTCCACATCCATATTAGAAGGAGGAAATGTATACTGCCAGCTCCAGGCAGTACCATCCAGGGATGAAGGTCCAAAATACTCTGTCCCCTGACAGAGCTTCTCCACCTCGTCGCCAATGTAAAGAGGGTTCCACACAATTTGGTTGTAGATAAATGAGTTGAATGTAATCAGTGCACATGAAGAGACCTCCAGCTCCTTCTACAGCTTCTTCTTACTGGCACAACCTCAAGAGATAACATTCTAAACACCTAGAAACTAACAGAGAGTTCTATTCAGCATAGATCCCAACATACTGCCCCTCTGGACCACCATCAAATGTAATATTTTAGACCCTGAGATTTGACCATCCCAGGTAGCTAATTTTTAAACAAGCACAGGAGCCCGCGCTTTTTTTTTTTTTTTACGGCTGGTCCAAGGACCCAGTGCACGTTTCTCAGTTTAAAAAGAAAAAAAAATAACAATTGGGGGGGCCCTAGGGATCCCTGAGGGACCCCCTGAGCAGGTCTAGAGGGTCAAAATATTTCTTACCTGCCCCCTTTATACATTTTGAACACTTGTTCCGCAAATTTCTAGACCCTCGCTTCTACCGAGGCACAAAATGGCTGCCAACACTTCCTGGTTTCGAATGTTGACAACCACTTGACAGCCAATTAGCATTCAGCATGTGATCGGGACGGTGTGCTTAGTGTGCACGCAAGATACGCGCATCCACCGAGGCCAGAGATATATATGTACTTTTACTCGTAATTTTCTCAGAAACTACTGAACGTATTTACACCATTTAAGCAAAATGCATGAGTCTGAACCGAGGACTACCTCTTTGCCAAATTTAGTATAATTCCGTTCAACCGTTCGGGCTGTAGCCGCAATGAACGGTTCCTATGGAAAATTGCCTGGGGAAAACATGTTTTGGGACCCCCCTTTTTTCTCTGCCCCCGCTTCAAAGGCAATATTTTAGACCACAGGATTGGTCCTTCCCAAGTAGCTAATTTTTAAACAAGCACAGGAGCCCGCGCATCGTTTTTATTTTTATGGAGGATCCATGCACCCAGCGCACATTTCTCCGTTTTTTATTTTTTATTTTTAAATCTTTTTTGGGCCTTAGGGGTTCTTGTTGGACCCCCTAAACAGGTCTAGAGGGTCAATATATTTCTTACCTACCCCCTTTATAGGTTTTAAACACATGTTCCACTAATTTCTAGATCCTCGTTTCTACCGAGGCACAAAATGGCTGCCAACACTTCCTGGTTTCAAATGTTGACAACCACTTCACAGCCAATCAGCATTCTGCGCGTGATCGGGAAGGTGAGCTTATAATCCGCCGCACATTCCACCGAGGCCATAGATATATCCGTAATTCCTCGCAACAAAAGACAGCTTAAGCGCGGAATCACAGGAGTGAACCAACTTGTTGTGCTAGCATTATTTTATTTTCCTTAACAAGTCAAGACGCGTTTCGGCCGTCCAAGCGGCCTTGATCACCACGGTGTGGATAGCACTGTGCTAATCCTATGCTTAAAAACTTTGATAGAAAAGCAGACATTTGAGGTGAGAAATTTAGAGTGTCACTGGTGTTGAGGGTGCTCTAAACAGGAGCTGCCTTCTACCTAAACTTGGGAACTACCCAGAGTTCTCTACTTCTTTTTTGCATAATTTATGCGTCACTCTTTGCCTGCAAGGGAATATTTTTTTACTTATACTGGGTGCTCCATTGTGTCTGGTCAAAGCTAAACATCTCTGAAGAGCTGTAATGACAGCGCAACACATGTCAGGGGTTGCTTTTATTCATTTTAGGTTGGCTTGGATGGCATTTTACCAATCCAAAGCTGTAATATTGTGCCTGGAGTGGTAAATGGCTTTTGTCATTTTACAGCTCGGCATGGATAGCACTGTGCTGATCCTATGCTTAAAGACTTTGCTGTACAAATGGCAAAAGACTTTGTCCATTTCTATCTCGGTGTGGATAGCACTGTGCTAATCCTATGCTTAAAAATTTTGATAGAAAAGCAGACATTTGAGGTGAGCAAATTTAGAGTGTCGCTGGTGTTGAGGGTGCTCTAAACAGGAGCTGCCTTCCACCTAAACTTGGGAACTACCCAGAGTTTTCTCCTTCTTTTTTGCATTTATATATATATATGTATATATATATATATATATAT
Source organism: Lissotriton helveticus (assembly GCF_964261635.1). Classification (NCBI taxonomy): domain Eukaryota; kingdom Metazoa; phylum Chordata; class Amphibia; order Caudata; family Salamandridae; genus Lissotriton; species Lissotriton helveticus. The sequence goes on along the minus strand of NC_136061.1, from coordinate 598,257,278 downwards.
ATATATATATATATATATATATATATATATATATATATATATATATATATATATATATATATTACCTACTGGCGGTCGCCAGTAGGTATATATAGTTAGGATTTTTTCTCTATGGGATTTTTGAAAATTCTATGTCTAATAACTTTGGCGTTTGTGGACGGAATTGGCTGAAATTTTCAGGAAAATGGAACATTTTGTTTCTGAGCAGCCACTGAAAATTCGGGGGGGGTTTGTCAAGGGGGGGCTGAGAAAAAAGGGGGGTCCCAAAACGTGTTTTTCCCATGTTAATTTCCATAGGGCGGTTGGCCTCACTTTTAGCCCGAACGGCTGAATGGATTGCACGAAACTTGGCAAAATTGTAGGGACTGTTAGCCCGATGTGCCTTTGCTAGGTCTCAAGATATGTGCTCCAGTGGATTTTGAGAAATTAACGTTAAAAAAAAGATATATATCTGTAAGCGCGCTCCGGGCAGCGCCCCGGTTCGCGTACCTGACGCGTAACGGAACTTCGCGAAGCGAAGCTGATTGGCTCTCCGGTGTCTGTCAACATTCTAAACAGTCCGGAGCGGCCGCCATCTTGTCTCTCGGTAGGATCGAGAGACAAGATGTGGTGAAAAACGAAGGGGGGAATGAAGGAAAGGGGGCAAGGTAGACCCCTCCTGACCCCCTAGGATTGATGAGGGGGATATTAAAGTGCCCCGCGGGGCAAAAAATAAAAAAATAAAAATTTTCGCAGTAGAGGCGCGTCCCGGTACGCGAACCGGGCAGCTCACCGGGCAGCTCACCGGGCAGCTAACCGGGCAGCTAACCGGCAGCGTAGCTGTCAACATTGTAAACAGTCCGGAGCGGCCGCCATCTTGTTTCTCGGTAGGTTCGAGAGACAAGATGTGGTGAAAAACGAAGGGGGAAATGAAGGAAAGGGGGCAAGGTAAACCCCTCCAGACCCCCTAGGATTGATGAGGAGGATATTAAAGTCCCCCGCGGGGCAAAAAACAAAAAAATTGCGATTTTTCGCGTTAGAGGCGCTTCCCGGTACGCGAACCGGGCAGCTAACCGGCAGCGTAACGGGAGTCCGCCATCTTGTGTTTTTGGAGCGTCCGGTTCGCGTACCGGGTAGCGTCCCGGTAAGCGTAACAAGAGAAACAGTAAAAAAAAAAAAAATGGAATAGATTATCAAGAAAACTTTGAAAAATTGTAGGGACTGTTTGTTTGATGTGCCTTTGCAAGGCCTCAAGATATGTGCACGTGTGGATTTTGTCTAATTAAGGTTAAAAAAGATATATATATCTGTAAGCGTGCTCCGGCGCGCTTACGTTACGGGTTTTGTTTGCGCTGCAGAGCCGATACGTCACGGTTATGCGACGTGTCATGAGGCGTCTCACGTGGCTACGTGATACGTCACGTAAAAAAGAATATATTTTACAGATATAGATATTAGCTTTTAAAAAACCAATGAACTTCACTGAAAAAACCATAGGTTATAGACCATATATAGTTAGGAATTAGCATTTACAAAACCTTGAAAATTCACTGAAAAAACCATAGGTTATAGACCATATATAGTTAGGAATTAGCATTTAAAAAACCTTTTTTTACTCACACAAAACCATTGAAATTCCATATATAGTTAGTTGTACTAACTATATATCGCGCACCCGCAATCCACTGCTGATCATGTCACATATTACATCATTCATGACATGGTCAGTGACATCACTGATGACATCACTGATGACATCTCAAATGACATCACTGATGACATCACTGATGACATCTCAAATGACATCACTGATGACATCTCAAATGACATCACTGATGACATCACTGATGACATCTCAAATGACATCACTGATGACATCACTGATGACATCTCATTTGACATTACTGATCACATCACTGATGACATCATTCATGTGATAATACGATGAACCTCTTCAGACTCTAATATAACCTTAGATACACTCAGTGTAAACAGACACTCACAGACTGTCACTCATCCATGGAGTTATTCACACACTTAGTCAGTCATGCAAAGAATCAATCACACCTCCATTTCCTCAACTATACAGTTATACACACCTTACCTATTCAAACATATACTAACACATATTTACTGTCTTTTACAATGCCTGATACAAGTACACAATGATCCATACAGCCACTCACACATTCACTGGCTCTTATGCACAGTTATTTATATATGTCAAATGTCACATGTACTGTGTTTTACATATGTACTTACTTTGACATGTAGAACTGAGATATCCATTCACTCACCAATGCACTCAGTCAACCGCCCATACAGGTGTTTCCACATGCACTTTTGAACCCATACATCTAGTGAATCAACTGCTCACACATCTATGCACAGAGTCATACACATCCCAGCCACCCACACACACACACACACTCAGTCTCCCATACAAATACTTGGGCAACCAATTAATAACCCATATACTTACTCATATAGCTACTGATCAACACATGCAGCAGTTTACAGAACAACAGACATAATGATGCACAAATTAAGACAGTTTAGTCACTAACTCATGCACTCAGTGACACACATTTATTCACTCACTCATACAGTCAATCATGCACCTAATAAATCCTTCATCCAGACACTTATACCTCCACTCATTCTTCAATATGTAAGACATATTTTAACTTTACAGAAACATACAGTCACTGGATGTAGTCATCAGTGATGTCATCAGTGATGTCATTTGAGATGTCATCAGTGATGTCATCAGTGATGTCATTTGAGATGTCATCAGTGATGTCATTTGAGATGTCATCAGTGATGTCATCAGTGATGTCATTTGAGATGTCATCAGTGATGTCATCAGTGATGTCACTGACCATGTCATGAATGATGTTATATGTGACATGATCAGCAGTGGATTGCGGGTGCGCGATATATAGTTAGTACAACTAACTATATATGGAATTTCAATGGTTTTGTGTGAGTAAAAAAAGGTTTTTTAAATGCTAATTCCTAACTATATATGGTCTATAACCTATGGTTTTTTCAGTGAATTTTCAAGGTTTTGTAAATGCTAATTCCTAACTATATATGGTCTATAACCTATGGTTTTTTCAGTGAATATATATATATATATCCAAGAAAGAAGTGACTCAAACAGATAGATTCACCAAAGAACAAAAATATATTTCCACTACAACGTTTCAGCTTCCCCCTTCCTCAGGTAGTTTCAAGATGGTGAGCTCAGTGGCTGCACAGATGACAAGGCTGAATTTTCAAAAAGCATCATGAGTGAAGATTCCATTTGGAATGTGGAATCAATGCAGTCCTGAGAGTTCTTGAGATATGCAGTAATCAGGTTGTATTGTCAGTAATGTTCAGTCCATCTGGATGTAATGATTTTAAACTAAACTAAAATTACCCTTGTCACCCAAAAACTCATACCCATCCTAAAAATGCTCCTCCCACCCAGACACGTATTCCCTCTCTAAACCCTTAACTGGCAGTAGGTAGTTATAGTTAGGATGTAGTGTCCCTAGGAAGAGAACTTTTTCATTTGCCAATAACTTTGGCGTCAGTTTCCAAAACTAGTATAACACTCACTCCAGCTGCTGTCTTGAAAGTTTCATAGTGATCTGTGAAGCGAGGGCCAAGAAAAGTGGGGAGGGGGGTCCCAACACGTGTTTTTCCCATGTTAATTCCTATAGACATTTTAGACACAACTACAGCCCAAAATGCTGAACGGAATTACACCAAATTTGGCAGAAAGGTAGGTGTTGGTCCAGAGAGCATCCTTTTGGCATGAATCCTCTCAGTAGTTTTTGAAATATTAAGGAAAATCCAATTTTGTATATAGTGGGATGCAAAGGATGTGCGAACCATACCGATCTTGTTCTGAGATCTGATTGGCTGCCAATACTTCAGTCTGAGTGATCAAAAGGTAGGGAGGAAGAATAAATGTCCATTTACTTCCCCAGGTTTAGTATACAGGTTATCAAATGTGAAAATGGACACTAGTTACAAATCTAAACCATTGGGTAAAGATACTATGGTACCCTCAAAAAACTCAATGTTTTTACGGTTTTGCGGTGTATATCTATTCTCCGCCCCACATTGTAGTTTGTGGCAGTTATCATTGGGTACCATCGTTTGTGCTTTGTGCCCGCCTCATCCAGAGGCTCCTCTGGTCTAGCTTGCAGTGTCCAGAGATGGTTTTAAGGGTACCCCCACCAAGAAAGGGTAAAAATAGTGAAAAGTGAAATTTAAAAATATAGAACTCTACCCCGAAAGAACTTTAATAAATGGTATGAGTCTATAGTGATAAAACATAGAAGGTACTTGTAAGAGATCAAGTTACTGGATCTCTAAGTATTATAAGAGTTTTGTCGACATGTTTCAGCCCCCCTTGGCTCGAACGAGTCTATGGGGCTTTCGTCAGGACTTACACGTATACATACAAACATATAGCGGTGGCATGTACTTACACAATTAGTGTAGTAACTTATTTGGTTCACTGCCTTATTGTAGGCTGTCACTGCTCAATCACCCTCTGTTGCGCTGTGAATAGGGAGAGACAGAAGGAAAATACAGACAAGAAGAACCATTCATACAATTTGCATAGTTATTTTCTGTATTATGTGGGGGGTAAAGAAAGAACTTATCTTCCATTATGTAGGTATCTCAATTAGGATTGCCTGTTATGTATATAAAAATTGTTACTAACAAATGGGTAGAAGGTTGTATGGGGGCAGAGGACTAAAGTTACTGAAAGCGGTATATCTTATAGTCATAGTGAAGTTGCTTGTAGTCTAAAAATTGATCATAGCGAGTGTTATCATTAACACAGTGAATTATTATCTCTCCGGTATCTTTTCTCTAAGGAGCAAACTGTGCGCACAATGTTTTCAAGGTGTATAGTTATTTACGCAATACTAGGTGGTCAACTGCGCGCTACTTCTTTGACTATGCACATGTTTTTGACTGGGAACAAAAACTGTGAATGTGTCTCGCTAGCTACGTTGTTCTAGGGGGTTAGAACGTTAATCCTCAACGTGCTGCGAGAAAACTAGCAAATAGTCAGACAAATGTTTACTTTCATGCCTGTGGACAGGATATGTCTTACCTTGTAGTGATTGTCAATTCGTATCATCAGGGGGTTCCAGCTTCCTTGAAGCTCAGAGCTAAAGGAAAGCGGAACTGAATTTAGCAAAAAGACTGGTGCCGTCTTACCGCGTAGGCAAAGTGTTGGAGTCTGCAACGCCCAGACGCCATTACCCGCGTGGGTTCCAATTTTACCGCTTGTGCTGACTCTGCCCCTGGATAGGGAGGGGTCTCGTGTGTTCGTTTTTTAAAGGGCTTCCAATTCAATTTTGATAGGTAGCTTTATTGTCCTCATGCAGGCAACACAAAAAGACACTCGATACTCCAGGGCAGATAGGGATTAAATGTAACCGGACGAGCGATGGGACTTGGGTCATTAATTGTTCATACCATCGGCAAATCAGATTATAGTTCTATAACTCTAGAAACCCCGATGTGACCATTTCACTTGAATAGGTGTAGAACATTTCGTTTCTTGAGACATTTCGCTCTTTTGCTATGTGTTGGATCGTTTCATATTCCTTTACATGTGAGGATATTCAGAGTTCTCATTATAAGATCATATTGGGGTCATTCGACTATCACTTGGACACACTCTTTTTTGTAAATGCTGTGTGATCAGAGTAGTTTGATTAATAAGGTTGACTGTTGTTGAGGCCTTGTTAGTCCAATAGGATACCCTTCCGTTATTATGTACTATTACTCTGAGGGTAGTTATGATGTGATCTTGTTTCGAGGTGTCATTTTGCAAAATGATGCCAAGGTATGGCATCGTTGAGGCCCCAGATCTGGGTTCCAAGACGGTTCACCCACCTTTGTTCTTTCTCATATAGTTTTTTTTCGGCTTCATGGCTTTTATCCTCAAGCATTTCTAGGACTGTCCAACGTAGGTCATCACAAGAGTGTTTTGTTTCAATGAAATGGGCACAGAGTTTTGTCGTTGTTTTCTTGAGTCTTATGTTACTCCTGTGTTCTCCTATTCTAGTTTTAACTTTTCGACAAGTCATCCCTATATATTTCTTTTGGCAGGGACAGCTCGCCATGTATATAACATGGGTTGAGTTACAGTTAGTATGCTGTCTCTGCGTCCATAGGAGTGTATCAGTGAGTTGCAATTGCTTAGAAGTCGTCGTAAATTTACAGGCAGTACAGTCACCACACGGGTGGTGGCCTGTTATGGGTGTCATAGTTATGTCCCTCATGGTAACTTTGGATGTTTTTTTCTTCTTGGGACGCGTATGGACTAGACTGTCCCTCAAGTTCTTCGTTCTTTTATTTGCGAATCGTGGTTTTGGCCAAGTGAATTTACCTGTGGTTAAGATGCTCCAGTTTTTGTTCACTAACTTTTGTACCTCATAAGTAGAGGGACAAAATGTGGTTACACATGTTGTCAAATCTTGCACAGGGTCTTTCGGGTATGTCTGTAAAAGACATTCTCTGGGTTGGTTGTTCGCACGTTTTCTACACTTGTTGATGGTGGCTGTTGTGTAGTCTCTTGCTTTTAACTTCTTACTCAGTTCTTGTGCCTGTTTTTTATAATCGACATCTTTTGTGCAGTTTCTTTTGATTCGTAAAAACTGGCTGTAAGGCAGATTGTCTCTTAGAGGCTTAGGGTGATAACTCTTATATGAAAGTAGGCTGTTTTTGGCAGTCGGTTTCGTATAAGTTTTGGTATGTAGGGTGTTGTGCTCAACAAAAATGGTAAGGTCTAAGAAATCAATGGTTGTTAGTAACAATTTTTATATACATAACAGGCAATCCTAATTGAGATACCTACATAATGGAAGATAAGTTCTTTCTTTACCCCCCACATAATACAGAAAATAACTATGCAAATTGTATGAATGGTTCTTCTTGTCTGTATTTTCCTTCTGTCTCTCCCTATTCACAGCGCAACAGAGGGTGATTGAGCAGTGACAGCCTACAATAAGGCAGTGAACCAAATAAGTTACTACACTAATTGTGTAAGTACATGCCACCGCTATATGTTTGTATGTATACGTGTAAGTCCTGACGAAAGCCCCATAGACTCGTTCGAGCCAAGGGGGGCTGAAACATGTCGACAAAACTCTTATAATACTTAGAGATCCAGTAACTTGATCTCTTACAAGTACCTTTTATGTTTTATCACTATAGACTCATACCATTTATTAAAGTTCTTTCGGGGTAGAGTTCTATATTTTTAAATTTCACTTTTCACTATTTTTACCCTTTCTTGGTGGGGGTACCCTTAAAACCATCTCTGGACACTGCAAGCTAGACCAGAGGAGCCTCTGGATGAGGCGGGCACAAAGCACAAACTATGGTACCCAATGATAACTGCCACAAACTACAATGTGGGGCGGAGAATAGATATACACCGCAAAACCGTAAAAACATTGAGTTTTTTGAGGGTACCATAGTATCTTTACCCAATGGTTTAGATTTGTAACTAGTGTCCATTTTCACATTTGATAACCTGCCAATACTTCAGACCAGGAAGTGTTGGTAGCCATCTTGAAACTCAGCTTGAGCCAAGTCCCAGAAAAAACATTAAAAAAAGAAAAGGAAGCAGAGTAGGAATACCCTGACCCTCTAGGCCTCCTGCAAGAACAAAATAACATTTAAAGATGGCAGCCAATTAAAAAGAAAAGAAGCCCGGACTCCAGTGCTTCTTTTCTAATAGGCCTCCGGGTGGTCCAGGTCCCAGGGGCATAGGGGAATTAAAGGAGGGGGCACATGTGCCCCCCCTCCTAGTGTTTATAAATGCCTGGGAAACAAGCACCTTCCCTAGGCTTATATGCAAATGAAATGAGGGGTCGCTCCCCAGGGCCACATTCATACAATATTTTGGGGGTACATCATGGAGACCCCATGCCTCGGGGACTACCACCTTCCCAGGGTTGTTTAATTTTGTAATGGGTGGGCCTCACAACCCCCTCCACGGCCCCAGGTATCACTACCTCCCCGGTGCAGGCCCTACAACATACAACAAAGAAGGAGGGCCATGCGGCCACCCTCCTGGATCCATGGATGGCCCTGAGGACCGCCACCCTCCAGGGCCGGCACCTACTGTGCCGGGATGCCCACCCCCTGGACATTACTGTTTGTTGTGGCTTGGCAGAAGATTTACCGCTCTCGCCACGTCACAGCAAATGCTCCACTTCCATCAATTTAGAGATGATAACATGCTCTAGTTTGCTGGAAGCAGAGAATTCATCTGTTTCTCTGACCGCTATCAAGCGAGCGGGGAATCACAAATTGCAGGGAGCTGCATGTTTAGCAGCTCCCTATGCCTGAATGCAATGCCTGCTCCCACAGTTGGCATGGAGCCAGCAGGGACTGCGGGGGCCTTCAGGCTCCCCCACCATCCCAATGCAAACTGGGTGACCTGGGGGCTCCCAGGAATAGTGGCTAGCCCCGTGAGGGGGTCATAGAGCAAACGTTGGCATGGTAAGGGGGCCACACAGCCCTTTCCCTATTTCTAAATGGCTGGACCCCCAAGGGGGTCAAAATTGGCCAAGGGACAGGGGCTGCGCAGCCCCTCTCTCCCACTACAAGGTATAAAAAAAACTAGTAAGGCCTGGCCCTGGGAGGTGGGCTCCCTGGGGCAAAATATGCCCAGTGATGGGGCAGCATGGCTCCCCTCCTCAATGCAAAATAAAAATATGAAATAACTAGGCCGGATCCTAGGGGATGGGGTCCCCGGGGTCAAAACCAGCCCAGGGAAGGGGGCCATATGGCCCTCCCTCCCCAATGCAAAATAAAAATAAGAAATAAAATGGTGAGGCCATGGGGGATGGAGTCCACTGGGCCAAAATTAGCCAGGGAAAGAGGGGCCCAGTGGCCCCCCTCCCTTAATAAAAGAAGGAAAAAAAGGCTGGCCTGGGGAAGTCGCCAGAGGCCCTGCCCCCTTTCTCAACCACTCTGCAAAGGGGCCTCCTGGCCCACAAAATGTGGGGAGATGAAGACCCCTTGGACAGTGAGGTTCCTTGGGGGTCAATAACAACCACTCGTTACCTCCAGTAAATCCTACACTGTGGGACTGCTGAGAGATCGCCTGAGGCCATGCCCCCTTTCTCTACCATTCTGCAAACATGCCTCCTGGTGCACTGCTGGTCTGGGGATGATGTCCCTTTAGATGCTGAGGATTTTTGGGGGTCAGGAACCCCTCTTGTTACTTGCAGTAAGTCCTACTCAGTGGGATTGCTAAGAGGTTGCTGGAGGCCCTGTACCCCTTTGTCCACCACTCTGTAAGCATGACTCCTGGTGCACTGCTGGTTGGGGGATGAAGTCCCCTTGGATGCTGAGGGTCTTCGGGGGCCAGGAACACCTCATGTTACCTCCAGTAAGCCCCTTAAAGTGGGACTGCTGAGAGGTTGTTTGAGGGCCCGCCCCCTTTCTCAATGCACTCTACATACACACTTCCAGGCATACTACTAGTTGGGGGATAAAGTCCCTTTGGATGCTGAGGGCTCTTGGGGGCCAAGAACCACTACTGCTACCTCCAGTAAGCCCCACACAGCAGGACTGATGAGAGCTGGTTGGAGGCCCTGAGCCCTAACTCCAGCACTCTGAAAACGCTCCTCCTGGTGCACTACTGGTTGGGGGATGAAATACCCTTGTATGCTGAGTGTCCTTGGGGGTGAAGAACCCCTCCTGTTACCTCCAGTAAGTCCCACCCAGTGGGATATGCTGAGAGCAGGTAGGAGTTCCCGCCCCCTTTCTCCACCACTCTGCAAACGTGACTACTAGTTAAAAAACCATTGGAATTCATTAAAACAACCAAAGGTTACAGGTATGTTATAGTTAGGAAATAGAAGTTAAAAATGCTAGAAATACACTGAAAAAACAAAGATAGGCTTCAGATTTCACTCGTACAAAACCATAGAATTTCAGCAGTTAATGTTATTTGAGCTAACTATAACTTACACTCCCACAATGCACTGCTTATGACCTCACATATTACATCACTCGTGACATAGTTAGTGAGATCACTCATGACATCTGAAATGACATCACTGATGACATCATCCTCAGAACCACTCACACCCCATACGACCTCCCATATGTCTATTCACACACCCACACAACCAGTCACTTACCCATTCACAGACCTATATAAGTACTCATACATCCACTTACTTATCCATAGAGCACCTCATTCATCCACTCACTCATACAACCACTCACACAATCACTCACTGACACATACAGCAAATCATACAATTAGTCAATCACCTACTCAGCCACTCACACAGCCACACACTCATCCATACAGCTACTACACACCAACTTATTCATCTATAAAGCCTCTCACAAACCCACTCACTTACCCATACATCCCCTCAACACCGCCACACACTCAGCCATACAACCCATCACGCATACACTCACTCACACACACAGCCACTTACATACCCATTCACACGTCCATACAAGTGCTCACACATCTGCTCACTCACCCATACAGCCATTCAGACAGACACATACTCTAATGTATCCACTAACACACCAATTCACTTAAACAAACTCCCACTCAAAGAGTCACTTACTCACCCATACAGCAAACTTATAAACCCAGTCACTCACTAATACAGCATTCTGACGCCCACTCATTCACCCATTGAGACACTTACACACCCACTCACATACAGCCACTAACACACCCACTCACTCACAAATACAGCCACTCACTCACCCACACAGTAACTCACACATCCACTAATACACCAATACAGCCACTCACACACCCATATAGCCACTCAGAGACCAGCTTAAACACAGATAAACAAAGCCACTCACATACTATATATTAAAAGTAGAATCACACATTAGTAGTACGCCTAGTATACTAATTACACTTTTGTAATAGCTTAGTACATATGTTTAACACTCATAGATTCTTAGAAAACACTTACTGGAGGATGTCATCCGTGATGTGATCAGTGATGTCATTTAAGATGTCATCAGTGAAGTCACTGACCATGTCATGAGTGATGTAATATGAGACTGCAGGCATATACCGCTTTGGTGGAGGGCCGCCTGGTCACCAGAATAACTTTACAAACTTCGGGAGGAAGGCCAAAAGCTATCAACTGTCAGTGCTCAATCTCCACACAAGAGGGCGGAGAGTTGACAGGTTCGGGTGGAGGACCTTCCCCTGCTGCTGTAACAGAAGATCCTCCCGAAGGGGCAACCTGATCAGAGGATCGATGCTCATTTTCAGAAGCTTGGGATACCAAACTCTCCATGTCTAGTCTAGAACCACAAGAATCACTACGGCACAGTAATTCCTGATCTTCTTGGGAACTCTGAGCAGAAGTGCTATGGGTGGGTTGGTGTACAGGAAGCCTGAGCTCCACTCGTGGCAAAAAGCATCACTGAGCGGAAGCCACCTTGGAACCTTCAAAACACACAAGATGATGGACGGAATGTTGCACATTGGCAAAACATTCACCCCCAGTCACAGATCTGAGTTTAATCCATCTTTATTTTGCTCACCACGCCAACCCAGTTCAGACATGGCCATATGCAAATCAGTCTTGACCCTGTGCCTCACGGGAACAGTCCAGCCCGAACTGCAAAGCCATGTCTTCCTTGGACCGGAATAAAATCCTAGGACCAGTTTCTGGCTATCAGCCGTCATCAGCCAGGATAGCTTGACTCCAGTGACGTAGTGAGCACGGGACCCACGTCTGGGCATACCCTTCCAACATAGGGCGAATAGCAAAACACACAAGATGATGGACGGAATGTTGCACATTTGCAAAAACATTTACCCCCAGTCACAGATCTGAGTTTAGTCCATCGTTATTTTGCTCACCACGCCACCCCAGTTCAGACATGACCATATGCAAATCAGTCTTGACCCTGCGCCTCATGGGAACAGTACAGCCCGAACTGACAAGCCATGTCTTCCCTGGACCAGAATCAAGCATCCTAGGACCGGTTTCTGGCTATCAGCCATCATCAGCCAGGATAGCTTGACTCCTGTGGCGTAGAGAGCTCGGGACCCACGTCTGGGCATACCCTTCCCACATAGGGCGAACAGCAAAAAACACAAGCTGATGGACGGAATGTTGCACATTGGCAAAACCTTCACCCCCAGTCACAGATCTGGGTTTAATCCATCGTTATTTTGCTCACCACGCCACCCCAGTTCAGACATGGACATATGCAAATCAGTCTTGACCCTGTGCCTCATGTGAACAGTCCAGCCCGAACTGCCAAGCCATGTCTTCCCTGGACCGGAATCAAGCATCCTAGGATCGGTTTCTGGCTATCAGCCGTCATCAGCCAGGATAGCTTGACTCCAGTGGCGTAGTGAGCGCGGGACCCACGTCTGGGTATATCCTTCCCACATAGGTAAAACAGCAAAACACACAAGATGATGGACGGAATGTTGCACATTGGTAAAACATTCACCCCCAGTCACAGATCTGGGTTTAATCCATTGTTATTTTGCTCACCACGTCATCCCAGTTCAGACATGGCTATATGCAAATCAGTCTTGACTCTGTGCCTCATGGGAACAGTCCAGCCTGAACTGCCAACCCATGTCTTCCCATTCGGTCCATCAACTGTTGTTTTTGCATTTGTCACCCCGAGTGGGACGGGTATGCTCAGACATGAGTCCCGTGCTCTCCATGCCACTGGAATCAAACTATCCTGGCTGATGAGGGCTGAAAGCCCGAAACCGGTCCTAGGATACTTGTTTCATGTCCAGGGAGGACCTGGCGTGGCAGTTTGGGCGGGGCTGTTCCCATGGGGCACAGGGTCAAGACTGATTTGCATAAGGCTGGGTTCAAACTGGAATGGCATGGTGAGCAAAAAAAGATGGATTTAGGCCCAGATCTCTGTACTGGGGTGAATGTATGACATTGTACTGCATTCTGTCCATCAACTGTTGTTTTTGCATTTGTCACTCCGAGTGGGACGGGTATGCTCAGACATGAATCCTGTGCTCTCCATGCCACTGGAATCAAACTATCCTGGCAGATGAGGGCTGAAAGCCCGAAACCGGTCTTAGGATGCTTGTTTCCAGTCCAGGGAGGACCTGGCTTGGAAGTTCGGGCTGGGCTGTTCCCATGGGGCACAGGGTCAAGACTGATATGCACATGGCTGGGTTCAAACTGGAATGGCATGGTGAGCAAAAAAAGATGGATTTAGACCCAGATCTCTGTACTGGGGTGAATGTATGACATTGTTCTGCATTCTGTCCATCAACTGTTGTTTTTGCATTCGTCACCTTGGAAACTCCAACCCGCAGAACTGCTGACATTTAGTATTCTCTTTAGAAGTGGACAGATCTAACCAAGGCTCTCCTCACTGCTGAAAGAGACCTTGCAACACCTCTGACTGGAGACACCATTTGTGATCCACTAGGCATTGACTGCTGAGTTTGTCTGTCCTGCCTTTCAGAGAACCTGCCAGATTTTGAATCACCAGAGTTTTCCCTGCTGTTCCAGCCATGTCAAGAGATGCAGACCTCTTGACAACGGGTCCTCGACCTCACCCCGCCATGCTTGATGCCGTACCACATGGCAATGGTGTTGTCTGTGAACAATTACACCAACTTTCCCTTGACCCAGGGAAGAAATGTTTTCAATGCTAGTCAGATCGCTCGAAGCTCCAACAGGTTGATGTGGAGTCTGGATTCGGACCGAGATCAGAGTCCTCTGATCGCTACCTCTTACAGATGGCCGCCCCATCCCAGGAGTGACACATCTGTCACTACTGTGACACCTGGTTGGGGCCACCACTGCATGACCTTTGCAGTTCCCTCCAAGATCTGGACCATGTCGCGAGATTCCCCCTGATGCTGAACCCACTGAAACTTCAGGTCCCACTGCAGAGCCTGTATATGCCAACTGGCATGATTTACCAATAGGATGCAGGAGGCCATAAGGTGCAGCAACCTCAGAGTCATTCTCACCGAAATCCAGGAAAGAGGCTAAAACAACAATATAATAACCAGAATAACATGAACTCGCTGATCAGGAGGAAAAGCTCAAAAGTGCACTGTGTTCAGAACAGCTCCGGTGAAAGGGAGCATCTGAGAAGGAGTCAGGTGTGACTTTGCCACGTTTATAGTGAGCCCCAACGAATGTAGAAGGTCCACTGTAGGCTGGAGGTGGGAAATGACAGTCTGGGGCAAAGCCAGCTTCGCAAGCCAGTTGTCAAGGTAGGGAAAGACTGAAACCGCCAACCTGCGCAGATGAGCTGCCACCACCGCCATCACCTTGGTGAACAACCCAGGGGCCCTAGGCCCAGTAAGGCCAAAGGGGAACACCATGAACTGAAAGTGCATGTGGCCTACCTTGAACCATAGGTAACACCTGTGGGCTGGCAGGATGGGGATGTGAAAATATGCTTCATGCAAACCCAATGCTAACAGCCAGTCTTCTTGGTCTAGGGCAGACAAGACCTGAGCCAAAGTGAGCATCTTGCATTTCTCATTTTTGAGGAAGAGATTGACGGTTCTGAGATTTAGAATAGGACGAAGACCTTTGTTCTTTTTGGGTATCAGAAAGTAGCTGGAATAACAACCACTGCCTATTTTTGATACCGGAACCCTTATATAGCCCCCTTGATCAGAAGTGATGTAACTTCCTCCCAGAGCAATATAAGATGATCCTCCACCAGCAGTTTGTGATATGGCGGTTAAGGGGGACAAAAGCACAGTGCCTGGATACCCCCGGGGTGATTAGCCGTGCTATACTAATAGATTGATTGATTGATTGATTGATTGGAAAGAGAAGGAGTAACCCCCTTCAAATTACCCATTTGTCCAATGTTATGGACTGCCAGTGGAGGTGATGATGTTGGATTTTCCATCCAACTGGGCAGAACCAAACCAGGATGGCTGTGAGGTTGCAGCTGCCGTTTGGCTACCATTTCCACATGATCCGAATGCAGCACGTCCTTGCACAACTTGGGAAACTTGCTCAGGACGGTGGATGGGGTATTGCTGGGCATGGTTGAAAGTCTCTTCCATAGCCACGAAAGGGGTGAAAGGCAGACTGGGTGGGCGGTGTCACTGAAAGGCTATAGCCCGCGAGTCCATGAAATGCTCCAGCGCCCGGTCTGCCTTCTCTCCGAAGAGAGGAGTATCATCGAAGGGCATGTCTATGAGGATGGCTTGGACATACCCCGAAAAGCTAGATGTGCTCAACTAGGCGTGGCACCGCAAGGCCACCATCGACGAAACCACTCTGTCCAGCGAATCAGTTGTATCCAGACCACATCTAATGGTGATCTTTGCTCCCTCTCTTCTGTCTGTCACTGCTTGGGAGAGGATTGCCAGGGCCTCTCCTGGGACCTGTGGCAGCACTTGAGCAACTGTTTCATATTGGGTATGGGAAAAACAGCCCAAAAGGCATGTAGTGTTCATTGACTGCAATGCTAGGCTGGTGGATAAAAACATCTTCCTACCAAGTGTGTCAAGCCTCTTGGATTCCCCGTCCAGGGGAGCATCAGGAAACGCGCTGTGCGATGTTGAGGCTTGGCCTACTAAGCTCTCAGAGGTAAGGTGTTAGCTGAGGAAACTAGGATCACCCAGTGTAAGCCAATGGTGGCATGCTATTGTCCTGTTTACTGGAGTCCCTGTACTAGGCTTGGACCAAGTGCCTAGAAGAACATCTGTCAGTGCTTCATTGAAGGGCAAAAGGGGTTCGAATGAGGAAGCCCCAGGCTGAAGCACTTCAGCAAAAGGTTAGTTTTGACCTGCACTGAGGCCTGCTCCTGGCCCAGGACCTCTGCTGTCCTCAGCACCACCATTGCATAAGACACTCCCTCTTCCGTAGCCACAGTAGGTGAAGAGAGCACACCAGTATCTGGAGAAGTTTCCAGTCCACTGGCCTCTGGTAGTTCCTCATACCCATCCAAATTCTCATTAGGTGTGTATAACTTGTGTTCTAAAGGGTCCAGTGACCCCTCCCACCTGGCCTGTATGCTCCTCAAAATGCTGTGACAACAACCTAGAGCCACTGGACACCGTTGGCACAGGAATCGACATTGATCAACTTCATTCTGACTCCGAGTCATCCGGAAAAAAAATGGGGCTGTCACTGTCGGCGGTGGCTGGAGCATAGACATCAGGATCGCCGCCATAACATTACGTGTATTTGTAAAGCGCACGTTCACCCGGAGGCATCTTGGTGCTGAATTACAGATGGTTATTGTTACCCAACTCAATGGTACTCATTTTATCAACCTCAGATGGATGAAAAGCTGAGTGGACCCGCCAGGATTTGAACGTGTGACCATGAAGTCGAACACAGGCCCCTGCAGTGGGCACATTAGTCCACTGAGCCAACAGACCCGGAAGGTTGTGTTGGCACAACCGGTGAAAATCCAGAATCAGATCCATGACACCCCACAGGAGCCAAAGCCAGAGCTGTTGGCACAGAACCTGATGGGGCCTCCTCCGACCCCTCTGGCCCAATGGCCCATCGGAGGGGTCGGTCCATTCAAACACTCAGCGAATGGCCTCATAACCTCTTATTAGAGCGGGGGTTCATTCTGGCTTCCGGAAACGGGGTGAGTCAAGGAGTCAGACCTTGCAACGACTTAGCGAAACTTGCCTGCAATGTTGCTGTTTCCCACTCCTCTCGTCAATCCTCGTCGTATGAGGTAAAGTCTAAGTCCATCTAGACTTCTTCTTTTTGTGCTTCTTCCCCGAGTACCGATGACCTCAAGTGCAAAAAAGAAGTCTTGGGGCTCCTGCAGTGGTCCGGCGACCTTCTTTTCCTAGGTCGGGACCGAGACCTCCAAGGAGTCATGCTAAATGGCGTCGACTGCTGGGCCGCAAGCAGCTATATTGACCACTCCCTCAAAGACTTTGCCACCTTGGCCCAGCACTTCGAGCACGACTTCGAATAGTGGTTGTGCTCGAGACACCATAGGCACTCAAGGTGCGGATCAGTAAGGAACATGATGCGGTGACATGCGTCAAAGCATTTTGAACTCTACCTTATTAGAGGACATTCCCTTGACATATAAGAAAAAGCTTTGACAAAACATCTGAAAAAGTCTGCCAAAAAGAAACAGAGGGGTAGCACTTCTCCGAATCAGCACTTAACTGATGCGGAAAGTAAAGAAATGATGTCCGCAAGCCTGGTTGGCACCAATATAGGTGACTGCGATGTCACATCCGGCGTCAACGACGCCGATGATGCCGCACCGAACCGAACAGAGCTGCCTGGTGGCGCACAGGGGTACTGCTCACGCAAAAGTTTCTCTATCCAGTCTGAAACCTGGGAAAATCAAAGGCAATGAATCTGCAGCTGGAAGTCTCTATCTGATTCCCTACACACCTAAATGGTGGCATGGTTCTCGAACTGGATGTGGAGCAGTGAACTAGGAGAGAGGAACCAACATGGATCCAAGAGTTTCATAGTCCACTAACTCAGTACAGATCCACACAAGTCCATGGCTGTCAGAGTTTGCAAACTCTGTATTGTTTGTCGCCCCAAACTTGGTTTAAACCAATGGCCCAGGTATCGCTGTAATTTAACCCTTTCAACCTGAACTGATTTCTCTAAAGCTACCTTCTCGAACCCTGTTGAATGCAAAGCGAAGGCAATAATCTGAACAAAGTTCAAGTTTTATGCCAATGTTAGCAGGAATTTTCTGGAGCAAAGTTTCCTATCGGAGTTAAACATGTGGAAGACAACTTTTATTTACTCCCACTTCTACCCCCTGACATAACCCCACTGCAAGCCTCTCGCCTGCTCTCCCCATCACTCCCCAATCTTTTTCCATATCCTTCTCACACTGCTGATGACCTTAGCCTATATTTCACTTAAAAAATCTCCAGTATCTGCCTGCGATTCTTTCTCTACTTCTGCTGACCCCTGTTCTGAGCTTTCCACTACTCATACCAATTCTCATCTATTTTTCTTCTGATGAAAGTTCCACATTTCTCCTTGAAGCCCATTCCTGGAAAGAGAACAATTCTTCATAGACTTTGCTCGAACTGTGTTTGGCTTAGACGTTTCATCAGTCTCTGTCAGCAGATCAAAAAGGCGTTCACAAATTCATAAACCATGAGAATTGCTTCAGCACCTTGTCCCCTGCCTCTGCGTTCAGGCATACATTGGACTATTTAGCCTTCTGTACACGTAAACAAAGGGATTAAATATTTCATGGCGTTAAAGGGGTCAGCTCAAGGAACTTTGATGGGCTCTTTCCGCCCAGGCTGCTAACAATTAAGGGAACAGGGTTTCATGGTCAGTGGAGAGTGCAAGGAAAGGTCCTTGTGGGATGGATGAGTGTTTCATCTGTAATGCATACCTTCCGACCCGATGTATATTGGTTGCGCAATAACTCTCATCTTTCTCTACTTGTACTGCACTGACATAAACATGGCAGCACAGAGACCCCTCCTGTACTTCTTTATAAAGTAACAACTCCACGGAAACATACTGCTATTTCCACATATAGGAACTAATATCTTGCAATCCTCTAGAAGTAATATCAAATCTCATGATTACAATCTGCGAAGTGTGATGTCGGCCAACTAGTCCGAGTGCCTGTGGTTAGGCATTCACAGCTACACAGGCAGGTTTTAACGGTAAGTACACAACAATCTATGAATTCAGCTTGTGTTTTTATTTTCTTAGCATTGTCGCGCCACTCATCACAAGCAATGCCATATGAATCTTGAAAAAATCATAAACTAAACAAAAGAAAAGTTGTATCCTAATATCAGGTTAAATAGTGTTCTATCTGACTTTGTGCGCCTGAAATGGTATATAGGCGCATGTATGATTGTATATTGTGTGCTTTTATGACTCATCTGTCGAATAAAGCTATTTTTGATTTTTTGGTATATAGGCAGGTGTACGACATTAATTAATGTGAGATGAAGAATAATGCACTGTCAAACGTACATTGAATTGACATTTAAGGTCACCCAGAACTCTCGTCCCCACATAAAGGGGGGAAGCTGCCACCTTCGTGAGGTCATGGACAGGGTCGGATTGGGATTGAAAATCGGCCCGGGCACACAAAAAAAATCGGCCCCAATTTGCATAATGCCTTTCCTCAAATCACTGATTCAGTGTAATTGCATTAAAAATGAGGGCTTAAAAACAATGCACGCATTAGTTTACACTAGTGATACACACCTGAAAACAAGTGAGGCCACTTCTACTGAGGCCCCCTGCCCCGCTCAGTATGTGCATACATTAATGGGCCGGCCAGCGAGACAAAGGGAGTGATATCTCTGCCTGTTGCTAAACCGGGGGTGGGGGACCGGCGGTGTTGGTGGCGGGGAGTGGTAATGAGCGCCCTTCTGCCTGCAGAAAGGCCACTCAGCCACCCACTGGGCCGCTGGCTGTATTCGGAAAATAAAGACACCGTCCAAATCGGCCTCAGACTGCTCAAAAAAGCAGCCAAAAGCAGGGACTCAGACACCGGCCCTTCGGGCATTGCGCGAATGCCCGCGTTACCAATCCGAGGCTGGTCATGGAAACTCCAAACAACATCACAGGGCAAATCACTCCGAACATAACAATAAGTGCTTCATTGGCAAACGACGGACAGCGCAACACTGCTACCTTTTGCCTCAGAATACTCGAACAAGGCAGCGAGGCCTCCATAACAGCAGCCACTCATCACCGGTATGTAGTAAGCGAGGCATCATCCAAAGGCTCTAGACTGAAGAGGTTCATTGGTCACAAAGAAGAGTCCAAATGCAGGGCAGCTGCCACCGAGCCAGGGACGACAGCTGTCCCACTAGTGGAGATTCAAGAATCACAGAGCGCGAGACAAATGACTCCCATCTCAGAAAACCACAATTAAAGCAAATTACAAAAAAACAGAACAGGATATAAAACATGATATAAAGGTGTGGTAAGAACTCAGGCCAGCTGATTATCTCTGTGAGACACAGCCACTTTCTCAGGATTCACTCAGTTACTTTAGTGTTAATATGAGGATACACTTGTCCTTAGGTGTCACAAGGGGGTGTTACCAGTGGCGGTTCCTCCACCTTGGTGAAGGAGCATCGCCCTACAGCTTTTGAGCAGTATAAAGGAAAGGAAATATAAAATGATAATAACTTTGAGTTATCATTTATGTTTCCTGTGCCGAGGCTGCTCTTGCCCACTCCTAAGTGCGCAATGAATCATGCGCACTTTCCCTGTTCTGCATGCAGGTTTCATTACAGCCTGCACAGAGAACAAGCCCAGGCCCCCATTCACTGGTTGAGCATCAAACCAGGATGCTCAAAACCAATCACAACGCTACATTTCAGTGTTGTGAATGGTCAGGGGAGGCTGGCAGTTCTTTCTGTCTTGCTGTCCCACGAGGAGAGCAGAAGCATGGAGCAGAGACGTGGCGCTGGTACCCAGTGTCAAGGTAAGTGTGTAATTTTTTCTTGTGATTTTACTTGCGCAACCTCGCCTCGCTCCTCGTGCTCCTCCTTCACCCTCTCCCGTGCCCGGCCCCACCCCACTACCCGCGAGTCATGCTGGCCGCCACTGTGTCACTGGGTTATACATGGATTTGGTGAAGAGACCAAAGTAAAAGAATCAATATAAAATGTTGAATGATCCCAACCCTGGATGCAATTGGTTTTAAAATCAATTGAAAATTTCTGTTTGCCATCTTCATTTTCAAGTCATGTTGTCCATGACAACTCACTAAGAGACTAAAACATCCCGTGATGAAGAAAACCAAGCTGGAACCTGGCACCTCTTCCCAGAACATATCAGCCAACTTGACATACTATAACAGGTCTTATATATCAACTCTTCACAAGGGGGCCCTAGAGAGCCCACGGCTAGATGGTCGCACTTTAGTGCAGCTCTGCTGGCCGGATCTCACAATCCGCCAAGAATCTACATTATGGGCAAACATCAGAGGCCCTAAGGCACGAGCCGGGCAGTACAGTGGAAAAGAGACGCAGAGTGACAAAAAACGTGGCACTAACAGTGGCAAGTGACGGAAAGCTGCTAAGTTGCATGGCGTGGAGCGTCCACGAACAGAGAAGCAAGATGGCGGCTGAGAACAGTAACAGTAAAACTGGAGGCACCGCTGCTCGACTATATGATAGCTGGGCGTAAGTGTCCTAGCTGTAAAAACCTACAGCGTGCTGGCAAAACTGTGCTGCAAAGAGCCTGCGCTACATAATACAGGATAAGCGGCAGTGACTTCCGGGCCTACCGCAGTGATCTGGTGGGGAGCGGCTTCCACTCAGGCCGTACAGGACGATCCGAGGAGGTGGGCTGAGCGGCTGCATGAATACCTGCGAGCGCCCTCATACCTGGTGACACAACTGCAAGGTATGAAATAAGAGTAGAAGCGTGGGCAGCTGCTTTCCCCCTCCATCCCCCAGGCCTCCCAGTGGAATAAACATACAATCGGCTGGGCCGATGGCCACTGAGGGGTGAGGACACGGGGATCGACCAGGTGTGGCTTTGAGAAAATAGGTAGCTCCAGTACTTGGGCCTACGTTGGCTAAGAAACATAGCATGAACTGCAGCAACCCCATACAAGTAGAGGAAGGTGCCGAGTTGACCGCCCAGAGGCCGGAATAGGTGCGGCTGCACAAAGGTTCCACGCCGGATCCAAAACAAGTGCCAAGGGAGTAGGGGGGGAGAAGCCAGAGTTGAGGCCTTGTGAAAGCAGCGCACTCAATGCACGAGGCCAGGGAAACAAGGAGATTCAATCACCACCCCCTTCCTCCCAAGCAATAGTGGCCAAAAATCAGCAGAGCCAGCGTCGAATTTACGGCACCATCTGCAAAGAAGGCTGAAAATGCCTGTCAGGAAGCCCACACTAGTCTGGGAGATTAGCTCACAGGTGGGAGGCCTGTAAGTGGCGAGTGCTGGGCGAAACAGGGGATTCCTAAGAGCAATAACTTCCCAGTTCATTGACAAACACATGAGGGGCTACATGTAAGCTAGTGAGCCCTGGATCTTGATAACTCGGACTACCTCCCACTTGTGTTTCTTCTTACATATAGTACACGCAAACTATAAATATGGGCAAGACAGACACGCAGCCATCACATTTAAACTTTGAATCGCACCACTCCGCGCGACCACCAAACGTGCATTCAGACACAGAGCTAGAGGCCAGGCAGCCGGAGACACCCCTGTTGGAGGCCACATTCATATCAATGCAGCAAAGCCTCCAGGTCATAGACTGCAATATAGACACATTGACTCTGCACATGGACTACTTGGCTGCCAAGCTAGAGAAGCAAGCTGCGCGACTAACCACAGCGGAACAGCGGATCTCATCGGTGGAGGAGGCGTCAAATGAAAACACCTGGCAAATGCCAAGGCATGGTAAAAATTCTGGAAGTAATTAAAGCAAAGAATGAAGATTTGAAGGTGCGCTCCTGGTACAATAACCTCCCCATTATGGGGTTTCCAGGAAGTACCAATACAGATCGCCCGGAGGACTACGTTGAAGCAAAGCTAAAAGATATCTTTGGCTCCGAGCATCTCTCCTAGGTCCTGCTAATTGAGAAGGCACATGGATCGCTTGCCTCTAGACCACCACCCGGAGCCCCCCCCATCCTGAGACCCATTATAGCTAGGCTATTGAATTACGGGGACCGCGACTCTGTTCTACGTCTGGTGAGGGAAAATAAAGAATATCAACTAGGAGGCCTTTTTCCCTGGTTTCACCAAGGTGGTCCAGGCAGCACACAAGGAATTTGCAACAGTTAAAAAGAACCTTCACATGGCAAACATCCCTTATGCAATGTTATATCGCTAACCTACGGGCTTTGCATTCCCTACCTGACAGCTTGAGGACTTTCCGGGCTTTGCAGGACGGCTTTGTCTCCCTCCCGCCGCTGCATCAGCCATCTCACCGCGGCCGCTGTGTGGAGGGAGCCTTGAACTACGTATCCCGGCTTCCCCTGCTGGGACTGACATTACCACCATCGCGCCAGGTGGCGCATAAAAGAGGCGTAGCCCCGGTGGAGCGGGCGACGCTAACCTACGGGCTTTGCATTCCCTACCTGACAGCTTGAGGACTTTCTGGGCTTTGCAGGACGGCTGTGTCTCCCTCCCGCCGCTGCATCAGCCATCTCACCGCGGCCGCTGTGTGGAGGGAGCCTTGAACTACGTATCCCGGCTTCCCCTGCTGGGACTGACGTTACCACCATCGCGCCAGGCGGCGCATAAAAGAGGCATAGCCCCGGTGGAGCGGGCAACGCTAACCTACGGGCTTTGCATTCCCTACCTGACAGCTTGAGGACTTTCTGGGCTTTGCAGGACGGCTTTGTCTCCCTCCCGCCGCCGCATCAGCCATCTCACCGCGGCCGCTGTGTGGAGGGAGCCTTGAACTACGTATCCCGGCTTCCCCTGCTGGGACTGACGTTACCACCATCGCGCCAGGTGGCGCATAAAAGAGGCGTAGCCCCCGCTTCGCGGGACGCCGGCCGAAGCCCGGGCAAAGGGCGGGCCCTCTGTAGCCCTCAGGAGCCGAAAGGGGCTGGGCTGGGCCTATACTCTGTCACCTCACCCAGGACAGACTGTGTTGTACGATAGTAAGTTTATATCTGTCACTGTGTGATCAGAGGTTTGTTAGAAACACTGGTCATGCTCCTATTAGCCTGAAATCACTTCGACGCTCAGGTGTGCTTAATACTGCTGTAGATAACAATTGTCACGCACTATGAGCTCGAGCAGCACGAAAGGATCATTACCATCAGCAAGTGGCGCTAATACAGGAACATTGGACAACTATGTAATTAAGATTACTTCTGATACCGAAAGGGAAAGCATACTCGCAGAGCGACGGGCTGAGCGACGACGCTCAGTCGAATCGATCAAAAATAAACGCTCTTCCCTTGGTCGGTCACAGCTAGACATCTCACTACACACTAGTTGTCCCGCTGACAATGAGGTTCTTTGATATAACAAATAACAGCATTCCAATCCTTTTGCGAGATATAACTTCTACTCCTGAAACGGTTAATGTACTGCATAGAATAGTCTAATCTTCTCCTTGCTACTCGTTACCAGAAATAGAAATTATACCTGATACGCTCCTACCAGTAGTAGAGGTCACGCAAAAAAAGTCCAAAAATTCAAAGCAACCTCGAGTACAAGGTTCACCGCCAACAAAAAGAAGGAAAAGGGGGAGTGAATTACAGAGAAAAAAGATTAGCCACACTGACTTTGGTAAATCTTCCAAAGGCCCCTCACCAAATACAGTCACAACACCAGCCCGAGTAACTTTACCACAGTGTCCGATATTAGAAACATCTGGTATGGACCTAATGGGAACTATGGAACAATTAATTAGATCCTTGACATTGTCGTTAATAGAGAGACTGAAAAGAATAGAACACCGGCTTGGAACTTTAGAACAGGCACTAGCTATAAACACAGGGCTAATTAAGAATATTGCGATGCTTGTACTGGCAATTCCATCCACTGTATCATCTTTAAATGTTACTGCCCAAAAAGAACCAATAACTAATGAATTAACAAATCCAAAATCCCCAAGGACAGTAACTTACAAGCCAATACACCAAATCGCACAAAACACTGCTAGAGAGGCCCAGATGGGAGAGAAATTACCCGACTCAGGAATTGCACAAAATAAGCAGAGCAGAAAAAGTCCAGTTAGGACTATTATTTATTTATTTATTTATTAAAAGCATTTATAGAGCGCGAACGAAGGCCCGTGGGCATCGCGGCGCTAAGAGAATATCTGCAGTGTTTAACCATCAAAGGGGAGCTAGAGGTTACAGATTAAAAAGCCAGGTCTTGAGTTGCTTACGAAAAGACCAAAGTGAGGGGCTTGTTTTAATCAAGTGCGGCAAGGTGTTCCATAGTTTAGTTGCGGCTACAAGAAATCTTCTGTCTCCCCATGAGACAGATTTGGTACGGGGTACCACCAGTTCATGTGAGCTGGAGGAGCGTAGTGTTCTAGAGGGGCTGTAGGGAATGAGATTTTGAGTAAAAAAGGCTGGTCCGACGTTGTGTAGAGCCTTATACACTATGCAGAGGGCCTTGAATTTGATTCTATTTTTCACCGGAAGCCAATGTAACTTTCTAATAGTTTCTGACGCAGATTGATGGTTAGGGATTCTCCCAAGGAGCCTGGCAGCTGCGTTTTGAATAATTTTCATTTTGTATAGCACTCTTTCTTGGGCACTTAGAAACAGTGCATTACAATAATCTAATGTAGACAATACCGAGGAGCTCACCAAGGTTTTTCCAGCTGTCTCAGGAAGAAATGGCAAGATTTTTTTGATCAGCCGTAGTTTGTGGAAGGCCGAAGAAGAGATCTGATTTGCGTGAGGAAGGAGAGTGAGACGATTGTCGAACATGACTCCCAAATTCCTCACCTTGCTGACTGGAGCCGGGGGATGGCCCAATGATAGCGGCCACCAAAGGGAGGACCATTCCGGGGTCAAATTTCCGAAAATGACCACTTCCGACTTGTCGGAATTTAGTTTCAAACAATTGGAGGCCATCCAATTCCCTATTGCCAGCATGCCCTGATTAAAATTATTGGCTATTTTATGCCCATCATTCCTGACGGCAAGGACCAGCTGGGTGTCATCTGCGTAGGATGTAAGGCTCATCCCATGTGCACGAATAACATTTGCAAGGTCCGACACATAAATGTTAAATAGTGTCGGACTAAGGGATGAGCCTTGAGGGACTCCACATGGCAGTGACAAGGAGGGTGAGTGAAAGGATCCAATAGTAACCACCTGGGACCTGTCCGCCAGAAAGGATGCAAGAAGTTTTTTAGCATTATGTTGGACACCCATGCTTTCGACACGGTCGACCAAAGTAGCGTGGTCGACCGTGTCAAAAGCCGCCGATAAGTCAAGCAGTATCAGGACTGCTGTTCCTCCAACATCACGGATAGATCTTATGTCGTCCGCCGCTTTAACCAAGGCTGTCTCCGTTCCGTGGTATTGGCGAAAGCCAAACTGAGATTCATCCAGTAGATTATGTTCCTCGATGAAAGTTGATAGTTGAAGATTCATAGCTTTTTCGACTATTTTCGCCAAGACTGGGAGACTAGCGATTGGACGGTAACTTTTAAGTTCTTCCTTGTCAAGGTTTGGTTTTTTGAGCAGTGGTTTTATAAGGGTCTTTTTTAGGACATCTGGATATATGCCTGTACTAAACATAGAATTACAGATTGCAGTCATGGCCGGGAGAACCACTTCAATGATCGGAAGCAAGACTTTCAGGGGACATGGGACTAGTGCAGAGCCCGATT
The DNA here is from genome assembly GCF_964261635.1 of Lissotriton helveticus. NCBI lineage: Eukaryota > Metazoa > Chordata > Amphibia > Caudata > Salamandridae > Lissotriton > Lissotriton helveticus. The sequence goes on along the minus strand of NC_136061.1, from coordinate 598,230,989 downwards.
TGATAGATGATATGATGTTCCGAATCTGGGAGCTGGAGACATCTGCGAACTGCGAGAAAGTGGGACCAGTGTGGGAGGTGGGTGGTTTAATAGAGGTGTTGGTGTTGTTTGCGAAGACCCGGTAAATGTCATCAACTTTACTAAAGAAGAAATTGGACAAATCATTGCAGAGTAATTGGGAGGGGGGAGGTATCAAGTTGGGGGAACATCCAGCTAACTGCTTGGTGGTTTCATATAATGCTTTATTAGAGTTTTTTGCTGATTCAATTCTCTCACAGTAGTACTTTTTCTTCGCCTCACTAATTAAGATTTTATATTTAGCCACCGATTCTTTGTACTTGGTTTTAGCTTCTTCTGAGTAGTCTTTCCGCCAATGCCTCTCTTTGTTCCTACACTGTTGTTTGTGGGTACGTAACACCTCAGAGTACCAAGGAGCCGACGGGACGGATCTATTACGAGATCGTTGTTTGACCTGAACCAATTCAGTGGTTGCAGAGCCCACCCACTCATTGAATTGAGTAGTAGCAGTATTAGGATCAGTTGATAGAAGGGGGGTGGAATCTGTTAGAAGAGTTTCCAAACTGGAGCTATCGATATCAACCCACGCCAGATATGGTTGGCGAGGATTGGGGCGTGACTTAGAAGCGGCAGAGTCATGAAAGGACAATGATGCCAGGATGACATGATGATCTGACCAGATAAGGGGAAGGATTTGGGTGACTTGCAAGCCCACCAAATTAGTAAAAATGCCATCCAATATGTGGCCCCCTTCATGCGTAGGTGACTTCACCAGAAGTTGGAGACCGAAGGTGGACATATCTGCTAGGAAAGTGGCGGTGTCTGGGTTTTCAAGTTTATCTATAATGCCTAAGGGATGTCAAGTGGAACTGCCCATTGGTGGGGGTTCTTACGGGAGTCCCAACACTAGTGGACGGTAAGAGGGAAAACTATTCCCAGTTAAAAAATAAAGCTATGCACTGGCTTAGGCAGAACCGGCCACTTCCTCCAAATATAAACGGTGAGATATTACATGTAAATAATATGATCACTGAAGCTATGAACAAGTCCAAAATGCTATTTAATGTAGTGAAAGACCTTGTCGGCTCACATATTACTGCTATACCTCCACCTCTTTCCAGCAGTAAATGTGACGAACTTGCTCAGTATTTCTCTTCTAAAATTGAAAACATCTATCAGGATATTGCCGCCCATGATAACACAAATATCTTAATAAATCCATCTTCGACTATGAATAGTGATGCAGATTCTTTCCTGCCCCTCACTAAATCTTGTTTATCTTCGGCTTCATTGCTGACTTGGCCTGATCTCTCACCTACTACTCTACTGGAGATCCTAAACAATATTAAGTCTGGTTCCCCCATTGATCCCCTACCTATTTCGATTTTACGTAAGTTAGAGCTCCCTCAACTCACTATGATTTGCACCTTGCTTAATTTCTCTCTTAGCTCGGCCACGGTCCCTAACTGTTGGAAGCACGCAATGGTTACTCCGCTACTAAAAAAAACTACTGCGGATCCCAATGTTGCTTCAAATTTTCGCCCCATTTCATTGCTGCCTGCTTTTTCTAAGATTCTTGAAAGGCACATTCATTTGCATTTATCACATTTTGTAACAACTAACAATCTTCTTCACCCTTCCCAGTCTGGTTTTCGTCAGGGTTTCTCAACGGAAACCACTCTTTTGGGAGTGACTGAGAATCTTCGCCTACTATTAGATCGAGGTGAATCGGCTGCACTGATATTACTTGATCTCAGTGCAGCCTTCGATACTGTATCTCACAGTACCCTTCTGAACAATCTTGCCTCTTTTGGTATTGGTGATAAAGCCTTGCGTTGGTTTTCGTCTTTTCTCACCGACCGGACTTTCCAAATTTTCTCCAATACGTCTATGTCCAACATTTATTTCTCTCCACGTGGTGTGCCCCAGGGTTCTATTCTTAGTCCTCTTCTTTTTAATCTTTATGTTGTTCCTTTGGCCCATATTGCTCCCTATTTTGGTCTAAATCTATTCACCTATGCTGATGATTCTCAGATTGTGTTTTCCTTATCTCAAGCTGATCCCACCTCTCCTTCATCTTTGCAAACGGGTCTTAGCGAAATCTCCCGTTGGATGAATCACAATTTTCTTAAATTGAATAGCGATAAGACAGAGGTGTTAGTCTTTGGAAATAAACCTGATCTATGGAGCTCGAGACATTGGCCTTCGACCATGGGTTCCTTACCCATTCCTTCTGAACGAGTGCGCAATCTTGGGGTCATTATTGATAGGGATCTATCAATGAAAGACCAGGCCAACAAAGTTGCAGCCACCTGTTTTACCATCTTAAGGTGGCTGAGAAAAATCTTCTGGATTCTGCCTTCCGACACCCAGAGATCTGTTGTGACGGCCTTGGTGACCTCTAGATTAGATTACGGGAACGTGCTCTATCTGGGGGATACCAGGGCGGTCATGCGCCGTCTTCAATTAGTTCAAAATGCTGCTGCACGGCTTCTCTGTGGTTGTCGAAAACGCGATCATATTACCGAGCGTCTTAAGGAACTGCATTGGCTTACCCTTGACAACCGGGTAAAATTCAAGGCATTGTGCTTTATGCACAAGATTAAAATTGGAGTTGCCCCCTCCTATCTTCAGTCCCTTGTTAAATGTTATGTACCTACCCGTTCTCTCCGTTCTTCTTCCCAACACCTTTTTTGTATTCCTAAGTTCAGGCTCTCCAGAGTGGGTGGTCGCTCTTTTGCCACCTTGGGACCCAAACTCTGGAATTCCCTTCCCTTGGATTTGCGTATGGAGAACTGTCATATTCTCTTCCGTAAAGCCGTAAAGACCTGGCTTTTTGTCCAATAAATTTCCCTTTGGATTGTATTCTGCTATCTTTGTCTTTCAGCGCCGGGAAACCCTTACGGGTAGCTGTCGCGCTATATAAGATTAATATATAAATAAATAAATAATAAATGTTCGCTGTCTTCCTTGGCTTGGAAGCAGAACAAAGGATAAAAAGGGAGACATAATTGTCATTAACTTTAGAGATCACAGAGCAGTTAGTTATATCCTAACTGGTTTCCAGAAAATGGCAACAATTCCATCACAGCTTGTGAATTGACCTACTTTTATCCTAGATCTTTATTGGTTCCTACAGCCAACCCCAGGGCTAAAATTCACTCTCAGGCTAATCATCTTATACCCCTCAAAAACCGTTACGCGGCTCTTTCCGGTCTGGAGGGAGTGGATTGACTTCACCACAAGATCACATTAAATGACACTGTCGACAGAATGTCAGACGTGCCCTTTAAAAATACTGAGTCAAATTTTAGCCACAATTCCCTCGAGCCCCAGTTAAAACACACACAGCCCCAGGTTATACTCACTGATTCGGTGGCTAGAACTACTGGGCCTAATCAACCCCTTTCCGTCTTTGTTCCTGCACAGGACTCAAATTTTACACCAGCTATCACAAGCAATATAGGGACTGGGGGATCCAAAGAGAGGGGAATCAAGCCTTCTATTTTGGCTTTATTTTGGAACATAGCAGGGCAACGTTCAAAGGTAACAACTGAAGAGTGGATGGCCTTTATCCCTAACTTTGATGTTATAGCGCTTCAGGAGACATGGTTACTTGACGCAATACACATAGAAGGATTTAAAACCTACTTTTTATCAGCCCAACCGTCGACCTCGGGCAGAGCTAAGGGAGGTCTAACCATCTATGTCTCTACCCTCCTGAAAGAAATGGAAGTAGTTACTATAAAACTAGAGCCTAATTTCCAGATTCTTGGTCTAACTCTAAATAACAGGGACAAAGTTCCTCATAGTGAACTATTATAACAATCTCCCGGAGAAAGAGGCAGTAAACCTGGTATCCTCGATCCGTTCTATCCTCTTATCATACACAAGGAAGTCTACAAAAGAAGAAGTAATAATTTGGGGGGGGACTTCAATTTGGGACCTTGCCTAGCTGGTAACAATAACATCTGCGGTATCCTCGATGAAAGGGATAATCCAATCTCTCATTTTAGACATTCCATTCTTGGAAGCCATCTAAACGAAACCCTGTTTGAGTGAGATCTGGTCCAAGCAAATAACTTGGAAAATGAGGTATCATCATTGGCCCCTACATTTCACGGACAAGGTCACCTAACCACAATAGATTATATCTTGGTTTCAAACGGGGAGAGGATAAAGGAAACATCATTCTCTAGGCATACAATCGCGCTGAGTGACCACTATCCACTGAGCATTTCTTTTCCATTATCTTACAATCCAAAAAGTAATTTTGGTTCTATTCTAGATCAAAATAATTTGATGTTGAATAGATTAAACGGATATGCGCTGAAATGGGGGAAAGTCGATCCAACTGCAATAACAAAGGCAGTGATAACAGGGGCTCTCCCTTCTATCATGAAATGTCTCGACCTTGACACGTCAGAAGAGAAACTTATCTCTAATTTTGTCATGATCATTAAAACCATAAACGAAGCCCTGTGGATAGAAATTAAACACAAACACAAACCCAAACAGAAGAAGGGATAGTTTAATCATGAATGTACGACTGCTTACCTAAATTTAAAATCTGCATTCAGGAAAGCGGTCAGGATTCCACTCGAAATCAGAACTCTTAAGAAAAAATATAACACTGCCTTAAAGAACAGGAAAAAAGAGTTAAAGACCCACCTTTGGGCCCAACTCCATGAAATCTGTGCTTATAAAAACTCTGCCGCTTTCTGGCAAGTGGTCAAGTCTCCTGTTCTAGCTAATAACATTGACCACCCAAAATTAGACGTAGCAATAGAGGAAAAGAACTGGGTCCATCACTTTTCTAAGATCTTTATGGCCACCTCAGAGGATTCTATCTCTCATGACTATAACCCCCAGAATTCCACTTTCAGCGATAGATCTGAAGGCCCTTTCCCCATTGACCTTCAGTTCTCATTGAAGCAAGTGGACCTGGCCCTGCGTGCAAGTAAAAGTGGCAAGGCACCGGGCCCAGACGGTGTCCCCATTGATCTTTTTAAAGCACAGATGGACATTTGGACTCGTCTTTTAACTAGAGTATTAAATGCAACATGCAATATAGGCCTACTGGATTCATGGTCCAAATCCATACTAGTACCAATCTTTAAAAAGGGGGCCAGGGGGGCGGTAACCTGCTATTGCCCAATCTCACTCTTGGACTCGCTGGGAAAGGTGGCGGGTCGACTTATTCTTGAGCAACTGCAGGGCTGGGTGGACGATGGCAGGATTATCTCAGACCTCCAGTATTGGTTTCGTCAAGGGTTGGGGACCATTGAGCAGGCTTTAAATTTGTCACTTTTAATAGACAAGTATGTGCACATTAAAAGAGGTGATTTGTATATGGTTTACGTGGACCTTTCGTCTGCATTCGATTGTGTCTCCCACTCAAAACTTTGGACCTTATTGGGGGACATGGGAGCACCATCGAATCTGGTTAAGTTTCTGAGGGAACTCTATTCCAATGCCACAGCCAGGGTTCGCTACGGGGTGGGGGGGGGGGGGCTGACGGGGGAATTTGCAGTGGAAAAAGGGGTTGACAAAGGTTGTGTCATGGCTCCCTTGCTCTTTACTTTATATACCAACGGTTTGGAGAAGGTGATGATCAAGGGATGCCAGGACCTCCCAATGGTAAACAATCGGCCAATACCTGCGCTGTTCTACGCAGATGATGATGTCATACTAGCTCATACCCCCCTAGAACTCCAAAAGAGTCTGAACAGATACTCCACATTTATGGCAGGTCTTGACCTGAAAATTAACACCAGCAAAACTTTTGTTATGAGGGCAGGTACCGGCCATAAACGAAGAATGAGGGATATCTATTTAGACGAGCAAAAATTAGCGGCCACACAAAATTATTCTTATCTGGGCATAACGATAGACCACAAACTATCCTGGAAACCGGCTGTAGAAATCAGAAAACTTCTTTTTATGAGAATTACTGCAGCTCTTGTTAATTTTTCCAGGAAGTTGGGTAAGAGAGCTCCCCTTGAACTTGTCAGGATTTATAACGCCAAATGTCTATCTGTGGCCTTGTATGTGGCAGGGCTTTGGGGTTTTGTGCCCACAGATGAAATACAGACAGTGGAAAATTCCTTTCTGAGGTGCCTCCTGGCGGTTCCTAGGAGTACGGGTACCTTGGCCTGCCATACGGAGTTGGGTCTCCCATATGTAATGGATTTAGCGAAGGTTGAACCCATTTTATTATGGCGCAGAATTTGGACTTCAGATAAAGCTACTCTCACCCAGTCCATCCTTTCCGATTGCCTAGCCTTGGATAATGTTTACAATTCTAGGTGGTTGCGTTACACTAAAAAGTTTTTGTATGATCTGGGTTGGGAGAGATACTATTATGATCCCTCCCTAATTTGCGAAGCATCAAGGAGGGCATTAAAAGTTAAATGCCTAGCCCATCTTGAGGAACTGAGACTAACGAACGAGGCTATGAAACCAACTGTAGTTCATAGTCTGTTAACACAGACGTGAGCTACTATCCAACCCTACCTTACATTTAACATCACAAGCTATGAGAACTATCTTTTGGTAAGGTTTAGGATGAATTTTTTCCATCGTCTGGTCACATTCCCCACCCGAAACAATTGGGCTAAAGATCTTCCGTTCTGTCCTTGTGATGACTCTTCTTCGCAATCTACCCTACACACAATTCTTTTTTGTAAATTTTACCATGATTTTAGGAAAAAGTGGTTATTTCCATTGTTACGGCAAATTGGATATAGACAATGTCGTCCAGCTTTTCTCTTCTTGCAGCTATTGGAGGGAGAGAAGATAGTTTATCTAATAGCGAACTTCCTCAAATGCATTGTCCGACATCGAATAAATTTAGATTAAAAATCCCACAAAAGTTAGCGTCATTTTATAATTTTATCGTTTTATAATTTTATCATTTATATTAAAATAATTATAGATAAACTCTGTTCAGCTTTTCTTATAATTTTATAAAAATGTTTTAACTAAGTAATATCAAGATGTAACAGGAAAAGCTTTTTATGCCGATTTTAAAAGAAAAAAGAACTGTTTTCTATATACAATTGAGCTAAATACTTGTGAGGTTCGGTCCGCTATTTTTAATCTGTACATATTTTGACTTTTATCATAATCCAAGTTTGATGTAATTGATTGTTGTATGCTTTTTATGATTTATATACTAAATCGAAATAAAGCTCAATTGACTGACTGACAATGTTATATCCTGCACCCCTCCGGATTACACACAAGGGAAAACCAAGGTTCTTCACATTGCCGGGCACGGCTACAGAATTCCTGAAACATGCACAACAAGACCGATCCAGCTCACCATGCTCAACTTCCTCCACGCATTTGGTATTGAAACATTGCCTTCTAATCATTAAAATGGCCGCCAGACAACTCCCTGTATTAAACTGTTGGTGCTCTGTGACATATCCCCTCCTTGGAGTGATGATACTCCACTTCCGCAGCTGGATATAACCGACAGACTGAAATCTGATTGGAGCTGTAGTAAGTGAGGCAGCAGCCTAAAATGTGTGACTGGCAGGTGGTGAAATAATGGAACTTGCATGTAGAATTGTAATGTACTGTAGGTCGTTCTCACTCACTGAGATGTGAATAAGTTATCCTGAGAGGGTCGCCATAGATGGCGGAAAGAGATCCGGATGTTAAGGCTGAGGTTGTGTTGCTTCTGTTCTATACAATGGAGCTTCATGTTTGATGTGCTGAACCGCATGGGCATGCCACACGCATTTACACAATGGATAAGCTTGTTGTACAGTTATTCAGTTGAAAGAGTACGCGTTAACAACAATGATTCCCTGCTAATACCGATATGTAGAGGAACACGACATGAATGCCCATAATCCCCAGCTGTTTGTGCTTGCATTAAAGCCCTTAGCATGCAAAGTGCGGCAGAAACATGCAGATGCAGCACTGAGATTCAGGCAGCGGCCATTTGCTGTATCATTATATGCAGACGATATGGTGCTGTAAGTCTGAAACCCAGAAGAGCAGTTAAGCCCTGTAGAGTATGTCAAATATGAACGGCTCTCTGGTCTTAGCATAAACTGGGAAAATCAACTATACTTCCCATAGCAGACAGCACAGTGCCACACGATCTGGATTTCCTGCTGGAATGGAGCACTGAGCCAGTTGAGTACCTTGGTGTGTGGATATATAAAGACGCCGAAATTGTCCTCAAAGATGACTAAGGCTGAGCACTATCGACTATGGAGGACCAGATAACTAGATGGATAAAACTACCCTTGATACTAGCGACAGGGTGGCAGTTATAAAGATGGTAGTTCTCCCACGATTTTTCTATTTGTTTACTAATGTCTCTCTCAACCTGACTAAAGCAGTCTTTACCACACTACACTCCAACCTGATCAGATTGGCGTGGGCAGGTAAACGACATCGCGGTAGCTGGGAGATACTTACTAGACCATAAGCACAAGGAGATTTGGGGCTCCGAACCTATATCTATATTACCTTTGCGCACAGGCACATTTTGCACACTACTGGTATTTTCCCCTGCCCTTTCTCCCCCATGTAGCACTGGAAGTAGATGGTGTGCAACCCACGCCACTCACAGCCCTATTACCATAGACACACTATATAAATCCCAGGAGGGAATTTAGCACAATCGACAGCACGGTTAAGGCCTAGCAGCAGCTTGCAACACGAGCCGGGGAAGTGACACTTTTTGCACCTGAATTGCCATTGGCGAACCACCCTAGCATATCAGTCACACAGGATCCTAAAGCGCTATAGTTCCTGGCAGATATAGGAATGGTCACAATGGGGAATGCATGCCCAGACAGTACATTTATCCCCCTGAAAGTTATTTCTACACATAAAACAGTACCCCTATGCTGGCATTTACATACCACAGACTGAAAGAAGCCCTCAAAACCGCAAATTCATGGCATCCAACTCCACCGCAGACACTGAAACCGCTACAGACCATGCTTGACAACACATCTCCCAGGAAACTGGTCATCCGATCATATAATGCAATGCAGGCAGAAATTGCCCCACAACATAGCAGAGGTGGAATAGAGCACTAGACACCCAATCACAAGGAAAGAATGGGAATATTGCTGCAATCTAAATGGGCACTTTATACTAACTGCAACCTGCGAATCATACATTTTACATATATACAACAGCTATAATACACCCCGGTGCAGTTACATAGATATGGGTTGAGAGGGTCGGCTAAATGTAAAAGATGTAACATATAGGATACAGACTTTATGCATTTAGCGTGGTACTGGGAGAAGGTACAAGATTTTTGGGTAGAGGTTACTAAGGCACTTTTTGATATGATGATGGTAGCAGTGGCATGCACCCCATATATGTGCCTACTGGGTCTTGGTGCAGAGCTGCAGCCACAGAGTCGGAGACTGGTAGCAATCGCTGTCCTGTTAGCAAAAAGAAAAGTAGCGTAAAACTGGGATGGTAGATGAGGACCTCAATTTGCACAATGGTTAAAAGATATAACATACTGTAAAGCCCAGTTGACTCAATATGCAGAGGAACTCCCAGAGCCGTCTAGACCCAAAGACTTATTGGCACCCTTTACAGCATATCTATTGGCAAACCAATGAGAAGACTCATCAGACATACCTCCTATGACTGACTTAATCAGGCTGTATGTTTTTTCCTGGTCCTCACAGGGCGACACGATGCACGCAAACTAAATCCTGTAAATGAGACATGTATACAGTATGGATAACCTGATTGTACCTTTGTTTGTATTATGTCAAAAAAAGATTGAATTAAAAAAAAGATGAACTCTTCACTTATATAGACAGAGGCTCTACGCTAGAACTTTGAATCAAAACATTGTATTGGTTCGTGGTGGTGTAAATTAGGTTTTTAAATACCTTTACTTCGATGTAACATGATGATATGTGTAGTATCCTGTTCACTGTATTTATGAGCTGGTGTGTTCAATGCTGGAGTGTGCAATGCTGAGAGTTAGTGATGTAATAAAATGTTGGGGTGTAGTTTAAAGTAGAAGTTCGGAGATCGGGACAGTTGGAGGGGGGAAGGGAAACCTGTCAGGACCTACCTGCTGTTGCTATAAGGGCCTAACATAACATGAAACAAATGAACTACCTCCTACCTGAGTACCTCCTAACTCTTTTTATAAAGACCCTGGTCTTATCTATATAATGATTATCCTTAAGGCAGAGTAAGCCTTCTTTCAGGCAGTTCCTTACTAATGTGGCAATGAGCTCTGCAATCTTATCAGCAACATTTTATACCCCCTGTGGTACATCATAAGGTTGTTGCAAGTCACCGAGGAGTTCCATAGCCATATAGAGCAATGAGGCTGATGGCTGAGTTCCTTAAAAAGGTTATGAAACTCCGAGGTGACTTGCAATACCCTTATGCACAGCAGGGGGTACCTAATCCATCATAATACATGGTCACTCCATCAGCTTTTCCATAAACCACTTAAATCCTTGGTGCGTAGGAATTATACCATGTTGGCAAACATGAAGATTAAAAATAGAATCACTAGTGCAACATTAAAACACATCAAAAAAGTTGTTTGTTGGTTGTTGACAAAAGATATTAGAAGCAGTTGAATAGAAGCCAGTTTTTTTAAGAATAAAAGGCACAGCAGATACATGCAGAACGATTTTTACTTTTCTATAATTTCCCAAGAAGTGCAAAAAATAAAATATCTGCTTTCTGCTTGGCACAGTAGAGTAAAAAAAACCAGAGAAGAAAGAAAAACAATGTTTAATTTTTGGGCTTCGCCTGCACAGGACTAGCGCTGTGCTTGAGAAATCTATTGCTTTTAATATGAACTTAAAAGGGATTTACATCCCTCATTCTCTCTTTCCTGGCTTCTCATTGGTTCCTGTGCGTGCCTCAATTTCTATTGGCTATAGCATATTTTCCTATATTTACCAATGCTTGTTCCTCGTCTGCTTCTCATACCAGTTTTCTGCCGCCAAGATACTGTTAACATCTGCTTTGGTGGAACTATATTTTCATAAAGTGTTGCCTTTTACTGTTGCAGCATATTTATATAACAATTTATCACCTGGAGAGATTAAGTGATTTGCATAGAATCACCATATATTGACCAGCAGTGCCTGTGAGACTAGAACCGGGATCCTCAGCTCTCGAGTCAGCAGCTCTGGCCTCTGTGCCACATCCTCTCCACCCCGTTATCTGTCAGGGAGCTCTTTCCTTCTCCCGGACGATGATTGTTAAACGCAGCTCTATAGTAATTACATAGGCGAAACCGATGCAGTACCAATGCTTGTTGTTGCTTGAAACAGGTGCTTCATGACCTGACATGCCTTTCAACTTGGCTACTGGGTTTGGCAGCAGGCATTGTGACGTCAGAACTCAACTGTAATAAATTATCACAGTTGACGTCTGACGTGCGTCAGAAGTTGGTGATGATAAAGAAATTAGAGGCAGGCGTTTATACAGGGATTGTAGAATCCCATGTATTACATATAAAATTGTAGCTAGGTAACTGTATAAAACAGGGATGCTATTCACCACAGGGTTGAGAGAGACAACAAATACACAACAAGAGAAAAGCTTAAAAGCCCCAAAGTGAATAACAACCCGGTTATTCACAGGTACACCATCTGTAAATATATGTTTTATGTGCCTCCCTCAAAATCATCTGGCCCTGTTCCAACAGATATTCAGGAGTATAGGAGTAGTGTGGTAGCCATAAACGACATGGATTAAAAAAAGGTAATTAAAATGGCCTTGTGACGTACACCCCACCACCCACTGCAAAACCGTCCTCCCTGCATAAAGTGAAAAAAATGATTTGCTTCCTGCCACCCACCCACAACACCGTATCTTATCTGCATATATCTAGCAACCCTCTCCCACTTAAGAAAACTGTCCAAAACAATAGCTTGTCTCCTGACCACCCAACCACCCTCAGTGCAGTCCCACCACCTCCCTGCCCAAAGCCACAAACTCTGCTCTCACATTGAGAGTGGAGAGTCGGTACCACTGACAACAGCTCATTTCTCCTCAATCTTGATCTCTGCAGGCCAACACTGGCAGAGGAGATGGCAGTCAAAGTTGAATTAGCATCATCTGTGTTCTCCCACCTCCATCTGGTCTGAGGAGAACTAGAGTGGGCATCGGAACAAAGGGAAGTAAACACTTCCACTGGGTGAAGTCAGGATTTCTTAAAGTGGTCCTATTTATTTAGGCAACAGAGTATATCGCTCTCAACTGGTGATATTAATGTACTATTATAGGCCACAGAAGAAGGCTAGACTAAAGCCTTAGAGCCACCGTAGCGGGCTTGCACCAGCGTTAAAGGCCAAAGCCGAAGGTGATGGCCTTTAATAAGGGAGCAGGCCTTTAATAGCCGGTAGAGCCTGCTACGATGGGCTCAAAGGCTATTAGAACATTCAGCCCTAGAGGGCAGAATACTCTAATTTGTAAAACAAAGGCCCCATGGAGCCCGACAGGTTTGAAATCCCCTCAGGCTCCGTGAGGCCTTTGTTCACAGCAAAGAGCTGTGAACAAACATTATAATGTTGATGTTCCAGGCTTCTACCAGACATCAGAAGCCCGGAGCTCTCCATTATCATCAATGGAGTGCTCAACATTCCAATGTTCTAATGGTCATTCAAGGACCTTTGCCTGGGTATATGTTCCAAGCTGCGGGCAAGGGCCTACAATGAGAGAGAGGGACATTAACAGCCAGTATAGCTTGGGCAGAACTACTAATACTATTCAAACATTGCACTCACTGATCGAATAACATAAGGACAAGAAGGGACACTTTTTTTTAAAAAAAATGGTCTATACCAGCCATCAATGGCCCTTGGCTACTTCATTGTTTCAGTGGAAATCCAAATATTCAATATTCCAATTATTTTGACAATATAATTCTCTTCTCAGTGAATTTTAAATTAAGGAACAAGCAATCTTCAACAGATCGTAGTGCCCTTTATGGGCTTTGGGTTTGTTTTAAAATCTAGGTCCAGATTTACTTAGGTTTTTTGCAGGCGCAAATGGGTTTTAGACCTGTTTTGCCCCTGCAAAAAACAGGTGGCCCATGCACTAATCCTTCCTGTTTTGCAAGTCGCAAATCAATTTGTGAAAGTCGCAAAATAGGATTAGCAACTCGCTATTAGAAAGGGGCGTTCCAAGGGCTTTCCTTCCTAATAGCGACTTCTCAAGATATATATGACCGTTTTGCGACCTCAGGCAGGGTAGGCAGTGGTCCCATGGACCACTGCCTGCCCTTAAAAAATGAAACTGAAAATTTTCATTTTTATTTTTTAAATTCATCCAGTTTTCTTTATGGAAAACGTCTGCCTGCATTAAAAACAAGCATTTACAATGCAATGGTCACGGCATTATTAAAGGTAGAGCTATTGGCATTGCTCATGACATTTTTATTCATTTTGTTTTTTAAACATAAATAAATGGTATTGTCATTCACTATGGCAATAGGTGAGCATTAGAGAGTAGTAGAAAGTATTCGCGGACACAGAGCCACACACACAGAAAGCCACACACACACAAAGAGCCACACACACACACAGAGAGCCACACACACACACAGAGCCACACACACACACACACAGAGAGCCACACACACACACACACACACAGAGCCACACACACACAAAGAGAGCCACACACACACACAGAGCCACACACACACACAGAGCCACACACACACACAGAGCCACACACACACACACACAGCCACACACACACACAGAGCCACACACACACAGAGCCACACACACACAGAGCCACACACACAGAGCCACACACACAGAAAGCCACACACACAGAGCCACACACACAGAGCCACACACACAGAGCCACGCACACACAGCCACACACACAGAGCCACACACACACAGCTCTCTGCCCAGTAACGCCCTAGGGAACAGAGGCACGAAAAACCGGATCAAAAGCAGGGAATAGAGGCACGAAAACCGGATCACAAGCAGGGAACAGAGGCACAAGCAGGGAACAGAGGCACGAACAGGTAACAATAATATTTGTGTGCTCAGATGGCTGAAAGGCAGAGTAGGCCATACCAAGATTTTATCCGGTGACCGCCAGATTATGGACAGGTCTTGGCAGCAGTGGCTGCTGAGCCAGCGTGTCATAAATGAACGCCAAGACACTACATCTCAAAGAGTATACCACAGGACCAAATCTTATTCAAGCACGACAAATTTCAACCAAACTCGATGGATGAGACTCGGGTATTAATAAGGAATGCAACACCTTCAAAACAAAGGTCTAAAGCACATGCCGTCAGTTCTGCTTAAAGTTACCTGGTTTTCATGGATAGTTGCACCTTTCATTCGTGTGCTCAGATGGCTGAAAGGCAGAGTAGGCCCTACCAAGATTTTATCCGGTGACCGCCAGATTATGGACAGGTCTTGGCAGCAGTGGCTGCTGAGCCAGCATCTCATAAATGAACGCCAAGACACTACATTTCAAAGAGTATACCACAGGACCAAATCTTATTCAAGCAACACGAATTTCAACCAAACCAGATGAAAGAGCCTCGGATATTAATAAGGAATGCAACACCTTCAAAACAAAGGTCTAAAGCACATGCCGTCAGTTCTGCTTAAAGTTACCTGGTTTTCATGGATAGTTGCACCTTTCTCCTGGAAGATTCTGCTTCCTTGACCCTGTGCTTTGTCGTTTCTCTGTAGTATTATTGTTTTGTTCCACCTCTCTTCGTGGTTTCTATTCCCTCCTTCATGTCTAGTCCCTCTCTCATTCTCACACTCCCTCCTTGCTCCAGCATCTCACTGAAGACACACTGTATAGAGATGAAACTAATAGTGTCCATTTTCTTACGTCTTTCCTCCCACCTCACTCCTAATTTGTGTCTCACAAAGGCACCAACTGTTGGCACGGAATACAAAGCACCAAAACAGAGAGAGTCAAAGGAAATTAATTCAACGTTTATTACAAAAGCTTATGGGGAAGTGGGCTTTTCTGAACGGTTATGTACTGTTTACATGAGTGATTGGCATATTCCTTTAGCATCAGTGCCAGCAGTTCTATATAGCTTTCCCGACTAAGTCATAGACATCAATAAAAAAATCAGGCCTTTAGCAGCCAGGTCCAGGCTGTATTAGCCTCTGGCTGTAAAGTGTAATTCCCTGTGTTTATGCCATGCTAAAAACACATGAGGAACCCAAGGATAACAAAGGTTGGGAGCGAGGAACAGGAATTCTCAGGATGACAGGCGTCGAATCCAAACCCTAGCCCGAAGCCAGCTCTAAACCGCAACTGCCTTTCGGTAATTAAAATCCAAACACCCCCAGACTCTACTTCAATCCAATCCCAAGTTTTAAAAATACACAATTTGTTAGTTCTTTCTTAACAATTCACAATGCCATATGCTGTCTTTTTTTAACTTTAGGTTTCCTGTGACAACGCATAGTTTTTTTCAGGATGTAGTGGTGAGAGGCACTGCTGAGTGTTTAATGGCAACATTGTGCTAGCTCAGTTAAAATGCCAAATTATGTTAAATTAGAAGGTTTTTTTTTTTAAAGGGCCCTAGATGAATACTGCAACCATAGAATAAATAGCATGGCCTAAAAGCAGAATCTGTAAGAGAAAAGTGGGTAAGAGAGAAACTATGTACATATCCAAGCAGGATCAGTGAACTTACTTCCACTTTGCAATGTCAGAAATTCACAGTATTGCATATTACAGTAGACTTTAAATGTAATTTCACTATTGAAAAAAAATTAGAGGAATTTATAATGAAAATGACTGTCAAAATAGGGACGGTTTGTTAATAGTTTCACTGTTAAAGTGTTCCGAATTGCTTTAAGCTGTAATAATGAGGATAATAATAATTTGTATTTAAATATCTATTACTGTTACTAAATTTAATGGTACACGGTTGCCCAAATCCGAGGGATGGAAGCTGCGTCTGCCTTGCCAGGATTGGCCCTTGTGGCATAAATAGCACAGCATATCCCAGTGGCCAGAATTTTACTCGCTAAGTCATCTCACTTATTTATACGGCATTTAAAACTGACGTTTTTTCCCAATTCGAATTGCTATAAATAACAGACGTTAATGTTGATCATTTAATTGTTAGTCACTGCATCCCCATCCAAAGGATGAAATGCTGAGTCGTCCCTGCCAGGATCCGAACCTCACGTTCAGGTAATACTAGTTGACGGATCTTTAAACAATTAAAATATGCATTACTCTAGACACAGCGGCGTCTTCACCCCTTTCTTCTATATGGAAAAAAACCAAAGTACTATGACGTGACTGGAAGATGATATTTGATGCTTTGCACAATAAATAAATCTACCGCGAGCTCGGCTTTCGAATTGGTGGAGGGTTTCGGGTGCGTGGGTGGAGCACGGGGTGGTAAAAGGGGGAGGAGGGCAGGGGGGGTCGCCTGTGAGTCAGAGTGTGTCCCGGTGCTGACGGGTTCAATAGAGTGGAGGAATGCTGGGGGGGATCTCTTCCCACACACAGGCAAAGACCAAGTATGAAATGCTGAGTCGTCCCTGCCAGGATCCGAACCTCACGTTCAGGTAAGACACAGCGGCATCCTCGCCCCTTTCTTCTATATGGAAAAAAAACAAAGTACTATGACGTGACTGGAAGACGATATTTGATGCTTTGCACAATAAATAAATCTCCCGCGAGCTCGGCTTTCGAATTGGTGGAGGGTTGCGGATGCGTGGGTGGAGCACAGGGTGGTAAAAGGGGGAGGAGAGCAGGGGGGGTCGCCTGTGAGTCAGAGTGACAAACAGGGTGGCAGAGGCAAGACAAGCAGCGCAAATTATTTGGCAATTGAATTTAAACGAGAACGATCCAAGCTGTATTTCAACATCTGTCGAAAGCGCATCGATCCGCCCATGGGTCTGTGCGTGTTCAAGGTTTATTAGATTTCAGGCTGTCATGACTTTCATCTGAGTGTGCAGTTCTGTTGCCAAGTGCAGGCATTTGACCTGGCCCTCGCGTCCTCGTGCACAGTCACTGTGCCAAAGGAGATTCATTTATGTAATATGAGACCTCAAACCTCTTAATAAAGTTCTGCATTCCGCGCACTGTTGTAATTTCGTTTGAAATGAAACATCTGATCGATGCAGCAGAGAAAATGTTGCACAACAAAGGCCCCAGGACGAATCACTAGTTTTCTAACTTTATGGAGCATCGGGGCACATAATTACATACTTCAGAGCTGCAGAGATACAAGCGTACATATTATTTTCACTATAATTTTATTGTAATAAGATTAACATTCTAGTAACGAAATAGAAGAATTAAGTTACCAGCTTCGTGAAAAAGCCGGCATCCTCTAGTGGCACTCACAGGAAGACTCGGCGGCGGGCGGCCAACAATGGTGGCTGCAAACATCCGAAAATTTCGGATTCGGGGGCGTGTTTTGGGAGTTCTGAGTGACGGATGACGTCCCAGTCGAAAGAACGCACAAAAACACGTCCCCGAATCCGAAAGAGACGTGGCTTTATTGGAGTGACTCCACTCTCATCCAATGGCTGGCCTCCGTTTAGGAAGCCAGCCAATGGAGGAGAGAGGAGGAGAGAGGCGGGTTCAAGCCCCCATACTCCAAATCATTAAATCTCCTCCCGGAGACTGCGCAAGCGCAGCCTTCGGTCTTCGACCTAACAAAAAGAATTCTGCTTTATTTAAAAGCAGTCCCAGACATGGTGGTCTGCTGACCCCAGCAGGCCACCATCCCCGGGAGTGCCATTAATATACATGAGGTATGCAATTTGCGACCCCATTGGGAATCGCAAACAGTGTCTCATACACTGTTGGGCATCCCAATTTGTGAGTCGCAACTTACGAGTTGCAAATGCACTAGAAACTGGGATATGCGAACATAAATCTGAGTTTACATTGTCTTCCATCGGGAAACAGCCATTACAACGCGGCCATTACAGCGCGAATGCCATTACCACGCATATGCCTTTATCACACATTTATTTTACCACGCATATGCCTTTACCACAAATTTAGCTATAAAACCATAAATGGGAAAGGCATATGCGTTTAAAATGTAAGCATTAGGTAAGTATTACACAAATATATATATATTTGTATATATTAGGGAAAGTTTTTGTTTAAAAGGGTTTAGGGTGGGCGTTTTTAGGGTTTAGGGTGGGCGTGAGTTTTTAGGGGCAAGGGTAATTTTAGGGTTCAAGGTGGGTATGTGTTATTGGGTGGCAAGGGTCATTATAGGGTTTAGGGTGGGTATGGGTTTTGAATGGCAAGGGTAAATTTAGGATTTAGGGTGGGTATGGGTTTTTGAGTGACAAGGGTAAATTTAGGTTTTAGGGTGGGCATGGGTTTTGGGGTGGCAAAGGATTTTTTAGGGTGGGTATGGGTTTTTGGGGTGGCAAGGGTAATTTTAGGGTTTAGGGTGGGTATGGTTTTTGTGTGGCATGGGTAGCTTTAGGGTGGGTATGGGTTTTGGGGTGGCAAAGGAATTTTTGGGGTTTAGGGTGGGTATGGGTTTTTGGGTGGCAAGAGTAATTTTAGGGTGAGTATGGGTTTTTGGGTGGCAAGGGTAATTTTAGGCCTTAGGGTGGGTATGGATTTTGGGGTGGCAAGGGTCATTTTAGGGTTTAGGGTGGGTGTTGGTTTTTTGAGGTGGCAAGGGCAATTTTAGGGTCTAGAATGGGTTTTGTGGTGGCAGGGGACTTTTTGGGGTTTAGGGTGGGTAAGGGTTTTGGGGTGGAAAAGGTTACCTTAGGTTTTAGGGTCGGTATGGATTTTTGGGAGGCAAGGGTAATTTTAGGGTTCAGGGTGGTTATGGGTTTTGGGGTGGCAAGGGTAATTTTAGGTATTTAGGCAGGTATGGTTTTTGGGGTGGCAAGGGTTTTTTGGGGGGTATGGGTAGGGACTGATTCTTCAATGAGCCCACATTTAGTGAGTGGAAATACAACCTGCAAAAGAAAGCATTGATTTCTGCACAACCTGTTTCTACCAGGGGACTATCATTACGAGAACTAAATATATGAGTTGACAGGAATACGCACTTAGAGATTGATAAATATTGCAGGTTGTGATGGCGGACACAAAAACGAACATTGAATGGCCAGCTTGTAGTCCACTTTCCATCATAGCATTTTCCCTGTCCAATGGCAAGAGGACTGCAATGTTTTAAATGTGGAGCAAGCATAATGTTATGCACAAAGGCAAATGCACAAAGGCATTGAAAAAGGTGGTCTCAATTGGACCTTTTCCACTTTACAAACTCCCTTCCTAAGCTCAAAAATAATCCCAATAAGTGGTACACACAGATGGAACAGACTGTTACTATAAAATTCACTGCAGTCTAAAATCTCACCCCATTATGCTTTGCCGGGCCTTTGGTTGTCGTTGTATTTTTGCCCATAACTTTGCTTGGGGTGGTTCTAGGAGGATGGGACCACCACCGAATCGTTCAGCATGATATGCTCTTTGTGTTCCAGGCATCTGCTTGGTCCTCTCCCTAGGTTAGGGGGACCCCAAAATCATCACCTCTCTCACTGCCTGATATGTTTCAAAGCTCACTTTTGTGAGGTGGCTATAAGCTCTTTACTAGCATGTAAAGGTAAAGTTGCTTTACCAAAGGTATGTGAGATAGGTGTGGGTGCATATGCTAAATCCGTTACGCGACAGAGTCTGAGTTTTTGCCTGAACTCCTTGTTCCCAACGAAATGCAAAGTTTGCAAAACTCTGCAACCTTTGGTTGTCATTGTATTTTTGCCCACAACTTTGCTTGGGGCGGTCCTAGGAGGATGGGACCACCACCGAATCGTTCAGCATGATATGCTCTTTGTGTTCATGCATCTGTTTGGTCCTCTCCCTCGGTTAGAGGTACCCCAAAATCATCACCTCTCTCACTGCCTGATATGTTTCAAAGCTCACTTTTGTGAGGTGGCTATATGCTCTTTACTAGCATGTAAAGGTAAAGTTGCTTTACCAAAGGTATGTGAGATGGGTGTGGGTGCATACGCTAACTCCGTTAGGTGACAGAGTCTGAGTTTTTGCCTGAACTCTGTGTTCCCAACGAAATGCAAAGTTGGCAAAACTCTGCAAACTCCGCTAGGGGAGCAGAGTTCACAGCCCACACTTAGAGATAACAAGAGAGGGTTTCTTGCCTCTTTTGTGCAATAACTAAGAGCTGGGATCAGCAATAAGATTATCCAAGGTGTCCTCTGCTTGCAAAGGAAACCCATTGACGAAATTCTGTTGTATGTGAAATACTGTAGTGATATGCTGGAGGCCATGGGAAGGGGTATTAAAGAGAAATATATGATAGCTCAAACTCAGTTAGCACAGAATGGTGGGACAAAGTGAATTACGGTTCCACTTCAATGTCCCAAAATAGACCTTCGTTTCAGGATGGCAATGAAAGGAGATTCTCTGCCATAGGGTAGAAAGGACCTGGAATGGATAGAGGTCAAGGTAATATGCCAGAAACCAGCATAATCCTCTAAAGAAGATTACGCCTTGCCACATTTGCAACAGTGTGGGACATTGGAAGTGGGAGTACTGTTACGACCCGGACCAAATCATGACCTAAACTCAAGCCACGAGTTTAGCCAGACAGTGAGAGCTTCCGCCAATACCCACAACACCTATATCAGTCCTGAAGGTCCCAAAGTCCAGCATGGTGCTGAATTCATTCACCCTTTGGAGAAGCACAAAGGGATTCCACATTCCCATCTGAGCTATAGGGTACTGTAAAACTCAATGCGGTCTCAAAATAGGCTCTGTCCACATGATGTTTGAAACTTCCACATATTTCAGTCAGGTCCAATGATGATACCTGAAGATGAGGAGGAGTGCATACTTGGGCATGAACCAGGGTGGGCCACATGTGGACAAAGTTGTTAATGAACATCCAGTATCTTTCCTAATAGATGCAGGAGCCACTCGCTCAACAGTTAGAACCATTGAGGTCTCCAACCTACCCTTCTGTTATATTGTTAGAAATGGGATTCCAGGTTGACTGAGGCATGCACCCAGGCCAGGCAGGAACCACCAATTTAGTCTGGGTAAGCTAGATACACATTAAAAGAAAAATTGTGCTCACTCTCTGGTAGCTTGGCACAGAGCAGTTAGGTATATCTAAAGAGGCAATGTGTGAAGTATTTTGCAACACACTCAGTAACACAATGAATACACCACAAAAAGACTCAACACAGGTTTATAAAAATAGATTATTATATTATAAAAAAAACAAGACAAGACCAGAACAACAAAAACCATATAGATGTTGAGGTAGTGAATATTAAAAGAATAAATGCAATAAAAGCGTTTAGAAGCAAAAGCGCAAAAAAAGGTTACTTTAGGTCATGCTGGACCGAGGCAAAGTCAAAATTCAGACTGACCTTGTAGAAGCGCAAGGTGGCTACAGGGCCAATGTCGGCCCCGGTGCTAAAAGTACCTTTTCTCGTTGCAAGCAACAAGATGCATCAATCTTCTCCACACATTGAAGGGGATATGTCTATTCCGAAGACGTGTGCCGGAGTCGAGAGGTGTTGAGCGAAGCACAGGTTTCTGACATGTAGTTGAGGGGATGGGTTGATCTCACCAAGCTGCAGCAGTGGCGATATGCTGTCCAATGTATCAACCTTGGGAGGCAAAGCTCTGGTTCCGATTTTACTCCTGCAACCAGGTAGATGTGCCAGTTCTGCTACCCGCAGACAGGAGATGCCTCAAAATCTGTGTTGCTAGAATCTGGGCCAATTCCAGTGAGTCAGACACAGGAGCAGTGGTAGAGACTTTGATTTCCCAGAGTCTCAAGCAGCAGGGGCAAACTAACAAGCTCATGGAGATCACTTGGAGTGAAGGCACAGTCCATCTCTCCTTCTGCAAAGTCAGAGAGCAGCAGGGCAACACAAGTCCTTTGTGTAGGGACAGGACACAGCCTATTCAAGTGAAGAGTTAGCTCCTCACTTCCATCCTGCCCAGGGCCATTAGAATGCAGATATATGTAGATGGGTACTCAGACACACCTATTATTCCTGTGGTGTGGCGGACTAGAGGGAATGCACAAAGTGCATCTATCATCCACCCCAAACATGTATTGGAGACAGGTTGTCAGGCACACGGAGCAGTAAGTGCGGAAAAATGTCCACTTTCTATAAGTGCAAAAATAACAATTGAATGATGGAATTCTGAAACAATGTCAAACATTCACCCATTACAAAGATCTAGGTATAAATGCATTGGGGTTTTTTCTTCACACAATGCCATTGCAGTTTTTACCCAGTCATATGCAAATCACTTTTGACACTGCTCCTCATGGGAAATGTCCAGACGGAACTGCCAGGCCAGGTCCTTCCAGGACCAGAAACAAGCATCTTGTGGCCAGTTTTAGGGCTTCAACTCTCATCAGCCAGGCTAGCTTGACTCCAGTGGCATTATGAGCACATGACCCACGTACCCTCACCCAATATACATATATTCATTCCCTGTTCGACCACTAAACTCAACCAGCCTTAAAAATATCCTTATAGCCACTGAAAAACAAAGGTTACTGAGATGTTATAGTTAGGCTCAGATTTCACTCATACAAACCATAGAAATTCAGCAAATATATTTAACTAAGTTAACTACAACCTATGCCCCACAATGCACTGCTTATGACCTCACATATGACATCACTCATGACATGGTCAGTGACATCACTGATGAAATCATCCAGTGATTGTGAGTGTTTTCTAAAAGTTTCTGAGTGTTAAACATATATGCGAAAGGTATCACAAAAATGTTATTAGTTTACTTTGTGTACTACTAATAGTGATACTATTTTAAAACATAGATTATGTGAATGTCTGTTTATCTCTTTTTGAGAGTGTGTGTGTGTGGCTATATATGTGAATAAGTGGCTGTGGGAGTAGCTGTATGGGTGAGCAATTGGACGTGTGAGGGTCTGTATGGCTGAGTGAGTGGGTGTGTAAGTGGTGAATGGATGAGTGAGTGGGTATGTGAGATACTATATAGATGAGTACGTGGTTGTGTGAGTTTTATATGGGTAAGCGAGTGGCTGTGTCAGTGGCTGGATGAGTACATGAGTGGCTGTATGTGTGAGTGAGTGGGTGATTAAGTGGCTGTAAATGGTGAATGAGTTGGTGCATGAGTAGATGTATGGGTGAGTGAGTGTGAGTGACAATAAATGGTAAATGAGAGAGTGCATGAGTGGCTGTATGGGCGAGTGAGTATGTGAAGAGTGCCTCTATGTGTGACTGTGAAGGTACATGAGTTGCTGTATGGGTGAGTGATTGGTGTGTGAGTGGCTGTATGTGTGAGTAAGTGGGTGTGTGTGAGTGGCTGTATGGGTGAGTAAGTAACTGTGAGAGAGGCTCTATGGGAGACTATGTGGTTGTCTCAGTGACTGTTTATGTAACTGACTCCATGTGTTAGTATCTGTGTGAGTAAGTGAGTGTGTATGTGAGTACCAGTATGGGTGAGTGACTGGTTGTATAAGTGCCTTTAAGAGTGAGTGAATGGTTGTGTGAGTGGCTCTATGCATGAGTGAGTGGGTGCATGAGTATTTGTATGGGTTTGTGAGTGTGTAAGTGGGTGATTGAGATGTTGAATGGGGTGTGAGTGGGTATTTGAGTGATTCTGTGGATTATGTCATTAGTGATGTAATTTGAGATGCCAATGATATTGTCATGAGTGATGCAATATGTGAGGTCATAAGCATACCGTAAATCTGGTATTTGTAAAGCGCGGACTACTCACCCTTACGGGTCTCAAGGCGCTGGGGCGATCGTGAAAAGTAAGTGAGCTATTGCCCAAAGTCACATGGTGCTGAGCTGATCTGCCACCGGAGCCGGGTATCGAACCATGACCCCTATCATCCAAAGTCATCTGCCCTGGCCGCTGCACCATACCTTGCTAGCAATGCATTGTGAGGGCGTAAGTTATAATTAGCTCAGGTAACTATAACAGCTGAATTTCTATGGTTTTGTACAAGTGAAATCTGAGCCTAACTATAACGTCACTGTAACCTTTTGTTTTTTCAGTGAATTTCTAAAATTATTCAAAATCTATTTCCTAACTTTAACGTGCCTTTAACCTCTCTATTTTTCAGTGAATTTCTATCTTTTTTAAATGTTATTTCCTAACTGTAATCTGTAATCTTTTACAATGAGTATGTACGTGAGTGCATGAGTGTCTCAGTGGGTATGTGAGTGAGTGGGTGAGTGTCTCACTGGGTGTGTGAGGTGGTGCACAAGTCTCTGAGTGGGTCTGTGAGTGGGTGTATGAGTTTCTGAGTAGGTCTCTGAGTTGTTGAGAGTGAGTATGAGTGATTCTGTAAGTCAGTACATGAGTGGGTGTATGTATCTGAGTTAATCTGTGAGTGGGTGCATGAGTGTCTGAATGGGTCTGAGAGTGGCTGCAAAAGTGTCCGAGTTGTTCTGTGAGTGAGTGCATGAGTACTTGAGTGGGTCCTTCTCATTTTCTGCTCACTTCTGACTTTTATTTTGCCTCTTTCTGATCTTTGTTCTGCCTCTTGCTGCTTGTTTCTGACCTTTATCTTGCCTCTTTCTGTTTGTTTCTCACCTTTATTTTGCGTCTTTCTGCTTGTTGCTGTCCTTCATTCTTCCTCTTTCTGCTCATTTCTCACTTTTAGCTTGCCCCTTTCTGCTCATTTCTGACCTTTATTTTGTCACTTTCTGCATTTTTCTGATCTTTGTTCTGCCTCTTTCAGCTAATTTCTGAAGTCTGCCTTGTGTTGCTCATTTCTGACCTTTATTCTGACTCTTTCTGCTTTTTCTCACCTTTATTCTGTCTCTTTTCTGACCTTTATTCTGCCTCTTTCTGCTCGTTTCTCACCTCTATTCTGCTTCTTTCTCTTCGTTTCTCAACTTCATCTCCCTCTTTCTGCTCGCTGCTGACCTTTTTTCTGTCTCTTCATCATTTCTGACCTCTAATTTGTCTCATTCTGCTTGTCGTTTCTGACATTTATTCTGCCTGCTTCTGCTTATTTCTCACCTTTATTTTGCCATTCTGCTCGTTTCGGATCTGACCTTTATTCTGCCTCGTTCAGGTCATTTCTCAACTTTACTCTGGCTCTTGTTGCTTGCTTCTGACCTCTATTTTGCCTCCCTCTGCTAGTTTCTGACCTTTATTCTGCCTCTATCTGCTCATTTCTCACCTTTATTAAGTCTCTTGCTGCTCATATCTGACTTTTATTTTGCTTATTTCTGCTCGTTGTTGACCTTTATTTTGCCTCTTTCTGCTGACCTTTATACTGCCTCTTTCTGCTTGTTTCTGAACTTTATTCTGCCTTTATGCTCATTTCTCGGCTTTATCCTGCCTCATCATGCTCATTGCTGACCTTTATTTTTCCTCTTTATGCTCGTCGTTGACCATTTCTTCTGCCTCTTTACGCTAGTTTCTGACCTTTGTCCTGCCTTTCTGCTCATTTCTCACCTTTATCTTGCTCTTTCTGCTCATTGCAGACCCTTATTCTGCCTCTTTCTTTTAGTTTTATACCTTTATTCTGACTTTTGCTGCTCGTTTCTGACCTCTACTTTGTCTCTTTCTGCTAATTTCTCACATTATTTTTGCATCTTTGTACTGGTTGCTGGCCTTTATTTTGCCTCATTCTGCTCGTGGAGACCCTTATTCTGCCTAATTCGGCTCATTTCTGACCTTTATTCTGCCTTTCTGCTTTTTTCTCACCTTTATCTTGCCTCTTTCTGGTCACTGCTGACCCTTATTCTAATGCTTTCTGCTCGTTTCTGACTTTTATTCTGCCTCTTGATTGACTTTATTTTGCGTCTTTCTCCTCGCCCTTGGACCGCGGGGGGAGCCTCAAGGTCCAGCGGTCCCAGCCGGCTCCTGCCCCCTGTGGGAGCCGGCATTGTTCTCGCATGAAGAGAGCAGCTGGAAATGTGAGTGTAATCTTTAATCTCTTTCCCTGCCCACATGTCTGCGGGCAGGGAAAGAGATGAAACCTTCACTTCCAGCAGGTGGGAGCAATTTGACAGCTCCCGCCCGCTGAAACTGGTGTGTTTGCTTTTCTTTGGCTGGATCTGTCAAAGCGCCTGTTAAGCAAAAGCAAACAGCTATGGCCCGAGGTGGGCACCCCGGGACACAGTAGTAGCCGACCCTGGGGGGTGGCGGTCCCTAGGGTCATTATTGGCTTCAGGAGGGAGACTGCGCTGCCTCCCTTCTTTCATCTGTACGGGCTAGCCCCATGGAGGTGGTGGTCCCTGGAGCTGTATATGGCCCAGGAGGGGGGCCACGTGGCCCTTCCCTCTTTTCAAAAAAGGAATTGGCACGGTAAAGGCAATGCAGGGTAAAAGCATTGCATAGGAAAGGATGCATGGCAAAATCATGTGTTGTAATGACATAAAACCCAATTATGTATGCAGTAAGTGTTCTTATTTCCAATTACTGCATTATTTGGTAGGTAGTTCCGACGCAGCTTTAGTTTTCACTAGGATTTATCACATTAAGGCGTTAGACTTTCTCCCTTGAGCAATACATAGGGCATAGCAAGCGTACTTTTTAAAGCAGATCCGTGGCAATATTTTTGGAGCACTTATACTTTGTATAGGAGTGACATTAAATGGTGTAAAGATTATAAAGCTTCCCACATTGGTAGATGGGCTTGCTAACACGGCAGGAGAGAACCGTAATCAACAAATAATTGCTTGCGTTGAGAGCTATGATTATGCAAAGTCGCCTAGTGTTTGATTTACTCCTCAAAAAGGAAAGTGGAGTTTGCAAAGTCATTCATGCTCGGGAATGCTGTGCTTATATTCCATGCATAGACATGTAGCTTTACAGCTACATTATTAACTTTACCAATATGACCCATGTACTAACTGAGTCAGGCACCTAGGAAGGATTAGGTTCTATATTTGGATCTGCTGAAAGAGGTTTTACTAGAGGAGTGGCTTGGAAGTGTAGGTAGAGGAATTAAAAAATCTTCCTTTTAACACCTCTCTTAGTTTTACCAATGGGCATTGCATGCGTGCTTATTATCCTCGAATGTTGCTGAAGAATTTCATCAAAAAATTGTATGGATTGTGGGTATAAGAAGTTGTCAGCAGCAAGAGGAAGAAAAAGAAAGAGACTTGATGTGAAGGTCACACAAAATGATCTCCATGAGACCTTCAAGGACTTGGAAGCATCCAAGGAGAAGAGCCCAAAGATAAGTAAGAGATGATTTAGAATCATCAGAGGGGGGATTGTGAGAGTTGGTTCACTTTTTACTTAAAAAGCTCTAGAAAATGGGCTTATGCTAACATAAATCCGTGTTTACCTTGTCCTCCAACGTTAAGCAATGTCGTAGTATGTCACGTGACGACCAGTAGAACTGTTTCTTGTTGTAAATAAAGAAGTGCAAGCTTGCTGTGACAATAAAGAACATTCCCAGAGACCCTTTTACAGCCCTGTGCTCCACAAGGACATTCAAACTGCCCTAGCCAGTCCCTGTATAATGTATCAACTAGATTGTTTGAATACAAGTGTGAAAACAACTAGATCCCTTGTAATAATTCGATGAGAGAATCCTCAAATGCATTTTGTAATAAAAAGATTTCTATCTGCTCGTTCCTCATTGGTGCATATCCTGAGAACCATGTATTTGTGTTTACTGTATGAAACTTATTGTCTGAAGTCGTACAAAAGGACATACTTTTCTGTACTCCAGTATTCCTCACCCTTGGAAGACAAATCTATGTCGGTTTTCATACAAAACTTTACTGAGTTCTTTGTACTTTTGAATTGTACACTTTTGCTGCTAAACCTATTGTTGACATGTTTCATGTACCTTGCCTATGAACTACTCATATAACATTTCAACCTGTTTATTATTGATTTCGATCTCCGATATGCCATGGACGGGTCCAATCGGAGAGCACCAAAGTCGTATCAGGTCTACACTGCTCTCGGTCCGAGCCGTTGGAATGCTTTGGTATGATCATTTAAGACAAATTTGTGCGGTGACATGGGCATAGTCTACATTTTTTGTCCTTCTCATACACTAAACAAACTTTTACCTACTTTTTACAGTCCACACAGATATATGCGAGGTACAATGGCCACTGTTACACAGTGGGCTGATGCAAAGGTAAAGGCAGACCAGGATGTAGCCATGGAGACAGATTCTGTGACATCACAGATATGGCTTAAGGGGGATGAGGGTATGGCCTGGCCAGTGCGCATCTTTTCTCAATGCCCTAGGACAATATTCTCTGGAATGGCTTCTGCGCCCATCTGATGCATGGGTGCTCCCGGAAGGGGGCATCCAAAAAAGATACCTGCTGCTGGCATCATCGCGGTAGGATGACATGCAGGAATCAGACATACCCAGCTCTCTCAAAGACTCTCGTGGACGAGTCACCTACAATGGCAGACTAGATCGTAAGTAGGAAAGCATTTTTTCTCAAGTTGATAATGGTGACACACATTTTATATTAATAAAAAGGACATTTGGATAGGAATGTCCATGTTTCATATTGGATTCCCAAAGACTGTTGGCTAAATAATACCGATTCTTTCCATGAGCAGCCTCCAATGTTTGTTGTATTTCTTTATTGAGTTCTATTTGCCCCAAGCCTTTCGCTGCTGGCACGGTATCAGCCGCCCTGGAGAGCTGTGCATTACAGCTTCCGATCTCAGCAGGTTTCCTCAGCGCTCTATTCTTCCGGCATTGAACAAACGCCTACAGTTGAGTTGAATGAGAGCATCAGCTCAGGTTATCACCAAGGGATTGTTCAGCTTACCTTAAAAACGAAAGGAGGACGGGGAGGCAGGGAAAACTTTCTGTCGACAAATCCACAGCGCTTACACACTAAAAGGGTATCTATCACAGAATCGTTTTTCAGACATGGGAGAACGAAAAGCTGAGCTGGCCACACACAAAATCGAGCTGATGGCTTAACTTCAAGGCTAACAAAGTATTAAAATGGAGCTGAAATAAAACACCTGGATGAATCTCTGAAACTCGTGAGAGGGACTGAATGAAGATTTTTACAAAAAATCCCTGTGACTTGGCAGATTGTTTTAGTCACTTACACGGGGAGGTGAAAGGAGGCCCCAAAGGTCTGCGTTTTGTCCAGGGTTGCTCCTGCACATCAGTAGGTCGAGAGATGAGACTGGTGTTTGTGACATGCCTGGCGAGCTGAAGTGACATCTTGCCCAATAGTAAATACCACCTACGGCAACAAGTTCACCTCGGTGTGTCTTAATTTGAGCCAGTGGGGCCACCGGCGCTCATTTTTGGGGAACTGCATCAGACATTCACCCGAATGAGGAACAGAAAGAGGAAGTGAATGATGGAAAAACAGTGATGAAGAAAGAAAAAGCAGGGATCAAAAAGAACCTACCAGAAAGAGATGAAGAGGCAGGGAGTGTCTGCTTATGGGTTAGAGAGGCATGGGGGGAGGGGAGAGTCGAGACTAAACAGTCTTGGTATTCTACCCCCTGATATTCGATAGTGCTGCGGGGGGCTTCGAAGTGAAACTTTTGGCCTCGGCATCTATTTTTCCACAAATTAGGCATTGCACCTTTGCAGTTTGAAGGAGCACGTCGGGGCTCTATTGCAGCTTGCACATTTTGCCCAGAGAGCCTCATCACACCATACCACACACACACACACACACACACACACACACAAGAATGGCCAGACGATGGCTGTGGAAGACTTGCCATAAAGGCATCTCCGATAGAGCTGCAGTCAATCCAGGCACAGTCTCACAATTTAACTACAGGCCCTCCACCTTGGCTAAGGACCCCTTCTCAACTCCAGTTAGTTCATTTCTCCTTTTCGATTAATGTCACTAAAGCTTAGAGTACTCAGTTCAATCACGCACCATCTTCCTGTGGTATTTGTTCAAGGCAGCAGAAAGGATTACATTTCGTTTGGAAGCAAAGTTCTTGAAATATTTTTCTTACATGTGGGTAACTAATTCCTTACTTCTGTCTATTTGCAAGCTAATTGCTGTACATCAACGGTTGTCCTAATAAGTATAACGTTGTATTGATTAAATCTCACTTGAGCAGTGGCCACATGGCCTCTTGTTGCTAAAGAACTTAAAAAAATAAAATAAACAAAAGAACAGACGTATCCTAACACGAACGTGGTGAAAGGGTTCATTTCAATGGGATCCATTTAGATATTAGCCATCCCAGGGCTGCCAGTTCACACCGATGGCACAGAAAGCTTAGTAATTTGCACTTTTCTGGACTCTGTTTCTTGTTTGTACTTTTTGTGGCTTTGAAGGATTTCAGCAGCATTTCCAGATTCTGCAGTGGTTATTTTTGGTTGTATCATAGGCTGTCTTA
Source organism: Lissotriton helveticus (assembly GCF_964261635.1). NCBI lineage: Eukaryota > Metazoa > Chordata > Amphibia > Caudata > Salamandridae > Lissotriton > Lissotriton helveticus. The sequence goes on along the minus strand of NC_136061.1, from coordinate 598,200,653 downwards.
GTTTATCCCGATTTTCTCGAGATCACCTTGATTCATGTTTTGTTATTTTATGTTATAGGGTACTTATCAAGTGCTCGTTCACCAAAACGGGTTCTTGGCGCTAGAGACGTGAGCAACCCCATAGGGGAAATACCTAGATATCATATGCCTGGGAGCGAACAGCCATGTCTTCAGCTGTTTTCTGAAAGGTGTATAAGAGGTGGGCGACCTCAGCTCCATCAAGAGCGAGTTCCAGAACTTAGGAGCTAAAACTGCAAATCGAGAACCACCATGCTTCTTGTGTTTAAAAGTGGGGGTGACTAGCAGATTCAGATGGGAAGATCGTAAGTTACGAGTGGGGGCATAACGTAGGATCTTGGACGAGATGAAAGCTGGACTAGTGCCCTAAAGAGCTTTAAACATCCCACCTTGAAAAGGCCACGCATAGCCACAGGGAGCCTATGGAGGCTTTTCATCAGGGGGCGGACACAATGCCATTTAGGTTGGTGGAAGATCAGTCTGGCAGCCTGATTCTGGACTAGCTGGAGGCGTCTAAGTAGGTAAGCCGGGATACCTACATAGAGAGAGTTGGAGTAGTACAGTCGGGAGATGACCAAGGCCAAGATCACTAACGTCAGAGCTTCCCTAGACAGAAATCTGCTGATCTTCGCAATTCTGCGTAGTTGAAAGAACTCAGCAGAAAGCACTGAGCTAATCTGGGATTTCATTAATAGATCATTGCTTACCACTATGCCCAAACTCTTGGCTGAACTAGCATGGAGGGGAGGGTTGTCTAAGGTAGATGGCCAAAAGTTGGAGTTCCATGGATTTGCAAGTCTACCAGTGAGGATCAGCTCAGTTTTATCGGGGTTGAGCTTCAGTTGATTAACGTTCATCCAGTCACTTATGAAAGCATAGTGTCTTGAAAATGAGACACAGAAGATGGATGGAGATTAATGTAAAAAACTAGTTGATGACTTTCCCTTCCCGAAGAGAAAAGATTAAAGGAAGGAGGTACAGATTAAAAAGAAGCGGAGAGCGGGAGGAGCCCTGGGGCACTCCAAAGGGCAGTTCGATCTTCTTTGAGGAGAAGTTAGCAAGACGTACCGATTGAAGCCGGTTATTAAGAAAAGAGGAGAGCCATTTTAGGGCCAGGCCCTGGATCCCGGCATTGCTGACACGGTCAATCAGGAGGTTATGATCGACTGTGTCAAAAGCTGCTGACAAATCCAGGAGAACCAGGGCCTGGGTAAGCCCTCTTTCTACACCCCCTCTAAGGTTGTCCATAACTGTCAAGATGACTTATTCTGTGGAGTGGGAAGGTCGAAAACCAGCCTGGTCGGAGTACAAGACATGGTACTTAGTTGGGTTGAGACATGTGCCTCTAGAGCCTTAACAAGGTAAGGTAGTAATGAGATTGGACGGTAGTTGCCAAGAATAGAAGGGTCCGCACCTGGCTTTTTCAGAATGGGAATGTTTTCCTCACCTTTAGAAAGGTCAGGAACTATGTTTTCTTTCCTGAAGCAGGCGGGCACTGATTGTAACTTGAGAGTGCAGCACAAAAGGGGATATTCGAGGCATGCAAGACCTTTAAAATATTTAAGGCATTGCAATCCTTCAAAATCTGGTGTTCCTCTTTCATTACAGCTCTGGTGTAGATGTTCTCATAGCTATCGTTTATAAGCTGTCCAGCTGTCCCCTGACCTAGAGGGATTCAGCTTAGCTCTCTGTCAGGTTTCTGCCCCATTGGTGGGTGGAGGTGCACTCCCATCTACGAGATCAAGATGCAATATGTCCGGAAAAACTAAGTCCTTGTTGGACCTGGCATATGGTCACAAACCATATGTCCAACCCTTTCCAAGATGGTTTAAATCCTTAACATCCGTTTAAGAGCCTAGGGCTTGATGTACAAAAAGGCAGGCCGCAAATAGTGGATGCAAATTGCCCACCGAGTTTTTGAGCACCAACTTTCATTTTGGGATACAACCTATGTAATAATAGGTCACATCACAAAACCTCCAGTCTCAGGGGCTCGCCGAATGATCTGCCTAATGAATATAAAGGGTCATTTGTGTCTATCTATGATTGGCTACAATTACCAGGATAGAGGCCTGCAAGGAAGAGCACAGCACCATCCATGTGTCTGCTTTTTAAAGAAGCCTGTGTTCTTAAAGAAACAGGGTAGTTTACAAAGAATTCGTTTTGGGAATACATCAGGGAGGATTATGAAGCACTACCACTACCGATTTCCCTGAGGCAGCCAGACAAAGGAAGCTGTAAATTAGGGAGAGCATTCACTTGCAAATCAGTTATCACCCCTATAAGATAAGTTTTCTATGGTATGAGATGCAAATGTAATTGCACGTCATTGATGCATCTCATTGTTAATCACAAGTAGGAGGGACACCATTTTCACATACACCGCTTCTCGTAGTTTCAATGTGGAATGAGTTTGCAATTCAGAAAAACCTTTTTGAATCACAACCGGGGTTTAGTACTTTAACATTTTTTAGAGGCACATGCATCAAGCTAGGCACTTGCGATTCCTTAATAATGATTATCAAGGAATCGCTATTAAGGAATCGCAATTGCCTATGCATGTAGGTTTCGCTAAAATATTAGCTATTCCTACACATTCCTTAATTGCGAATCGCAAATTGTGATTCACAATTAAGGAAAGCCTTCCAATTCATTCCTATGGGCTTAGAGGCCCATGGGAATGAATGGGACAGCAGTCGCAATTTGCGAGTACGAAATAGGTATCTGTATATTGCGAATGCAATTTCAAGGGTGCTATGGTGCCTAAAGGCCACCCTTATGCACCCTGACAACATGCATGTGTACACATGTGGCGCACACACATGCCCATAAGGCATGTGTGTGCACCACCTGGCACTTAGAAATATGCAATTTTATGCATTTTTTTGAGGAATTGCAAATTACCATCAACTTGAAGTTGATGGTAATTTGCGATTCCAAATTGTGAAAACACAATTTGCGAATGCATAATGCATCGCATTTATGGAATCGCAGATTTGCGTTTCCCTAAAAGCATTCGCAAATTAGGTAATCGCAAAAAATTGTGTTTACCTAATTTGCGAATGCATTTTGTTTGATGTATCGCAAATAGCATTTTACCAGTCGCAAACGGGCCAATTTGCGTTTGCGACCGGTAAAATGTTTGATGCATATGCCCCATAGTCACAAACCCTGTGATTTTGTAAATTGCAGGGTTTGTAAACATAAAATGATTTTGTACATCAGATCATCAGTTCATCGGTTCTACTACTTCAAAGAAAAGGTAGTGTCACCTATCAGTCAGAGACAGGGGCGTACAACCCATTGGACTTGGAGCAAGAGGCCTAACGTGGCCGATTTGACAACCATACCCCTCCCCTTGATTTGAATTCTTGGTCTTCAGGTGTTTGGCTTGGTGTAAGAATTCAGTGAGAAAGACCATAGACTAATTGCTAAGCATTTAGATAAACATATTCAGCCCCGCTCCACCAAGCAGATCCCACATATCTGCAGACTTCATTCAGGGTGACACGGTGCTTGGAGAGGCTTCTTGGCCACAATCATGGGGGAAGTGGTTTTGTGATGTTACTGGGTCTCTCACCTTGTGAACCGATACTAAAACAGTACTTCCATGGTGAAGACTCGGTGGATTGAGCCAAACAGGCAAAACACCCATCCTGCTGGACGTGCCTGTCAAAGCAATAGTGCTATGTGAGTGCTGATGCCCATGTAGTAGCCTGCCCAATACCCAGAACACACACACTGTGTGCTAGCAGAGTATTAGCAGCCTGGGCTCGATTGGAATGAGCCCTCAATCCATCAGGCTGCTGCCTCTCAGACAATGTTCAGCAGATTTGTATGTGGAGGGCTATCTATCCAGAGATGGTTCATTTCTGTACTGCCCTGCTCTTCTTTGTTCCTGTGAAGCCCCCAAAGGGTTGATCATTCACCAGATGGTCCATGGTACAATGACTTTAGAAACTGAGGGCCCTCTTGGGGTCCAAACGATGCAGTCTCTCCTCCTCTTTCGAGGACTGAGGCAGGGCAAAGAAATTCAGAAGAGTGACATCCTATCCAGAATAGAAAGGTGTTGCTACCTTCAGCAGAAATGCAGCTCGAGTTCTCAACCCTAGCTTGTCTGGGAGGTATATTGTGTAAGGGAGATGGACCGAGAGGGCTTGCCGATTACTCGTGTGACGAGCTGACGTGATTGTGACCAGTAAGAACATTTTCAGGGGCAGCTGTCCATTGGCTCAGATGTAGTAAAGCTGTGCATTGGCTAAAATTGGGTATTTGAGAACCAAATGTATGTTCCACAATGGCATCACAAAGGGCTTCAGTGCAAACATGTGCTATAAACCTTTAAGAAATGTGCTGCAGAAGGGTTCCGCAGGGCAGTGTAACAGCTATGCGTGTGCTGGAAATAGCATGAAAGCTGCTGCAATTACACGTAATTCTTTGGGATGTGGTAGCATCAGTAGCTCTTTGTCAGTCTGTAGGAGCATCACCAGGAGTCTCACTATTGATGATACTGACATTCCAGTAGTATTAGTATTGGTCTGTGTTGCAGTATTGTGTTCTATTGAACTGCGGTTGGAATTGTATGCTCACCCTACACCTCCTGCTGAACATAAGCATGTACTGGACAGGTAACAACAAAGGTAGTTTGTCCACTGGGTGGATGGTTGTACTGTCAGTAGTCGGACCTTGGGTTCTACTGGGTGTACTAATGCCAGTTGTGGCTGTTGCTTTTGTATAAGATCCCTCAGTTTAGGCTTCCACTCTAATCATTGCTAGTCGATGATGATACTCTGCTCCCTTATCATGATAGCCCTGTATTTTATGCAGTGCTTGCTGCCACAGATGTTTTAAAAAGAACCATAACGGGGCAGTATTGCAGTCTCTCAGCTTTACAGCAATACAACCGTGGTATTCTGCCAGGTTGTTTTAGGCAGTAATGCACTTATTCAGCCAGAAGGCTGCTGCACTAATAATAACAGAGGTAAAAAATGGTACATTTGGAAAAGTAGGAGTTATAAATTGGTAATAATATTGTCAGCAATATTATTAGCACGTTTTTTGCACAAGCATTTGTGCCTAAAGTAGTCCACGAAGGTGGCTGCAGAAGTATTATGCCACAGCAGCCACAACGTGGGTACACGACTTTAGTGGTAAATTACACTTGGAGTAATGGATACAGCCCTGGAAGTGGTAGTGCCAGTACATTCATGGGAGTAGACACTGAGTCATTTAAAAAAAAATCACAAAATGGATCAGTGGTTTGATAGTGGCAGCAGCGAGGGAAGTTTGGTCCAGAGAGACTCTCAGTACTGACTGGAATCAGTTTTAATTTGCTCAGTCCTCTCTGACGGAGGCACAGAGGCCACAGTGCAATGTCCAGCAAAGTTTCACGATGGTTGTAGTAATTAATTTGTAAAAAAATAAATAAGCCAGGGCTCTCCTCAGGAGGCCACTGCAGCTTGCACCACGCATTGACCCTGCCATGCTGCCAATGAGAGTAAACACACAGGTACTAACCTTCACACTCCTAGTGTGACAACTCTGACTATTTCAGGCCTCCAAAGCTATAAGAATGGCATAGGCGGCAGGTAATAGTCATTTTTATTGTATACTGAATTAAAAATGACCAGTTGTTGTGGTCGTCTTTAAATTATCCAGACACCGTCCTCTTCTGGTCACAAGTACCGGCACCAGAAAGAACTGGCTCAAATTAAGCACTGGATGGTTGTCTCTTTTGTGAAGTTCTTTTATTGCTTAATAATTTGGGAAGCACAACTTGCTCAAAATTTCCAAACACCAATAAAGAGGGAGACACCTTCACAAGATCTATTGTGGAAGGCACTCACACCAATTGCTATTGCAGTAACGGTAGTGATAAGCGGATTGGTGCATTGTGTTACGCAATGCACAAAATATAGGCACACACTAACCCAGCTGATCAAAGAGAATGACCTTTGGCATAATACTCTATGCAGGATCCCGCTTTGGAATTTTGTTTAAAAAAGTTTAAAAACGGTTGAAATTTCGAAATAATGACTGAGCCCTACGTTAAACTTTCAATATATTTTTATTTACAGGAACTTCTTTTTGCATTTACTGGAACTGCCATGACAACGGTTCCTGGAAATGCAAGAGATGTCAGCTGGGCAGGCAGACATCTCTAAATTTGCCGAGCAAAGTACCTTCGCCATGGAGGCGGTGAAGTACTCCGCCATTGCAACAATTCTTAATCCGCCCACTAAACTCTAAATCAGGCCCTAAAAGCAAATAGGAGTGAAACAGAGCATGAGCATTGTGAACTTGAAAAGGGATATGCTTCATGCATGCACCTATGCCAAAATCCGAGCAAAATTACCGGATATAATGAAATAACCGATAGAGAAATAAAGCATTTGGTGGATGCCTCTCTGCTCGCCAGTATGTAAAGGGAAAAAGGCCACTGAAATGTACGATTAAACAACCATTGGCATCGGGTACTATATTATAAAGATAACAGATGATGATGTTCACACGTGCTGTGATGCTGAATCATTTCTCCAAATATTTCACAATTTCTATTCAGACTTTTATACCCGTCCACACAATGCGTGAGGTGGTTTTATATGACATTGCTCTTGCCTGGATAAGCAATGGCCACAGGAACTTTCTGATGTACCCCTTCACCAGGGAGAAAATTACAATTGCAATACAGGGATTACAAGCCGGAGTATCGCCTAGTATTGGTGGACTATCTGTGGATTAAAAAAAGAAAAACATTGAGATCAGTGTTGGCACCTTAACTACTAGCTGTTTCGGAGGAGGCAGGCGTAAGTTGCTTCTTCATAATTCTTTTTTCTGATCCTATAAGGATAGGTATGTCGACACTGTTCGTAGAATGGATTTCACTGCCGTACACAAACCCACCGGCATGCCTCCATGACAATGGACTAAACACAGAAACTACACAGGGTACTAGACAGGGGTGCCCTTTATTCACAATTCTTTTGAATTACAATTGAGATGCTAACCTGCTACCTGCAACAACATTGCTCCAATAGTGCAATACATTTTACAGACCATAAGCTATTTATCTCTTTATTTGTGGTGGACAAGGTAATATCAATTCGTGACCCCATAAATAACCTGTAACCCATCATTCGTGAGTATGTCCAATAAGGGTACCTGTCCAGCTTTAATTTGCTAATTCGATTAAATCTCTAGTATTTCCAATTACACCCAACACTCACAAATGCATGCCTGACTTCTAGAGAAGCCTGAATGTGTGGAATGGTGTCCAGAACCAGTCAAACACTTTGGGGGAATGGGTCAGCTAACCCGCAGACTCCATTAATAAAAAACAAAAAACATGAGGTTGCTATCACTAACTTGGAAATAAGTAGGCTCAGCTGAGCTGTAGACCCCTTATTTCAAAAAGTAGAAAGGTGGTGCTTACCATCCACCCACCCTCAACCGACGGACAGAGGTGCCATTGTGAAAAAATGGTCATCCTCCCCAAATATCTCTACCTATTTAATAAATGTACTTACCCCTGCAGCAGTTCTTTTTTAACAGACTTAACTCAGTGACGATCCACCTTCGTTGAGCTGGGAAACAGTCACTCTTCCAAACAAGAATGGGTACCCTTATCGGACAACCTCTACCACCAACTATGAGATACAAATGAAAAAGGCACCCAACTCTCAGACTCAAATATTCACTTCACTGCACTTGCATATCTAATGGTGAAGCATCATGTGGCATGTCCTTGGGGTCATTGCCATCCCCGTAACTACAAGAACTGGCTTATGGACTTGCCATATTGTCACAAACCACTTTAATTGTATGCTGTAAGACTGTCCACTCCCTCACACCCCAGGGATATTTGGTATCCACTAATATATATTAATGGACGAATCTGGAGGAAACTAAGTATGCATATGTAATTCTAACACTACGACTTTGTATACCTATCTGCCGAGTGCTGTAGGCAGAATTTAACATTGCAGTTTACAACACAACATGTTTTCAAATTAAGACTGCTACATATGCGGTTTCCTACCACTTATATTCCTGATTAAGGATTGCAAATGTACTTCTCTTATTATGTGAGATTGTATGAATAATGTAAGAATGTATCACCAGGTCATGTATGATGGTGTTAAATGTCTTTTTCTAACACTGAAAACTTCCTATATAAAAAGAAATTACAATAGAATCAGGCAGGGTCAACAGAACTTCTTAAATGGAGTCTAGATAGACCTGTCACACTAATAGTGGCTACAGGAAATCAAACCTATATTAAAAATGAGAACATAAATCAGAGAAAATTGTACAAATTAAACACTCCAGAGTATCAAAAAGAAGAACTTCCAACGGTCATATAGTGTGAATGTGAATAGAGTATATTTGACCCTGCAACTGAGCTTTACACTCTAGAATACATTTTGTACCCCAAGCCTGCACTTCTTTTTCTTGCACATATCTCCCGTTCCTGCACCAATCATCATGATCCGTACCCGAACTGATTGCCCATGGATTATAACTCTCACCCTTCCATAAGACAAGCGTTCTGCCTTGTAGACTGTACCTCCTGAAACAAAACAAAACTTTCTGCCCATATGCAGCTCTCTGTTTTCATCTCACTAATCCACACATCCAGAAGCAAAGAGGACAACTGCAAAAATTGTGAGAATTCTGACCCAGTTGGTGCTTCTGAAAAGACAACAGATACAGGGTAGAGTCGGTGACATGCCAGGTTCATCTAACATATGAATGTTGCTGACCACACACTTCTGTCCCTTCAATGCCAATACAATGTATTTTAAAATGGGAATGCCAACCAACCGGCCACCTACCATCCTCTATATCTAGTTACATTCTCAGCACAGTGCACCAAGACTCCCTGCAAGAGAACCCTAGACAACATACTAAAAGTAGCCTACCAGCATTTCTGATCCATTTTTTCTTTTTAATCCTGATGTGCTCCAACAGCCTCAATATTTATTGTCATTATTGCAGGATAGGCAGATGATGTAGTGATGTCAAGGACTGAAAGGACACACTGTGAGACCTTTCATCACGCAGAGCATCAGTGCTTGCCTTTTCCATGGAAACTAAATCCATACAGGTGCTTAGAGGTGGAGAATTTTGCTTAGAGATGGAGAAGTTTGCAACGTGGGCTAAAACAAACGTATTTGCTAATATCTAATCTTTCCTGCATATCCAACATTTTCTCAATCTAGAACTTTCCTCATCCTCTTTCTTCCTTTCTTTAAGCTAAGTTCCATTTATCTATTTCTATGCTCCCGCTCGCTTCAATTTCTTCTTCACTTTAACGTTGTTATTCCTTCATTTAACCTTTCTGACAATGTTCCCTTCTCTTTCACAAACTTTATATGTACCCTTCTTTCTGTCCATTTTATCTCTCTGCCCCTCACCATCCTTACCATTTCTATTTACAATATTTAGTGTATCAGTAATCGTTCTCCAACAGTTCCTTGGTGTATTATCATGGCTAGTTCTCTATTAACATGTCTGCTCTTCTTCCCTTAATAGAAAAAACCTCAATCATCACAATTGTGATCGTGCTGACTGTCCTGTTGTTATTGAAGATATTATTTTGTTGCTTGTTCTGGGCAAAGAAACTACAGAAAGCAAAGCGTGACACCAAGGCACAATGTTGCCCGACGTTCCTAAGGAAGAGTAGCCCGCAGGCTCACAGTGACATACTGCAGCTCAACAAAGACCCTGTTACACTGCTATTGTCAACTGAGGATGGATCCCCAAGGAAAACTGATCAAAACAATGCTGAAGCACCTTGGGTTAGCAAGCAGAGAGAGGGTGTCCAACGCAAAAGTCTTTCAACAGTCAACTCGTATTTCAGAAACTATTGCCTTTTCTGTTTCAAGAGAAAGCTTGTGCCATACCAAAACAACACAATGTGTGGCCCTTTAATGGCTGGACCCAATGGAAAAATCATCGAGCCTACAAACACGATGGGTAAGAAGGAAATAGAAGGTAGTAATAACCTTGGTCTGGCAAAGAACTACACATCACCAAGGCCTAGACTAGCGCCAGGGCCTATAGCTAAGGCGTGTCTCCATGGGCCAAGTGTGAAGACTCATATCGGCATGGAGAAGGAAGCATTTCAATCTTATGATATTTCATCAGCTATAATCATAGAGTCAAATCGGCCTCCAGGATTGAAAGAGACTGATCAAGCTGAGTTCCACGGACAAGAAATAGCAGATGTGAATGTCAACCAACCTGTGAATCCAGGCCAAGATCATTCTCCTTGCATGCATCCTAGGACGCTAGAGAAGCCTGAATGTGAGGAACAGGAAAACCTTGTGTCAAGTGCATCTGCGGACAATGGCAGGTCTTCTTCTGAAACAGGAGAGTGGGAAATTCAACCACTGGAGTTGCATAGCTTAAGCCTTCCTGATACTCCCAGTTACTCTTCGATTCTGATGGAAGAGCAAAGGCAGGTGATGTCTGTTGAAGTGTGCATAGATCTTGTTGAAGGGCCGAAATCCAGGTCAACCAGCCTTGAACCTCCAATCACTGCAGTCTGTGCCGACGAGTCTCTACCCATGCAATACGCCAGTGAGGAAGTAGAGGTTTTACAACCAATGCTTGATATCAGGGGAACAATCGGTTGGCTCTCAGCAATTGGCAGTGTTTTTACAGTACCATCTGTGACTGAGTGGTTGAAGAGCACAGCGACTCCTACGCTGAATGACTATCTTCACACCTCCATATCAGAAAATAACCCATTAAAGAAAGATGATCTCTCCTCGCCCATCTGTCCCCCAAGACCACCTCCTTCTGACAAGGAATTTTGCAACCCTTTTGAAACAAGCTCCCAAGAGCAGGACTCTGCACCACCAGTGGCGGTTCTCGGTTTGTGGGGTCATTTTGCATCATTTCCTCATCTTATAAGTAGAGCTGTCTCGACTTCAACGACACCAACGAAATCCCCTGAAGTGTGAGAGTACAGCAAATCCTTTCTCTGCAACCAAGGATTGAAATTCTCAAATAATCTTTGTATCCCTGGATACACAGATGTTATAATAATTCAAAATCCAAGACCACTAATCAAAAGTCTGATACTTATGTACGGAAAATAGTTCTATGCAATGAACACAAATCCGACTTCAAATGCATTTTCTCCATGACAAATTATAAATACCTGTTGGAAATCGAATTTGAACCTGACACTGTCTTTGATTTCATTGCTTTCTCGTAATATATTCATTAATCTACACCAGGTATAATCACAAAGATAATTGAGAGCTAGATTTTCATATTTTTGGGTTAAAACAAAAAAGCTGTACAACCTCATCAAAACACAAATGTTATGTTCAGTGTGAACCACAAAACAGGTTTTATCAGCTTGTCTGAGCCAATGAGGGTCAGGCAAGATAATTAGTTTTGCCTGACTCTATGATGGCCCTGCCCAAGCTCTCAGTGAGAACAGTTTTTCTATGGGCTAGGAGCAAGGAGAGTTTGCAAAACACAACCTGGAATTTTGCCTTTAACATGCTTCCAAGTTGTGCAGCTCCTTGCTCAATGCTTACATGGATTACAGAGGTGGTTAACAAAAAGATTAAGTACTCACTGCTCATTTAATCTATTTTAACTCTTTCATACTTTAACCTCATCAATGCTCATGACGGCTCCCGGGCCTCATGAGTCTCAGTAGACGTGTGCTCATGAAGGCCGGGAGCCGTCCGACCGTTGCCGCTCCGCCCATGCGCGGTTAATTCCCCGCCTGTGCAGGCGAATTCAGTGGTGGGTGGAGTTTGGACGGCTCCCGGCCGTCATGAGCACACGCCCACCAGATATTCATTGGCCTTGGGCTGAAAGAGGGACCCATGGAGAGTTGGGCCCTTGAAGGAAGCTATTGTGTTTACTTGAAAAAAGTTTGTCTACCTTGATCAATTTACAGATTACAAGTCTCTAGGGCACATGCACAAACATAGTGAGTGAGAATTAAAACAAGAGCAACGATCAACACAGCACATTAGGCGAACTGCTGATGTTCTGCAAAATTGGGCGGGCTGTGGCCCACCCACTTATGCAAACCTCTCAACGGGTTGGTATAAAGGCCAGGCAGAGCTCATATATGCTGAAGGGCGTTTTACACTCAGTCTTCCCTAGCCTAGCCAGGACATTTGTTAGTGGGGGAGATTGCACATCGACTCGCCTTTCAAGGAGAGGATTAAAAAATAATTGCAGGCGGGGTCATAACCTTGCGTAAGATGACAATGGATACTTGGGTTTAGAGTTTCACATCCGCTGCACATGCCAGACACTGGTGACAGATAAGCACACTGGACCATGTAACAGTCTGAAAAGGGGGTTCCCACCACCAAGAGTATGAGAACAAGAGCTGCAGCCCGAAGCCCAACAGAGGGGACAGGGAGAAATATCTCTGGGTCCCCTCAAGTTGGCAGGCCCTGGAGGAGCGAGGTGTATCTTCTTGGGCCAGGGTAGAGGTCCAAGGAAGTATTTGGATGCTCCCTATGCGGGAGAAGTTATCTGCAGTACCTCTCATGTGCATGGATCGGTGGTGCCCAGCCTTCAAGGCTGACTTGGCTAGCCTTGTGACTCGATGAAGTGGAGTTCAGGAAGGGGGCGTTCTCCAGAGGCATAAAGGGCAAAGCACATGGGAAGGCCTGGCAGGAGTGGAGTAGGTGGCTTCTCTCAGAAAGTGAGACAGAGAATGATGGTCAGTTCCAGGGCCTGCCCCACCTTGAAAGGAGCATCCATTGAGGATCTATGAAAGGCCTACAGGCGCTGACTTGCGTGGCAGCCATCACATGGACAGCAAATTCTAATATGTCCCAAAGGGATGGACACAGATATGACATATCTGTGTCCATCCCTTTGGGACATATTAGAATTTGCTGTCATACTTACCCAGTCCTTATTGTGAATTGTAGGGTACCTCCCTTTCTTTTGAACCAGCCATCACATGGAGACAGTGGCCCTCCCCGATCGGAGAAGAGTGAGAGTGACTGAGGGAGCACAACCACAGGAGACAGCAGAGAAGACTGGGACAAAGAGACAGGCTTTCCGAACTGCACCCAGAGCCGGCCTTTGCGTAGATAGAGCCTTGGGCAGAAACAAATGTGGGGACCTTAGTCCCCCACTTTTCATTCTAGTTGTAGCCTGTAACTTGAGATATGCAAGGAGCAAACAATCATCTCCATTAATTTAGGAAATGTGCGTTTTCTTTGCATCCTGGTACTTGAAGTTCTGTATTTATAGTGAAGAGCAACAAAACTGCAATGGCTACAATCCAAACAAAAATGGAGTTTAATTAAATACCAATAATCGAGTAGCATAGTAGTTTCCTATGTGTCAGCATTATGTGGCCAGAAATATGCAAGATGTCTCTTGTTTAGAAAACAAATATTTGAATGTACTGTTATAGATGTTCGACTGCTCCCGACTAAGACCTTCACTGTCCGGCTGCCTCCAAATCTGCCCATTTCTTCCTTTCTGCTGCTACCAAGTACAATGCCACCACATGGTAGGTGGTGTGGCGTTGGAGGGTCAGACTATTGTTTTCAGGGGCAGACCTCATTTGATTACAAAAATGTGCCCATTCCTCTCTCATTCTCACCTGAATCACCCACAGCTCAGCTCCTTCCTGCAAATTGTAAATGAGGAGGGGTATGTTAAGTAGATGGGAGAGCGAGAGGATTTGAATGGGCACAAACAGCCTGTACTGGAGAAAAAGAAGTATTAAACACAGTGTGGACTGGCTCGCTGGAGCCATTTCTGAGTTAGAAAGCTTCATGACCTGCATGGAGACAGCTCCTTGGGCCCCCTCTGAATGTAGACGCCCGGGGCATGGGCCCAGCTTGCCCATGCTAAAGGCCGGCCCTGGCTGCACCCATTGACTATAGGTGACAGAGTGGGTTCTCCCCACCCCCACATGTGGGTGGAGTGCACCCAAACCCAGCTACATGAGCTGCACAAGAGCAGTGAGACAGAAGCGCAACGCCCCACTAATGAAGAAAAGGTGCCTCCAGCAAGCCTCATTGCGGAGGTCTGAAGCCCTCCTATGTACACTGATGAACAGTGGGAGAGGGACCTAAAACAAGTGAGCCCACAGGGAAAAAACATAAAGGAAGATCCTACATTGTTGGGCAAGTGTTACGCACAGGTAGCTGCCTGCCCCCTCACTTGCCACTGGTCTGGGATTCCGACAGTCTACTGGAAAAAGTGCCTTGAACCCCCTTTCCCTCCCTATCAAGATGGGGAACAGCAGAATTAAATGTGACAACAAAACAAGGATTTACTTCAACATGGAATTTCCCAAAAAATCAGACAGCTCCTCCTGCCACATCAAACATTGGGACAGTGACTTTCAAGACCTTGAAGACAGACACTGTAAGATACAAAACTGTCACCATGAGCCGCATGAAGATATATCTTCAGGACAAAAAGGCAAAACTATGGTTGGTGAGAAGAGACATGAAAAAATGCCTCAAGGAGGTGAGATCTCATATGTGAGATTGCCCTGCGCGGGGGAAACCTGATGCTAAGCGTCCAATATAGGTTCACCCATCCACCACAACACACTTACATTAGGGACAGTTACTAGCTACAGTGACACTAGTTGCAGTAGAGTTTCCCACTTAGAGCACTGAGGAAATGATAGGAGTTGAATGCAAGTTGGGGGTGTTGATCGTGTGCGTGGGCTGGAGTTGGGTTAAGGGGACAAGGATTTGGATGGGACGGCACCTACTGAACAATGACAACCAGAACCAGCTGCCAAGTAGGGAACACAGCACAGTGCACTGTTTTATAGAAACCGTTAGTAAAAAATAAATCATGAGCCTCACTAACACAGCTTACAGTATTAGAGGACTGAACAGTCTTGCTAAATGCCTGGCTGTTTAGCGCAAACTCTCCATGCTAGGCACAAATGTTGCACTCATTCAAGAGACCAACCACTGAAAAATGATCACTCCCTTCTCAGGTCTAGGAACTGCACACACTAATACTTCTCATTAGCTGGGAAGGAAGGCATTACATGTGTGGCCTTCATTGAAAGCTGCAGTTGAGGGATGGGTCAGCAAGATGTACAGCAGGGAAGGGCACGCAAGGCCATTGAGACTAGCGTCAGTTAAATCCCCCAAATCAGGGTAAGGATCAGAGCCGGACTGGGAACCAAAACTGGCCTTGGCAAAGAGCTCAGCCAGCCCCCCTGGGAGCGGCCGAGCTGTTTGCCAGGGCCGGTTTCGGCCGATTTTGTAAAAGGTGCCGATTTTGCAGCTATGCTGCAAAAACGGCCCTGTAACAAAAACGCCCCCCAGGGGACCAAAATCGGCCCCCACCTTAGCGGCCCACCGGGGAAATGCCCGGTGCCCGTTACGGCCAGTCCAGCCCTGGTAAGGATCAGTTCTTAAAAGAGAGAATGTAAACCCTAAAAGCAGGTCTGAGGCTATCACACCCCGGGGCAATCAGAATATGTCAATGGACGTAGACCTAGACAGGATGCAAACCAGATATAGGAGACCAACAATGATCTTTTGGGAGCGGTATATTAGAAGCCCTGGGGTCCGGTTGATGGATAGTGATTCAAACATCCATTGGGGACCAAATTTATGTGCTAATCTGCACCTCACAGGAATTATTCCTAAAGAGATTACATTGTCCTAAATAAAAGACTACTATCAGAAGTTCCAAATGTAACCCAGGGCCCCATACCACTGCTGTATCACTACTTAATCACCTGCACCTAAGGGAGACCCGACCTCCTCTGAGAGGGCTAGGAGGGACATGGCGACTTCATGGCTCTCTATTGAGGGACTCAGTGGATATGAACGTTAGCCATAGCACAAAGGCATATCTAGTGCTTACTGCCAGGGGGAGAACAGCAGAGCTGCTATCGGAAGCCCTTAAGGCCGTATTAACACCATTCGCGCTGCGGGTTTTCCCGCTGTGCGCTGACTTTTGCGAAAACCCGCGGTTCATGACGAGCTCAGCTCGTCATGAGCGTACGACAGGCGTACCTCATGATGAGTTGAGCTCGTCATGAGCGTCGAAGGGGTTAAGGAGTAATTTCATAGCAGAGGCAGCACAGTTTTAGAAAGTGAGGGAAGGCTTGCTTTGTTCAGCTAACGGGTAACCTACGGGTGGGGGAACAGGCAAGCAAGAATATGCATACAGTCCCAAAATCTATGGGGAAAGATAATTTGGTAAGGGACACAGTAAGAGCTATGGAAATAAACAGGGCAAATTACCTTTTGATCAAATTAGATATACAATATTTTGAAGCAGGGAATAAACCATGTAGATTTCTGGTGAAACTATCCAGGTCAAGGCAGGTACCTATCTACATTACTGAAATTATAGATGCAGAGGGCAGCATGCATGATGGTAAAAGCTTGAGAGGATCCAATGGTAGTATGCAGGGCTGTACACAAAGGAACCCAAAGTTGCTGAGAGACACCGGGAATACCTGGCCAGATAGTGTCTCCACAAGCTATTGGAACTGGCTAGAGATAAACTGAAGAACCCAATCACCAAAGCTGAGTTACTAAGAGCCATTAGCACTGATCACGAGCATGTGGACCATATAGATACACAGCAGCGTTATACAACATGACTACAGCTGGAGATGAGGAGTCTTTTGAGTGGTACTACACACAGGGAGGGTCATCCGCATTGTTGAAATCCTTCCATCACACTCATATTCAAATGAAAAGTCACTGTTCCAATGTGCCTCCTATAGGCTGATATCGTTGCTCAACATAGACTCCAAAATACAAATAAATATATGAATAGTTTGCGTGCAGGCAACCATGAGGGACCTAGTGTGTCAAAACAGTATTCAAATATAGGGGTTTGCCCAAATGAGCAAGGAACAATCTAGATGGGCGGAAATGGCATCTTATGGGAATGAATTATTACAAATGTAATTTCCACCGTGAATATTTTAATTAGTCACTGGTGATATATTTGATTACTGTGGAGATCAAGAAGAGAAAGAGGAAGAGTCAGCATGGGGGCTAGTACATTTCCCCTTTTTTTAAAATATATATAGAAATATTTGATTATACAAAGCATTATTTATTCCGATTTTTGGTAATCTTCACTCTCGGTACATGTACCTGAAGCGGGCATAGAAAAAACACTTTTGACAAACAGTTATACATATATCATACACTGAGAAAGAGAAAAAGAACAAGAAAAAATGCTGTGCTGTACAAGTTCTAAATTTACAGTTTGAGTAGCAACTAGAAACTTTATTCATTTTTCCAGTTGTTCTTACATACTATAGCTGTGCTTCTTAAATACAGCACAGTCGATACGTAAGGTAGTCTGTAATGGGAACACACTATTTGGACTGTGTAATAATTAAGACGCATAGCCATAGTCTGTAAGAATAACTGTAAGACTGAAGAAAGTTTCTAGTTGCTAAGCGAATTGTAAAATCAGAACTTGTAAAGCACGGTATTTTTTCTTGTTCTTTTTCTCTTTCATCTTGTGTGATATATGTATAACTGTTTGTCAAGAGTGTTTTACTATGCATGCTTCAGGTACCTGTACCCAGAGTGAAGAATAGAATGCTTGTTAAAAATAATCAGAATATATAATGGCTTGTATAATCAAATACATCAACAGTGACTAATTGAAGTTTTCACCGTGGAAATAACATTTGTAATAATTCATATCACAAATATACAATTTCCGCTAGTCTGTAGTATACCCAAACAAGCAGGATGTGTTTGTGGTAGATAAATTGGTGATGTCAAAATAGTGCTACACCTCCCTCGACATTGGAAATAATGGTAGTAGAAACACAGTGCTGGGCTCCCAGTCCTCGGAAAAAGTTTTGACAAAGTTGACTAGCACTCTATGTGAGCTGTCCTGCGTGAGATCAACTTTGGAAAGAGCTTCCTCAACTGGTGATTGTGGTCAACCAAATCCTAAGGGCGAGACTTCGGCCGAAAAACACGTTATCACCATGCTTTCAAAGTGGGGTGGTGAATGAGACGGGGTGCCCACTTGACTGCTTGTATTTTCCCTCACTCTCAAACCACTAGCACAAACGATTAGGATAAATAAGCAGCTAAATGGTGTCAGGCTCGGGGGATGAGTCAATTCAGAGTTTACTAAAGCTGGTGTATGCTGAGTAGCTGTGCACATACAATACAAGTACATCAGAAATCCTCCCGCATTAGTGCTGGACAGGAACTTTAATCCCACTCTCTAGGCCCTTTTCAACATATGTTCTACTGTGGAAAATCAACCGCTGCTACACCAGTTTCTTTCCCAATCCAGGAAAAATAAGTACATTTCACAAATTTTCTGCGGCGGCTCCTCCACTATGGTGGAGAAGCACCTCTCCCTTTCAGCAGCGTAAAAATAATAAAAATAAAACAATAATAAACAGTGGTTTATTATCGTTTTCTTTTGTTTCCCGGAGTCTTGGGGCGGGGCCAGGGGGATAACAGGCATCCACGGGCAGTGGTATGCTCTTATCGGTGCGCATGACAGTTTGGCCGGCCATCTCAGGCCAGCCAAACCGTCATGCGCACTTTGCATGTTCTCCACACAGGCTGCATTACAGCTTGGATGGAGAACATTCCCAGGCCCCCAGTGCATCCGGCCACTATATACTCTAGTTAGACGGTGTTTCCTGCAACAAGTTACTTCAGGGCTGCATTTTCCCTTCATTTAAATAAATGTCTCCTTTTCAGCTAAAGATTCAGCACTTTACATAACACGCTCCTACACCTATAATCCAGATCAGAGCGATGGGAGGCAGTACGGTTGTTGTGTAATCTGTGTCAAGTCAGGAAAGGTCTTCTGTGTTAACAAAGAGGCGTTCAACTTCATTCTTCATTTTTTTTCCTGGCAGCCAGTGCAATTTATTTAGGGTGGCTGATACAGGCTACCATCTCATGTTTACGGTATGTTTCTTGCAGACTGTTCACTGATTTTGAAAGACTTTTGATCTGATTCTTTGACAGACCTATGCCCTGGGAGGTATGACAAACCACATTTGCCCCACCTATTTCAGCCCAAACTTTGATGCCAAGTTGGGCAGTCTAACGGAGTATCCTACAGAATCCATCAAATATTTGCCAGTCCGTATGCTAAGTGCTTCCTTAGACATGTAATCAAAAACACATTCCAGGGTTTTTACTGTATTTTTAAACAGAGTTGACCTTTCCTGGTGGATTCTATGGTAACTCGGGAATAGTTTTTCTGCTTCATGTTTCGAAACACAACAAACTTAGGGGCAGATTTACAACTTCTGGCGCATCTCTGCAAATCAGCAGGGATGCGCCAGAACAGATGCGACACGCAATCCCCCCCTTGCACCACCACGGATGTGTCGCATTTACAATGCGGCGTACCATGGTGCAAGGAGGGGCGGATGCGTGACGCATCTTGTGGGGTTCGGGCAGCGCATTGCTGGAGTCGCGACGCAACTCATGCAATGCACAGGGTCCGCCCATACTTAAAGTGGTGCGTCACTCCTTATGCCTGATTCAAGCAGGCGTAAAGATTTGACGCAGCAGCATCGTAAAACTGACTCAGTGAAATCTTGTAGATTTCACTGCATCATTTTTACGGGGCTTTCCTGTGAGGGAATGACCACCCTGCGACAGAACGCCCATATGAAACCTGACACAGGTTTCATGTGGTGCAGGGCTTTACAACGTGACGCATCTGCCTAGATGTGTCACATTGCAAATAAGTCGTAACGTGGCGCATGGTTTACGCCGCTGCTGCGTCACAGAAGTGACACAACGGTGGAGTAAAAGTGTCACAAGGGGCTAATCTGCCCCACAATTCTATACCTTTTGAGGTTGTTCATAGTCAGACATTTTTGACTAACTCACTGCTTGATTACTTTTGCAAGTAAAGTAGGCGAATTCGTATGTTTGCACAGATGAGCAGGTCAAATAGAATAATCAAAGAGGAAGTAGAACCACTGTGAAGCCTCTTCTAACCTGGGAATCCTTAGGATTTTTAAAAAAACAGACTCACACCAGCTAGGCATGCTTCATAATCGAGCCCTCACCCCACCCTGAACTCCTAGGTTACCCTCGCAAGGGATGGAACACTTCTAGAGTGAATGACCTGAAATTGGCTATCCAAGAAACTTTAGAACACCCAAATATAAAGGCTTTTAGAAGGAACAGTGCTGAATTTATAGGTTGCAGTCATATAACACAGGATTAAGAAATGACTTCCAATGGTTGTCCCTTAGTGAACATTAATACCTTGTTAAATTCGGAATATATCACATTCTAAGGAACGCATTCCCAGAGCTGCTGCAAGGCTTCAGATTGCTACGTGCGACATTTTCATATTTTCGGTGTAATTATGAGTGGCATTTCAACAACTATGAGTGACACTTTCTTGCGAGCAAAATCAAGCAATGATGAGGGAAACATATAAATATCTGAAATTAGACCCATCTGAGCAATGAGAAACTCTAAGAAGTTAACTGCTGCAAAGATCCAGAAATAGAAGGCCACTAAGTTAGTGCCTTTGTGAACTCAGAGGCACAACACAGCTGTTAGCTGGTGCACCTTGGTGGGGTTGGAAAAAAAGGGAGCTGCCTATGTCACTGGTGAGAAAGTGACTCGCCTGTCAGTCACACACTGACTGGCTCAGCCGGCTGCATACTCTCGCTCTGCTGTTGAAGTCTATCTGTCTCAAATCAGGACGTAAACTGGACCGTGAGAGGAGCTCTCAGAACTGGTGGTAGCACTGTGCGGCTGTTTGGAGAGAAGCCTGCTTGCCCTGTATTATAAATAAGATAGTCCTTTATAGCCAGATGTAATGTAGATAAATAAGGTAGATTTATTGTCAAGATAATCACATCAATAAATCACAGGAAGATGGTAAATCCATATACCGCCCCACCAGGAGCAGCCTCTGCCCTGCTCAGCCTGCCATCAACTGTCACTCCACAGCTCCCTAAACACCCAACATTCCACAACCTCATCATACTTCCAACATTCTAGATATCATCAGATACACCAACACTCAAACAGGCTGAGCAGTAGAGAAGAGTCACTTAGGCAAGGGGAAATGTAGCAATAGATTATAACACATCCCCCTCCCTAAGGAAACCAAACATAATAAAGGATAATAAAAGATGTATGAAGATACACTGAGCAATTGAATCAAGTATATATAACATAGAAGAAAATGTATGACAACTCAAATGCCAATGTAATCACACACCTTGAATCACAATAAAAGAGTTCCCGGAAAGTATTAAATTCAGATAGTATTAATAACCAAACCAACATTACATAAACAAAACCAAGAAAAAAACTTCAAAGAGAGTCACTACCAGGTAAAACCCAAAATTGCTTCAAGTCAAACATTAATTAGGAAGCAGAGAAAACTCGCGAAAAAGTGCCATCTGCAACACAATCTTATCCAGGATAGCACTTAAAGAAAGTTACAGAAAAAAACATTCACCCACCAACCAAACAGTGAGTGTACACGCAGAGAAACTTCATGTGGAAATGCTTACTCAACGCAGACCAAACCACTATAACCAATATGGAAAACCATTCACCCACCATCCAAATAGCGAGTGTACACGCAAAGTAACCTCAAGAGAAGGCGTTTAATCCACGCAGACCAAACCACATTAACCAATCAGGAAAACCATTCACTCACTAATCAAACAGTGAGTGTAAACGCAGAGAACTTCATGTGAAGATGTTTACTCCACGCAGACCAAAATAGAAAGACATTCGTCCATCCAAACTAAGGGGCCGATTAGGATGGAGGATTTTCCGCCTCCTCCGGGCCGGCGGAAGCCACCTCCGGCCCGGAGGAGGCGGAAAATCCTCTGCGGAGTCACCAAAGACCCACCGCCGCATTACGATGGCTGGTGGGTCTTGGTTTCTGTCTGCTGCTTTTCCGCCGCGGTCGGATTACAACCGCGGCGGAAAAGCTCTCATTTGGCTGGCAGTGTCTATCAGACACCGCCAGCCAAATTAGGATGCATTTGTAAACATGCTTTTCCGCGGCGGTTTTTCCGCCGTGGAAAAGCATGTGTACTTTTGAATTTGGGGGCCCGTTGCGGGCCCCCAGGGTGTAGGCGGGTGGGGGGTGCACATGGGGGTACCTATGGTACCCCCCAGTATTTACATGCAGGTGCCTGCCGCTTTGTGCATGTAAATGTTAAACATGCACTTTTACCATTGCGGCGGGTGCTGCTTGAAGCAGCACCCGCCGCAATGTTAAATATCCAAGATGTGACCGCCAGGGTGGCGGTCACATCCTAATTTGCACGGAGGGACCGCCGCAGCCCATGCGGACGGTCCCTCCACCTCTGGGATGGCGGACGGACGCAAGTCCGTCCGCCATCCTAATCGGCCCCATAAAGTGAAAAAGATTGGCTATCCAAAAGTCATTCAAGTAACACAGAAAAATGTGAAACTATACCCACAATAAGTGGTTGAAAACCAAAGGAACACACAAAATGTGAATCCAGGAAAAACCAGTGATAAACACTAGACCCCTAACTCAGGGCAACTTATAACGGAAAACCACACCAAACCAAGTACACACCAACCTAAATATGCAAGTAAGGACTATAAACACAACACATACTCTCCTCCTCTCTTCCATATAAATTCAAAAACAAACAGAAAGATCCTGCGACAACTGCAATATGCTTCCATTACAATTTTGTAACACTCAGTTGTAAATAGGAACAAAGCAACAGTAACAAAACAAATTAAAATAATAAACGTGGTCACCGTAGTCTACGATCGGTGAGCGATTTCTCACCCGAAAATCCATGTTGCTTCTCACTCAAAGTCCAAATGATTCAGGCCAGGTCCAGTGTTTCAAATGTACCACCAGTACCACAGTCCCAGTCATGACGACAACGTTCCAAAAACATCCTGGGTTAGTGTGACTGCCGATGACCATCCTATAGCGAGGGTGTCCTCACCCGAAATCTCCCAGCATGAAAAGTCCAGCAGTACATCCCCTTCGATTAATAAAGTTAACTCTGGTGAGCGATCTCTCACCCGGATTCTCATCAATATCTCCTCTTGAAAGTGACAAACAGCAAAAATTCCGTGTAGATCGAAGGGTCAAAACTGTGTGGACAAACGGATTCCATTTCCCACCAGACGCTTGTCGCTGACTTAGTAACATCCTCCGTTGTGACGAAACCCTCCTAATTGGCAAACTAATGAAACAAACAAGAGATTGGCAAATGAAGTGTTGCCGTGGTAACTGAGCCGATAACAACATGGCTGCCACGTCGAGCGTAACAGCGTAAACAACGTGAGAGTCAAGCTCGGCATGTCCACAGACGTCACAAGGGTCAGGAGTGAAGACCTTCACCAACACGCCGAAGAGTTCCAGCAAGTGCAACGTCATCATTAGGACGCTAGCAGGGGAACAGGAAAGAGCTCTGCTGGCCAACCGTCATCGACTCCACAAACGGTGAGTTGGTGAGCATTGAAATATAAACTGGCCCAATTTTAAAATGTAGAAGGAGGTTGTCACTTCCACTGTCAGAACATGCTGCAAGTGCGCAGACCCTGAACCCTCCACCGGTAGATGAAAACTGTGCTCTTGAGTAGTGAGAGTTTCCTCACTATAACCGTAAAGTCCCACAGTGCGAGACGACGCTCAGTCCCCAGCCTTGCTTCCACACCCGCAGTCAGTCCACTTCACTCGTTTATAACACGAAGTGAAAACTCACCAGGTGCCGCCTCTTGTCCCAGGTTAAATCTCCATACTTGTAGTCAGTCCGCTTCACTCGTGAACACACCACGAAGTGTAAACTCATCACCTGCCGCCACAGGTCCCAGGTCGAATTCAATGGGTAGCAGGACAGTGCTCCAAAAAACGGTAGTTAGGTAGACAGTATGTGATAGCCATATAAAAATGTGGTTTCAAGAAAAGCTGATAAATCTAATACTAATGTTCACAGGAAAGTTAAAAAACTTTAAACGCTCTGGACTGCAGGCTGTCATGTTGACTAAGAACACTGGTGGGGCTTACCAGAGCTTAGTTTATGTAATCTTCTTTCTTTAAAATTCTTGTAGTTTCTCAAGTCCTTTGTTTTAGAGTAATCCAGGGTAATCCAGGGTAATGTAGGTTAATCCTTCACCAACACGTAGTTCTTTTTATTTCGTCGCCAGTATTATAAATATGATAGTCCTTTATAGCCAGATGTAATGTAGATAAATAAGGTAGATTTATTGTCAAGATAATCACATCAATAAATCACAGGAAGATGGTAAATCCATATAACGCCCCACCAGGAGCAGCCTCTGCCCTGCTCAGCCTGCCATCAACTGTCACTCCACAGCTCCCTAAACACCCAACATTCCACAACCTCATCATACTTCCAACATTCTAGATATCATCAGATACACCAACACTCAAACTGGCTGAGCAGTAGAGAAGAGTCACTTAGGCAAGGGGAAATGTAGCAATAGATTATAACACCCTGGCATTTGAAGAGAATCGCCACTTGCTCGCAAGCTCTGGTTTTGCCAGGCGACAGTAACGATTCCAGGGGGCCTGCGCACAGGCAGAAAATTGAAGAGGGGACATGCGCTGCCATAGACTCCGACACCTGTCGGAGGGCGGGGCGGCAGAAAAACAATTAGTCCTTCCAGCTTTCACCAGACTTAGCAAGCTGACTGGGTCCTGGGCTCCTCGCTGGCAATTGATCAATGCAAAGGAGCATCACTGGCCAGGCCGCTCTCTCTGTCCCATGTGGGACCTGGTTCGAGTTCATAGGATGTGAAGGGCCCCGACACAGATCTCAGCCTTCATAATTATAGTCAGGGCACGAGTTGGGGGCACACGTGGGTGGAAAGCGCCCACCCACAATTTTCACATGGTGAACGTCATTCACCCTGCCAAGAATTTGGGCCCCACTGAATAATATGCTGCGCTCGTCTCTGTGTAATTTCCAAACACTGGGACACTTTCAGCATCACCTGCACGTTGTCTGCTTTCCATCTGCAGCAACAACGTGCAGGCGGGGATGGGGCTTTCTTATTTAAGACTCCTGCTGGGCCCACAACAAAGGCCGAATTTGAGGGAAGATCAAGATTTCTTTTCTTCGAGTCTCTTGGCTAGGAGCACTCAAGAGCCTCACACCTGATGCAAATGAAGCGGAGGAGAAAGGCTCACACCTTGCTAGCACTTCACACATACTTAAGAGAGGCAGGTTTTCACTTTGTTCAGTGCCCGTTTAGGAGATATGCATGCACTGTAAGAATGTCAGTTGTGTTGGTCTTTCCCAGTATTTACATAAAGCAAATTGTGTTTATATAGAGCTTACTTCCCCTGAAGAGGTGTTGAAAATATTTAAGTACCACTATTTCTTTTTGTATAGCCCTACTCATCCCAATGCAGTGTCAGAGCGCTTCACATCAACATGTGCATATTACATGTACAATCTTTTGATCTGTTTTTCCCTTGGCTTTTTGTTCGACCACACCAGCACCGCAATACTTCTGAGTACAACGAATCTGGTGAGTGCTTGGGGTAAAATCCAGAGCAGGGAGACAGACACTGTTAGCTGCAAGGTGAGAGATGCGCTGTATGTTTTAAGACTATTTCAAGTGAAAAGCGTAAGCAGGTGGAGATTTTGAATTCTTTCTTGCTGGTAAGACTTTTCAGTTTAATTTCATTCTGAATTACAGAGCTGGAAAAGCTCCAACACATCATGCTCAGAAGAAACATTTAAACCGGGGGGTAATAAAAGACAAGGGCAAATCTGTCTTATTTTAAAACGTTCACAGGAACTCATTATAATAAGCATTTTCCCAGGACTACCCAATGCTTACTTGTGTGAAGAGACATTATTTGTGCCGCTCGGAGAGGTGTTACTGTTTTCTCCTGGGCTGAGTGACTCTTTGAGGGACTGCGAGGACCAGCAGCCCTCCAACACTGACACGGATGCTGGTGTCTCTTCCCGCTCCCTTCACGCCGGACTATAAACGCAGCGCCTCGCGGACCCGGATTCCCGGGTGCCGCTTGGAGAGGTGTTACTGTTTTCTCCTGGGACTTTTTGAGGGACTTTTTGAAGTCCTGCGAGGACCAGCAGCCCTTCAACATTGACGCTGGTGCCTCTTCTCGCCCCCTACACACCCTATATCTTGGCCTATGCCCCCCGCGAAACGGATCACGCGCGGGCGCAGCCCGGGCCAAGGGTGGGCCCGTTTTAGCCCGTTCTAGATCGAGAGAGACCGGACCAGGTCACCCCTCTTGAATCCACTGCACAAATATATTAATCGCAGGGGGTTTCTGGTAGCTGTCCCTAGACAGTCTGCAGGCAGTTCCGGTCAAAACATCAGTTCCATCTAAAGCGATAGCCAAAACTAAAAACATTAATTCAAAAATCACAGATCGACCAGATCACAGTATTTTAAGAGGAGATAACGATACTCACGAAAAGGGGCCCGTTGATTCACCCTCTGTAGCCCCGAAGGCATCTTCGCTTATACCATCTCATAAACATAGAACACCAGAAGATCATTTTGAGGAAGGAGTAACGCCTAACCTCTTTAATTTAAATCTCCCACCAGAAGCAACATCGTATACTGTGGTCTTGGCAAACGTACCTCCACTTTCATCTAACACTGACGAAAACTGGACAACTCTGAAAAATAAATCCCTTCACTTTTTGTCATCTAGGGTAGGACTCAAAAGCCATCTCTTCACAGAGTTTAAAATGGTTAGACGAGCAAGATGGATAGGCACCTCAACTAAAACACTGAGAGGTGACTGTGTAGTCTTATAATTTCGGTCCCCTCAATTGGTGAATACCGTGATGGAGAGAGCGGCCATGTCAACTTATGACCCACATCTTGTCAACATTCTTCCCCATGGCTACTTTTACCCTCCTTTTCGACCAAACAGACGTATTGCCCCTGTCTGCCATCCGATTAGGAATTTGAAAGAGCCATGGGCTAGAAGCTATGGGATTCCTACGTTTAACTATTTTGACACACTCAGTGGTTTGGAAAATATTGACTGACTGAGGTCAACAACTGCTAATTCCACTGTCAAAGGTATAGATAAAGATCGCCATTACGAACCTTGTACGAGGGAAAGTATAGCTATATCTGGGGAGAATACCCCGCTATTAATGCCAATTATGTGTAAAGATGGGGAGCTTGGGGAGGGAGGTCTGGCGACAAGGGAGTATATGGGGCGGGAGGACATTCAGTTAGCCCCCCCTCCACATGCTACCCATACGATCCTGTCTCCAACAGTTCAGTCTACTACAGATCTACCGGTTCTCAACATTTCATCTTGGAACATTGCTGGTATTAGATCTAAAACTGATCACCCCGTTTCAAGAAACATGGACCTTGGATCCAGTGCACTTGAACGGCTATAGAACATTTTGTACCCCAGCTGTAGCAGTCCCTCATGGGACACCCAAAGGCGGTCTGTGTATTTATTTATCCAACAAACTTAAGTGTGGAAAGGTCATTGAACCTGTCAAAGATATATATTTTCAAATGCTGGTTCTTGATATGGGTTGTGACTTTCCGATTGCTGTGGTTAATATATATAACAACATTCCTGCTGATAATGTTATGAGTATTTTGAGGAAATTGACTAAGGTTTTACTTAAGCAAGAAAAAGTCTTTAAACAGAAATTGATGGTAATCATGTTAGGAGATTTTAATTGCAACCTGTGTGAATCAACTATGGATAACAGGTGTGGTCTAGCTCAGGATGAAGGCGAGGGACATCTTCATTTTAAGCACAACTTCCTAGGGGATCAATTGAATAATCTGTTAGCCATTTTTGATTTAGGCTTTGTTAATGAAATGTGCACTTCTGCTCCTATAGTAGTCCCAACATTTTATGGTAGAGGTTGTTCTACAACTATAGATTTTATTACTATTTCCAATAACAGTAGGAACAGAATTAATACCTTTAATGTTCTTGATATAACGTTGAGTGACCATTTTCCATTATGTCTGTTTATTTTCCTGCCTTCTGTCCCATTACTAACTAATAACAGAGAATGCAATAGCTTAGATGCTGATTTGACAATCGGTAAAACCAATGGTTATTCTCTAAAATGGGCTATGATAAATGAGGCTGAGATAATCAAAACAGTGGTTGAAAAATGCTCCCGGGAAATTAAAAAGTGTCTAGATATAGACTTATCACCTAACACTTGCCTTGCATCCTTCCTAGTAATATCGAACGAAATTAAAAACTCCCTAACTAGACAATTTAAGAACAGAAAGAAGGAGGGAGGATGGTTTGATACTAGATGCACTAAGGCTTATGCAATGCTAAAAAAGGCTTTGCATAATAACCCTAGATCAGCAGAGGAAATTCGCAGATTTAGGAAAGATTATAAAGAGGCAATTAAAGCTAGGAAAAACACTCTGAAAGCCGAAGCTTGGGAAGCTCTCCACACAGCCTCAATACCTAACGACAGTGTGAATTTCTGGAAAATTGTGAGAACTCCTTTCCTCACCGAAGAGACTGGTCCGAAAATAGATATTGCTATTTGTAACTCAGACTGGGTCAGAAACTTCGAAAGAGTTTACGAAGGAGAAGAACATAAAGAAAGCCAAGTGGAGTCATTCATCTCCCTTGACAACTGTCCTTTTAACAGCAATTTGTATTTTACACTGGAGGAGGTGGAAAAGGCGCTGAGTAAAAGCAAGGGCGCAAAAGCGTCTGCGCCAGATGGGGTCCCCATAGACCTTTTTAAGAGTATCCCAGCCCTGTGGGCGCCCCTTCTGGTTCAGGTGCTCAATGCTAGCTGTGTTGCCGAATTCTTGCCCACATGGGTGGAATCCGTAATTGTCCCGATTTACAAAAAGGGAAATAGGCAGGATCCCGCCTGTTATAGGCCTATTTCCTTGCTGGATTCCTTTACTAAAATAGCGGGCAGAATTATTCTAGACTGACTTCTGGTATGGGCTGAGGAAAACTCTGTCCAATCCAATCTCCAGTATGGCTTTCGCTCAGGTCTGGGGACAGTAGAGCAGGGTTTGAATTTGCTCCTGTTGATCGGGAAATACACAAGGGCAAAACAAGGTAACTTGTTTTTGACCTTTGTGGATCTCTCGTCTGCTTTTGATTGCGTGGTACACTCCAAGCTGTGGCCTATACGGGAACATCTTGGGGTTGAATCTAATATTATTTATTATCTTAAACGTTTTTACAGTAATGCGACGGCCCGTGTACGCTTTGGTCTAAACGGAGAACGCACTGACACAATACCCATCATGAGCGGGGTCAGGCAGGGTTGTGTCCTCGCCCCCTTCCTTTTTAACTTATACATTAACGGGTTGGAAAGTGTCTTGTGCAAAGACAGTTCGGATCCCCCTTCGTAGGCGGCCGCCCAATACCAGCACTTTTGTATGCTGACGACGCTGTACTTATGTCACGTACTCAGGTGGGCTTACAGCGTGTGGTCGACAGCTTCTGCCACTTTATGAAGGAGTTGGGCCTGAAAGTCAATACATCAAAAACTTTTACTATGTATTGTGGTAAGCAAAATAAATCTAAGAGACCAATTTTTATAGCAGGTCAAACATTGGAATCTGCTAAACATTTTTCCGATCTGGGGATACATTTTGCTCAAAATGAGATGTGGTCCCAAGCTATTTCTGTTAAAAAGCTTGAGCCCTCAAGATCTACTGCCGCTCTCAAAATCTTTTCTAGCAAGTTAGGAACAAGACCCCCTGTGGAATTGATTAAAATCTATAACGCTAAATGTGTAACTGGTACCATCTATGGCAGTGGGGTTTGGGGTCTTGCTAACCCCGCACCCATCCAGGTGCCTGAAAATTCTTTCTTAAAATACATACTGGCACTTCCTAAAAGCTCTTCCAATTTCAATTGTCACTCGGCCTATCTTATATTACTGACCTTATTAAAATAGAGCCAGTTCTACTATGGCATAGAGTCTGGACCCAAGAAGCGACACATTTAAATAGAGATGTCCTGACAGATATTTTGAAATTGGACGGTGCTACAAAAATCCCATGGGTGAAGTATGTTTATAACTTTCTTAAAGATATCGGGAGAGAAGAATATTTACAGAATCCCTCTGATATCTCAGTAATTTCTCGAAAAGATCTGAAGAAAGAGTGTTTAGCCCTTCTGGATTCCAATAGGACTGCTGCGGAGGTCCTAAAATCCTCTACACAGCAGCACCAACTGGTTTTAGTAACTTTTAAGATTCAGCCCTATTTAATTTATGTAACAAGCATCTATGAGCGATTTCTGCTCACACGTTTCAGATTCAACATCTTCCACAGACTGGTTAGCTTTCCCACGATCAACAACTGGACACATGAGCTACCTCTCTGTCCCTGTGATAACACCTCCCCCCAGAGTACGATACATGTATTTCTTTTTTGTAAATTTTATGATGAAATGAGGTAAATTGTTTTATTACCTTTATTAAGAGAGCTAGGACTTCGTCATTGTCGTGTGGCGATGATTAGCATTCAAGC
This sequence comes from Lissotriton helveticus, assembly GCF_964261635.1. Taxonomy (NCBI): domain Eukaryota; kingdom Metazoa; phylum Chordata; class Amphibia; order Caudata; family Salamandridae; genus Lissotriton; species Lissotriton helveticus. Next base: position 598,170,153 of record NC_136061.1, on the reverse strand, counting down.
TCTAGATAACCATGTATCTGTATCAAGAACAATTTTGTTCCTAAAAAATGTTATAACTATCAGGAAACGTAGGGACACTCAATCTGCACTTTACATATGAAATTATTTTTAGCTTTTTAATTAATTGGTTTTAAATGAATATAATGACATACTGTATTTTATGTAACAATGTATTTATGATATTTTATTTGTACTTTTATGATTGCACTAAACAATCGAATAAAGATATTTTGGATTTGAATAGTCAGCAGTCACAGCACAGCATAGGGCAAGCCTCAGGAGAGGCAGAAGCACACATAGTCTAGGTCATAGCCCAGCAGTCGGTATTATTTCAAAAACGCTTTCTCTGACTTAGCTCACAGTATAAAAGTAATGAATTATAGCTGAGCATCTGACAGCCCCAGGGTCCAGCACGCCGCCCACTACCTCAGTTCAGTTGCACCAGTAAGGCTCTAGTCTTTAAAAAACAAATCATTTCCAGATATAGCACAAGAGCAAGTTTATTTTAAAACAGATTAATACCGGCTCACTCTCTATCAGGGACTTCCTTCTCGAGGCGAGTTGGCACAGTGGACACGGGTGGGCCCCTTGTGTGGCCAACCCACAACGACTCGTCATGGACTCCCAGGCTGGCATGCCAACCACCGCCACCCCCACATGATTCTGTGGTCATGTGGCACTGGGTCACAGGAATCGATTCTCAGCCATACCGCTGTGGTGCGAGCAGCGAGAACGAGCTGCACTGCCATTCAATTGCCCACACACTGACACTACACCCAACATTTTTTGAAATGCTGCCCGCTTGACTTCGTGACTCAGCCCACCTATTATAGCGGCTCTCAGAATTACACAGTACGTGTCTTAGTTAGAAGCCAAGCCATTGGGCAGTGACTCCTGTGATGTCAGTATTGGCGCATGCTGTTGGGTCCTGTGTTAGTTACACTGCATTGTAGCAGAGAGAGTTGCGAGCAGATCATGAGCCAGCCCTTGAAGCCAGAAGGGCGCAGCGCACACTTCGCTCTGCCACTGCAGCTCAGTCATGGTGCATTATAGCAGCGCTCCAACTTGACAGCTGAGGTGCTATAATGTGTGACTTTGCATTTCAGTGTGGTGATGTGGACCACCACACTGAAATGCGTTACCATAACGCCTGATGCGTGGTACTTGGCAGGGCTGCATGCCCTCACACCAGAGATGTACTAGATTCCAGTTTTAGGCAGTGTTTTGGTTCTTGACTATATTACTCAAAATCAAGACACAACATTTGGTTTTTTCAGTGATCACACAATTCTTAATATCACACACAGATATTGATTTAGGAATCTTTGGGCCACTAATATTTTGACATATACTAAAACACTGCTAACCGTAGCCATACTTTGGACAGTGTCTTTTTGAGATTTTATTATGGGCAGAAAGTAAAGCGTCCTGTGGGCCATATTCTAAAATAAAATGGCTGATAGGCCAAAAAAATAGCATGACCCGCCCATGTGACAGTCACACACGCAGGAGGCGGAGCCATTATCAACCACACTGGTTCAGCATCTGAAAACCAAGACAGAGCTACCGTCTGGTAAGATGCAGGGACGGGAGGCATCTCTAGGTGTGCTGGCAGGACAGAACCCTTGAGAAGTGAGTGCAGGTACTCAAGTGGTGAGGTAGCTTGGTTAACCCTATAAAAAAGGTTTTGACTCTCTACTTACTTTACTTTTACAGTGTATGACTACAGGATCAGCTCTTCTCCAATTTATCCTATAGGATCTTTAGAGCCCCCATTGAGGTATTATTTCCATTATTTTCTATTTGTCTCAGCAGGTTTTGCATGTACGTCAGAATACACACTACACACGTAGGAGCTTACTGGCTAGCATAGCCTTCCAAGGCTTACACCACGATTTTAAATCATTGTGTATGTAAGTTTTTTGTTTGCCGTACTAAGGTCACACCACTGTATTTTGATCACATGAGATATACTTGTTGGAATAGCCTGTTATGGCTTACACCAGGGGTCTCCAACCTTTTCTGTAAGGAGAGCTACTTAAGTTCAATGAAACTCACTGAAAGCTACAAATATTATTAGCATTGTAATCGTGGTTACCGTAAGCAAGGTTTCTAGCAGTTTCCTACCAGTGATCTTCTCGGTGCATCAGGCATGGCTGCCAGCAGTAATATACAAAAAGGCTTAGTCAGTACCAAATGCCCCTACATGGGTAAGCTAAAGCTGCAATGGCTCTACTACAAAGGTAATAACATTTGTAAAAAGTCTCCTAAATGAAACATGGTTTATCACTCAAATATCAGCTTTACATTTTTGGGGGAAATGCAGTAATGTTCATGAGTTCTGAAAATAAACACATTTTCTTCTCAAATACACTTTGGCATACGAAACTTATTTCAGCCAAACAATAGCTTCTCAGTAATTGGGGTTGGCTACACTCAGGAGAGCTACTTCCAAGTAGCTGTAGACCTACCAGTAGCTTGCGAGCTAATGGTTGGAGAAACCTGGCTTACACTATGGATATTGGCTTATTGTGTGTGAGAGTTTCGAGTCTGCTACATTACCATAACACCATTGAGCGTTTGTCAATATCTGCTGTGCCATACAACTGGTGAGATGGCATTTGATTTCAAGGACAACGTATCTGGAGACAACGTTATTGTTACCTTTTATTGTTACCTTTCCATGTTGTTGTATTGTGCTTTTCTCCATACTTACATGTACTAGGCCAAAAACATTTGGACCCTAGGAGTGCATATGTTTGTGTTATTCATGAATGCATGTGTGTTCTCTCCCTTACTTAAAAAGCTTATATATTGCAAATAGCGTACACAGACATTAAACAACGTTTTTTGTTAACTGCTTGATGAAATCTAAATGCCTCCTAGCAACAACTTTAACTCATGGCAAAGCGCCCTTAACTCCCTGTGTCCGGCATTTTGGTTGTTAGATACACGCGGCGGGGTCAATGGGCTAAAAATAACCTTATGCCCGTTTTTCCCACTCGCAAGACCGATCTGTGGGGTTAACTCTTGACTATCTGACCCCAGACTCATTATTACTCCTAATACACCGACCATGACGTGGCAGTTAATATAGGTGTGGTGTCAGTATTTAGCTGCATCACTATTAGCTAAGCTGTTAGAAAAGACTCAGCCTTACTGATTTGAAGTCCATGCAAATACTATTTATCTCTTTCGCCAACTACAGCGAGTAACTTGGCGTGAAGAAATATACCCCCACCGTGAGCCCACGGGAGCGGTAATTTACGCTTTGACATGTAAGATTATATGAGCAATCTATTTTCTCTCACGATTGTGTTTTCTCCTTACTGCGGTGGCTGTACCCCTGTTTGGGTGCTGCAAACACTCTAGCTAGTGTTTAGGAGCCTTCACTTTGCTGACCACATGATGCTAGTTTATACGCCCATAGCTTTAGGGCATTCAATTCTAGCAGTCACTAAGCCAAGTGACTTGTAAGAAAACATGCCCAAGGAATTAACTGTGCATGCCACACCACATTTGTTTCTGGTGTTAAATTAACAATTACACATATTGATGCAGACCCTAGTCATTAAATTAGCACTTTGTGTTTTGTAAAGGTGGAGATTGACACAGCGGCTATGCACGGTATTGAATGTAAATGTCCTTTTGCATTCACCAAGGTACATGATTAATTAACTGTGATGTTGCTTTATGCCGCTTTTTTCCCCTTATTGGTTTCACAGGTTTTAGGTTGCTGGGAAAGTCCAGGACAGTCCATGTACGCGTGAGTTTGGTACACTGAAATAGCACACCCCGAGGTTAGGATACACCTTAGTGAGTGTATACCGCCCGGGGAGTTTACTGGTCCTGAAGAAATCTCGGCTGACCTAGTCATTAAGAGCAGAAACATGTCGACCAATATTCCTACACATTAAGGACACTAATGGTTCACATTTATAACCATTTGGCGTCCGCCACACTGTTTTTAACGAATACACTCTGGTCTCTAATTAAAAAAAAATTCGAGACACGGATTGTTTTCTTTTAATTTCACGCAACCACTTTTTTCACCACTCTGAAACACGAAAAACACGAAAAACCGCTGTAATATCAGACGTTGAAGCACACCGGGCAGACATTCGGTCTACCCGGTGGAAACCCCATGATGAAGCATGTCACCGACCACCAGGTCGGTGAGTGAGGGTTCTTCATACTAATCTGGTATATGTCCCCTCACTAACCTTTCCCCACCTTTTATCTCATTCTGGTATTGATGTGTGCTTACCCCTCTGGGGAAACATCACTGGTTTTAAGTTTGTAACACACACCCCTGATCACTCTTTTATTGTTTGAAAGTATTGTGCTTTTCTCCATACTTACATGTACCGGGCCAAAAATATTTGGTCCATAGGAGTGCATAGGTTTGTGTTATTCATGAATGCATGTGTGTTCTCCCTCTTACTCAGTGCTTAATTTGTAAAAAAAAGAAGTGCAGGTGCTGAAAAATTTGCCAAGGAGGCCACAGCTCACTTCCTCCGGTGAGCCCCACTTTCAACACTCTCACTGCCTCAGTCTCTATCTTCTAACCTTGATCTGTTGTCTGTCCCTTAAGTCTTTGCTCTAAGAGTCTATCCTCTCACCTCTTTAATTGTTTTCTATGATCTTTGTCAAACCTCGTGTGTTACCTTATTATGATACCTACTGGACTCACGCACACTCAGCAATTACTATGCTGGGGTGCAGCGCACAGATTCTACAGGTGACGCCATGGCGCACTAAAGTTGTGTTAGGCCACAGCCGCATCGAGCACGTTGAGGATAGCAGCAATGCAGGGCTGCAGGATATACTATTCTGGCTACAGAGCAAGTTTAAAGTCCACATTTACTTTTGTTCATTCTTTCTCAAGAGCCCTCACGCCCAAGTTCCAAATGCGCTCTCGCAGCTTCCTTGCCTTAACTCCGTCATGAGCCAGCCCGAGCTACAATTCTCCAATGGGAGGCTTAGGCTCAGGCAGTGGCAGGGTGCAGCAGACTCGGGGAATAGAATGCAAGACATAGTTTGTTGATGACTTCCTGGATTTGTGATCGGCGTGATGACATCATCACTAACGTGGTGAAACACAATCTTGCCTGCCTGGACAGGTGTATGCTGGCCTGTCTATGAACATTTACCAGCCAGTCACCATGCAATGTATGTTATTCTTTTTATTTTGAATTTGAACAATTAATATTGAGACCACCACCTGCAGGGTCAGAAATTGTAGCCCCGGCCCTGTGAAAGAAGTGCCGGTGCTGAGCACCTGAAAGCACCTGCTCAAATTAAGCACTGCTCTTACCTAAAAAGCTTATATATTGAAAATAGCATACAGAGACACTATACTAAACAGGGATCTGCAAGTTATAGGTCCCGAGGAAAGCCACAAGACCCAGCGAAGTCTGAGGTGGCTGAAACATGTAAAGCACTATTACGGATGATGTTAGGGGTTCCTTAATTTGTCCCCATTGTCTTCCCACTTGCTTGTAACCTTACCTTAGAACCGGGTGACACTTAGTAAATATATTTTTCCAGGTACTAGAGGTAATTTTATTATCCCAATACAGATCCTACTTGAAATTCCTTCTAGAAGTGCTCCCTCTTCTGAGAGGTTGAGCCCACCCAGACACACTAGGTGTTCTGGGGAGGACATAAAGATGACCTTTGTATGCCTCTAATAGAAACTGTAGAGGAAGAGAGTCTTTAAAAAAAATCCTAAGGACTCCCAGGTGAGGACTCAGGAGAGACGTCACAGTTGCTCCACTTCCTCTTTCATTATTTTGTTTACATTTGGAAGTTGAATGGTCCCACTCTCAATACATCCAACTCCCAGCCCCTTTCTTTGAATGTTTTATTATTCAGTACTTTGTGCAGGACAAATGGTCAGGTCCGGACATAAATTCAGGATATCCACTCAAGACACATTTTTATACAATTAATTCATTTTAGTTATCCTGAAAGGATCCAGGGCTCCTCTAAGGATATTAAAAACTCTTGCTTATGTTTACTCTCATCAGAGAGATCAGATTCTCAGATGCGTAGCCTTCACTGTCAAAGGCCCCACCACCACCCCAACTCAGGCTTTCCCTTTAAGAACTGGACTGAACCTTCCCCAACTAGGACAACTTATTGTGCAGGAATCATTTTTTACTCCTCAGCATACGAAGAGAGCACCTAGACGCCATTGCATTTACAGTGTGTGCTCTGTACACTGTCAAACTGATAAATCAACAGTGTTGCGCTGTGAGGAGAAGAAAAAATTGCATGTCACTTTTCATCCCATTTGACTGGCCTCTAGAATATCCATTTTTAGGAGTTCCACCGGGGACCAACTATAAGAACTGTAATCAACTCGTCAAATAACCTCGAATTCAGCTCTAATGCCTGCTGCCTCGTGGCACTCCACAAGCAGCAACATAATGAGGTGCGACGAGCGTGGATGTCATACGCAGGTATAAAACCTCTGCTCTCGATTAGCACCAGTCACAGGGCACTAAAATTCAACAGCACGCACCACGATTTATAAAATAACACGATTTTCTGGAAGGGAAGAGCAAAAAAACAAACCCAGCGGATGGTCAGCATCCAAGGTTATGAGAATGAATTCACAGTGGCGATCAGAGCGGAATGCTCGCGCGCACAGTGTGCACTGATTGGCATCGAACGGGCGCCGGCTGGCAAGGCAGGTAGGCATTACTACATTACTCCCGCCAGATGACCCAACAGATGCTGACAATTACCATCCAATTTTGAGGCCCGCGGTTCTTGCCAAGAAAACTAGACTCGTTAGTCGCCACAGAGCGAAGCCATTTTCTGGGCCCTCTGCGAATCAAAGCTGAGGAGCTGCTTGCTGCAGACTGCGGTCAACAGTGAATAGGACGCTTTCTCAGGCAAAGAATATTACAGCAAAATGGCCGTGCTTCCAGTACAGAAGATGATGGTGTCTTCAGTCACCTGCCACCCTTTCTAAGGACAGGTGCTGTTTACCCAACGAAAGGTAGTGAGTCTAAGGTTTCTCTTAGAAGTAATTTATCTAAATGTCACGTTTCTAATATTGATCTACAGGAATATCGACTCTAGAATGTATCGAGTAAGTGTATGAATATATACATATCGTATATTTTCAAAGAAAGTATATGGAAATATATATATAAATCATCAAGGTAAGTAGCTGTGTAGTTAAGAAAGGTATATATATATATATATATATATATATATATATATATATATATATATATATATATATATATATATATATATATATATATACTAACCTTAACATTATATGGGAAGATATATACATCATCAAGGTAAGTAGCTGTGTAGTTACACTCATATATATATATATATATACTAACCATAACAATATAGTCTTAGTCGATATTCTGCAGTTGAGAATCTAGAGAAACTAGAAACTTGACTATTGTAAAACTAGATATGGAGTGAAGAGTAGTAACTGTCATTTTAACCTATATGTACTCACCTTACACCTTAATGATATAGTGGTCACCAATCTTGTGCTCAATATATTTTACCTTGATACCCTGCCACACTGCACTTTCAGAGAATTATGAAGCACAGAGCCAGAGCTTGAGACTAAGTAGCAGAAACTCGGTCCATCTTCGTCCATGTCATATTTGGAACTTTGTGGCTCCGGTTCACCAGTTTATCTGCTGACACATAGGCAGTAGTGAACAAGAAGACATGGAAGAGGCTTACAATCAAAAAGTAGTGGAGTGCCTGCTTACAATATTCTGGATGTCACAAGTAGGGCACAGGACTGAGAATGCAGTAAAAACAATCATATGAACTCTGCATTTTTGTTTTAGCAGCTTCCATTATAGCATTTATGGTGTTTCTTTTTTTTCTTTTTTCTTTTTTTGTTTTGGCATATAGTAAATGCACTGGTGTTTATTCAGGAATGTTAACATAGTATAAAACTACTGTATGAGGTATACTATTTCTGGCAGAAACATCAAGAGTAGTATATGTTATAAATTGCTTCCTCACATCAAATAAAATCACAATTGGGAGGAGTTACTTGACTGAATTAACTGCAACGTATTTACTATTTCGAATTTTCTCTTATCCTTTGGATTTGAATTTAGGGCACTATTAGAAATGTGGTTTCTAGGCTGCAGAGGTAGGTACCCTGTCCAAGCAGGGACCCACACTCTTATCAGAGTAAGTGTAGTACACAGTAAGGGGCTTATTTACCAGCCCTGTGCACTGCCGGAATGTCACCAAAAGTTAAGTCCGACCGTGATGAAAGGCACACCGGTTGCAGTAGTCACGCAGACTTCCTTACAGTACCTTGGGTGCATCGGAAATCAAGACGATGCAAGGCACAGAGGAGGCGTGGCATCGCAGATGCAGGTGATGGGTCAGTTACTGAAGGCAGTGCAAGGTCTTTAAAGCTTTTACACCTGGGGACGATGTGTTGCACAGAAGGGGTAATTTGTTGGTTGCTGGTGCGATACCTTGGTTATTGAAGGTGTCGCAGCGTCAATAATGCATCAATGTCAGGAGCGTGATATGTCAATGTCGTACCGCTGGGCTGAAGGCGATGCATCGGTCGAAAGGGGGAACAACCTTTACAACGCAACTTTTACAACGCACTACCATTACAACAAAAATTTTACAACGCAACATCCATTACAACGCATGTTTTTACAACACAACCATTACAACGCATGACACTACAATGCACACCACTACAATGCATGTCATTACAACGCAGTCATTACAACGCATACCATTACAACGCATAGCATTACAACACATAGTACCCCTACACTATCCAACACTTACACTACTGTTGCACCCCCTGGAGTTAGAATAGTAATTTTTACCCCTACACTATCCGACACTTACCCTACTGTTGCACCCCCTGGAGTTAGAATAGTAATTTTTACCCCCACACTATCCAACACTTACCCTACTGTTGCACCCCCCGGAGTTAGAATAGTAATTATTACCCCTACACTATCCAATACTTACCTTACATGCAAAGTAATGTTATGCGTTGTAATGGTATGCGTTGTAAAAGTAGTATGCGATGTAATGGAATGCGTTGTAAAGGTAGTTCTTAAAAATTCGTTGTAAATGCATACGTTGTAATGGAATGCGTTGTAATGGATGTTGCGTTGTAAAAAATGCGTTGTAAAGGTAGGCATTGTAAAAGTATACGTTGTAACGTCATACATCCGTCGAAAGCCACACATAGTCTGCACTGTATCGGAGTTGGAATGGTGCGTCACAGACTTTGGTGAGGTGGTGTTCAAAACTTATGCAGTGGCGGTTCGAACAATTATTGGAAAACCTTCTGCACCTTTCATAAGGTTTATGGTTGGGACAGGAGCATAGTTATCAATAGTGTAACTGGTGCAGCGACAGGAGGTTCCTCTGGCTATATTTTGGTACAAAACTGTGGCTGGGGGGAGGGGCTTGGTTCTTGCATACACGAGAGCCCATGGCAACCTTACTACACTTCTGAGTGTGAATGCTTGTATATTAAAACTGCTTGTACACCAGACCCAGTGTATTCTGGTTTTACTTGAACATTCAACTGTTACGTTTTGAGCGCACAGTTAATCAGAGTTTACTTCTTTGACAGTCTATGAATGATTTAGTATGTAGAATGCTCTCGGGCCATCCACAACTGTAGCACTCTATAAGGTCAACATAGCGTGTAGGGCCGATGCTTGCTGGCTGGGTTTTGAAACCTAGAGAGTTGAGATAGAGGAAATGGATACGAGGTTCAGGCTTATGACCTGGGTCGCTTAAGTCCAGGAGCTAGGGCATTCAAGCTTCCATGAAGATACATTCCTACAACTGCCTTTTTTAAATTTCAGAGTGTGTAAAGATGTTTAAATATGTGATCAGGGTATCAATCCCATACAAAAATAAGAGTAGCTGAGTGACTGAGTGCATCCTATATCCCCCATTTTTCAATTCACCCACCTTACAATCAAGTTGACTCAGTGGTGTTGTGACCGATTTTACACAAGTGGATATTACCAGTGCAACTATGCAATTCAGTTAGCAGCGTGTGTTATACAAGTTCTCACCCAATGCCTTCTTTGCAGTTTGAAAGTTTAACAAGAATTAGCCAAGCCAACAGATTTGACATATGGCGTAGCTTTGCCAATGCTTTTTGTGACCTGGAGAGTGAATGTATACAAAAGCAAAATAGTCTTGCTTGCATTTCAGTGGAGGTGAGAGGACATACCCAAACCGCAAATAAATAAATGGTAAGACTAAAATACTCCTTCGGTCTCATATGAATACTGCTGTGGGATAATCCAACATGTGACTGACAATGTCTCAAACCAATGGCTGAAAGGTTCCAGAGCAGATCAAGCCAGTGACTGAAGGAGGCTAAACCAAAGACCCCTAATTATTTTTTGCCGTTTTATACAGCGCAAACTCAGCCCAATGACATTGACGCGCTTTACGTGAGCAGTGCACCAGTTACACAATACAAGGTCAGAATATTTTTGGGGGGCAGGAGGAGATAAAGTGATTTGACCAGAATCGCAGGATATTGAGCTGACTTCTGGACTCGAACATGATTCCCAAGTTACAAAGTTGGCAGCTCTGGCTGGAACACCACATCCTATCCTCTGCTTTAAAGAATACATGTTCACCATGAATAGCATAAGGACTAAGAAAGGAAAACATAAAAAAGTACTTTTAACTCATTGCACTGCACCCATGTCATTGAATGCCTAGGAGTTTGCACCTTATTGATTTACTATTAAGGACACAATTTTCGTTTAGGTGGATCTAGACAGATGTCAAACTACTTATTTTAATGTCTGTGTTCAGGTTGTAAAAAGTAAACAGGCTGCTCTCACTATTCTGTGTCCACATGCTGCATAGTGGCAGTATTATCAGCTGCACAAGAACAGTATGATGTCAGTCTGATTACTGGCACAATCAGGGCACAAGTCCTAAAAATAGAAGTGAGGAGACTAACCTAGTTAATCAGTAAGCAAGTGGCATCACAGCGCTTGACATCATGGCGCGTGACATCATGGCGTGTGACATCACAGGAAGTGGCATCACAAGAAGTGACATCAGATCTTAAGGCCTCACATACATATTTAGCAGGTGTATCATGAGTAAGTAAGTAAGTAAGTAAGTAATCTTTATTCAGCATAGTTACTTAAAACCATTGCAATATAAAAATGAATTAAGAACAGTAAGGATAAAACTACAGTTTTAAAAGACTCCGAGTTTAAAATTTAAAATGTTCACATTTCCTTATGACCGATGTGCTTGTATTTGGACTTAATATTTGTTAGTTATTGCTCAGTGTCCTCGTAAGCACGTGAATCGGTGAAACAATCAGCGAAGTGATGTCAGGTCGGCTGAATCGGGCAGTTATCGGTTGGGTTTTTTGGCATCTTTTTTTCAACTGCCTTCAGAAATTGTACAAAGCTGCAGTTCAAGCCAGGGTCGTTAGGATGAAAACATGCAAGGACCGCCGCCCTTCTAGTGCGGATCCCTTGCCGATTGAAGTGGTGTTTTAGCCAGCGTTTCCGTTCTTCCTGTAGTTTTCCACAAGAGCATATTAAGTGTAGCATGTCCTCTTGTGCCAAGCCGCAAAGCCGACAGAGGGGGTCAGCTTTGATTTTGAGCCAGCGTGGGAGATTTTGAGTACAAGGTAGCAGGCCCAACCTGTGCCTTAGAAAGCACATCTTGACACTTTTGGAGTAACCCTCGGCCAGATAGCGCTGTTGTGCTTTAGTTGTGTACGAATTCAGAGTCAACCAGCCATGTGTTCTCTTCGAGAGGGTTTCCTTGTCTTGCAACCATGATTGTAATTTGATTGATTTTTTTACCAGTTTTTTAAAATTTGTATGACTTGTTGGAGTGTTCCAGAGCTGTTCTAGACCTGTACTCGTCAGGCTACCCACGAGGTACTTAGCTGCTGCTGAGGAAGGATGCTGTTCTAACTCCTTCCACAGGTGTTCATTCAGGGTTCCTTGTTTTGATTTCCTCACTTTATCCCAGGCTATCACGTAGGCTCCCTGCCTTGCCAGGAGCTGTTGGTCGATGCCGAATTCGAGCCTGATTTGAGCGGGTGAGGTTTGCTTGGGTAGACTGAAAATAATTCTGTAAGCTGCTGTTATAGTATGTTCAAGGATCTTTGCATCCCTTCCTCTGAGTGCCTCACTCCCGTAAGTAATTGTTGGAAGAAGTTTAGCACGAATTACTTGCGTCAGGGGTAAAAGGGATGGGCCGGAGAGTTTGTGATTTAGCGCCTTCAGCGAAATCGCTAGCGATAGACCTTTGCCTCGTATGCTTGTTCTCTGAACCGAGAACCGCCCGCCGTTGTCGATCTTCACTCCTAGATATTTGTATGTTGTGGTTTCTTCGATTCTTGTCGTGTTCCAATACCATGATGTTGGTTTCCTTTTTTTCCTGCTAATGGTCATTGTTTGGGTTTTCCCCAGATTTATTGTAAGATCGTTCTTACTTGAGTACCTTTGTGTTTCGTCTAAAAGATGTTGAAGTCCTACCTTCGTGTGGCTTATTAAGACGATATCGTGAGTATATTTGAACACATTTCGAGTACACTTGTAAACTCTACTGAATTAGGCAAAAGATTCACACTTTTGTACGCTACACATAAAAGAATGTTGCCTTTTGTCAACGTAAAGCTTCCTCTAGCCACAGTGCTTTAAAAGAAAAAAATAGTGATATTTAAATTATTACAACACCTCCCCAGGGGTAGTAAGCACTATATAAATACTATTTATTTTGTGCAAATACTGGGAAAGACCAACACATCTGCCATTCTTACAGTGCATGCATATCTTCTATACAGGGCCTGAACAAAGTGAAAAGCTGCCTCTCTTAAGTATGTAAGAAGTGTTAACAAGGTGTGAGCCTTTGCTTCTCTTCTGCTGCATTTGCTACTGGGTGTGAGGCTCCTGACTGCTGCCAGACAGGAGTCTTGAATAAAAGGAGGCCAGATGACCCCCTCAGACTCGGCCTTTGTTAAGAGCCAGCAAGAGTTAAAAATAAGAGAGCCCTGTCCCCGCCTGCACGTTGTTGCTGATCGAAAGCAGATAACAATGTGCAGGCGCTGCTGAAAGTCTCCCGGTGTTTGGAAATGACACCGGGACAAATTCAGCATCTTTATCAGTGGGGCACAACTTCTTGGCAGGGTGGACGGCGTCCCCCCTGTGAAATAAGTGGGTGGATGCCGTCCACCCGCACATACCCCCGACTCGTGCCCTGGGCACAATACTGGTCTGATGGTGGCAAAGTCATGGGCACAAGACCAGTCTAGGCACCTTTAAGTAGTGCAAATAAACTATTACATATTTATTTGTGTTATTACAGTGCTGTTATTTACTGGTTTCTGTGCCTACTTTAGGCTAATGCAAAAACACGTGGGAAAAATATTAGCTAAAATCAAAGTAAAAAGCTACCAATGGCGAGTAGACACTTACACAGCTTGAATAATACTACAAGACTAGGACTAACCAACTAACAATGAAACATGAGTGACCCCAACACGTTCAAACACTGGTTGGAGTTCCTTTCACACTACCAAAAGGATAGGATGGTCAGTGCAACTCGAGGCTTACGAGTTAGTATTGGTAAGCATTATGTATGGCCTATATCTGAAAGCATTATGCTAATACTGTGAAAACGAGTGTGCTACTGCTGCCTCGGAGAAGCTGAAGCAGTGATCCGGACACATAACCGCTGATAAACCGCCCGCTTCCCCCCACCCCACCACCACCACCACCACCACATTTTGAGCTAAATCCATTCATTCACCATTAGGCATCAGAACTAGGATTGGTGTGATCACACTACTAGTCTCTCCTGAAAATGAACAAAATTTGCCAAGCTTAACTAATATTTCCTCTTCTTGAGTGCTGGCAGAAAAATAACCAGAGAGTAAACCCTAGTTTTAGCCTCGCCTGGATACTGTAAACCGCTGCAATCTACAGGCATTACATGCCCCAGGAGCCAGTTGATGAGACTGCTACCCTAAATCCTTTGCATCCTTTGGCAAGCAAATCCCACATTATTGCTCTGCCTCCTCAAAGATAAATCGGGCAGAGAGTTGCTGAAAAGACGAGAACTGGTTAATCTAGCTAACAAGACAACGAAATCCAAACTCGAATCCGCACTGTCTTTGGACCTGTGTCAAAGTAAAATAATATATTTTCTGGATGAGGTCGGCATTACACTCCTTGGCAGCCAAGTGGCTTCAGGCTGTAAAACAGAGATCCAATTAAAAGAAATCTGGACCCAAGTAACCCTACCAGTAAATCTGGCAGGATATGTAAGTGTTAGACCTGGCATCCTTGGCGTGGTTTTCACTGTCTTTTTTTCCTCTACCTCCTGTATTTTTGACTGTGTGCTGAACTTCGTTTTTTCTGGTTTTGGTACTCTGGGTACTTTACCACTGCCGATTAGTGCTACAGAGAAAGTGCTCCCTATGTAAATTGTGGTTCTGATTGGTTATCCACGGTTGGCATATTTGATTTACAGGTAAGTCCCTAGTAAAGTGTGTGTGCCCAGGTCCTGTAAATCAAATGCCTCTTGTGGGCCTGCAGTACTGGTTGTGCCACCCTCAAGAGTAGCCGTGTAAACTTGTCTCAGACCGGCCATTGCAGTGTTGGTGAGTGACGTTTTAAACTGCCATGTGGACCTGGCAAATACACCCACCTGCAGGCACAAACCTTTCCTTTTTCTACATGTAAGGCGCCCCTAAGGTAGGCCCAAGGTAGCCCCATGGGCAGGATGCAGTGTGTGTCAAAAGTAAGATATGCGCTGGTGTGTTTTACATTTCCTGATAGTGAAATCCTTCCAATTTCGTTATTCACTTCCGCAAGGCCTGTCTCTACCATAGGTTCTCGCTGGGACTGTCTTATAACATTTTGCAAGTGTAACTTTTAGTTGGGAAGAGATAGGCATTTGGAGTTTGGGCTTCCTGAGCTCAGAATTAAAAAATACATATTTTAGTGAAGATGGATTTTTGAATTGTGTGTTTAAAATATGCCATTTAAGTAGATATTTTTGTGCTTTACCACCCTATGCCTCTGCCTGCCTGTAGAATCAATGTCTGGTTTAGACTGACAAGGTCCGTTTGAGCATTCACTCTAGACAGTCACACAAAGAGAGCTGAGGTGTATCCTGCATATCCTGATGGCCCTTCACCAGGCTGAAGGGTCTTCCTGAGCTAGAGTGGTGGGAGGAGTTATCACTGACAGCTGAAATGGCTGTGCCTGTCCTCACACAATGCTGTTTCACCCCCTGGAGGGTGTCTGGAGCCAAGACTGGGCAAGGCAAGAACTTGTAAACAACAAAGACGTTCTTTTGAAGCATGTCAATTTCAAATGGGAAAAGGGACGTACGTATTGGACCTAAAACCCCAGACTTTTACAACACTTTGGACTATGAAGAGCTGAAGAGCTGTCAGGAGCAGTACCGTCAATTTGAAGTTGGAGGCTTTGCTGGGTTTGCCTGCAGTTGCTGCTTCTGTCTGTGGGCAGTGGAAAGGACTGGACTTTTACTTTCCTGTATCCTGCTTAAGAATATTCTCCAAGGGCTTGTAGTAGAGCTTGTCTCCTGAGAAGAAGTCTCAGGAACACAAAGACTTCACCTGCTGCATCCTTTAACTTCACTGCTGGGAGTTCTGACCTACTTTGTGGGGCCAATTCCAGTTTGGGCCCTTGGAAGTTGTTACTGCTGCAAAAATCTACAAGAACCCTGAAAATCAATGCAGCACCCTTCCAGTGCCTGTTTTCCTGACGCAGCACCACTGTCATGCAGCTGAAGAAATCGGCGCAGCGCCTTCCCGTAGTCAGAAGAAACTGCCGCAGCTAGAGTTCAGTGCACCAGGCCTCCGAAGTCGAGACTCACGCCCTGACTCTGATGCAGGCCCTGCTCTGCAGCTGAAAGAATCGATGCATCGTTGGACTGTGGCTGAAGAAATTGATGTAGCACCTGTTTGCTGCCCCCACATCAACCTCCAGCAGATCTGGATTTCCACGCATTGCACCTGGGCGGCAAGTTTTTTCAACACATCACCCCCAGACCAGAACTGTCTTGAATTTCTACACATCGCTTGCCCCTACGGCCTGGATTCAACTCATCACTTCTACATGCACCAGAACTGGCACATTGCCTTCCCCTGGACTTTTGTTGTTTTGGTCTTGTTTGGTTTAGATAAAGATACTTTATTTTTCTAAACTGTGGTGGTGTCCATTAGTAGTGTTTTCACTGTGTTACTCTGTGTGCTATGTACAAATGCGTTACACATTGCCTCTGAGATAAGCCTGACTGCTTGTGCCAAGCTACAATGGGGATGAGCAGCGGTTACCCCTTATCCTGACTAGAAGGAAGGCTCCCCACTTGGACAGGGTGCATACCACTGCCAACTAAAGAACCCCATTTTTAACAGTAACCCTTCCCAGAAAAGAGATTGCTTTGTACATTGTAGTTTGAAAGAGTACCAAAGCTTGCCACGGACAAGGCTCAACCTCCTAGATAGGCTTTGCAAAAGACATTTCGATGGATAGCCTGTCAAAGATTGACCATAGTCTTCTTAAAGTTTTGCATTAAAAAAAAATCAGATAAAATGCCAGAAGAGTAATGCTTTGGAACTTGAAGCTCATTCATTCCTCAATAGAAAACCAAGGGAGATGTGACAAACATGTAGTAGTAGGGCCTCAATCTTTCAACAGATATGGGACTGCTGTATGTTGTAATCTCCAGAGGGGATCCATAGTCTAATCGGTTTGAGAAAATTGTGTTCAATATTATCATTTCAGAAAGAACCAAAAGAGAGTTAATCCTCTATGGTCACAGCAACATATTCTCATAGACAGTTTAAGAAACGTTGTTTGACTATCAGAAACCCTACAGTTCTACCATTTGAGATTGCTTGGTGAATAAGACTCACTGCACTGGACTATAGCTTTAAAGCAATTGTTGGTTACTGACGGAGACCAGGTACATTTTCACAAGTGTTTTCACCAGGATAGGTACTAGATGATTTGTGAACATTTAATAGTTGACATCTTGTAGACATGCAGAGAGATAATAGGCCACCTGAATGGGCTCTCAAGCGCATCTCACATGACCAGCGTAACTAGAAGCCATCTAGGTATTTAAAAAAATAAGTGTTAATTACAGAGACTAGGGATCTAGATAAAGTAATACGCTATAGACTATCCTTGTTACAAGTGAGAATTAAATAGACTTTTGTAGTAGTAGTGAAGTAAACTGAGCTGAAGAATTAGTCAATAAGCTCGTATATAGGTCTAACTGACCCCAAAAACAGAGGAAACCGGCCTTCTCCTCAATGTGATAAAGATTAAATGGGTGGTGGAGGACATTTATAAACAAAAGACAATTGTTGGGAGTTCCCGGACGACCGAGTGTCTCCATTGGAGGGGATTGTGGCGTTATAGCACTGGGTAGAGAGCTGAAGAACATGTTATTTTCTCAACGTACTAAAAACAAATTATTTTTCTAGATTGGTTGAAACAAAATCAAAGAGAGGTAGATCAACTTTCTTTAGCATAACACAATGCATCATGGCATGTTTTCAATCAACAGGAAATTATAGACTATACCCGTCATCTACACATTTCCTCCAACTGCTCTCTAATGTAAGCTAATTCTACCTCAGAACCACAAACATAAATCATTTTACCTCCTGTTCAGATTTGGATGTAGTATTTTTCTAAAGTAAGATAACTTAAAACCCCAGTGAGCTACAAAGGTGAGGAAACGCCTTGTATTCAGTCAGTCAGTCACGCAGCTTTATTCGATCTTTGTAAACAGACCATAAAAGCACAAAGATACATATAAAAATTTCCAAGTCAATAAATATGCATATATACATTGGTTAAAATGAGTATTAAACAAGTTTGTTGTGGTCCAAATAAGACTTTTAAAATAAATTATATAAAAAAGGGAAGAACAATTCATGATTAGAATTACACAATACTACCAAAATGTGGGCCCACCTTTTTTCTCTTCCTAAAACAGGCCCAGGAATGAGGTGACACAGAAACATACAAATGGGTCCAGTAGGGCTTTTAAAAAGTAAATGGCAACCCGACATTACCTAAATTTATGGTGCCTCAGAATTGGAAGTATACATATTTTCCTTTCCTCAGAATAATATTTACAAAATATTAAGATATGCAGATCTGACTGCACGGCATGGCTATTACAAGGGCAGGGGGCGAGATCTGCTAATCTATATTTATTTTTTGGGTATCCCAGGAGTAACAGGATCATATTCAGTCTGAAGCGCAATAATATAATCTGTGCTGCGCATGGTTTATACGAGCTAAATAATGAAAACCTTCTCCTGATATTGGTGGCACCAGGTCATATGCAGTGGAAGATTAATGGATATGTTTTTTTCCCTATGGGCGTGTTCTGCTTTTTGAAAGTATAATTCCGTTAACCATTTCTTCTTGGCCTCTTTACAGCAATCAGGATCCTGAAAAAGGTTTTTCCATCCCTAAGGCTTTCAGTACAGTTTCTACATAATTTAGCCACCCAATCCTTTTATAGTGATCTAGGTTACAGCATTCTCTTATAATGGTTTGTGTCAAGTCCACCGTAGTTCTTTGCCATATTGATAGACACAAGAGGACATGGGGCCAACCTTATGGTGTCACTCAAATAAGGAAGCCCCAGTTCAAGATGTAAAATGTGATTTGGGGCCAATTGAGGTAAAGACACACAATTTAAAACAAGGAATCTTCCATTTGCTGTTACGAGCCAGCGTTGACCATCCCCCAAACACCTGCTCCATATGTTACGCTGATTTTTATTTTAGCTAGGTAAATGTTTTTTATTACAACCAGTGGGCTTCCACACAACTTTTTTGCAAATCTCTTAGCTGCGTGTAGACTCCTTTGCATACCCTGGCCTCTTGTTTATACTAATTTGGACCACAAATTATCCTTATCAAAGAGAACTCCTAGATATGAGAAGGAGTCAACCACCTTGATTCCCTTGCCAGCCATCTGAAAGATACTACTCGCCTCTAGTCTCTCCAGCCACAATTATAAATGATTTAGTTTCATTGACTTTTAGGTCAAGGTAAGCCATTAAGATGGAATAAGTTTAATTAGTTTTTGTAAGGCCAACCCCATTATTGCCATTAGTACCGCGTCGTCAGCATATGCCAGGATTGGAAGGGGGTTTTGATTGAATTTGGGCACGTCCAGTGAGAGAGCAGACAGGGAGGACTCAACTCCGTTTGTGTAGATTGAAAAAAGAAACGGGGTGGGCACGCACCCCTGTCTTACTCCTTTTTCAATTTTAAAATGACGAGTGCACTGCCCCTTCCTACCATACCTTACGAAGGCAG
The DNA here is from genome assembly GCF_964261635.1 of Lissotriton helveticus. NCBI lineage: Eukaryota > Metazoa > Chordata > Amphibia > Caudata > Salamandridae > Lissotriton > Lissotriton helveticus. The sequence goes on along the minus strand of NC_136061.1, from coordinate 598,150,760 downwards.
TGGCACTGGCATATAGCTGGTGGATGAACCCAAAGATCGGCGGGTCCATGCCCATGCCCTACATCATGGACCATAGCCTGAATTTGACACGCAATCGAAGGCCGATGTTAAGTCCATGAAGGCCATATATAGCTTCCTGTTTCTAACCTTCGAGCACAGCGGCTGGCCCATCATCATGGTGACCCCTCTGCACGCCTAACTACGGCTGCAACATTCCCGCCACTGCAGATCTGGAGCCCGGCAATTAAATCAACCCAATTCTTGCGCTACCATTAAATCCGTCCTTGGAATCATCCCTGTAGTTAGGCCACTCGCTCTGACCTTACGGTAGCCACACCTAAATTGTCGATCACTCCGTGTTGACCATCTGTTATACTGATCATCAGATTATTCCAACAACTAGCTACATAGCAACTTCCCAGGCACTTGCTTTATTGCTTAGTCCTGATGATGATCCCATGACCACGTTGGGGATCGAAAGGTCATCGACTCTCACATCTTAACTATAAACTGTTAATTCCTAATATTTGTGGAGTACAAGATGTATCTTTGATTGTGACTTATAATTTATATTTTTACACTAAAAGTCCCTTTTAAGTCACCGGCCTGTGGTAAGGAAATTGGCTGTTTTCCCAATGCCCTGTCACGTCCCACCCACTCACCAATTTATGTTTTGTTTTGTCGTATTTTGAATACATCTTTATAATTGTCAATTTCAGACACGCATATACCAAATCTTCATTGTAATATTGTGGTACATATGAATGTAACAAATTACCTTGGAAGGGACCACTGCCTCTTGAAATGAACTACTGCCCATTGTGTCTTTTTGACTGTAAGGATTTCCTTGTCCTTTTTATCAGGCTTTAAAAAGTATGGCATTCTAATTGTAATAACTGCAACCTAACCTTAGAAACTCAGTCACTTACAAATGTATCAGTCAGGGGTGGAGATGCAAGACAAGTTTTCTCCTTCATGAAAAATTAGACTTACAAATGAGACTTCAGACTGTAACATGGCAGGCAGTTTAACCTGCAGACTTCTCTCCTATAAAAACCAAACTTTTTTCAACTAATTATTCTTTCTAGTAAGTAACATCTAATGAAAGCCGCAGGCATATATTGAATATTGCATTGGGAGACTCACTTAGATTCATTTTACATATATTTTACATCTTTAGATATTAGAAAAACATATTTACCTTATGCCCCAGCTCAGGCATATTTAAAGTGAATACACATTTCTAGCCTGGAAGGGAAACGTAATTATACTGGCCTTTCCCAAGAAACTCATTAAGGATAACAATTTTTACAATGTTTGAACACATCTTTGTCATGACAGATATTGGGCTAAAGCCCGAACCCCAAATGGCATTTTTAGGCTACACTCAAAATATACCATGCTCTAATCGCTGCCTGGTATCCTTGGCATTACTACTGGGTTAGCGGGTGATAGCACTACACTGGGGAAGCGCCCGCAACCTGCTCTCTCGGACTGGCTTGGGAGTATGAGCCGGTGCCAGAGGGTGGACAAAGACTATGCACGCCTCCAGCCCCTCACCTCGAGCCCTAAGGATATTTGGCTACACTATTGTGCCTACCTACAGTACATGGAATCAGACACAGCTGAGTAATGCCCCCTTCACCGCATGGGCTAGTTTGTCTAATACTCTATTAGATCGGCACATGAATGCTCCTAGACTTAAACTTCTGTGGCCTCAAAACTCACTTATACTTGGGATGATTAATTGATTAATCAATGTTATCCACCTAGCTTGTTGGTGATGTACATATGTCTCTTTCTCTTTCCCCTCCTGGATGATGTGCAAGCTTCTTTTTTGTTGTTAACTTTAAAAAATTCAATAAAGAAATGTACAAAAAAAGGATAACACAGTTTACAGTTTCAACGTCTTTATTTTGAAATTTCTTCATAAAAGACAACAAGTAAAATATATACAAAAAATGCAGTATAATGAGTACAGTTCTTACAAAATACAATTCATTCATTACACCCTAAAAATTCAATTAAATAGTATCAAAAGACGTTTTCATGAATCAATAAGAATTTGTGGTAGAATCATAGGCCATCATAAACATAAAACCACAATACTATAATATAAAAAGTTCCTACATTTATCTCATTTTTCACCTTGTAGGTGTCTGGCTCTAATGATCCAAGCCCATCCAAGGAATTTCGCCATACCTATGGACACCCCCTCTGCAATATTAGATCTTAACACTTCCAAAGCTTCCTCGCACACCCGTAGAAAAGGATAACAATTTTTCAGAAGAAAGATGATGAGGTCCTGTAAAGGATGGGCTTACTGTACACACTGGATGACCCATTTCCAACAAACTGTATTTATAATCCAGGCCCAACTCGGACATTTTCAAGATTACACCTATATTCTATGGGAGATGGTATTTGCAGATAGGTAAAGATTAATAAATGTAAAGAATATTTAGCCTCCAGGGGGCTGCCTAGGCACATAGAAGGTGGGTTTAGAGGTCTGAATGGGAGCCATCCCCTGTCATACAATGGCCTTTCTCAGCCATAGTATGACAATTACCATGTTAGATTTTCTCTACTTAAAGGCCTCCCAGAGATTTGCAGACATGGACGTCTTGTGGGAAAACAAATTTATCATTTTGTAGAGAAGGAGAAATGTTACTTCATTTTAAGGAATTCCAAAAAAGGGGAACACCAGCTTGACTACCCAAATTGAGTGAATCTCAATGTTGGTAAATTTGGGAAATTACCAAAATGAGAAAACTCTTTTCCATGAAACTGTAAGAAAATTTCATAGAGGATGTCTTGTTCTGTTCTCTACCTGCCATCTGCATTTCTGCTCCCCTGGAGAGCAAATTAGGGGCCATATGTATTAAAAAAAGAGTTTTGCCATTCTCAAATTGCGATTTTTAGCAAATCGCAATTAGAGAATCGCAAAAAGCAATGTATGTAGGATTTGCTAAAAATGTTGCACATCCTACATATTCCTTATTTGCGAATCGCAACTTGAGATTCGCAATTAAGGAATACCTTCCCTTTCATTCCTATGGGCTAGGAGGCCCATAGAAATGAATGGGAAGACATTCTCAATTTGCGATTACCAATTAGAGAATCGCAAATTGAGAATGCAATTTCCAGGTTGCAAGGGTGCCAAAAGGACACCCTGTTGCACCCCTGAAATATGCATGTGTGCATATTTTGCTAAGGGCATGTATGTGCGACATTTAGCACTTTTAAATAATCAAAAAAGTGCTTTTTTAAAGAAAAGCGAAATTACCACCAAGTTGAAGTTGGTGGTAATTTGCAATTCCTCAAGTCCAAATAGCAAATTTCTGGTGTTTGCAGAATTGTATTTAAGGAATCGCAATTTGCAATTCCTTAATTGCATTTGCAAAATAGAGAATCTCAAATTTTGCAATTCTCTATTTTGCGATGGCCTTTTACATTCCAAAAGGCTTTTTCCAATTCACAATCGGGCCGATTCTGAGAATTGGTCCGTTTGCAAACGGGAAAAAAGCTCGATACATATGGCCCTAGAAATGTTAACCCTTGATCTGTCTCCATTTTCCTCTTGTGGGCCTCAATTGACCCCCTGGACATCAAGTATCAATAAAGTCAAATGGAAAATGGCAAAAAACAGAAATCCAGAGTCCTGGCACATTGCATGTCTCGCTCAGCAATGGGAAAGCATGCAGACTGTGGGCAAAGCTCACAGCCTGCATGTTTCCCCAGTGCTATTTATTGAATGAGGAAATTCATTTTTAGGTCTAGCCTACCTATCAGTGCAAGGTATCTGCTTACAAAAGACGCATTGTGGGCTTACCAAAAAACACACAGTGGCTTCCAGCCAACCACTAGTTGGCTTAAATGTCACTCTCAAATGCCTGCTTCTTATCCCAGCTTGTCAGTCTTGTTTTTGTCTTTCACATAGAGCACAGCCTCTTTACCATCACGTTGATTAACTGGCTTCTATGGTTCTACTGGCTGCTTTTAAGGAAGTATTATTTTCTTCTTGTTTTAGCCCCCCATATCCTTTCCTAATCCCCCCTTTGGTATTTTCTCTCACCCATGTGCTTCACCTCCTCCCCTGCACTGGTGCTAGACTCTCTCACTTCTGTGTGCTTCTCCCTCCTGCAAGTCCACTGGTTAATGTGCCTCTCTTTCACTTGTGTTGCTTTTCCCCACACTTGCTGTACTGCTGCTCCCCCACACCCACACCCAACTGACAAACCAGTTGCACTCTGTTCTAAAACAAAACTTTCACATTCCTTTTATTTTTTTACTAATCCATCTTGGATCAATAACTAAAAAGAAAAATGATGATGCTATTTTGAAGGCATGGCAGCTGTGTCAGCAGTTTTTTTAGGATTCACCTGAAATCTCTTTTGTTTAATATATCTTAAAAGGGGGCTCTTATGATTTCCCAACTCCAAATTACTGTGATATTTTACTTTTGTGTGGAACTTTTTTCTGTTAACTTCCCCTAGCTGCATGCATTTACGATACTTCTACTAAAGCTTTTCACACTGTTTATGCCCCAGTCACTGTCAAGATAAGATCTCTTCCCACGGAAAAGGCAGACGTCTTCTAACAGTATGCTGGAATACTTGCTTTTTATTACTTAGTTGTGCAAAACAGATGCTTTAGCCATAGAATGTTTGTAGCATTTCCTATTTATGCCTCAGGACCTTTCTTTGCTCTTTGTAGGCATCATAGGATTGACTTTTTTGTTTACTTAATCTATTTGATTTGTGATCAAATTCTAAATGTTGTAATAAACATTGCACATTAAAAATAAAGTTAATATACAAGAGCTGTGCTATATTTTACTACTAAACAGACAGCCACAAGTGCAGTTACCTAGCAGACAACAGGGTCATGATTTCAATGGTGACACTAGGACCAAAAGCTCTAGGCATCCCACTAAACACCGATTTGTGATATATTTTACAACAAAACAGTCAGCCACAAGTGCAGTTATCTAGCAAGAGCTTAGGTCATGATTTCAATAGTGCAGCAGGTGCAGTGGCTTTAGCACCAAAAGCTCCGGGCACCCCACTCAACACTGAATATTGCATTATTTTATCCTTTAGGCTCTATGGTCACTTTTTGAATGGTGTAGCAGGTGCAATAGTACTAGGTAAAAAAGTTGTCAGAACTCCTCTAAATACCTAATATTGCCATATTTTACTGCTAAACAGGCAGTCACAATTGCAGTTATATCACAGTCAAAAGGGGATTGATTTAAATTGTGCAAAAGGTACAGTGGCACCAGGCCCAAAAGCTGTCAGAACTACTCTAAACACATAATATTGCTATTACATCAATTAATTGCATTATTTCCCAATTTCATTTGTCAAAATGTTGCTATTGCCAACCTGCACTATACCACTAGTAACAGCAGAATATATTGCCTTTATGTACATAAACAAGTCATAACCCTTTAACAACTTGTAACAAAAAATAGATTATAATTAATCACATAGGCAAAACCCAATGCATTTACCAATGCTTGTTTTAATAGCCATGCTGTACAGCAGCCACAATGCTGTACAACAAGGAAACAGCCTTTACAATGCAGTCATTATCACGCAATACCTTTACGATGCACCCTTTACCATGCATATGCTATTACTGTGCACATTTTTACCACATATATACCTTTACAACGAAAATGTATTAGGTGAGTGTGTGTGTGTGTGTGTGTGTGTATGTATATATATATAAATATATATATATATATATATATATATATATATATATATATATATATATATATATATAGTCACTGAAAAAACAAAGGTTACAGGGACGTTATTGTTAGGCTGACATTTCACTTGTACAAAACCAGAGAAATTCGGCACTTATAGTTAGCTGAGCTAACTAGAACTCACCCCTCGCAATGCACTGCTTCTGACCTCACATATTACATCACTCATGACATGGTAGTGACATCACTGATGACATCTTAAATGACATCACTCATGACATCATCCTGTGAGTGTTTTAAAAATATATACCAAGGTGTATTGGTAAATAAGTGTGTGTACGAGTGCCTGTATGGATGATTCAGTTGGTGGGTGACTGACTGTATAAGTGAGTGATTAGGTGTATCAGTGAATGTATGGGTGAGTGACTAGGTTGTCTGAATGCTTGTATCAGTCTGTCAGTTGGTGTCTAAGTGGTTGTATGGGTGTGTGAGTGGGTACATGAGTTTCTGAATAGGTGAGTGATTGGTTGTCTGATTACCTGTATGGTGTATGAGTGTCTGTGTGGGTGGGTGAGGGGGCATGTGACTGCCTGTATGGATGGGTGAGTGGGTGGGTGACTTTGTGGCTATATGGGTTAGTCAGAGTATGTATGAAGGGCTGAATAGGTGAGTGAGTGTGTGTATGGCTGTGTCGGTGAGTGAGTGTATGTGTCAGTGGTATATGGGTGAGTAACTGGGTATGTGAAAGGCACTTTCAATTTTGTTTAGTGTCTCAGAGACCCTGTGCTGCAACATGCATTGTTCATTTTAACATTACCCTCCAGTGGGCTTCTAAATTATGAATGTTCAATCATTCTGCGTATCTGCTGTCTCATCAGGCCCTGGATGAAAAATGAAATCAATGCATGTTGCAGCGCAGGGTCTACGAGAGACTAAACAAAGTTGAAAGCGACAACATATCTCAACATGGAACACTAGTTTAACTCACCTGCTAAGACCCACTGGAGGTCAAAAAAATAAAAGTGTTGGCTCTCAGTGTATATGAATAAAAGGCTGGAAGGCTGCTGTTCCTCCAAGGCCTCGATTTCTCCCTTCTGACCAACTCGCCGAGAGTCACAAACAGACTTCTGCTACCCGAATATTAATGATGGAGTTTTTGCAACTGCCGGTGAATGGGTATTTTATGCAGCAACTTATCAGAACATCAATCGCATTGCTAAATGAAGGCGAGGTCACAAACCATTCAGAGTGCAAAAACAGACTGGTCTGTGTCCTTCCTTTAGTACACTAGACCTTAACTACCTGTTCAAACTGATTCCACTTTATACCTCTCCCAGAATTCTAAGATCAAGATAGCCACTGACAATCCACCAGAAATAATACAAAAGGTTAGAACAAAGCAGTAAGTCCTTAATTCAGACTCCGTTGAATCACAGCTACAAAAGAAAAGGAAGCTCTTCTCTTCAGCAAAAGCACTGTGCAAATACAAATTCTGATGTACATGTTGCAATTATGTCTTTCAATTTCTATTTTTGTTTCGCGAAACTGTTATAAGTATTGAATAATTTATTCACATTTAGGCATTCAGGAACTTAGAGAAATTGGCATCTTTGGTTAAGGCTAACAAATGAAGCTATTAAAATAAAAACCTAAACCTTTTCTTTTTTTACATCAAATCTTTAGGATGGTAGTGCATCTCTAATAGAAGGGCAGTACACAATTTGAGTCAAACACCCCAAAATTGGGGATCCCCCTAGATTTGTGTCCACATAACAGGACCACAAAAGAAGTATAAGGTCTGAAACAATTTTCAGTTTATAAAACCAAGAACAGAAGTTTGAAATTAATTCTCCACTTAACCTGAAGCCAATACACTGAGCATCTAAGCGAAGGATAATGGTCTCTTGACTAGCCCCAAGTCTAAGATATGGCATCCTGAATGCATTGTATTCACTGCACTGGATATGGCAGCCGCCCGAAAGGCACTCCATTTCCATAGTTCAATACTGAATTATTCAGTGACCTTACCACTATCTGATGTTGCTCAGTGGGAAGAATAGAAATAAAACCCAAAGTAGGCATGGCTTGCAGACAGAACCTTGTACAATGGAGCCACCTGGAAAAGTCGGTACAAATACGACTCCCAGATATTTAATCTTTTTAGCAAAGATATGCAATGTCTGAATAAGCTTCTTGCAGCAAAGCAGTAAGACAATTAGGTAACTGAGAATGTCCAGTGCATGTCCCAAGAGCATCTTTTGTTCTGCTATTTGCTCACAGGATCCCATCAGTTGTCCACCCTGTGGAAGCCATGTGGCATCATGTGAAGTGGATGCTCTGCAATAACCTCAAAAACCCTCCAGATGTCGACTAATCTGCAAATACATTCAGAAAAAAGACCCCTGATCTCCGTGCAGCTCTGTCCATGGTGTAATTATAAGGTTATAGGTCTCTGCTATTGGTATAATGATTTTATATCAGCACTCAGAGATCAGCTTTAAGTAGTTTTTAAACAGAAGCTATTTCAAATGAGTCCATTTACTGGTCTGAAAAAACAACCAGCTCTGTTTTCCTTCAGAGCAGGAAAAGTGTCAATATTTGATGAGAAAAAATTGACATAAAGTGCCTGTGCTGGCTGCCTTTTTATGATCCGCACAGAAGCGTTCATGATCACCGCTCTTGAGACCGGGAATGATTCGAGCGCTTAAAATGCAATTGCATATCTCACTGGTTCGATCATTACTGAAGTTAAATATGAGCTTCTCCAATTATCCGTGGCTAATTCTTGGCAAAAATCGACTGACAAAAAGCAGCACTTGAAAGTAAAGAATTTACCAGGTCCTCCGCAGAGCGCAGGAGGTCTCTTCAGAGGTGTCCAGGGGTGTAGCTACCTTGATGCAGCAGGTGCAGTGGCACCAGGGTCCAGAACCCTGGGGGACTGATTTAACCATGATAATTGCTGTATTCTCTAATCCAACAGCAGTCTAAGGGACCACTTTTCCTACTTGCACCATGACCCGTAACATCCTCGCTACGATACTAGGAGAGCCCATAGGAGCTGCAAAAGGAAGTCTCGCCATTTTGGGACTGGGTCCACGCCAGCATTTATTTTAGTATTTCTGCTTTGTTCAATGTTTCTACTAAGTGTACTCGATCCTTCATTCACATTAGTCCTACTCTCTATCGTTAGCCCTTCTGGCAGAAAACTGGGAAATATTGTCAGTGCATCACTTATTTATAAATAAGTTTGAGCTGTTGTGAGTCAGTCGTTAGCAAAGTGGTTACATGTAAAGAGAGTGTAGCTGAGTGGGTTTTCCTGTGCGTGGGATACAATGGTTATAGTGACGAGGTGTGTCTCAGTCAGTCATGCGTATAATTGGGTATAATTAAAATCAAAATACAATCATTACAGATAAAAATTGATAAGAATAAATCAAACCAACACCTTAAAACAAAAGTGATTAATTAGAATTCCCAAAGCCAAAAATATTACCATCAACATACTGATACATTGTCAGTCTGTTAGAATATGCCTTGTGAAATTAAAATATTATATGCAAATGGCGGGGTTAACTCTTTGTTTGATGAGTAACACAGTAGAGATATTACTTCAAGACTGGAGGCTAACATTATTGCAATCTTCTTTTGATTGCTACCACTTAGCAGCCTCTTTAAAGAACTTAGAACACTTAACAATAAAATTCCTTCTTAATAAAAGGCCAGAACTCTCTGATGTATTCCTTCTTTTTTTGGGGGCTGCCACTCTAGCAGATAAGTACAACGCTTGTGTCTGGTTTCCGATGTGTATGCAGGATTGGCTCATGTCAGGAGGAAGAGGTGGGGCAGGGGAGAGTGGGGACCACGGAGACAAATGGAAAAAATAAATAAAAAGAACTTACCTGCACCCTCCAATGTCGCGTGGCTCTCTTCTGCTGACCTCTCCGTTCGACTGCCAGGCAGGCACGGGCTCCCAGCCTGCCCTGTGGCCAGTCCTGAAGCTGCTCTCATTATGAGAGCAGCTTCAGGATGGGCCCGAGCGCCGATGATTTGCGCTCTAGCACATTCTGGAAGCATGTGCCTGTTCTCTCCAACCAAAGCAATGCAGCTGGGGTTGGAGAGTGGGTCACTGTGCATGAGGGTTTCGCCAGCCTGAGATGGGCGGCCAAACCCACATGCCCAGTGAAGGCAGCGCCAAGCGCTCCCCACCCAGCCTGTCAGAACCCTGGCCCTGCCCCCAAGCCTCAGCACAAGGAAAAATAAAACCATAATAAAATGGGTTTTAAACCAGTTCTATTTTTCACAATTTTAAAAGAGCTGGCGGGGGGCAGGGGCGACGCTCCTCCACCATAGCGGAGGAGCCGTCGCTGTGTGTATGTAGGTTGTTTTTCGGGGTAAAGAATTAATTTAGTATGTCTTTTTCGAACTTAAGGGTATATGTTAATTAAGTTACGGGATAGGACTTATGAAGAGAATTTATAATGAGTGCTAGATTACTTTCTGATATGGGTAGGTTTCCAATTTAATGCCTGGGTCTTGAAGTGCTACAATAAGAGAGGATCATTACTATGACTATTTAAGAAATCATTTGAAAGGAAACTAAAGAAATGGTACCGCTAGCTATGTTGGTTGACCATTGGGTGCACGGGCTCTAAACCTCAAGGAGCCTTGAGGCTTAGAGGCTCAATGCCTCTTCGCAGCCGCACGCGTGATCTTTAGCATTCGAGGCACATGCAGAGATGCGTGACTGATGTCTTTGGCTGAGCGGCTTTGGTTAGGCTTAAGGTGCAGGCTGCATCACATTGCAGGGGGAGATTGTGCTGATGGGAGGTCAGATCTCCATTTTGAAAATACACTGTTTATGAGGAAAGGAGTGTCCTAGGGGATACTGGCAAAGGACTGTGTAGGGCACGCCAGCCTCACGTATTACCTTGAGAGCAGACGGCCATTTAGAGGATTGGGTAATTCTCCATTATCTAACTAGGAGGAAGTTGATTGACAGGTTGGGCTATATGACGGTTTGAAAACAGCTGTTTTAGTGGAAATAGATTGGTTATTCAGATGTTAACAGAGCTACGGCTGTAGGATTTAGGAGTTTATTTTTGCTGTTGAATAGGAGTTGTTCTTGGAAAATATTTCTTAAAATGGAATAAGCTGGTACGGTTTGTCAGAATTGTCTCATTACTTGTAAGGCTATTCGTGAAGATGGCAGAAAAACGTGATCTAGGAAGCAAAGATGTGCCATTGGAAGATAGGATATGTGATATGCTACAGAGGTTTACACAAGACTTGTCTTGTGTAAATGTCAAAATGGAAAGGAAATTGGAGGCTTTGTTAGATAAAAAGAGAATAATGTCTGAAGAAGAAAGGTTTTAGTCGGCCGGGGAAGGTTCTCAGAATAGAAAGGAATAAATGTGGCGGACACTCCTTTTCCTGTAACTCCACCAAGTTATGGAAAGCTCTCCCCTCACGCATACGGGCGGAGCACAATCTACTATCCTTTTGCAAACTCCTAAAAACACAGCTCTTCAATAACTGCTTCTAACCTTTGGGCTTTCTCTGTCTGTCCGCGTTCGTTCTGCAGCGCTGGGATGCCTCAGGGTAGCCATCGCGCATTATAAAAAAAAATTTCTTGTCATTTCAGGTAGTGAATTATTTATCTGAAATGTTTGCAAAGGTATTGTCTTACAGAACGATTAATGTTCATCGATCAGCTATTGTCGCTGGTCATGTTCTAATTATTGGCATTAGAATGGTTCAAGACGTGCTGGTGAAGAGACTGATGGGGAGTATAACAATTTCTAAAACGCTGGTTTCAAGATAAAACTCAGTTTGCAATGTGACCAAGGTGTTGAGTTATTGGGATGAATTAGGTGCAAGTGATTTACTGGATTTGAAGTTGCAATCTCAGAAGTTAACATATTCTGTTATATTTCGCATCTTTAGGAAGAGCATCAGATGTTTAGAGGTTTCAAACAGGATCTTTTCACCTCGAGGTGTGTGTCTTTTTAAAATAAAAGGGCAAAGACAAATTAGAAGACAATATTGTATCCATATTTCTATGATCATGAAAATTTGTGTGTGGTACATTGTGTGAAGGGGTATGAGAGAAGGACGTTACATTAAGATCGGTGAATGTGAGTCAAATATTGATTTCCTTTTGGTATCCTCATACAGGTGCAACATCTCCACCTCTGGCAAGATGGGGGAAAGAGGTGATGGTTAACTCAGGTCTGGATGTGAGTTTATATGGAGCGCATTTAGTAAGGGGTGCGTCTGTTTCACAAGCTGTTAGGCTGGGAGGTGCATTACAATACATATTGAGGTGTGCTGATTGGTCAAATGATGATGTTTTTCGTAGATTTTACTTCAAGCTGTTGAGAATTTGCAATAATGTTAGCCTACGGTCGTCACATAAAATGTGATTTTCCCCAGCTTTGAGGGACAGAAAATCTGAATTTTACTAAGAAACCCGGGGCTAATATTATTCCCACCACCCTGTCCCCAACCCTGTTTATATGTGAATGTGTTATTTTGTAGGCTGTGGCCAAAACTAAAGGAAGTGGATGGAGAAGACAGAGTAATTTATGAGGGGAAGCTTCTTTGGAGTTTCAGAAGTGAGATTCGTTCATGGAAACCGATTATGGACTTGGTCTTATGGATTCTTCTTGAATTTTTCAAAAGTTGGAAGAATATGTTTAAATAGTTAAGTGATGTACGGCCAGATAAAAAAAAAGACGGAAGTTTGCAGCGGGTTCTGGCCTTCTATCAGAATAGAATGTTACTGTCAAATGTTTTATGTTCTTTTAAGAAGCTGCGGAGTGGTAGCAATTAAAGAAGATTGAAATAATATTTGCCTCTGTGTCTTTATAAAATCCTGATTTTCTGTCCATCAAAGCTGGAGAAAACATACATTCCTTTCAATCATGGTTCTCTCCGTGGCAGACACGCTATAGCAATTATCTTTGTGTTTACACTCCAGAACTTTGGGCCATATGTATCAAAGGGTTTTACCCATTCTGTTTCTATGGTAAAATGTGTTCATACATACGGCCCTTTGTTATGTGACTAATATTTTGATTACTTTTACCACAGAGGCTTGTATACTCAAGGGCTGTGCAAATATTTGCCATACTGTGAAATGTAGAGAGTGGGTGCCAAGACAATGCAATCCAGCTTGGTAGAGGTGGACAAGCCAACAAATTACCAGGGGGAGCCGAGCCAAGGCCCTGAAAATATTTGCTATGTAAATCATACATCACGTAAAATATAATAACGTTTTTACAAAGTTTTAAAAAGTGTATTTTTTGAATAGGTGTAGGCTTTGACAATAATAGGGCACATACCAGCACCGCACTGAGAAGTACTAATTAAAAGTGTTTTTTTGTACCACTGGTAGTCTGAACTCACATATTTATGTTGTCATTCTTTATTAACATTTCTTAGAGATGTACAACTTGGGGAAGGGAGAAGTGCGACAGCCTCACAATATAAAGACCAAAAAAAGAGATACAATGAGAAACTGGGTGGCATGTGCGTGTCGTAGGCAGGAGGGATGAACTCACGTATTTGAAAGTGCTTTCATAAGCGATAATGACGAGAATTTAAGCAACAAAGCCATGAATTATCCAGGTTTTCTGGTTCCACATTGTAACAATATCAGCCAGCAAGTGGATATCCATTTGTCTTCCCCTATGTTGAGTCTTTGTTTTGACCTCTCAGTGCATTTGTCTGCAGTTTTGGAATGTGCTGCAAACTTGACCTGAAGGAAATGGAGCTCTTTACATGAGTACCAGTTACATTACACAATGGTATGCTTTATAGGCATGTGGAGATTGTGATTTACCCAGAATCATAGAATGTTGGGTCTATTCCAAGACGTGAACCTGGTTCCCAAGTTCCAGTTCTGGCCGTAATGTCACATACTGGGTAGAGGGAGGAAGGCAGGTAGAAGCCACAGGAAAGCTCGGCTTGTTATGGGTTTGAGATTCCAAGAGGACCTCGAGCTGGGCCAGGGCCAGGCTTCTGGTTCGAGCTTTCAGTGGGTCAATCACCTCAACAGTCTGGCATGTTTTGTTCTCTGTACTTGGCTAGCCTGGTAGATAATCATAGGGGCGAGAGGGTGGAGCCCTGATAGAGTATTGAGATAGTGGCTGCAACTAAGGGCCTAACATGGATCAAAACAATAACCTCCTACCTAAGTGGCTTCTGACTCATCTATGCTAAAGAGCCAGTAGTCCAACTAGAAACGAAAGTCAGGCTGCACCCTTACCTTGAGGCATCTTGTCAGTGTGTGCCGATCAGTCTTTATTCCCTTCTGGTCCATATGCTCATAAGCAGAGAAGGCCAAGTTCGCCTCACGAATGGCATTGAAACTGGAAGAAAGAAACAGGAAAACTCAGAAAAATGAATTATCGGGCCTCTGTGAACAGTGTTAAGAAATGATCTAGACCCTCTCGGGGGGCACAACCATTATTGACCCCACTAGAAGGTGCTGCGTAGTCTTGCTGGACTGCTTTCCCTTCTGGAAGTGCCCAGTGCTCCAACCAAGCCCAGACCTTTTGAGCCACCTTTTTGCTCCTATGATGCCCCTAGTATCCTTTCCACTTGTGCCTCTTGTCTTCTGTTTTGTGTAGTTGGAAACCTTTTTATGCACTTTGGCACCCTTTGTTTTTTTTCTCTGCTTGTTCTCTCTTTTTGCGTTTCCCTTACACTGTCTTTCACGTACCCAATCTGCTCGTCTCTCGCTCCCATTTCATCTGCTGCTTTTCTCACATTCCAACTTTTACTGCCATTTCTGTCTCTGTCATATGCAGAGTTTTCTCTTATTTCTTTGGCCTCTTCTTGCCCCTCTCACTCTCACTTATCCTTTGCTTGCTTTTTGTCTGCCTCTTACTTGTTTTGCCTCTTTTTTGTTATTTCCTTTCTTTTTCACTCACCTTTATTTTCCTTCATTGCCTGTTTTTGTGCCTCTCACACCATTTCTGTCCCTTTGCCCCTTGAGCACTAGCCCTGCCCACCGCTCCCTGGATCTCCTCCCACTCCTCTGGGCTTTCTTAAAGATGGCATGCCAAAGACAAGCCCATCTGAACCCATCCAAGCTCTGCCTGTGTCCGGCTTCAGAAACCCTGGTCCCTCGACCACCGACTCTGGACCCACTCAGCCCATGAACTCCTCTCCCTCAATCCTGGTTGCCCATGCTCTAGCTCTGCCAGTGCCTTCCCCACCTTGATGTACAGAGCTTTCTCCTGGACCGCCCCAAAAACAACCTTCTTTGACAGACAACACACGCCACACACCCCACAGCCCACCTCATGAATCAAATATTCCAAAGCACACTGCTCACTCAAATGCCTCCAACTCAATATCTGCTTGCTGGTCGAATATGCCATTGAAGTCTGGGACTTACTGGATGACCTCTTCGTCAAACTGCTCTACCTCACGAAAATCTGGCTCAACCCTACTACTTCCCAGTACATAGCCATCGCCACACCCCCTGCTACAAAATAACCAAGCATGACACAGCCACCAAACTAGGATTGGCATAGCCATCATTCATCAAGACAACATCACCTGCATTGTGACCTCCGCTAAAACCAACAGTTGACTGAAATATGTGACCTTCACGATTGACATTCCTAAGACCACCATCATAAGTAGTGCCTTTCTCTACTGAGGAACTGGACACTGAACCAACTTCAGCCCTGCCCTCTCTGACCTCATCACCCCTGGACACTAGCATCCATGGTGACCTAAACCTTTACCTACTGGACCAGTCGGACACCATCTCTGCCAACCTACTTTGATGACCTCAGGACCCTGACCCTAATCACACGGCAGGACACATCTTCAACCACATCCTCACCAAGTTCTCCAACATCTCAGTGAACAACTCAACCATTCTGACCTGGACAAACCACTACAGCATCAAATTCAACATTCAAACTCTTTGCTTTCAACACTCCTCCTTTCAACACTCCTCAGCCCACCATCCTCACCCACTTCAACTGCTACTTCAACAACTGGATAACACATCAGAGGACTCCCTGATCCCATCCAAATCTACTCCAACCCCAGATCACCCCCATGCCAAATGGTATACTGAAGACCTTCATTTAACAATATGCTACTGCAGGCACCTGAAAAGACGACGACGTCTCACCACACAAATCCACTGACAGAACCTCCTTTTAGTCGCCCCTCAAGACCTATCATAAATGCCTTACAACCACCACATGCTAAGCCTCTTATCCCATATAGAGAACAGTAGGACCTCCTCAAAGAGTTCTTTGCCATTGTCAAGTAATTCCCTTTCTTGAGCACTAGGTCCACAACAATAACCTCCTGCCAGGACCTATGCAACAAACTCTCCATCCTCTTCTCAGGGAAAATCAGGACCATCTATATCAGCCTCCCAACCATATCCTGCATCCCTCAACCCCCGTATATCTCAACTACCAGCAACATAATATCATGCGGGGCAGAAATCTCCACCACAGACAACACCATGCAATCCTTCAATTCTGGAGCTCCATCGAATCCCTACCTGCACTACAATTTCATAAAAGAACTGGATCCCAGCTGCTAAGCGCTAACGTCAATATTCCACCTCTTGCTCTCAACCACCACCTTCCAGGACACCTGAAAACATGCCACCATACTACCACTCCTCAGAAAAACCTTTGGCTCCACTACCAAAGCTAACTACAAGCCCATCTGTCTTCTACCGTACTCTGCTAAAGTCCTTAAAAAATGGTCAGCACTTGGCTTCCTCGCTACCTTGAGACCAACCTCCTCCTCAACTTCTCTCAGTGGGGATTCAGATGGATGACATAAACCTCATCACGGAGAAGGAAGGCATGGCAGACCTCACCTTTCTGGACCTCTCTGCAGTCTTCAACACAGTCTTCCACCAATACTCATCCAGAGAATCCACAAGGCTGAAATCCAGGGCTCTGCCCTACAAATGATCCACTCCATCACCAATGCTCTCAAATGGTCAGCCTAAACCCCTTGCAGTAAGATGCCAAACTGATCCGCGGAGTTCCACAGGGCTCCTCCTCGACTCGCTCCCTCTTCAATGTCTACATTACTCCTCTGGCCTCCCTCGCACAGTCTAATGGCCTCAGAATCCTCTTATATTCAGATTATACGCAACTCATACTCTCCCTCTCATAAGATGCACCGACCAAATCAAACTTCCTGTGGTGTATATCCATCCTAGTAAACTGGATGAAAAACTGCCTCAAGCCAGATGGCGACATATCTGAAATGGTATTGTTCTGCAAGCACATTCCTATAGAGCCCAGCTTGGTGGCCTGACACCCTGAGATCTGCATCCATCCAAACCACATCAGCAGAGAACCTGGTAAGCAAAATCAACAGCCAATTCTCCATGGTGTAAAGAGGTATGGGAAACCCAATCAACCCTTGTAGGCTTGGGCAATGAACAGTACAATGTAAAGATAGTCTACAAGGGATTTTGTTTCTACTTCAATTCAGGTTATTTTCTGACTTATAATCAGCGAGTAAGTCATATGGGATCAAACTCAAATGTGTCCATAGGACAACAACATCAAATGTGGATAAAGGATAAGAAGCACACGGAAAATCCTATTCATACAAAAGTAATGTTTATATTGAATATATCAAAAATCAATTTGAGGGTATACAGAGGAGGAAAAATCGCATAGGCAAAAAATGTCATGAAAAGATATATAAAGCAATTAAACAACCAATTCATAACAAACATCAGCTCCTATAAATGAAATGAGAGCAACTGAAATCGGCAGTGAAAAAATGTTACTCTTCAAAACATAAATCTTATTGGAGACTCTTAGGGAACGTAGTGGTCCGTAGTTATTTCTCAACTCGAGGTTCGCAAAAGACGATATCCGGCAACCAGAGGCGTTTGGAGTCCAAACACCTCAGGTTGCCCGATATCATCTAAGAGTATTCCATCATTGATGCTAGATCTCTCGTTCAAGAAATATATCGCATCTTCTGACAGATCGACAGTTATGCGGTCCTTTATGTCATCTTACTGCTAAGAACACATCTATTGTGTAGCCTTACATCTACCTGGATATAAAAGGGGCTACTTCTGCAAAAATCAATTGTCCTGATGATGGTCTTATAGACCTATGCTGCAAAGACCGAAACGTCGACTTCCCCAGCATCTCCAATAAGATTTATGTTTTGAAGAGTAACATTTGTTCACTGCCGATTTCAGTTGCTCTCATTTCATTTATAGGAGCTGATGTTTGTTATAAATTGGTTGTTTAATTGATTTATATATCTTTTCATGACAATTTTTGCCTATGCGATTTTTCCTCCTCTGTATACCCTCAAATTGATTTTTGATATATTCAATATAAACATTTCTTTTGTATGAATAGGATTTTCCATGTGCTTCTTATCCTTTATCCACATTTGATGTTGTTGTCCTATGGACCCAGGGGAAGACCCTCTTGAGGGCTGTGCATCTGGGTGGCAGTCTACCTGGGGTTCACAGTCAAGGTAATTGACAGCAATTGTCAGGACATCCTGAGTATTACACTAACATTTAAGGGGGGGTTTGGTTCTGGCAGTAATTAATATTTACCTACGTCCCTTTCCCCGACAACAAGGTCTATCTATTCTGGACACCCTGGAGGCTCTCCTTTCTTCCTTTCCCCCTACGTACCATAAAATCATTGGGGCAGACTTCAACTGCCACTTTGAGCCTTTCTCGGGGATTTCACCAGTTACTTTTGAGGAGGACGAGTTGTGGCACATCCCTGAATGTTCCACGTATCCAGTAAATCGTTTGACGCCGTTGGCACTTGCCATTAATAAATTGCTCGTAGCTTTTTCCCTAAGGGCCTGCAATGGCAGGCTCCTCCCAGATATACCAGGCGCACGCACTTATAACTTATGGACACGTTTGAGTTTGATCTCATATGACTTACTCGCTGATTAGAAGTCAGAAAATAACCTGAATTGAAGTAGAAACAAATTCTCCATGGTAGCAACAATGTGCTTCCACTCTCTCAAGATGCTCAGAAAAATCTTCACATGACTCCCACTGGACACCTGCTGGACTTTCACACAAACACTCATCACCAGCAGACTAGACTATGGCAAAGTGCTTTATGTAGCATTGCTGGTGTGCTCACCAACTTCCATCCATGAGCACACATCTCTGGACACCTCAGGGACATCCACTGCCTCCCCATCCAGAAACAGACTTTAAGCTCCTCCCCTCCACATAAAGAGGCCTTACTTACCTCAAGAAACACATTCACTTCCACCCCCCGAAAGGCATATTAGAATAGCTGAACAAATCTTTGCCCACATCCCCCACATCTAGTGCATGGAAATGGGAGGCTGTGATTTCTCCTACATCACCCTCAAGACCAGGAATAACCTACCCCTCCCAATCCGAGCTGCCAGCTCTCATTATGAATGCAGAAGAAAATTGAAAAACCTGGCTTTACAACTAGGCTCCTCTCAGACAGCACAGCTGTCTCCTTCTAAGACACCTGGATACCCTCCCAGATGATTAATGTGCCGTGCAAATCAATATAACATAAAACAACACAATGTACTACATAAAATATAACACATCATAACAAATGTATTCAAAAATGGTTTGGGTTCAGAAAGAGGCACCAGCAAAATAGATAGTCTCTGACACAAGCTAGTAGATAGTCTTGGAAACCATGCAGGTGACTAGGGGAGTGAGCGAAGGAGGCTGTGAGAGTCCCTGGCATATGATTGCTAGAGGAGTGCCATACAAGATCACTGCCCCAGAGTGATGCTGGGATCTGGCAGGGCAGATGAAACCGAACACTTAAGGGGGATGAGAGGAATGATTGGGAAGTGGTCCCCGCTTGCCTTGGGATGCTTGGTCGATCGGCGGGAAGTAGAAGGCAAGTGGTGACTGGTCACAAGAGGGCCTAAGTTGCACAGGGTTCTCCAAGCCCCCACCACTCACAAGAAGTGGGGTAATAAATGTCACCAGCCAGGCAATGTATGGGCCCCCCCGAAAGAACCATAGCTAAATCATGTCAATCACAGGCACCACCAGCTGCACACCAGGTGGACCCAGGTGATGGGAAAGCACAAATTTCTTGTCTCTGCGGAATTTCAGCATTCAAAAGAAACTTGATTCAGAAATTGCTACATATTTTCCAAGCACTTCCCATTTGGATAGACAAGGAATTTGTATGGCAAGGCAAACCATTAAGTGAAACAATTCTGATTGCTCCGAGGACGGGAGGGATGATTTGGATTCCAGGACCTCGGTGATTATTATAGGGCATTTCAATTCCACATCATAGGGGAATGGTCACTGAGACTTTTTGAAAACATTGGGCACCCATGAATCAGAGAAACTGTATTACAATCAAATCACTAACACATTGCTAGAAGAGTAGTGCTCATTAGCCTTGTTCAAACAATTACCCATTTACCGGTCACCAATGATTCTTACATACTTTAAAATACAACTTAACCCTGCATGTGACACATCGGATTTTAAGACGAGTAGAGTGCAACGACAGATATCTAGCTGATCATTTTGAATGGTGGAGCGTGCATACATGAGAGCCGCAAACACACATTTAGGTTAAAGAGAAATAAAGAAGCTGGAGAGGTTCAAATACCTTTGTTAAATAGTGAGTAATAAATATTCCAAATCGTTTGCTTGCAAAGAGGCAGGGAATATGGTAAGGACAGCACCAAAAACCTGATTTCAGGAATTCTATAAAATAATGACTTCCATGAGAGGGGCATGAGAGTGGGCCTATGAAAATAAATGCGAAGAGATGCCAAATAAATAAATATTTGCTAAATCCGAGGAAATGTTTTGGACTGATCTTTAAATACTTAACCAGGCAGTTCATAATAGTGAATCATGATGGGATAGTGCTGAACACACTCACAAACTGAACAAGATGTTCCTTGGCGTGTCAGACAGATGTAGGAAAGGGTGTGGAGTTGAAAGCAGTGCTGGCTGTGATAAAGTAAAAAAATGTGGTTCCCTCTTTCCGAGGATCTCTAAGTCACTTGAAAATTTGACCATTAAATTGACAAGAGATACAATGGAAGGGGTTTATATAGATTTTTTTACAACTCTTGGAGGCTGTAAAACGGTCACAAACAAGGCAGTGGGAGCAGGCACCACCTCCAACCATAAATGTATGGCAGAGCTGGACAATGGCTATGGAAAGACTCTTGCAACACATGGGTAACAACAAAAAATGCTTTCGGGGCAACATGGGTTCCAAAACTGCAATACATGAAAGTGATAATAGGGAACTCACATGTCTTTCATCTCTTTGACTAATATGGTCATTAGAGTACAGACGGGAAGGGAGACATAACCTAGACTAACAGATACAGGGCTCCCAGAGGGTTGAGGAGATTCAGTTGCAGGACATCACTGTGCTGGAAGATGAACCTTCAACTTCATTAGACCCAGTGGTGTCCGCCATGGCTCGAGAGCGTGAGGGGTGGTGGCGAGGGGCACAATGTAAACAAATTTGTAAAACAATAAACACTTACCTTGCCACCGGGTCCACGTCTCTGCTCCAGCTCTGCTCCGTCATACTCCAGGAACAGGAAGCACAGCTAGGCTCCTCTGACTAATCACAACACAGCACTGCAGCGTTGAGATTGGTCTGAACATTGTGGTTCGATGCTTAGCAAGGGAATAGAGGTCTGGGCATGTTCTCCACACAGGCTGTAATGCAGCCTGCATGGAAAACAGGGAAAGTGCGCATGACAGACATGACAGATGTGCACTTAGGAGTGGGCAAACCAATTCTCCCCTGCCCTGTTTCGAGAACAGAGCACACACAAGGAGATGATGGACGGAGAGCTGGAACTTTTGAGACACTCACCCCCACTCACAGATCTGGGTTGAATCCATCATTGTTGTTTAGCTCACTTCGCCACCCCAGTTCAAACCCAGAGATATGCAAATCAGTCTTGACCCTGTTCCTCATCGGAACAGTCCAGCCCGAAATGCCAAGCCAGGTCTTCCTTGGACCGGAAAAACACATCTTGGGTCCGATTTCGGGGTAGATTCTTTTTATTTTATTTAAAAAGTTTTATATAGCGCTAGCTTGACCCGTATGTATGAGAGCGCTTTACATACACACTGTAAAAACAGAAGAAAATTGCATTACATAGTAGGAAGGCGGTAACCGAGTCACAAGAAAAAGGGTGAAACAAAGTCAAAAATGAAGAAAAGGGGGCAGGGTAGAAACACCCTGAGTCCTAGGCCTGCTCAGGGGGTACCAAAGTACCCCCCCGCCCCCCGTGCCAAAAAAGGCTTTTTTTTTTTTTTTAAATGGCAGAATTTGCATTTGGGATCGCGAACCTCACCAAAATCTTTTTTAAAATGAAGCGCAGGATTCATTTTAATGAGGCCACTGGGAGGGCCAGGTCCTGGGGGCATTACAAAAAATTATTAGCGGGAGCCTGCGGAGGTCCCCACAGCCCCGGGGACCGCCTCCTCCCTGGGGCTATGATAATTATGTGCAGGGGTGCCAAATTGTCATACAATGCCGTCGTTGGTACTTGCCATCTTCCAGCTCATCTTTGTTCGCCTTCACAACCCAAATGGTCTGAAATTACGATTGTTTCCTCTTGACGCCCAAATCTGGATGCATAACACAGCCCCCCCCCCCCTCTCCAGTTAACAGCCAAAGCGTTCTGCGGGGTTACGATCCGCCACCAATCTGGGTTCACAGCCCTTTGCTTATATACATCAGGCCAAAACAATCCAGCGTGTTTGCATCAGACGCATCAGCGCGTGCGGTCTCCTAACATTGACCTTTTTCATCACTGTCCAGACACTCATCCTCCATCAGGGCTCACAGCACCCCCTCGTCCATTTACTATTATCAGATTCCTGTAGGGACACACAGGGAACCTGCACTGAGTGCTGTGTAGCTCCCAGCATTGCGTTGAGGCCGGGAGCGCTGTTCTTCAGTTAGTAATATTGTGCAGCTGACAGTTAGCGGTGTGGTGTCTTGTAATTGTGTTCTGCGGTTGTTGTGAAGATGGAAAACCTGTATGGTCGATACGTCTTTTGCTGCAACTTTCAGCCACCGGAACTGAAAACAGAGCTGTGCGGCTGGCAAAGTGCAACTGGTTGTGTATTGGTGTTATGTGGTTACTGTGGTGCTGTGTGGCTGGTAACGACGTTAGAGTGGAAGGGACATTTCGGTATTATATAGTGCCCACACCGCCAGTGCTCGCCCCGCATGCCAATTCCACTTACATACCAAGGAAACTCATGAGACATATTTGTGGGAAAGAACGAATTGCTGCAGGTTTATTTCGTACAGCACAGGTATAGAGTTAAGGTGGGTCATCTTACAGGCGATCCAAAGCGGCAGCCCCTCGCTGGCCCGCATGCCTAAGGAGCCATCTTGCACGGCGAGACGATGCTCTAACGGTGCTTCAGATTACCATTTCGTTATACTCCCGCCCCCCCTGTCAGGGCGGAGCGATGAGGCACACCCCCGGTCGGTTCAGGCCCCCCGACCTCCTGAATGACTAACGGGGCGCCAACGCTGTTTCCTGGAACCTCTTTTGGCTCCAGGTGCTTGGCTCAGGCACCCTTACTGTGCCAGGCAGAGGTATCTTGACTGTATCCTTCTGCCGCAGAGGTACCCTTACTGTCCATCTGCTTCCAGATCGCCCTGTGACTCCGCCTGCAACACAAAACATGACCATTACAAAGTTCACAACTTATACACCGCCGCTCTGCAGCTGGGTAAGGGTTCAGGGTGGGAACAGCGCAGAGCCGAGGGAACGCCTGGCGGGAAAGAGAGGCCGAGCAAATTTGCTGCGCCGCTAAATACCTGGAGGCACGACCCCTCTCCCGGGTGAGCCCTCCCTATTGGCCGCTTGATTAGGGATGTCGCTCAGGGGGAGGGGTGCCGCTCTGAGGGCTCTGCTCGCCCGTCGAGTGGGACGAGGGCGCTGCCCGCCCATGCTCCCCTGCGTGTCGCACGGTCAGCGGCATAGTGCCCACACCGCCAGCGCTCGCCCCGCATGCCAATTCCACTTACATACCAAGGAAACTCATGAGACATATTTGTGGGAAAGAACGAACTGCTGCAGGTTTATTTCGTACAGCACAGGTATAGCGTTAAGTTGGGTCATCTTACAGGCGATCCAAAGCGGCAGCCCCTTGCTGGCCCGCATGCCTAAGGAGCCATCTTGCACGGCGAGACGATGCTCTAACGGTGCTTCATATTATCATTTCGTTATACTCCCGCCCCCCCCCCTGTCAGGGCGGAGCGATGAGGCACACCCCCGGTCGGTTCAGGCCCCCCGACCGCCCGAAGGACTAACGGGGCGCCGACGCTGTTTCCTGGAACCTCCTTCGGCTCCAGGTGCTTGGCTCAGGCACCCTTACTGTGCCAGGCAGAGGTATTTTGACTGTATCCTTCTGCCGCAGAGGTACCCTTACTGTCCATCTGCTTCCAGATCGCCCTGTACTCCGCCACAGCTCTGGAGGAGGCCCACGTCGATGACAGAGCGCCCCACCCACCAGTTACTTGCAACCTGCCGCTGACAGAGCCTCGTGCACGTCTAGGAGAAAGACATCTATACCCTACCCAGACAAGTGCACCCCGTCGCTCTCGTAATATCCTTCAGTTCTTTCTTGTATCAGTGCATGCCTCATGAACCCCAGGCCCCTCCTCACCATAAACTTCTGCATGGACCTGTTGACCCTCTTGCGGGACTGTTCTATTGCACTCAATGATCGTGCACCCCTCCAGGCTTTGCGTGGGACAATTTCTGACCACATCAATTCAGTGGCTCCTAATTGATTGGTTATAGCCGTCACATCCTTCTGCATAGTCTCGATTAGGGCCCTCCTCCCCACTGTGACCAGGTCATTCCCCCCCAGGTGGATAATGAGGATGTTGGGAGGACCACCCCGTGCTGCCAGACATTGTTCAAGTTTGCGCCGTAGTTGGCCCCATCTCATTCCAGGAAAACCCAACCACACTATTTGTGTCTTTACTAGGACCCGATCCCAGCTCCTGGATATCGCCCATCGCTCCAGCCTGGGAATGTAAGAATGGCCCATCACCCACACGCAACAATCAGCTGCAAGAAACAAGACCGCGTTGAAGTCACACTCACCAAAGGAGAAGACCAAACTGTATATTCATGCTTAGTTTATTAGTGAACACTGCACTCCACTCGAAAACGTGATTCTACATACTTTGTACTCTAAAACCTGTATGGTCGATACGTCTTTTGCTGCAACTTTCAGCCACCGGAACTGAAAACAGAGCTGTGCGGCTGGCAAAGTGCAACTGGTTGTGTATTGGTGTCATGTGGTTACTGTGGTGCTGTGTGGCTGGTAACGACGTTAGAGTGGAAGGGACATTTCGGTATTATATAGTGCCCACACCGCCAGCGCTCGCCCCGCATGCCAATTCCACTTACATACCAAGGAAACTCATGAGACATATTTGTGGGAAAGAACGAATTGCTGCAGATTTATTTCGTACAGCACAGGTATAGCGTTAAGGTGGGTCATCTTACAGGCGATCCAAAGCGGCAGCCCCTTGCTGGCCCGCATGCCTAAGGAGCCATCTTGCACGGCGAGACGATGCTCTAACGGTGCTTCATATTACCATTTCGTTATACTCCCGCCCCCCCTGTCAGGGCGGAGCGATGAGGCACACCCCCGGTCGGTTCAGGCCCCCCGACCGCCCGAAGGACTAACGGGGCGCCAACGCTGTTTCCTGGAACCTCCTTCGGCACCAGGTGCTTGGCTCAGGCACCCTTACTGTGCCAGGCAGAGGTATCTTGACTGTATCCTTCTGCCGCAGAGGTACCCTTACTGTCCATCTGCTTCCAGATCGCCCTGTACTCCGCCACAGCTCTGGAGGGGCCCACGTCGATGACAGAGCGCCCCACCCACCAGTTACTTGCAACCTGCCGCTGACAGAGCCTCGTGCACGTCTAGGAGAAAGACATCCATACCCAACCCAGACAAGTGCACCCCGTCGCTCTCGTAATATCCTTCAGTTCTTTCTTGTATCAGTGCATGCCTGATGAACCCCAGGCCCCTCCTCACCATAAACTTCTGCATGGACCTGTTGACCCTCTTGCGGGACTGTTCTATTGCACTCAATGATCGTGCACCCCTCCAGGCTTTGCGTGGGACAATTTCTGATCACATCAATTCAGTGGCTCCTGATTGATTGGTTATAGCCGTCACATCCTTCTGCATAGTCTCGATTAGGGCCCTCCTCCCCACTGTGACCAGGTCATTCCCCCCCAGGTGGATAATGAGGATGTTGGGAGGACCACCCCGTGCTGCCAGACATTGTTCAAGTTTGCGCCGTAGTTGGCCCCATCTCATTCCAGGAAAACCCAACCACAGTATTTGTGTCTTTGCTAGGACCCGATCCCAGCTCCTGGATATCGCCCATCGCTCCAGCCTGGGAATGTAAGAATGGCCCATCACCCACACGCAACAATCAGCTGCAAGAAACAAGACCGCGTTGAAGTCACACTCACCAAAGGAGAAGACCAAACTGTATATTCATGCTTAGTTTATTAGTGAACACTGCACTCCACTCGAAAACGTGATTCTACATACTTTGTACTCTAAAACCTGTATGGTCGGTACGTCTTTTGCTGTAACTTTCAGCCACCGGAACTGAAAACAGAGCTGTGCGGCTGGCAAAGTGCAACTAGTTGTGTATTGGTGTTATGTGGTTACTGTGGTACTGTGCGGCTGGTAACGACGTTAGAGTGGAAGGGACATTTCGGTATTATAGAGATGCTGTTTGGAAGTTCAACTGACGTTAAGTTTTTTTCACAATGCGACACCACTCTCAAGTTTTCCAAACTAGGACATGTGTAGAGGTTTCCTGGAAAGTCGTCAGCTCAGTTTCGAGAAGGTGTGAACATTTGTTAATGATATGCAGAGTTAGAGAACGTGCATGGAATAATCGCAGGGAAGTGTGTAGGATTATTGACTCAAAGTGTTTAGAATCATTACTGTAAAGTTTGCAGGATAATTGATTGATCTGAAATGGGCAGTGCTATCAATGTGAAGTGTGAGGAATCATTTATGCTAAGTGTGCATTGATGTAACGATGCAAAATCAATGATATAACATATTCACTAATGAAGAGTGCAGAGTCATTGCTATGGAGTATGTACCCCCGTAATATGTACGCTCAGTTATGTAAAGTATGCATTGAAGTAAAGTGTGCTGTGCCTGAAATTGATATAAAGCCAGCAGACACTTGATGAAAAAAATATATTCTTTGTAAATATTCTGGCTATATTTTGGTACCACAATCTTTAAACCTTGATGTTCTGGTAGTATAACGAGCAGCTGACTTGAAGTGCACAGACTCGTAGATCTAACGTGTTCTTTAAAGTGGGTGGCGCCATCAATGAAAATGTGCATTGATATAAAGTATCTTGTGAATAATTAAATGTCAGGTGAGATAAAAAAAGTAATTATGACTCTCCCCATTTAAATGGGAAATAATGGGCGGATCTTTGATCTACAAAGTCCCCATGTTCTGGTGTTTTGCTCCAGAAAATATCAGCATTTTTAACCTGCCAATATGTACCTGTGGGAAACTCTGAGGGGGTCTGAAAAATCTGACCCACTCATAATTGTGAAAACCCCATAAAAAAGGGATTTGCACAGGGGCTGCAATTTTCGGAGGCACTTATCATCGGGGCCAGTGATGTAAAGTGCGCTTTTGAGTAAAACATGTAAGTAATGGCTTTAAAGTGGGTCAATGGTTATATTAGGGTGTGAAAAGATGCATCAAATTATCACGTGGTGTCACTGACCATGTCATGAGTGATGTAATATGTGACGTCATCAGCAGTGCATTGAGGGGGCGCGAGTTATAGTAAGCTCTACTAACTAGAACGGTTGGATTTCACTGGTTTTGTACGAGTGAAATGTCCAACTAGCTATAAAGTCCCTGAAACCTGCGGGTTTTTTCAGTGAATTTCTAAGGTTTTTTAAATGCTAATTTCTAACTATAACTTCCCTATTAAGTCCCCTTGAATCCTGAAGGTTCCTGGGGGCCAACTAGCCCACCAGGTACCTCCAGTAAGCGCACAGAGCTGCGTTGCAGAGAGGTGTCCCAAGGCCATGCCCCTTTTTACACCACACTACAAATGTGGCTTCTGGTGCACTGCTGCTCGGAGGATGAAGTCCACTTGTGTCTTAAGGCTCACCAGGTACTTCGGTAAGGGCCACAGAGCTGCATTCATGGGCGTCCGCAGGGGGGGGCAAGGAGGGGCGCTTGCCCCCCCCTTGAGCAACCCTCCTTGCCCCCCTGCCGATGCCCATGAATATCGTGACTTCAAGACTTTTCACTCTCTTTCCTCTCCTTTCTTTTATTTGCTTCCCTGTGAAATGGATCTAAAAAAGAAAGACGCTTTTGCTGGAAATGTCATATTTTTCTGCAATTTTAATTCCAAAGTGCAGCATTGGGAATAAAAGGCTAAAAATATGAAAAATAGATACATAACTAAATAAAGTAAGACAGAGTGGTGGCAAACTGGCCAAACTTATTTTATTCACACTGAAACACATTAGCGCCACTTTTACAGAGTTTGCCAGTGAAGTGCTATTTTTGTTTTCTTGTCTTTGTTTTCCCTGCACTTGGAACTAGTGCACCAATCCTGGAGGTACTGCAATGTGTGGATTGGAAAACAAAATGTGTGCTGCGGCTCTGCCTCCAGGGATGTGATCTTTTTACCATACTGCTTACGTTTTGTAAGGATATAAGCAATGGCCATTGAAATGGGTCCATTCAGGCCCCTGTAGTCGTGTCCTTAACTTTTCAGGCAAAAGCACTCACTGATTTCTGAATAGTGAGTGCAAAAGCATTAAGGTAACCATGTCGTTCCTGCTTACATTTCCCATGGTTTGCTAAATTTTGCATTCCCTATAAGTGTTTGCTTTTTCCAGGATGTTGTTACTTTTTTTTTTGTAGGCCGCATATTGCTCTTGTTTAGTGCGTAATTTAAATTGAGCCGCATCCAGGTGTTTATAGCGGGCAACAATTGGGTTGTAGTTGAAGACAGTGGGAGTTTTTCCTCAGTGGGGCAGTACAGTGTTCAGTGGGGGAGAGGATGTGGCACTATGGTCAGAGCTGCTGAATTTGGAACTGGGAACCAGGTTCAGCCTTAATAACCAGTCCACCAGACCACTCTCCTGCGAGAGCACAATCACATGCTAGACCTTAAAAGGCTTCGCAACAACTTAGAAGTCCTGGTGTCTTCGCACCAGCAGGTGGACCCGAGCATGACAAGTGTAGGTTAACCTTCAAGGCTTGTCCACCACTATCCATACTGAAGTTCATCTCCAGTCTTGCGGGAAGGCCTATGAAGCAGCACACCCTAGAACAACAGTCACTGAGGTCACAGGACCCTTGAGAAGAGCCAGCTCCAGGGCGGAACAACCAGTGTGACCGCACAGGGTGCTGACTTTAGGTGAAGGCATCATGTTTGCAAGTATATTATGGTTTTAAAAACGCTTGCTGCCTCCTTCCTGGCCTCCAGCAATTTTTCAACAGCAGCGCAAGCAGTGAGGGAAGACGCCGTTACGACGCCGTTTCTCCTATATCCCCGCACGGGAGAATGCTGAGTCTTAGCGAGACCGTGAGAAAGTAAAACAGGCTCGCAGATCCCCGAACTTCTCAGTTAAAATAACATAGAACTCCAGACAGTTTTTCGTCTACCGGGAATCAAGATACTTCTAAACCATGTAGTACACGCAACTACTCTACAACCAGTTATTTAGGCCCCTGACGAAGGGGTTTAAACCCCGAAATGCATTGGGTTGTAAATATAACTGTGTTTTGTATCAATTGATTTATGAAAAGTGTATGATGACAATACAATAATTGTGTACTATTCATGTATAAATTGCATTGAAACATATTTTATTTGTTCAACATGAAATTAATCGAATAACAAAGAATATGTATTAAAATTGTGTCAATTTGAAAAATTTGAAAAATTTCATTTAGTAAGTGCGCACTAGAGTCCTGGTGATCTAGTGATCCCAGGCCATATTCATTGCTCCAGCAATTTTCGGCAACAATAAAAATGTCATGATGACTCTGGTGATTAATGTTCTTCCTAGAGAGAGAGATCAGAATTTTGTCTAGTGGAAGTTTTGACTCATGGAAAGGTAGCTCAGAGGGTTAATGTACCGGCTGAAAAGAACATGCGCCATGCAGATCACAAAGTGCACATAATGTAAATAGGTAAGTGGGCTACTGCTTTTGTCAGAGAGATCCTTTTCTTACTTGCAGTTTATAAATTAAAATCCTAACTTAGAACAGTGAGCTATTAACTGTCATCTAAGAGCTGCATACAAACTGCAAGGTATAAATCAGAACGTTATGTCCCCCCCCCCCCAGTCTTTGATTATCCTTATGTCCCAAAAAGTGTTCATTTGGACAGAAATCAATTCTGATTATTAAGGAGAACCCCCAACCATGGTATTACGTTTTAAATTCCGGGTATTGTGTTTCTCCAGACCAATCACTATAAAACTGTACGGGCTACTAGTATGGTTGTAATGTGACTCCTACCGGGAGTCGCAATTCAGACGCTGTCCGGCTGCGCATTGATAGGCGCATTTCCAGGAGCATTATATCACGAGGAGAACAGCGGGAGCCAAGAGTCGCCGCAACAGAAGGCAGCCACCGCGAGTAACCGCGAGCACCAGGCACGCCACCGCCGCCCCGGGACTTCAGGTCCCGGCAGCCACAGCGGCGGAGGCGCGTTCCCTGACGCGTCTGTAACGCGACAGGAGGGGCGTATTTAACCAGGAAGCCCTCGGTGTAGCGGGGGGAGCCGCAATTCAGACGCTGTCCGGCTGCGCATTGATAGGCGCATTTCCAGGAGCATTATATCACGAGGAGAACAGCGGGAGCCAAGAGTCGCCGCAACAGAAGGCAGCCACCGCGAGTAACCGCGAGCACCAGGCACGCCACCGCCGCCCCGGGACTTTAGGTCCCGGCAGCCACAGCGGCGGAGGCGCGTTCCCTGACGCGTCTGTAACGCGACAGGAGGGGCGTATTTAACCAGGAAGCCCTCGGTGTAGCGGGGGGAGCCGCAATTCAGACGCTGTCCGGCTGCGCATTGATAGGCGCATTTCCAGGAGCATTATATCACGAGGAGAACAGCGGGAGCCAAGAGTCGCCGCAACAGAAGGCAGCCACCGCGAGTAACCGCGAGCACCAGGCGCGCCACCGCCGCCCCGGGACTTTAGGTCCCGGCAGCCACAGCGGCGGAGGCGCGTTCCCTGACGCGTCTGTAACGCGACAGGAGGGGCGTATTTAACCAGGAAGCCCTCGGTGTAGCGGGGGGAGCCGCAATTCAGACGCTGTCCGGCTGCGCATTGATAGGCGCATTTCCAGGAGCATTATATCACGAGGAGAACAGCGGGAGCCAAGAGTCGCCGCAACAGAAGGCAGCCACCGCGAGTAACCGCGAGCACCAGGCACGCCACCGCCGCCCCGGGACTTTAGGTCCCGGCAGCCACAGCGGCGGAGGCGCGTTCCCTGACGCGTCTGTAACGCGACAGGAGGGGCGTATTTAACCAGGAAGCCCTCAGCTCCGCGGGACGCGAGCGGGACGCCCGGGGCTAAGCCCGGGCAAAGGGCGGGCCCTCTTAGGCCCTCCAAGGCACGAGAAGGCCAGGCAAGGCCAATTCCCTGACATCTAACTCGCGGATACCAAGGTACTGTGCACTTGTCTTGATATCTGGCATAGCCTACTGTTTAGAGACCTTCCATTGTTATTCTCATCATAGTTGCATGACTCACATTGTATAGTGCAATCGCTTTTTTACATTGATTGTTCTCCTGAGGCACAGCTCATAGCATGGGGAAAAAACTGACACCTGCCCCAGTTGAAGCTGTGAACACCTTAGACTCGTATCTAGTTCAAGTCGTTAGCAGTATCAATAATAAGCGTAGACAATCTTTGGGCCTGAGTCAATCACCGCTGTTGCCTGAAGGCAGTCCACTAACAGGTGCTGCTAGCACTGCAATGTCTGACTCATTGCTAGCCAATCCTCCGCTTATTATGGCCGATCCTGATTCCTCTGATGATGTCATCGAGACCGCTGATGATCTGGAGTCCTCGATGGGTAGAAATGATTTGATAGATTTGTCTGACAATACCCTCATTGATTCCAACAGTGAGATAGCCACCCAGAATGAAGACCAACAATCTCCGCAGCCAGAGACACGCGCGGTTAGAGCGTGTAGAAAGCTACCTACTAAACGAGGGGGAAAACATTTAAGCAAGAAAAAGCCCGCAACACCTCCCCCTAGGAGGGCGGGCAAACACTCTGTCGTCGAGGTGGATTCCGAGTCTAAACGAATCAGTGATGATTATCTTTTCAACAGGATCCAAGACATGATTGACATCAAAATCAGGACTATAATTAAACCTCTGATTGGTAAAGTGGATAAATTAACTGCTGAAGTGAGGAAGTTGAGTGGGGTCCACAATGTTTTGGCTAAGGAGGTAGAGAATCTCTCTTCCCTCGTAACAGATCTTACATCTACGGACGAGGAGGACTCCCCCACTGAAAGTAACTTACAGCCCACTAAGATTATTCAACAAGGGCCGGTTCCTTCTCCTTCTTTGCTTTCACCACACGTCATGGATCAGAACGTTGAAACCGGAGTCCCTCACGTCGGCATAACTGATGCAACAGTGGTTGCGCACCAAGAGACTCCCGCAGCAGAATTTATTGTGGAAGCCTCACCGGTAGTTTTGGTGTTGGCCAATGTTCCAGTCCTTGTTCAAGATAAAATTGAGTCTAGCCAGGGTCTAAAAGACAAAGCCCTACATTGGCTTTCTAATAACATGCATATGGCTCAAGAAGGGCTGGATAAACTGGCTGGGGACATAGTTCTGACCAGGAGGGTATCCTGGATTGGCAGTAAGCCCAAAAAGTTTAAAGGCGACTGCGTTATTTTAAATTTCGCAAACGCCGAAGTTCTCCCAGACATTTTAAATAATGTGTTTCCACCACAACGTCGCAGTGGTTCTATAATCCCACTAACTCTCAAGTTTTTCTATGATGAGATTCAGTCTGCCACTGTGCCTAATGCCATCAGGCAACATAAGTCTACTAGTGCTAGTAGCTGGGGGAGGGCCACTAGTCTACTACACCCAACTGAGTGGTTCCAGCCGATGGTACATCGGGATGTAGGAAGACCTAGCTACCCGTACGAGCAAAATCATCAGTTTAATCATCAGCATGATTTAAGAGTAAACGGGTGGGGGCCAGGTCCTTGGGGATTCAACCATAATGAGCGGGGCTTTAGGCCCACATTGTGGCAGAGATCGGGCCCTTTTCCGAACCACTCAAATAGTTCATACCCAAGTTGGAACGCAGCTTACAATGGTCACATTCAGCCATCTAATCCATCCGTGTGGGGTTTCGCCACAGGAAACAGATTTGGCCCCCTATCTGACTTAAATACCTGCGACTGACTTGCAATAGGAGCAGATCAGGCACGCGAGGGGCCCAGCAATCAAAATACTAGTAATAACGGTTTTATAACAGAGAAACACTCTAGCTCGCAAATGTGTAAGGCAGCGGTTGAGTCTCACCCATCTATAAATCTTACCCAGCAACTAAATCTATCTGGGCTTGTGGCCGGTGAGAAACCGGGTGTCAATGGAGAAGACACACAGTGTCGAGGTCACGGGGAAACTAGAGAGGTATTTCCATTGCCAGTCACATCGGAAGGAGACCCTGTGGGCGGAAATGAGCTAAGCGAAATCATTGATTCGTGTAAGGTCATAAGCTGGAATATAGCAGGACTAAACTCTAAAAATCTGGACCCAGTCTGGCGGAGCTTTATTGCAGAACATCATATTATCGCTCTGCAAGAAACCTGGGTCACATCCAGCGATATCTGGTGGGATGGGTTCACTAGTTTCATAAAACCTGCAGTCCCAGGTAGAATGGGCAGGGCTAAAGGGGGTTTGGCGCTCTTCTTTGCTCTGAACTTAAAAGGAAGTTACAGGCAGATCAACTCTGATTCTGACAACATCTTAATAGTAGAAAGGGTGATCAGTAAAACTAGTAGGACTCTATACGTTAATTTTTACAATTCTGGGAATAGTGATTACGCCGGTCGTAATATTTACAGCTTGGACAGCATTTTAAACAAAGTCTCACAGAATATCGTATTTGCTTCTGAGTTTATTTTAGTAGGTGATTTTAATATTCATTTATGTAATCTAGATTGTAAGGGATTCGAAGTTGATGAAGTGGATGATGCGGCACCTTTAGGTCCTCATTTTGTACATTCTGCAGAGGGTAAGGAACTTGAAGATTTACTCGCCACCTATAATCTGTTT
This sequence comes from Lissotriton helveticus, assembly GCF_964261635.1. Classification (NCBI taxonomy): domain Eukaryota; kingdom Metazoa; phylum Chordata; class Amphibia; order Caudata; family Salamandridae; genus Lissotriton; species Lissotriton helveticus. The sequence continues at coordinate 598,116,622 of NC_136061.1, read as the reverse complement.
GAACCCGACTATGGTTTGAGAACGCCAACTTTTGTGGGCGGCAACCATGGACGGTGATAGATTATATTTTTGTCTCAATGGGTATTTTCAATCGAACTATTGCCTACCGTACTGTAGAAACCCACTATAGTGATCACAACCCAGTATTATTGGAAGTGGCATGGGGAGCCCAGATGGGCGCTTCACCATCATTTGTAAAAGCTTCACACCCCCTGAGGACCACCGACCAAGACAGAAGATTGAAGTGGGCAAAAGTGATCCCGGATAATTTCTACAAAAAATGTTTCCCTAAGATAAAAAAACAGGTGGAGCTTTGTCAGAATACGGATGCCCAGGGGAAACAGATTGTAGAAGCTTTTGAGGAGATATGCGTCCAGGTCTCTAGTGAGTTGTTAGCTAAACCTACTCAGAGACCTAAAGGACACAAGCGCTGGTTTGACACAGCATGCTCGAAGGCCCACAGAGACCTGTTGGCGGCATTAAAAATCGTACCAAGGGCAACAGATAACATTGCGAGGCTAAGGAAAGTCTATAAGTCAGCAATAAAAAACTGTAAAGACTCCATCAAACACGAAACATGGGAAAACCTCCAGTCAGCGGCAGTATTGAAGGACAGTAGGAGGTTTTGGGAGATTATTAAGCAGCCTTTATTCTCCGAAGACAAAAATGAACCCATGGATTGCGTGATTGCTGACGATAAATGGTTGTCTTTTTTCAAAAGTGTATATGGGGCCGACGAGGGGGATGAGGGCATCAATAAGGGTTTATTGTCCAACGGACCCGCATACCCTATCGTCTTTAACCCACAAGAAGTCGAAAATGCACTTAAGGAAACTACAAAACATAAGGCACCCGGTCCGGACGGAGTCCCGGCTGACTTTTTTATGCACTCACCTAAACTATGGTCGAATGTTTTGTGTAGTGTGTTTAATGCTGTTACCGACAACTCAGCCCCCGCTTCTTGGGCAATATCTACCATCGTCCCTATTTATAAAAATAAAGGTCAGCGGGACGACCCAGCATTCTATAGACCCATTTCACTTTTGGACTCAACTGTAAAAGTTTTGGGCAGAGTCCTTTTGCATAGATTAATGGAGAATGTGGAGGGCTGTGGTGGGCTGTCCGAACTGCAATATGGTTTTAGAGAAAGAAAAGGCACAATCGAGCAATGCATTAACTTGCACTTACTCATTTCAAAGTATACGGTGGCCAAGGAGGGGTCCGTGTATTTAGCTTTCATGGACCTCTCTTCGGCTTTCGACCTTGTTAATAGGTCCAAACTATGGTTGATCCTTTTGGAATTAGGCATAGATAAAGCATTGGTCACATTTATGGCCACTTTGCACCAGGAGCTTTTTGCAGCCGTCCGAGTGTCTAACAATGGAAGGTGTACCCCTTTATTTAAATCTTTAAAGGGGGTTCGGCAAGGCTGCATTTTGGCCCCCACGCTTTTCACGATCTATATTAATGGCCTGGGGGCATACCTGCGAGGCAGGGGCACGGACGTTCCACGTGCAGGAGAAGCCCAAATTCCGGCACTCCTGTACGCGGACGATGCCGTGCTTATTGCCCGCACCGGTATTGGTCTTCAGGTTCTCCTGAATGCCTTTGGCTCCTTTATGGAGAAATTGGACCTCAAGATTAACGTGTCTAAATCGCACACCATGGTCATGGGCCGGGATTGTGCAAAAAAGAGCCATAAAACCTTTTTTTGCAGTGGGGTTCAAGTCTCCAAGGTCACAACATTTCCCTATCTGGGCGTTTTGTTTGACCACAAAGGGACGTGGGGCCCACAGATAAGCGCAAAGCGCCTGGCGGTAACCAGATCCGCCTCAGCTCTCTTAGGTTTTGCAAACAAGCTGGGAGCAAGACCCATGGAAGCCTTGTTAAAAATCTACAAGTGTAAACCTGTGGCCATTGCCTTATACGGATCCCCCTTGTGGGGATACGTAAATCTTGACCCCATCCAGAGAGCTGAGAATAGATTTATTAGATCACTCTTATCTGTCCCTCAATCAACTCCAACTTATTCTATCCACAAGGAAGTGGGTTTAGCGTATTTATCAGACCTATTGAGCCTAGCGCCCCTGACTATGTGGATGAAAATGTGGTTAAATGAAGACCTCTCATTGAACCACAGTATCTTGAAGGACGTTCTATCTTTAGACAAACATAGGAAAATCCCATGGCTGGAGTATTTGATTAAATCCTTCACGAATTTGGGTCGCCCAGAACTTTTCTTTTGTCCAGAAAAAATCAGGGCCCAAGATATAGGTCAAATTAAAAAGCTATTTTACGAAAAGAAGGAAGCGTGCCGTGAGGTAGCTGAACTGCAGAAACCAGCAGTCAGGGCACACTACCTTTTGGTAAGTGAACCCCATCTTGCACCTTATCTCAGCTTCGTTACAATCCCTTACCATAGGTTTTTATTAATTAAATTTAGGTTCAATCTTTTACACTTTCACCTTGGTTCTTTTAACGGTTGGCAGAAGCCGGAACAAGCTGCCCCCTGCAGCTGCGACAATTTTTCGGTGCAGGACACAATGCATTTTGTCATGTTTTGTAGCTTGTATCATGAGCAGAGGAAAAAATATCTGCTCCCCATTTTGAAAGAAGCAGGGTTCATACAGGTGCGCCCTGCGCTGCTCTTTTTACAGCTCCTGACAAATCCTTGCACTACTTTTAGTATTGCAAAATTGTTTAGTGGCAGCTGCAAGGGCCAAAGCCAAAGCCATCGGCAATTCTCTGTCTTAAAAATGTCCCTATTTAGGGGAAATAAACATGCATCTTCTTGTATAAAATGAATTCTTAAACTTGTATATAGTATTTAATATGTGTTTGTTTTTTAGGCAGATGCTTTTTAGGAATACTGTACGTTTAAACATGCTTTTTATGTAATATTATATGTTTGTTTTGTTTGAATGTTTTTGTCTCTTTGTATGACTTGGAATAAGTCGAATAAAGATATTCTGAAATTCTGACTCCTACACCTTGTAGTCTTTAGTCTTATGTTACACACATATTGATTGTCTCTGTGTGTGATGTAAAGTGCTCTGACACCCTACAATGGTATGAGTGGCGCTGTAAATCAAATGAAAGGCAACTGAGAGAGAGTGGTTATGGAAACTTGGGGGGCACTGTTAAAGGGTGGTAGTGAGGGAATCCATGGCAGAGATGGTCATTGGGGGGCACTAACAAACATTAATACACAGGACACCACCAGTGCTATGGCTGGCCCTGTCCTTGAGGCCAGTCTGCCTCACCCATAGGTACCTCCATAGGCCTTGTTTCAGCAGTAGTAGCTGCAACTCACCAGGGATTGGCAATGCACGTTTTTCACGCACACCAAACTAAGTTCGCAAACTGACAGTCACCCGGCTTCATTCACAAGCACTTTTAACATGTGATGCCTGCTGTGGGGCCACTGGAATTAATTATGCAGCAAAGGATGACAACATTATGCCATAGTGTTGACTAAGTCATGCATTAAAAAAAAGACTGCAGCGTAATTCAGTATATTTTCAGATATTTTTTTTTTTTACGTGTGTACACATGCTAACAGTCTCTGGAAAGATTTTGCCTTATTAGTACCAGTGTTACATACAAACGCAGCAGTGAGAAAGGTGACCAGTCAACCTTTACAATAGGCCATTCACTCCGCAACAACACAAGTCACATTTTATATTAACTTTTGATATGTTTGAGCTACAAACAAATTATTAGTTTAAATGATCAGATCATGCAGCAGATCTTGCATTATGAGGCAAATATGGCAGAGCCATAATTTTAGAGAAAACATTTGCAAACTAGGATAGCTGTTGTGGAAAAAGGGAGTAGTGCTGATGACAGAAACTCCATGGCTCGGAGACAAATGGCTTGTGTTTCCACATTTTATCTTATTTGGTACAATCTGTGATTAGAAGCATATCCCACTTTGTGAATATATTTTAATGTCAATAACTCATTATAACCTTAAATAATCATGTGTATCCATTGATTGATTAAACTGGGCAGTGAAATGGCAAACAAATACTAAAAATTGGGATGTGTGCGCATTCTGGCCACACCTCTGGCTCCACCCACAGATCCAATCCTTGGGTTATTCCCACCCTTTGATTCTCCGCCCACTGTTCCCCTACTTTCACCCCCACTTCGACCACTGTGTAAGACTCAGCATCCCTGGACCTGTGATGTGCCGCCGCTGCGGGCGCCACATGTGCCACACATTTACGTGCCGGGCTTCCGCATAAGGGAGCTGGCCATTATTGTATCCCTAAACGTGGGCACATTGTCAGTTTGGCATTGACTACACGTAGAGGGACTCTAAGTTTCTTTTCAAAAATATAGCTAACATTTGGACCTATACATTTTATTTTGTATAAATTAATTGAATGTGTGTAAAATTTAGCAATGCCCGGGGAATTCTAGTACAGGGAGCACCCATTGGCGAATCGCTAGCGTGTGTGATTGATGCATTATTTATTACTAACTTTGACGTTGTGCTTTAACTTTGGATAAAAGTTATCATGAATTCTAGCACCAAGAAGCCAATATTGGTAAATATGTGTGCTACAAATAATCCCTAACATACACTGTGCATACAGTATATTTAATCTGGTGCTTTAATCATAGGCTGTTTTAAAGTATTCTGATAAAAATCGAATTGTGCTGAAGACAGCCTTGATTGGTGTTGGATCGAGGACCCGGATGTTTGCACACCTAGCAGACAGAGATAAAGCATCTTGTCAGAAAGTTTAGCGTTTTCCCTACAGGTGGTGTTTGTTGGCCTGTGGCAGGGTCAGTCACATGTCCTGGATTCCTGGCATTTAATTGAGTCTATCCCAGTTCTGTGCCCCAGTGTTTCTAGTGCCCCACCTGGCACACATCATGTCGGAGGATGGTGATGACGTTAACACTTTGCCCCCCCCCCCCTGGAAAAATATCTGCGGACGCCCATGGCTGCGTTGCAGAGAGGTGTTCTGAGGCCACGCCTGGGCCACTTCTGGCTCCGAGGCCCCCTTCCCTCGGGGCTGACCCGTTGAGCTGGGGACTCTGGGGAGAGGCCCAATGCCCCCACAGTCCCGCCGGGTCCCCGCCTCCTGCGAGAGCCGGCATTGCTTTTGCTCAAGGGGAGCTGCTGACATGCAGCTCCCCTTGTGCAAACGCAATTCTGTTTTGGTTTTTGGAAGCAAGAGTTTCACCAGCAAACCCTTTTGCTTTCACTCACACTCAACTTTTATACAAAATAGTCCCTAATTTAACACTGCCAGCCCTACGTAGCTTCTCAGTGCTATTCCATCAGACGAGTAACGTCACTGCAGTATGGCTTCTATCACCACTTGCTATTCATTTCCCCAGGGGATTTTTTTTCCGGACAACATGAAACGGGACATTAACTCTTTTTGTTAAACATAAATCATTAATCAATAGTCAACACTTATTACCAAACTAGTCAATAATAACCATAGCTCTTCTACCAGAAAACTGATCCAGTGGCTCACCAGCAACAGGTACTCAAATACCATATACTCACCTGGGACCATAAACACACCTACAAACACAACCTGGTAAATACCGCTGGATTCAAAGTTTATGATTTTCTACCATTTCAAGATTAGTCACCTCTTATTCTCAACTAATCTTTCACTGACCAAAAAGTTCTTTCCTCTGATCAATGGACCATTAGTTGAAGTAGTTGATGGTGAAATGATATAAATAATCTTCTTATATTTATGAAATGACCACAGACTTTGGAAATATTTTAAATCTTTATCTAAATTAATTTCATGTGAACCAACCTACAAAGTACAGTATAGTGTCCATCACTCATAGGAAGGAAGATTCAATTAATCAATCATCAAACACATACTTTATATCTTGCATTGACTTGTGCTCAGAAAGGAGAGGATAGGGAGAAAAGAACATCTTCACATTCATGGTAATAATAGCTACCTAGGATGGTGTGAAAATCAACCCCCCGGCCAAGGAGCTGATAAGGGTCCCCCAGGAAAGATCAGGCGACAAAGGCTTCAGGACAGGATAGTTGACCTCTCTAACACCGACGCACGCGTAGCACCCCTCTCTGACACTCGCTTCCTCCTGGAGATTCTTCTGCAATCTTCTTCTAAATCAATTAATTTAAGATAGATGATTCTGCATTCGGGTCTTCATCAGCATCTCTTGTCACTCTGACATGATCCCGAGCTCTGCAGCATTCAGCAAATCTCCGTCTGACTAACTAACTAAGACTACCTCAATTATACTCTTCGATATTCATGTACCACCCATTAATGTTTCAATATCGTAACATTACTAATTCTGATTGGACAGGCAAGGGGGGAAGATCATCACACAATGCATAAGTGTCGTCTTAGTCTATTAACCCATTTTCATAAATCCAACCTCTTAATTTTTATTCAAAATTTTTACTCCCACCCGTATTCACATTTTATTTCGAAACATTTGTTTATTTTTCCATGTATGTCTATTCATCCAGAAGTCTTCGCTGCTTGTTTTTGCGGCCTTGGATGGCGTTCAAGTATCTCGCCACTCTTCCGGCTCAATCTCACCAGGCATGCACAGATATCATATGACTAACAGACTCTGGACTCATATGCGAGGCCCAAATGTGCACTATTAAGAAAGTCAGAAAGAAACATTTTATTTTCAAGAATAAATGGTTTAACTGTATACCACCTATCTCTACTCTAATCCCATTTATTTATTAATGTTTTCCCCGCATTAGCATTGGTAAAAAAGCTTAGTTTAGTTTCAGCAAAGCAGAAGGCAAGCATGTGAGCTTTTAGCTGCCATTTTAATAGCGTTTGCTCATGTGCAAGAATTTCCCTCTAAGCAACAGCTCATCATACTGCGTAGATGCAATTGACGCATGCGCAATACAGATTTCCCGTTGGCAGCAATTTTAGAATTTTGCTCGCCTTACGTATTTTAGTATACACATAAGCAAGCTTCTCTGTATCTTATGTTTAATGTGGTGCGTATTAGTTTTACACAATACGTAGTTAGTACAATGTTAGTAGTTAAATGAGAGAATTGCTTTCGAGCAAGTCTCTTTTCTGCGAGTCCTTGGCATGAGACCAAAATCTGTGCCCTAAAGTGGAGGGCACCACATGTGAGATGTGTAATGTGACAATGATGCCCGTAGGGACTTAAAAAATTAGCTCAATACATAAACTCATGTGCTGATCTCCGCTATAATAACTCTTCCACAAAGGACCAAAGAATCATTTTTGAATTTCAGTTGCATTGGAAACTGTGCAACAGAATTATTTACACAGAAGACATTCAGACAGAGAGCTATTTGTGTACGGTATTTAGGCCAAGAAGGAATAGTCATAGAAGAAAGTGTGTCAAGTAATACTTTCTTCAGGGGGTATTTGGCCAGGCTGTTCTTTTGAAGGAGAAAATAGGCTTGGAGCAAATATCATAACTACATTTCTTTCGTAACACTTTTAAAATACCCAGTGTCCAACGCCCAAAAAAACAGATCCAGAGATAACTTTTCAATGTTACCAATGATGATTCTAGTTCTTTTCGAAGCCTAACATTTAGTAGGATCCAATTGTGCTCAGCTAGAGGTGCAAGAGATTTCCTCTTTGGTCTCTAATGGTTATGCACCATTGACCCTACAAAGTGATAGTGACATTAAATTATATATGCAAATTAACACATCACAACAGTACTACAACAATGCCGCCATTGGGAGTTGGGGTTCCACAGGGTTCTGTGTTGAGCCCCACACTATTCAACATCTTTATGTCCCCTCTGGCGGACTTGGTGGAGGCGCATGGGGCCCAGATCGTCTCCTATGCCGACGATACGCAACTCCTCTTCACCTGCAGAAAAGATCATGAGTTTGATGGAGAGAGAATCCGGGACTGCCTGGCGCTGGTCTTCGACTGGTTCCAACGGAACAGTCTGAGGGCCAACTCGGGCAAGTCTGAGATTTTATTTTTTGGTTGCGTCGTCGAGCCGGATTGGCAGCTTTGGTGGCCGTCCGACATGAATCCTCCCGCTCAGTCCTCCCAGGTTGCTAAAAATTTGGGCGTCAAGTTAGACAACCAGTTGGCATTACGAGCCCACATTATTGGCCTGGCCGGTACCTGTTTCGGAATCCTAAAGATGCTCCGCAAATTTTTGCCTTTATTATCGGAAGAGCACAGGAGGATTACCGTTCAGGCTCTGATCGGTTCGAGGCTGGACTATGTCAACGCTCTCTTTCTTGGCCTTCCCGATTACCTGGTCCAGCGCCTCCAGGTGGTGCAGAACTCTGCTGCCCGGGCAATCTTCGGTCTTGGTAGGCGAGCCCGTGCCTCGGGGCTGCTGCAGAAGCTTCATTGGCTCCCTATTAGGAAGCGGATTCTGTTCAAGTCCCTGACCCTGATGCATAAAGCTCTGCATGGATCAGGGGCGGGATACCTGCAGCGGAGGTTGAACTTTTATCACCCAGTTCGTTCTCTCCGCTCGGAATCCCTTTTTAAAGCTGTGGTGCCACGGGTAAGGAAGGCTCGTGCTGGAGGGAGATCCTTCAGCTGTCGAGCTCCCCAGGCGTGGAATTTGCTTCCGCTTTCTTTACGTAGCGTTCCCAATCTGCTTCAGTTCAGGAGGAGCCTGAAGACGTGGCTTTTTAACTCTTAGTCTGTTTCTTTATTAAATGGTTCTTTTATTTTTTTGTGTGGTTTACTGTTTTTACTGTGTTGTGTTACCTTTTTAACAGCCGTTGGTGGAAAAAAAGCGTCGGGACACTCCAGTTCGAGTAGCCGTACGCTATATAAAAACAACGTAACATAACATAACATAACATAACATAATGCATCAACCCAATGACACAAATGGTAATCAACTACCACAGGTGGTGCACACAGTAGAGAACCTGGAACCTTAAGTCACAATTTCTATTAGTATTGGGAAAAACTAAATAAAATCCTATGTTTTGGAAATTAAACAAGGCCTCTTCCAGATAACCATAAAACTGTATACTTGTTTTTCAAGAACCCCAAATATTTACAATCTGCTTATTAACGGAACAGAGTTTACTGTGGCACCTTGTTTTGGTTCATTTTTTGCTTAAACTGGACATCCTGATAGTCAGAATGCAAATAGGATCCTGTGGCCTTAAGACCCATGAGGTTAGATCTACAACTATAGCTCGCCTGCCTTTGTGCTGCAGGGTAGCTGTATGGATGAGTTAGACCGTGTCAACACATGTATCACTGAATTAAAGATCTTGATTGGTCAATGTTTTGTTGCACAAGTCCATTGTACATACTTGTCTTGCTGCATGGCCATATGCTTCATTAGAAAGGTTATACAAGCTGGGCTGACCGGATCTACACCACAGGTGCAATAATAGGATTGGAAATGTTCAGACTGGTTGCTGTGACCTAGCTGGATGGAATTACGGACAGTGTGTGTTAGGCAGTTGAAGGCTGTCAGGTGGTGGTTGGCAGGTAAAAGCTGGAGCAGGCGGTTAGAGACAGGAGTGCAGCCGGGCTGAGAAGAGCAGCTGTTTCATCCTAGAGTTACAGTCAAAAGACTGCAGATAACTTTAATCATCGTTAGGTCGGGTGCTCATTTCCCTGAAACTAGAGATCAGATCAGTGGCATATAGGCTATAAAGCCTCACAGGCAGAAAAAGTTCTGCACGAAGAGAAAGAGAAACCCATTGAATAAGTATTAAAGTAACCAAGTGAAATTACACCAAGATGATGAGGTGACCAGTGTCAAGGTCCCCGATGGCTTTAAATATGCGGATAGTTGCTGTTAACTGCCAGGTAACCCCCTGCCTGAGAGTAAATCAGCTAACCCTGTTTTTGACTCAGAGCCTAATCAGCTCAAAAGAGAAAGGATGTATTCCTTAGCATGGTATTTAGGTTCATAACCAATTGGTACTTCACCACAGTACTAAACAGTGGCAAATGATAAGAGGCGCTGCAAGTAGGATGCTACGCTTCATATGCAGAAGGATTTTATTTGCTCCTCAGTGTGATTGTCCAATGCCAATGGCAAGGAGCAGGGGTGTGGCCAAGAGATACTATCCATTGCATTACGAGTTGTGTGCAGTGCTAAGTTAAAAAAATAAATAAATGCAGGAGCCCAAAGTTGTTCTGAGGTGCCCCCCCCCCCCCCAACACTGCTTAATGCCAGGTTTGCCAAATAGCAGAACTGGCTGGTATGGATTCCACAAAGCTCCTCTTCCTCTTTTGTCTCACTCTTGCAAGTTATTTTTCATCCCTGCATAACCCCTTTGTCATTGTTGTCCTATTTATCGCTTCCTCCTCCTTTCTCTCTTTTTTGACATTTTCCTGCTCTTCCTCTGTGCAACAGTCCAATGATGAAACATATATCGCAGTCCCCACAAATGAGTTCTGGACCCACCATTTGCAACCCCCTGCACAAATAAACACTAGATGTACGTCAATATACCTCATCACTGGACGGGTGTGACTCGATCAAGGGCTCAGGCCACATACACACAGGAAGATAAGAAGGTCGGACAACAATTTAAAAAAACTTAGGGAACAAATGGAGATTTGTCCACGATTGTGAATAATTATTTTCCATCACATTCTTACTTACCAAATTAAGTATTACATTAAAAGAAAGAATGAGCTTCACAGACAACTTTAGTGAACTTATTGAATCTCTACTGATGACGTCTGAGTCTCGTTGAAGGAGGACAGGTTTAGGAAGCAATACTGGAGAGCAAAATCGCGTTCCTGTCCATAAATGAATCAGTGCCAAATGTACTAGTCAGCACTATTTAGATTATTTTGTGAATTTAGGTAAGGGCCCTTAATCGAAGGAGGACATATGGGCAACATTTAAGGAAAGCATCATTATGTGGTTCTTGGAAGTCCTTTAGCCAGAGAGCTGTAAACGGGGACATTTGTGACAGTGGTTGATTTTGAGGTGGGATGTTCTAGAGGGTCTTTAATTGGGTTCTGAGGCAAGGTGGCTATGAAGGAAAGTGCCCTTGAGTGAAGAAGCTGGCGATATAGAGGTTAGAAGTCTGGGGCCAAAGACCTGGATGTAGACTTGGCAGGTCCAAAGGGAAACTTGAAGGTAATGTGCTTGAGATGGGCAATAGATAACTTTGAAGTGGGAACCAGTAGAGTGCCAATGAAGGATGTTTGAGGCACAGCACTTTATATGAATGCTGAGGGATAAAGGGGGCGAAGCCAGACAGGACATCTGTAGATCACCTCATGATGGAGAGTTAAGTAGAGCTACCAGGACTAATCACTCATCCCCACTGCTTATACTAGAGTATCATAATTTGAAGACATCACAAACTTTAAAATGCATTTTAGAGTCTTTGTGGTTTAGCCTGCCCTGCCATTAGAGCCGGAGGATCATTGTCTTTTGGTGACTGTTCTTTAATCTTTTGTAAATTACGTCTATGGACCAGTAAAGTTTTCTCAAATGGGGACTGGGCTGGGAGCACAGGGTTCTCTAAAAAGGCCGCATAAATGTTGTTTAGTCCTGATGTTGAACATACCTGAGAGATCTGCTGTCAAGAAGGTCAAGGCACTTGGCAATGACTTTAACGTTGTAGATGCCGCTCTTCATACAGAACGTGAAATGCAGGGGTGCTGTGAAATATCCCATATCCAGAAGCCGGAGCAGATCCTTAAGAGTACAAAAAAGAGAGGATTGCATTAAGAAGCAATAATCAGTACCTCCAAAGGATCACTCAAAGCAGGCTCTCAAATAATGGATCTGCCTAATACAGAAGGCCTAATAGAGATCAGGCCCTTAGTTGCCCCTGCAAAGTGTTCCTATCAAACACAATAAAAACAAACATTGGCCCATAAAATCACAACAGGCCAGGATACTCAAAGTTGAAGTGCTGGAAACCCATTAAAACACATTGCACAGTGTGAAGGGAACATGGGTTAACGTTAACAAAATAAAGTAAAAAAGAAAAGCTTACCTATCTGTAGCTTTGGGTTATCACTCCATTTAGAGGTTGGATTTAGAAGGTTCTAATATTTTAGAAAGAAAATAGTGTTCTTCAAAACGGACCAGCTTTTAACGTGACCCTCTTGTGGCATCAAATGACAACACACTATGTTCATGTACCTTTGGTTCTATAGCGCTGGGATGCCTCCGGGTAACCATGCGCTTTATAAATCTGCTTCCATTCCATTCTTGGCACTATATACGGCCTATTCATTTGCCAGGACTCTTGCTTCCATTGTTTCAACATTAATGAAATAATCTTCTACGCTGTGGTGAAGCAAAGTACTTCTCATCTGACTCTAAACCAGATATTCATTGGCAAAACTATTATTAAAGGTATATAACATTTCTCTTTTACAAACTGCATCCTATAGGAATATACATTTTTGATAAACTAGGCTTTCTGAGTTTGGCAGTTAAGAGACCTTGAATACATTCTGTCATCTTCCTTACAGAGGATGAGCAGCAGATGATGAAGTATTAAGTGGGTCAAGCCATCTTGCTATGGGTAGATGGTGCCTTAAGCACACCTCACAGCTGTTTCCCGGAAGGCTGACAGAATATTGTATACATTTATATATACATTTATATGGTGATAGGATAGTAGGTGTTTGATGTGCAAAACTAGCTCAAGGGGGCAGTGGGAAACTTTCAAGAGGTAAGCAGATGGGTTCCCCATTCCCAAACACTTGCTTCTCCTAAGGTGTTCCTTACAGAGGTCTAGGCTTTTAGGGGGGAAAGTTATGCAGTTCCGTGAACCTGAAATGCTATAGTCAGTAACACAGAAGACCAATACTTCTCCTCTAAATCACGAGAGCTGTTCCTGCCATTGTAGACTGGTCTTGTGTTCTGACAGTGTAAAGTTCAGATAATAATGTACAGTATGTATCAGCCAGATAGAACGTCTCGATGATGAACCCAGTTAGGGCTGAGACTATAAGGAGGAGGTCCAAGGTCTTCAGGCATTGAATCAGTTGAAAATGATGCAATTTTTGGGGCAGTTTCAAAGATAATTTGGAGTACAGGTCATCAAAGAATTTCATTCCCTCTGTGAGGATTACTTGATAGTCACAATATTTATTTCGATCTACAGTTGACAATAAATGTGACCATTTCCAGAACATAGAATGCTGTTACTGGGACCTTAATGTACTGATCTGCATTTGGCAAGAGCCAAAACAGACAACATTGCATGGATGATTGGAACTGATGGAGCAAGGTGTAAACAAACATGTTTGTATACCCCTTGTGAAACTAACTTTCCATAACAATAATACGTACTAAACGTATGGTTTTGAAATTGACCAACATAGAATAGAATGTACACACACAAATACACGTGGGATATTAATTTGCATGAAATTGCCAAACATAATTTACTAATTTGTCGTATATTGTGTCATAAAAGGTACACATTTGTTAAAATCTAATTGAAAATTGCATGAATGTGCTTTTTGTCTGTTTATTTGTGGCATAAATCATGAAGATTGGTAAGCTAAAATCACGCATATGTGTTGCTTAAAGCTAGGTAAATACTAATTGGGAGATTATTAGAAAAGGGGAGGTAAACAGAAATGCTTTATTTCATAAATTTACGCTTATTTGTGTTTGTTTCTGTAATAGTTCCTAAATTGAGGCCTGTGTGTCCAAAACAAAATGGAAGCTGACTGAGGTTCCGAGGTGGCGGTCTAAGTACGCATGCGGCAACTGAAAGCGCGAGGGGCCTATGCCTGAGCAGTATGGGTCAAGGACAGCGTGGCCTGCTACATGGAATACATGCCAAGTTTGTTAAAGTCAGCAAGTTAACTTGTGGGAATGGGACACCGAATAACAATTTAAAGGACACTTCGAAGGAAATAAAATTTTAACAATAGCACCACTATTTTCCGACCGTAATGATGACTCTGAATAAATTGAACCGTAAAGCAATGAGGTGATGCTCATCCAACTCTAAATTGACCAATCACGGACATTCTAGGACATAAGAGTTACAAATTTAGATAGATAAGTTAGTGAAAAAGGGTATAAAAGAGGACATTTGGGACTTTGAAAAAAGCTTGCTTTTCGACTTAATCTTTGCACCCCAAGATGCTGTCGGTCTGCGCAATTTTTCCTGTGGCGCAGGGACTTGACATTTTTCTGAACTTTAACTTTTGAATGGGTGCGAAGTCCTATGAGAGGGGAATATCGAGAGAGACAGAGAGGTGTTTCTTTGGGAACTATTTTGTTCTATGCTGATGTCTGCGTCTCTACATCCGGATAATATGTCTCCCACTTATTTTTCTAAACTGTCATGCTAATAAATGAATGTTTTAAATGTAATCTTTCTTTCAGGATTATTGATGCATAAATGAATTATTCTTTCAAGTAAAACATAGAGATCATGCTAGGAGATTAAATCTCTAAATAAAAATTAAATAAACGGAGATTTAAGCAGGTCTTGTTGTCCTTTAGTTAACTTTTACTAGCTGATCCATCGAAAAATGAATAGTGGGGTGTTTTAAATCTTTCTTTCAGAAAACCATGGTATTAGAATTAAAACTGCAGGTGTAAATAATGTATAAATTTGAAGTTTAGGAACTATGCTATAGCACCGCAGCTCTCCTTTGGTCTACACTGAATCCTCGGAGCAGAATAAATGTGTGAATGAATTAATAGTAGAAGTGATGGGCCCATTTGTGAGAAATTGGTGAATAGCTCTGTGGGTTAAGGTGATGGTTTATGAATAATTTTTTGAGGCCCGCTGCACCAGTAATTCTTGGTAACAGAGCATCGGTTGCTATAGGTTGACTAGGATATATGATGTGTAGAGTAGAATATATAGAATTTTGATGTACAGAACTTTTGAACTAACATCTGTTGAGTTCGTATTACGTTATATGTAGTCTGGAAAAGGCTTCCGGAAAGTGTGGGAAGCTGGTCACTCTGTCTGCAGGCAGAGGAAGTGTGGCAAGTGAAGTTGCACATCACATAGTCTGTTTCAAAGTGGTGACATCGTCGTATGTTACAAGTTAGGGACCTTTACGTGTAAAAGTGGTGTATGTATAGCGAGGGCAACTTGTGAAATCTTGGGTCCGAGTACAGGGATCATTGCGTATTCTGTCTTAAAACTCTACTTGGGGAGAGTAATAAAGTTTAACCTAAGCTTGAGAGAAGGGTAAGGTGGAGGGAAGTGCTGCTTTATCAGCAAAAGTAAAATTCTGTGGTAGAGAAGAGGTAAGCGCTGTCTACTGGAAATACAGAATTCTTGTGTGATTAAAGAACTATCCTTTTGGTTTTAGCGAAACAGACCAATGGAGTTGTTTTATGTAGTTACTAACTGAATTTGCTGTATAAAAAGTGTAAATACAGTGTGCCGATAAATTTTGTGAAGGAGGGGTCAGGCGAAGCTGCAGAAGCCGGAGCAGGGCTGACGTCAAAAGTGTCGCGCTGGAATTGGTCCGCGTGACCAAGACAGAGTAAGGGCTGATGGGTGCATCAGCGAAAGCAGCGAATTAATTTGTTGAGCACTAATGAAACGTATCCTGTTCTAATTGCTGCGATAGTGAGTACGAAGCAGTTTACGGAAGTGTGTGCGATCTTTTGAAAAGACAGGAGATTAATAGCAAAATGGAATTTTATTACGGAATGGAGAAAGAGAAATCTTCATGGTTTCAAAAATTGAAAAAAGTGTTTAAAAAGGATAAAGTAATTGAAACTAGAGAGGGAAAAAGAATTCCTCCGCTGAAAACGCCTGCATCACACATGATGACAAAATATGGCTCCTATACATGTATATGGTTAGAACATTGGGCAGGTATACCAGAAATGATGGTGCATTGGTATTCCCAGAAGTAGGATCTTTCAGTTTTGCAGTTCTGAGGAATCTGGGAGAAAAGATGATGAAGCTTGAACCAAGACCTAGACCAACTCAGTTTGAAGCTTTAGCTGAGTGGGAAGATGAAATGCATGATTTAGAGCAAGAAAGTTTTGGAGATTTCATGGGACCAAGAAATAGAGGTTGTGGATTTTGGAAAGAGGCACATGAGACTAGAATGCGAAGGTGGAGAAATGCTAACATGTGTGATGGAATGTATCCAGTTAGATTAGTTGATGTGGAAAAATGGCGAAAATGTACAGAAAAGAGGAATAATATAGAAACAGGAAAAATGAGTTATGAGGATTGTGGGTCTGAGGATGCTGTGCTGGAGGAGATCCTAAATAGGAGACCACCGCCATACCAAGCAAACTCTATGGGTACAACTCCAAGTGCTCCACAATTAGAGTATAGACTAGCAGAAACTCCAAAACGATTTATAAACTTCAGAGATGTCCTGGAGAGAGTAGAAATGAGGTATGATTCAGATATTCAATTAATAGGAACCAGATATACTGAGACGCCTAAACAAGGGAATGAAATGGAGAGAATTGGAAATGGAGTAGAACAAGAAGTTGAAGCACAACAGAGTATTTCTGAATATATACGTTCAACAAATGAATTATCTGAAAAGATACAGGAGCTTACTAAAAATATAGAAGCCGTAACTGGTCCAGTAATGATAGGTCCTGTAATCCCAGTGTTTGAAAACCAGAAAATAAAAGAACCATCTCTAATTATTCCTTTAAATCAGAGTTTACAAAAAGTAAAAGAAAAGGTTTATGCCGATTTGTCAACAATTAAACATACTAATCAAATGACACTGCCAGATTTGACTTTTAATCAGAGTCTCCTGTATAAATTTCCAACAGGAGCGGAGCCAGGTTCTATAATTTCTGAGAAAAGTGTAGAGAAAATAGATTTAACGCAAACTCCAGTTGGGCCAACCGAGCAGGAATTAAGTGATTGGATCAAAACCTTAAAACTGAAAGAAACAGAACCAAAATTGTTAGATGTAGCAAGGCTAAAAATTGATATGGAGGAACTAATAATTGGAACAATTGGTACAGAGATATTGAAAAATTATCAGGATGATCAGATCATATTCATGTGTAAGAGCATTACGTGGAAAACCAAAAGCATGCATGATAGGTTTGAAAGTTTAGCGAGTGAAATGGATGTGGATGTTACAAAATACAAAATATCGCAGAAACCTTATAGATTGGATTTTACTGACAAGGATATCGAAAACATGAATACAGCAGGGAGAATTATTCAAATAAAAGAATTAATTGTGTTATTGAGAACATGGGGAGACATGGATAAGTGGAAAATGATTTGGACAAAGAAAAGAGAGGAAAACAGTGACAAATCCACATTAGCTTTTCCAGTAAGAGAAAAGGAAGAAGTGGTAAAAGAATTTCCTATGAGAGAAATACCTGGAGGAGGATATGTGCATGTACCTTGGAGTAGACAAGACATTTTATCATTCACAAATGACTTTCCCAGATTGAGAGAGAAGCCAGTAGAGTGGAATAGGCAAGTAGATCGATTTGTGAAAGTTTCAAAAGTTTTGTGGGAAGTCTTAGACGGGTTTTTCAACATAGTAGTACCAGCAGATCTATGGTCAGAGTGTAAGATTACGGTGGATTGGCCAAAAGCTGAATATCCACGGGATAAAGTGACAGGTGCACCTGGACATGAAGTAATGCGAAAATATGAGCAAGTGATAGTGTTTCTGACAAAATAAAATTCCACCAAAAGAAACAGATTGGGTAAAAATAGACAGGACAATACAAGAAGCCAAAGAGTCAGTTCACGCATTTTATGAAAGACTGTTATTGGTGTTTAAACAGTACAGTGGATATGAGGAATTGAATGAAAAGGATATGAGTCACTTTGTATATCGCTTTGTGTTTGGATTGAGACCAGAAATAGGGGATATGATTAAGCATAATTGAATGGGATGGCAGTCGTGTTCTGTAGATGAAGTTCTGAGACATGCAAAATACTGTAGTGATGAAATTGAAGTAAAACAAAAGAAACTTAAGGAGAAAGCAAGGTAAAGTAAAAGGGAATTTTAGTAAGCCAAAAGTAACTGGAAATATAGAAGAACTAAAGAAGAAATATCCATGTCATAATTGCAGTAGGATGGGACATTGGAGGAAAGAGTCTAAGTATCCACCCAAAGTTAATCCTGAAAATACATAATTGAATCCGCAGGTGCAGAATGAGATAATTCAACAACCATTGCTACACCAACAGGTAGTTAATCCACAGTGTCAGGTGCAATAACGTCCACTTCCTCACAATTTAAACCTACAGAGAGATACAGTACAGAGACAGGATTCTGCGCAGGTGATCAGGTAACAAGAAATAACAGAGTGCATGTGAGTCCTCAATATTGGCTGAAAGAAGACGGAAGCGAGTCGGATGACACTTTCTGACGGTGCCTGAGAGAGGGAGAAGAGTGCGTGCTAAGCGCTACTCTAAAGATAAATCAGTCTGGTCCATATGTGAATGGGAAGGTGAATGATGTACATGTGACTTTCCTAGTGGACACAGGTGCTACCCGTCCTACTGTTAGATCAGTGGAATTTCAAAATCTTCCTCTCTCGGGTGAACATATTCAAGTTGTAGGTATAGCTAATCAGCAGATTAAAACGTCCTTAACAAAACCAATTGAAATAGAGATATGCATCGATTTGTAGTGTGTGACAGTAGTCCTGTAAATCTTCTTGGAAGGGACATACTGTGTAAAATGTACTGTGCCATTTATTGCTCACCAGATCGCATTGAGCTTCAAACTCCAGACGAGGATAGTTTATATAAAATGACACTGATACTAATTGAAGCAGAAAAGAATAGTATGTTTCCTGTGTTTGATCGAGAGAAAATACCTGATGAATTGAAAGAAGTAGTCAATGAGCAAGTGTGGGATTTCACAGGAGAAGATATTGGTTTGATGAAAAACATAGATCCTGTGAAAGTTTCTGTGAAAGAAGGAATAAGCTATCCAAATATTCCTCAGTACAAACGTACAGCTGAAACAATTGAAGGAATAACACCAGTAATAGAAAAAATGATTGAGCAAGGGATTTTGAGAGAAATAGAAAGCAGTCCTTGTAATTCACCAATAACGGGATTGAAAAAGACTAACGGTACGTTCAGGATAGTGCAGGACCTGAGAAAGGTAAATAGGATAGTTGTTCCATGTTGTCCAATTGTGCCAAAGCCAGCAGTAATTCTATATCAAATACCAAATGATGCAGAATGGTATACAGTCATTGATCTATGTAATGCGCTCTTCACGGTTTCATTACACCCTGAAAGCCAACCAATATTTGTGTTCCAATTCAAAGACCGTATTTTGGCATGGTGCTGAATTCCTCAGGGGTATACTGAAAGTCTCTCAATCTTTAATCAACTGTTAAAGAAATCATTAGAAAATATAAGTCTACCTGGAGAATCAGTTCTAGAGTACATTGATGATTTGTTACTGGTGTCATAAACAAAAGATGCATGTGTTTCAGACACTGTTACATTGTTAAATCATTTGGCAGATGAAGGACATAAAGTGTCACCATCAAAGTGACAATTTTGTAAGAAAGAAGTACAATATTTGGGCCACAAGATTGCTAAGGGAACCAGACAAGTTACTTTAGAAAGAATAAAAATGATACAAGGAATGAAACCTCCAAAAACACACAGACAGGTGAGAATGTTTCTTGGGATGGTTGGATACTGTCGACAATGGATTAGTGGATTTTCACTAACAGCTACACCTTTACAGAGATTGATAAAAGCAGATGTAAAAGACCCAATGACTCTGAACCAGGCAGAACTGGAAGCTTTTGAGCAGCTAAAACAAGTCTATGTGAAGCACCAGCTTTAGGATTGCCAGATTATGAAAAAGAGTTTAAACTATACTGCAGTGAGAGGGAAGGATGTGCATTGTCAGTTTCAATACAGAGGCATTGAAAACTGAGAAAGCCAATTGCATACTTTTCTGATGCTTTAGATCCCGTTGCAAGGGCGTCGCCGGGATGCTTAAAAGCAGTAGCTGCTATAAGTAGGAGTATTGAACAAAGTGAAGGTATAGTGATGGGATTTCCGTTGAGAGTGTATGTGCCTCATTCGGTGGAGATTCTCCTCACTAGAACCAAGACACAATACCTTACTAATAATAGAATTACAAAATGTGAGAAAACGATTCTAAGGTGCAGACAACGTTACAATTTCAAGATGTGCAAATGTGAATCCATCTACATTATTACCTGATGTCATGAATGTGGCAGTAAAAGATGAAGTGGATCACAAATGTCTGGATGTCCTAGAATACTGCACTAAACCAAGGCCTGATATTAAGATGTACCTTTACCTGAATCTGATTACGTGATGTTTGTTGATGGATCATGTCTGAGGACAGATGAGGGTGTACTGAGCGCTGCGTATGCTGTTTGTACAGTAGCATATGTCTTGGAAGCATCTTGTCTGAAAGAATTCCGTTCAGCTCAAATTGCAGAATTGGTTGCTTTGATTTGAGCATGTGATTTCAGAAGAGAAATAAGGATCACCATAGTGATTGACAGTCAATATGGATTTGGGGTTGTCCATGATTATGGTCAACTGTGGTCCCAAAGAGGTTATGTGACTTCGGCAGGATCCCCCGTTAGAAATGCTGAATTTGTGAAAATGTTAATTGATGCCATTCAATTGCCAGATAAGATAGCGCTGTAAAATGTGCAGCTCATAAAAAAGGAGATGATTATATCACTCGTGGTAATAAATATGTGGATTCAATTGCAAAATACTGTGCTAAAAATCTTGCATCTATTAATCGGGATAGGCGAACTGAACATGTTTCAAGTCTTTTGATGCTAACAAAAGTAGTGGAGACATGGCAGAAGGTAAAACAAATGCAGGAAGAAGCTAGTGAAGAAGAAAAAGATAAGTGGTTAAAGGCAGGATGTAGATAAAGAGAAGAGGATGAAATCTGGGTTTCCAAAGATGAAAGACCAGTAATGCCAGATAACATGATCTCAAATATGGCCCAAATGTATCATGGTCAAGCCCATATTGGAAGAGACACCATGATTCGAATGTTTAGACAGACATGGTACAATCTTAAGATTAGGATGATTGCTGAAAGCCTTTGTCAGAGATGCCTTGTGTGTCAACAACTGAACCCAAGAAGAAAAACTGTTGTGAGTTTGGGAACCATAGGACGGGAGGGAAGTCCATTCACAAGAATGCAGTTAGATTTCATTGAGCTACCATCATGTAACAGACTTAGGTATGTACTTGTGATCGTTTGTTTATTCTCACGATGGGATGAAGCATTCCCCACTAGGAGAAATGATGGAGTGACTGTTGCCAAATTCCTGTTACGTGAGATAATACCACGCTACGGTTTCCCACTAACTATTGAAACAGATCGTGGAACTCATTTTCACAACACATTACTGCAAATGATTTGTGAAGCACTCGGCATTCATCAAAAGTTGCATTGTGCCTACAGGCCAGAAGCTTCAGGGGTGGTTGAACAAGTAAATGGAACAATAAAAAACAGAATTGCAAAAATGTGTTTGGCCACAGGACTAAAATGGCCCGATGCACTGCCACTTGTTCTAATGACCCTGAGAAGTACTCCTGACAAAAGAACAGGATTAAGTCCCCATGAGATTTTGATGGGAAGAGTAATGGGACAAGCATTTGTACCAGTTGATAAACTGTTGAGCATAAATGATGATATCATACTGGATTACTGCAAAAATCTGTCCGACGCAGTAACTTCTGTGTTCCATCAGGTGGGAACTGAGTCACAAATGAAAGAGAAACATCCAGCTCATGATCTAGTCCCTGGAGATTGGGTTCGGATAAAGGTTCACAGGAGAAGAAATTGTCTAGTGCCTCGCTGGCAAAAACCTCGACAAGTTATTCTGGTTAGTACCACTGCAGTTAAATGTGCTGGAGTCAAGAGGTGGGTGCATGCCAGTCACACTATTCGTGTGCCAGAGCTTGAACATTTGCAGGAGGAGATGACTGATTCAGACACTGAGGGTGAACCAGAAACGGATTCAGTTACTGAAGCTTGACCTGTTTGTTGATATCTGGATATATCAGATACAAGCTCTGCATCAGAACGAGCAAATGAAGTTGTTGAAATACCAAATATTGAAGATCAACCTGTAAGTCGAGATTTGGTAGAAATTGATACCAGTAAGGACACTGGGTTAAGTGAAAATAAAACTGGTGATTCGTAAAATACTGTAGGACAGTCAGAAAGCTCTGAAAGCAGGAACCGGATCCTCGAAACTGGTGAAAAGGAAATAACTCACGATGAGGATGAGCTTCCAAGTACCAGCTATAGAGAAGTTTCTAACAGAGTGAAAGAACTAACCAGAGAGAATTTGAACTCTGAAAAAGAATCAGATTCTGACAAATTCATTATAAATAAAACTATAGAAAGATCTGAAACAGAGACAGATGACAGTGATGATGAAACTCAATTGAGGAGAAGTTCAAGAAAACAAACTTGGAGAGTGGAGCGAAACACTACTGAACCTGAAATAAAAAGAGTGAGAAAAGGAGATAATTGGCCTAAAGAAATTGATGGACTGAAAATCAAACTGGTTAAAGCAATGGTACAAGAGGATCGAGTAAATGAAATAACCAGTCAAAATGAGTTGTTGGGAAAGAATATAGAGGTTGTGCAAAGGCCAAAAATAGTGAGACCAAATCAAAATACAAATCACCTGAGTGGACCTACATGGTGCAGCCTCCAATAAGAGAAGTAAACAGCAGCCAAGAGAACTTGCGTAGCCAAGGTGTTGAAAAAGAAAGTGAGTAAACTGTAACACAAAGAAAGGAAAAGGATTTCCAAGTGTAACAGTGAAAAGAAAGGGATATATATATATATATATATATATATATCCAAACAGAAGCTGTAATTGAACTTGAAGGGAACATTAGAAGAGGAAACAAGGTGAAAAAGAGACAATTGAGGGTAAAAAGATTGTGAAAAATGCTGTGTAAAAAATGGCTACTAATGAAGTGACTATGGCTACTAATGAAGTGACTAAATCTAAATGTTCCATTTTTAGAAAATGGTGTAGAATGTGGTTAATTTGTACTGGAATATTAATGTTAATATGGTTAATTCTTGCTATTATCATTCCATTTAAACCTGATTTTGAAAAACTGAAAGCAAATGAAAGTTTGAAAAATAGAAATGATGATTTGAAAAATGAAAGATGACATGTATATAGACCTGAAATTCATCAAGATAAGCCGCTCAGTAATTTTTCGAAAAATACTTTTTCAAGACTATTGTCTGAATATGTGAGGACAATGGATGCCAGCGATTGCTATGTCTGTGTAAAGTTGCCAGCATCTGTTTCAGAGGGTAAGACATATCACCATTTACCGTTAACATATGGAGTAACCTGTAGTGTAATAACAAGTTTATTTTATAGAACTGGAACATTAGAATACTATTATTCTGACTCAGATGATGTATTTGTGAAATTGACAATTGTTGCATAACTAAATCAAATTAATCCTGCTAAAGGTTTTGGAGAGTATCTCTTAGAAACACAAGAATTGACACATGATTATGCCTTTAAATATAATTTGACTTATAAAATGAGAAATGAAGAGAAAGTTTTTCTGAATATTGTTGAGGAAAGGAGACAACAATATAAGAGACGAGAGAAAGTGAAACAGACTAAATATACCAAATGGGCATTTTCAGATGATAATATTGAAGGACATAATGTAAATGTGGCTATAAATATAGATACAACATGGTTAGGGAAATTATGTATTCAGAGAGATAACACTGAGTATGATAATTATTTTATGGGTGCAAGTCAATGTGAAGATACTTATATTATCAAAGGGGGATGGGTATTTAAAGGTGGAAATGACCCAGTTTTTACTTTTTGTGTGGGAACAAAGCTTATTATAGGTTACCAGATCACTGGTACGGGTCATGCTACATTGGCTTGGTCTTTTCTAAAAATGTTTTCTGTTGATAGAGGAATGAATGGGATTCATGAAATAGGTTAACCCCTAAGTCGTGGAAGAAGAGAAAGTGCAATTGAAATAGTAGGTGATGTTTTTGGTGCACTAATACCAGCAGTAGGCACCTCATTTGATGCAAACCGAATTAGAAAATTGTCAACAATAGTAGACAGATTGTCAACAGAAATAGCTGGAGGATTTTTAATGGTTAACACTGAAATATTTGCTATGAGAAGTATGGTAATGCAAAATCGACTTGCTTAAGATATAATTTTAGAAAAAGAAGGAGGAGTCTGTGTAATTTTAAAGGTGCAACATTGTTGTACCTACATTCCTGATAAAAGTCAGAACATTGGGAGATATATTACAAATATTACACAATTGCATAAAGAAATAGAACCACTTGAAGGTGAAGGTGTGCTAGAGAAACTTGGTAGAAGTTTAACAGCAGTTAAAAATTGGTTTTAGGAAATAAGTAGATCTATTATTGGGAAAATACTAATACCAGTAACTGTAATAATATTAGGGATCTTAATTTTGAGATTAAGTTGTCAATGTAGGCAGAGAAGAAATGTCAAAAGGTAATTGAAGAAAAAGAAAGAAAAACAAGACAGGGAAATGGAAAAAGGTGATTTTGGATAGAACAAAAGTTTTATCAAGATAGAAAGAAGTTAGAAGAAACATAAATGTAACACGTACTAATTAAAAGAATTTGAAACATGTTAAGATTACATTTTCTAAATTTTGGGAGATATTTGGTGATAAAATCACCAAAGGGGGAAGTTCATGGAGCAAGGTGGAAACAAAAAGTTTTGTATACCCCTTGCGAAACTAACTTTCAATAACAATAATATGTACTAAACGTGTGGTTTTGAAATGAACCAACATAGAATAGAATGCACACAGACAAACACACGTGGGATATTAATTTGCATGAAATTGCCAAGCATAATTTACTAATTCGTCGAATATTGTGTCAGAAAAGGTATGCATTTGTTAAAATCTAATAGAAAATTGCATGAAGGTGCTTTTTGTCTGTTTATTTGTGGCATAAATCATGAAGATTGCTAAGTTAAAATCATGCATATGTGTTGCTTAAAGCTAGGTAAATACTAATTGGGAGATTATTAGAAGGGGGAGGTAAACAGAAAGTCTTTATTTCATAAATGTACGTTTATTTGTGTTTGTTTCTGTAATAGTTCCTAAAGTGAGGCCTGTGTGTCCGAAACAAAATGGAAGCTGACTCAGGTTCCGAGGTGGCGGTCTAAGTAAGCATGCACCAGCTGAAAGCTCGAGCGGCCTGTGCCTTAGCAGTATGGGTCAAGGACAGCATGGCCTGCTACATGGAATACATGCCAAGTTTGTTGAAGTCAGCAAGTTAACTCGTGGGAATGGGACACCGAATAACAATTTAAAGGACATTTCGAAGGAAGTAAAATTTGTACAATAGAACCACTATTTTCCGACTGTAATGATGACTCTGAATAAAGTGAACAGTAAAGCGATGAGGTGATGCTCATCCAACTCTATATTGATTAATCACGTACATTCTAGGACATAAGAGTTACCAATTTAGATAGATAATTTAGTGGAAAAGTGTATAAAAGAGGACATTTGGGACTTTGAAAAAAGCTTGCTTTTCAACTTAATCTTTGCACCCCAAGATGCTGTCGGTCTGCGCAATTTTTCCTATGGCGCAGGGACATTGACATTTTCTGAACTTTAACTTTTGAATGGGTGCGAAGTCCTATGAGAGGGGAATATCGAGAGAGACAGAGAGGTGTTTCTTTGGGAACTATTTTGTTCTATACTGATGTCTGCATCTCTACATCTGGGTAATATGTCTCCAACTTATTTTTCTAAACTGTCATGCTAATAAATGAATGTTTTAAAATTAATATTTCTTTCAGGATTATTGATGCATAACTGAATTATTCTTTCAGGTAAAACGTAGAGATCATGCTAGGAGATTAAATCTCTAAATAAAAATTAAATAAATGGAGAATTAAGCAGGTCTTGTTGTCCTTTAGTTAACTTTTACTAGCTGATCCATCAAAAAAAGAATAGTGGGGTGTTTTAAATCTTTCTTTCAGAAAACCATGGTATTAGAATTAAAACTGCAGGTGTAAATAATGTATACATTTTAAGTTTAGGCACTCCGCTATAGCACCGCGGCTCTCCTTTGGTCTTCACTGAATCCTCGGAGCAAAATAAATGTGTGAATGAATGAATAGTAGAAGTGATGGGCCCATATGTGAGAAATTGGTGAATAGCTCTGTAGGTTAAGGTGATGGTTTATAAAGAATTTTTGGAGCTGCGCTGCACCAGAACAAATGATCTATCGGGTATCTTATGGATACCATACAGAATGTTAGTAATTTTATAGATTCTCATTAAGCTTTGCTATAGGTGCAGCCAAGTGGGTAGTTCAACACCCAGTGTTATCAGGCACATCATTTGTGCTTTGGCTGGAAATGAAATAAAATTCAAAGTCTGGGAGTCTGAGAGCACCTGAAGTGGCGTTTAACTGATCTGAGACAGTCTTTCGGTCCAGCCAGGGCAACTTTAGAAATTTCTAACAAAAAGTGTTTTGTATTCTGTCTAAGAGACTTAGGTCAAATGCCTATAATGAAAGGTTCCAAGTACCAAATGGGAATTATTTGAATAGGGGATGGTTGGAGTTCAGGGTTTGTTAGGGTTGTGGGAATTTTACTCAAGGTTCATTCCAGAGTAAGCATCCAAGATTAGACCCATCAGGGTTGTATGTCAATACAACGCGGGCTTTTACCTCGCATGCCATTACAACGCGGGGGTTACAACGAAAGTCGTTACAACGACTTTCGCTGGAGGGCGCTGGATAATGGAATAGTTTAATTTTCTATTCCAACTCCAGCCCACGTTGACAGTAGGGAAGGTGTTGGACAGAAAATTAAACTATTCCCTATCCACAGCGCCCTCCAGCAAAAGTCGTTGTAACGACTTTCGTTGTAATCCCCGCGTTGTAATGGCTGTTACCCACCCATCAGTAGTCTCCTCAGGAAAGGTTCTAAATTTGTGTGGGATGTTGCATGTTCGAACGCCTTCAAGTAGATTAAGTCTCAGTTGAGTGAGAGTAACGTTCTCAAACTGTTCGATCCTTCTTTACCGTGTTGCATCACGGTTGATGCCATTAAAGTGAGGCTAGGGGCTGTGCTCACTCAAAAGAAGGAGAAAGTACAGTGTCCCATTGCATTTGCCTCAAGGGTTCTGCGTGATGCCGAGCTGCAATACTCAGTTATCGAGAAGGAGCTGATCGCAATTGAAAAGTTCCACTGCTATATCTGGGGTAAGTGGTTCTGTCTACAAACAGATCATAAACCTCTGGTATGTATCTTGGATGGTGGTGGAGGTAAATGTTGTACACCAAGGATTTTGAGGTTAGCTACTAAATTATTACAGTTCCAGTTTGATGTTGGAGGTAAATGTTGTACACCAAGGATTTTGAGGTTATCTACTAAACTATTACAGTTCCAGTTTGATGTTGCACACATGGTTAGAAAGTCATAGCCGACTTTCTTTTCCTGATTCCCAAGTAAAAGCTATGATGAGGATGAAGTAGTTTTGGCAGAACTTCTGGATGAAGATTTTGAGGATTGTTTGGTAGCATCCATCAAGGTACCTAATTAGATGCGTGTTCTGAAGAAGAGTGGAGAGTTTCTCCAACTGAGGACCAGATGTCACAAAGCTAGATTTTGTCAAAAATGGTTGGATGAGGGAAAAAGTATTATTGCTCATGCTTGAGCTGTATTTTAAAGTTTGTGAGGAACTTTCCACGGAAGTTGGGATGTTACTTAGCTCTGACAAATTTGTTCCTTCATATAAGCTGAGGTTTGGCATAATTAACAATTCTCACCAAACAGCGCATTTGTAATTATTTCTGGTGCCCCATGATTGATGCGGACATTGAAGAGGTGGTGGAAGGTTGTGGTGCATGTTCTTCAGGATGAGTGATGTTACAAAGCGATCATTTAGATCGCGGTAAATTAAATCGCTGTTTTACAACGCATGTCGTTACAACGACTTGCGCTGTAGGGTGCTGGACTTAGGAATACTATGATTTACTATTCCAACTCCAGCCTACGTACAGTAGGGAAGGTGTTGGAATAGTAACTCACGCTATTCCTTAGTCTAGAGCGCCCTGCAGTGCAAGTCATGGTAACGACTTGCGCTGTAAAAGCAGCGATGTAAATGTATTGCTGTGTTTAGACTGCGTTGTTAAGGTTGTTTCCCGTTCTTCAGCAGACAAAAGTTTCAGACTATCAACCCCTCCTTTGACATCCAATGAGGTTCCGTCAAGGCCTTGGGTAAAATTAGGGATTGATGTTATGGGTCCCTATGATTCTCTCCCTGGAGGTACTAAATTCTTTCTTGAACTGATGGATTACTGTTCCAAGGGGCTGGAGCTTACATTTGCAAAAGAGCATGGTGCAAGCTCTGTGGTGCTCCTCAGAAAGATTTTTTTTGAGGGAGGGCTTTCTTGAAATTTAAATTTCTGACAATGGTACCCAATTTGTTAGCAGAGAATTTCAGAATTTCCTAGAATCATGTGGTAATAAACATCTCAGAAGCTCCTTATGTCATCCCTAGACCAGAAATCTCATTGAGAGAATGAACTGTCTCATTGGGGAATGCATTAAATGGGCAAAAAGTGGGAACCAGCATATTGTTAAATCGGTGAGAAGTATGTTGTGGTTTTATAGGACTGGTCCTCAATCTTCAACCAAACTTTTACCATTTGACCTGTTGAGGGGTAGAAAAGCAAATACCACTTTTTGTCCGGTTTGAATGTCCAAATGGTTGAAGAGTGAGTCTGAAGTTGAAAATCTGATGCTGTTGGTCAGTGATAATGTGAGTCATGCTCAGAACAAGAAGAGAATAGAAGCAAGGAGTGAAAAATATGGTCGCACAGTTTGGGGATTTGGTGTTAATTAAATCAGCTATTCATGTACAAAAAGAAGAAACATGTTTGGTGATCCTGTAATACCTGAGAAGATTTTTGGGAATGCTGTCAGAGATGCTGGTGGTCATTAGTGGACTCTCCAGGGTGGTGAAAGTGGGAGATGAGGTATGTGACCAAGCTGATAGAGAATGTGGCCCTCCATGTTCGTCTGGATGTGATTCAAATACCAGTTACCATAGGGGTGAGAAGGATGTTCCTACTTTGCCTAGGATTTCACAAAAGCCCTTCAAACCCATTAGGGTTCTGTCATGAACATTATTTTGTGCTCTTATGTTATGTGTGTTGTGTAGTGGTATGTTGTTTTTTTGTTATTTGTGGCATCTCGCTCCCATCGCCCCCTCACTTCCGCTTTCTGCACTTCCTGGCAGTGTCACGGTCTAGTGCTCAGAACAGGCTGAGTGGTGGGTGGGATTAGTCACGGGCATATAATCATTGCCGAAGCAAGCGCGCTGATTAGAGGGCATCACCTAGACTCACAGTGGGCTGCTTGAAAACAACGCTTGGCTTGTAATTAAGGAAACGCTGCTAATTTTTAATGCTGTTCTTTTGAAAGTCTTTTTTAAAACTGTCACCTGTAAATCTGTGTATTTGCACCTGAAAGACCCGCATCCCGCTCCCAGCGCCCCCTCAGTTCCACTTTCAGCACTTCCTGGCAGTGTCACGGTCTAGTGCTCAGAACAGGCAGCCGCTGCACAGCAGGGCTGAGTGGTGGGTGGAGGAGTCACCGGCATATAATCAATGCCTGAGCAAGCGCGCAGCGGGCACGCCTAAGGCAAACCCGTCTGTGCCTATCCACGCCCTGCCTGGCCCAGGGGCCAGGACTCCTGGTCCCCGCCAAACATACTTCATGCAGGAGCTCCTATCCTTAAGCCAAGGCAGGGCCACCGCTGCATAACACACTTACAGGCAAGCTCAGGAGGGAAGGGCTGCTGAAACCACAAGCAAGCGCCACGAGTATAAACTACATCATACATCCCCCTGGGCCGGCAAGGCCGGCGAGTTCACAAGGGTGTGGCTTTGCCATGCTCAACAACCGCTCATTACAGAAGCACAGCCTTGAGGTCTTTACGCTCCTCCAAGAGGACAACCTGAACATTCTAGGTATCAAGGAAAACGTGGTTGGAAGAGTCCTCAACCCCGGACCTGGTAGCCGCGCTCCCACCAAATTTCACAGCTATCCACCACAACAGATCTAGTAGCTCAAAAGGGGGGGGGGTTGCCATTCTCTACAACTGCTCACTCAAGACAGAAACCCTCTGCGCAGAAAGCATTATGGGTGCTGATTTGCTGGGGGTTAAGTTTTGTTCCCCAATGAACTGCTTTGTAATACTAATTGTCTACCGTCCACCACGCACGCTGCCTGGGTTCATGGAACCCTTCCTGGAATTAGTTCACGATCTACGCTCTAGGTATTAAGGAGTGGTGGTGATGGGGGATTTTAATTTCCACTGGGAGAACACCTCGAAAGACAGCCAGGCAAAGCAGCTGGAAGAGGTCCTCACCTCTCTAGAACTATGCCAAATGGTGGTGGGTCGGACGCATGAGAAGGGCCACACACTTGATCTGGTTTGGTTGTCTCACCCACTGTCCAGCCCCATTGTCATCTCCCCTTGCTCCTGGTCAGACCATCATCTAATCCAGGGCCGACTCACCCCTCCCAAGGGAGCGGCAAACGCTCGGCCGGAGTGGAAAGTACTGCAGAGCTGGAACAAGATTAATGCAGATGATTTAGTTGCCATCCTACTCCACCCTGACCCATCACCGACAGTGAAGGGAAATTTAGAAGTTGATAGTGCCACCCTTTCACGTAGGCTCAAGGGCGCCATAGATGGTGTGGAACCAACCCGCAGGGTCAGAATCATGAACAAAGGGAAAGGGGCACCTTGGTTCAACGAGGCACTCAGGGAATTGAAACAAGCACTTTGCCATTGCGAGAGAGACTGGCGCAAAGCTTACGAACCCAGCGCCCAGACAGCCTATGTATCAATGTTCGCCTCCTAAAAGAAGGCCATTATATTACGGAAGGCTGAATTCTATGAGACTAAGATTGCTAAATCAAGGAACTGTGTGAAATACATCTAGGCTATGCAAGTTTCATAAGCACTGGTGGTGTTTAGTGTAATGTTTGGTGAGGGTTATGTTTTAATGTGGAAGTTAAAATGAAAACCAGAGCACCCATACTTGGTCAGTGCATTGAGATCATTTGCTCCATATAGCTAAAATACTTTATTTATTGTATCCATTCTTTTTATTCAGTCTTCCACCCATTCCTCGCCATCCAACTATTTAATAATTGAACCATGCAGCACTGTCTCCAGTCTGCATCCGTCCATTCAATGATTGGACAAGGTTCCATAATGAAAAAAGTGTTGTAAAACACAGAATATTCTTACATTTTCACAAACTTTCTTGAGGGGGGAGAGCCTCTCCACCCCGTTTGCAGTGTTCTGAGTCGCTCGCTACATGCAGTATAGGGGTTAGTCTAAAACAAAATTGTCAGGGCTGCTTTTGGTTCTCACTCCAGCCCAACTTTCCTTTCAACCTACTGAGAAGGACGTTTGCAAATATCATAAATATATAAATATCTCCTTATATATACTTATTCTATATATATATTTATTTATTTTACCTACTGGCGGTCGCCAGTAGGTAGTTATAGTTAGGACCTAGTTTCCATTGGAAGAGAGTTTTTTCATTTGCCAATAACTTTAGCGTAGTTTGAGGAATGTTTGCGTCCTGTTCAAAAATAATTTGCCACACACTTCAGCTACTGTGTTGAGAATTTAGGGTGATCCGTCAAACAAGGCTGAGAAAAAGGGGGGGGTCCAAAAATGTGTTTTCCCCATGCTCATTTCCATAGGAAACTTTAGAAACAGCTGCAGCCCGAACTGCTGAATGGGATTAGAACAAATTTAGCAGAAAGGTAGCTGTTTGTCCAGAATGCGCCCTTTTTGTTAAATGGTGTAAATCCATTCAGTAGTGTCGGATATATTTCCAGTTGTAGTCCAGGAGAACCAGAGGATCAATGACCCCGCCCGATCTCATGCTGAGATCTGATTGGCTGCCAACACTTCAAACCAAGACGTGTTGGCAGCCATTTTGTGATTTGATTAAACCAAGTCACAGGAAAAAACATTTCAAAAAACAAAAAAGGGGGCAGGGTTGTAACACCCTGGCCCCCTAGACCTCTTGGAGGAGGTCCCTTCAGGCCAAAAAAGCATTACAAAAAAATGTCGGCAGGAGTCGCGCTGGATCCGTGAATCCCGCTGGAAAAAAAAGTGTTGTCTCCCACTCTTTGTTGATATATATGGACCTCGCCCGGGGGCATTATAAAGGTATAGCAGAGGGGGCACATGGGCCCCCCTCCTGGGGATTTAGACTGTGCCTGGAACCACCACCTCCCCAAGGCTTTATTACAAATAAATGCGGGGGAGGCTGGTACGGCCTCCCCTGCTGCCCCAGTGACCACCACCACCCAGGGCTTATGATTTTATAATGGGTGGCCTCTTGAACCCTCCTCAGCCCCAGGGACCACTATCTCCCTCAGGCTTAAGTTGAAAATAATGTGGGGGCCGAGCGCCCTCCCGCAGCCCCAGGGGGCTGCCACCTCTCTGGGGCTTTAATCACAAATAATACAGGTCTCATGGCCCCCCAGCAGCCTCAAGGACCACAACCTCCACAGGGCACATATAAAGAAAGGAGCAACACAAATCCCCTCCTGGAGCCCCAGATGACCCTGTGGACCGGCACGCCCCAGGCCCTGCTCCAGCAACGTCCTGGGTTGCCCACCCCAGGACGTTGGAATGTGCTATGACTTGGCGAGAGCAAGCCGTAGCAAAAACTCCTCTCGCTTTCTAGAAGCAGAGCAGAATAGCCCGGGCCATTGTACAGGTATAGGAGAGTGGGCACATGGGCCCCCCTCCTGGGGATTATGACTGCCCTGGGAACCACCACCTCTTGGGGGCTTCATTACAAATAAATGTGGGGGAGGCCATACCCCCTGCTGCCCCAGTGACCACCACCTCCGAGGGCTTCTGATTTTAGAAATGGAAGCCTCTTGAACCCTCCTCAGCCCCAGGGACCACTATCTCCCTTGGGCTTGAGTTGAAAATAATGGGGGGGCCTGAGAGCCTCCTCGCAGCTCCAGGGAACCGCCACCTCTTTGGGGCTTCAATCACAAATAATGTGGGCCACATGGCCCCCCCCAGCAGCCTCGGGGACCACAACTTCGCCAAGGCACATATAAAGCAAGGAGCAATGCAAATCCCCTCCTTGAGCCCCAGATGACCCTGAGGACCGTCACACCGCAGGGCCTGCTCCAGCAATGTCCCGGGGTGCCCGCCCCCAGGACATTGGAGTGTGCTATGGCTTGGCGGGAACAAGCAGTATCAAAAACTGCTCTCGCTTTTTCGAAGCAGAGCAGAATTGCTTTTGGACAGAGGGAACAGCATGTTAGCAGCTCCCTCTGTCTAAAAGCAATTCTGGCACCCGCAGGAGGCAGGGAGCTGTCACGCCCAAATTAAAATAGAAACAAAATGGAAGTTCAGGCCCCGGGGGATGGTGTCCCCTGGGCCAAAATCGCCCCAGGTAAGGCCGCCCTCCCTTTCTAAAAGAAAATTAAAAAATAAAAGGGGCAGGCCCTGGGGATGGGGTTCCCGGGGCCGAAGTCAGCCCAAAGGACGGCTGCCGCTTGGCCCCCCCTCCATCTAAATTATATAAAATAGTAAAAAGTAAAGGCCGGGCCCCAGGGAAATCAGCCCCATCGACCCCCTCTCCCATTGAAACAAGGCCTGTTCCCGGGGCTGAAAATGGCCCAGGAAAGGCGGACCACACAGCCCCTCTTCCTTAATTTCTTTTTTTTAACACCTCCGGCAAGTCACGGAGGACACTACCCCTCCTGTTACCTTCAGTAAGTCCCACACAGCGGAATTGCTAAGAGGTATTTAAAGCCACGCCCCCTTCCTCCACCCCTCTGCAAACACACCTACTGGTGCACTACTGGTTGGGGGATGAAGTCTGCTTTACTCCTGAGGGACCTTGGGGGCCAAGAAGCCATCCTGATACCTTCTGCAAGTTCTACACAGCGGGATTCCAGAGAGCTGGGCGGAGGCAAAGCCTCCTTTCTCCACCACTCTGTAAACGTGACTACTACTGCAAAAAAACACCGAAAAAAAACAAAGTTGTACGGATGTTATAGTTAGGATTTAGCATTTAAAAAAACCTTAGAAATTAGCTGAAAAAAACAGAGGTTACAGGGCCGTTATAGTAAGTCTCTGATTTGACTCATACAAAACCAGTGAAATTCAGCAGTTATAGTTAGCTGAGTAACTATAACTTGCGCCACCGCAATGCACTGTTTATGACCTCACATATTATATCACTCATGACATGCTCAGTGACATCACTGAAGACATCACTGATGACATTTCAAATTACATCACTGATAACATCATCCACAGAATCACTGACGCACCCACTCACACCCCCATAGAACCCTTCATACACCCACTCGCACACAACCATTCAAAACCCATTCACAGACCCATACCGGTACTTACACACCCACTCACCGATTCATATATCTACAGCTACATCACTCACTTACTCATACAGCCACTCATACACCCACTCAGTCACTAATACAGCAACTGACATATCTACTCATACACCCATACAGCTACACACACCCTGAATCAGTCACCCATAGACCTACTCACACACTTATGTCACTCACCTATACAGTCAATCACAAAGCCATTTACCCATACAGATACACACATCCACTGACTTACTCAAATAGATTCTAACACATACTCACTTACCTATACAGTTACAGACAGAAGCACACACTCACCCATACAGCTACCCTCACATTCACTCACTCACCCATACAGTCACTCATATGCCCCATCACTCACCTATACTGCCTTTCACATACCCAGCTATTCACCCATACACTACTGACACATCCACTTACTCACCCACACTGCCATACATACACTCAGTCATACAGCCCTTCACATGCACTCACTAACCCATACATGCATTGACTCACCCACCTACTCATGCATACATAAGTAGGTGATATATATATCCAAAAACAAAGGTTGCCCCCATAGAGGACGCCATCCCGTAAAGTTGATTTCCAACGACTGATGACCACAGCTAGACAGGTTTACAGCTTTAATGTAAGTACAAAGGCTTTACGCGGTTTGAACTTGCATTCTTGTTCACAAGCCAGGGAACAGCAACATTGTA
The DNA here is from genome assembly GCF_964261635.1 of Lissotriton helveticus. Lineage (NCBI taxonomy): Eukaryota > Metazoa > Chordata > Amphibia > Caudata > Salamandridae > Lissotriton > Lissotriton helveticus. Next base: position 598,081,496 of record NC_136061.1, on the reverse strand, counting down.
GCAAATTGAATTAACCTTTAAATTGAATTTCCGCCCTAATGGGCGTGTCTTTACGTCCTGATGGGCGTTTTTCGCCGCTAGGCATTGTGGTATTGGCAGTTTCTACATAGTAAAAACCCATGTGGGTCTTGTCGCGTTCCATAAAGTTTCAATTCATCCACAGTAGGGTGCCCAAAGTTGAAAACACTGACTGCACTGCCCTTATCCATCCTTCAGTGTCGGACCTTCCGCTCTACTCTAGCACCCGGTTTCGAGTGCCATAGATCCGCTCTTCCACGGCGGGCTGTCCTCGCGGCCAGGCAGGGTAAACCTTTGTTTTTGGATGTGACGCGGCCCTGCCTTACTGCTAAGATTTTGCGCTAATTTAATTCCCCTAATGCTTGGTTATCCAGAAAAAACATATAACCATTCCAACATAATCATGTGCCCGTGTGATAATTTATCACCCCAATCCGAATTGCATATAGTCCTAATCTGTGGGCTCTATGAGAGCGAAAGGAAGGCATACCTGAAGCCAATTCTAATGAAAATGGGACACAAGCAGTGCCGGGTAGCATTATTCTATCTAAAAACACTACCCAATCCCTTGGTTTGCTACTCTGTAGCAACATTCTTATGGGCCTGTATGAAGAAAAGGAAGGGGTTGACATTTAGCCCATTAAGCTGATTGTAAATGTTAATGAACTAATATTCGAGAAATGAATGGTCTCTTTTATTATGTTTTTTAATGCATCCTTATCTTATTCTTGGATCATGAAGAAAAAATTGGGAATCTTAATGATAATATTCTTGTAACAACATTTTTATTAATCTATTTATTATGTGTGCTTTTATGGTCATTTCTAATATGATCGTATTAAGATGATGATGATGATGATAACTTCCTCAAGGAATATTTTGGTTTTTTTGTCACAGGGTATGTAGGTCATATTTGACTTTCTTTAGTTCTCTCAATGTATATTCATTAAGGTATGTGTCATAGCCTTTAGCAGGGCCAGTATGGCCTACTGGGCACCAGGCGATTTGGTGGACTGGCAGGGTAGGGGCCGCTTTTTCTGCCAGCTGAGCCCAGTTTTGTTGGTTGGGACAAAAACAAAGGGTTTTAAAGTATTATTTAAGAACGCTTTAAAACCATTTGTTTTTGCATTGTGTTATTTCGAAGCACTACAAGTAGGAATGTGGCAGGCAGGTCGCCAGCAACAAAACTAGCCCCCACTTTGCCAGTCCACAAAAACGCCCAGTCAGTCTGGCGCTGGCCTGTAGACAAACTCCTAACCTTCCTCTCCAGTCTGTGGCAGAGTCCTTCATCAGCATTCCTCCTATTAAAGCTTTCAGTGCTGCTCATACTTACTGTGCTGAAGAGGAGGGCCCCTCCCTGTTTGACAAATCGTTTCTGACATGATCTTGAGGGATCGTTTTTCCACCAATAGTTTTCATTGGGTGATAGTCATCCTCCATTAATGTGAAGGTGTTACATGACCTACATTTAAGAAGAGCGATATTGGCATGTGATCAGATACCCTGCATTCTAGTAAGAAGCAGGTGCTAAGGTCTTGGATGTTGGCCTATTAAGAAAAAAGTGAATCCTAGAGCTGCTGATGCCATATATGATATATCTCCAGGAGTCTTGTAGGCCAAAGTCTCCCAGCAAGGCTCTGAATGTAGCGCTGTCTGCATTATTAATTTTGCCTGGTGTAGGAATTGACCATCATTTCCATAGTGTACCCCCATATTTTGCCTTAACTATTTATGCTGACTCATTGTTCTATTACTTACAAAGGCAGTGTAAACATTACTGCAGGCCCACCATCTAAAGCCCGACTGGCTGTTGCAGTTTTAATTTGCAAATTCAACTTACAAAAACAATCCATTATGCCAGGTCAAAATATTCTTTTTGAATATGTATAAGTCACACCTATGTAGGCCTTATTGCACAAGAGGCAGGGTACATGATATTTAACAGTAGGACATGTAGGAGTTTAATGTTCAACATGGGCTTACAAGGAAAACAAATACTAAAGCTATTTTCACTGTAGCAAGTCTGGCTGTTCCATTGTAAACATCTGCGTTACATTATTACATTTAATAAAGTTGATTTTAGATAGGAAACACCTAGAAAAATAATGAAATTACAATTTTTAATAGTTTGATAACTATTAAGAAAAGGTACTTTTAGAAAGTTACCTTTTACTTTCCTAAAGCCTCTAGAACCCCTTCCTAAAGCCTCTGGAGGCCTATTTGCATGTGTCTTCCCACCTCCACCAGCCAGTAATGAGCATTTGGGAGGGGGTGTTTTCCCTTGACTGGATTGATTCCCACGAAGCAAACAAAGAAGGTGATCTGGACCAAGGTATGACTAAAATTATGTGACTCCTCAAATGTGGTTATTTGTTGAGCACAAGGAGTGAATGCAACTGGCTTCAGCAAGAACTTTCTTATCCGGACAGATACTACAGAGCATGATGCTGGGGCTGTTCTCTCACATTTGCATGATGAGTGCCTGGGCCAACCTGTACCCTTCACCCACAGGTGGCTACTACCCAGGGAACGAAGGTGAAGTATAATTGAGATAGAAGCATTTACGGTGGTCTGAGCACTGATGAAACTGAGACCCTACTTGTTTGGGACTCCATTCTACTTTCAGACAGACCATAGTACCTTTCGATGTCCGGGTGAGAATGCTGAGTGGCAGAGGTCATCAATCTCACTACAGGGTACTGATTGTATAGTGGAATATCACCCTGTGTCAGACGATGTCAACGATTATACTGTCTCCATTTGCATGATGCCAAAGATGGATGAATGATATGGTGACATCATGCTGTTAATTTATCATTTAGTTTAGGGAGAAGGAGATTAATTGATTTATCCAAAATCACAGGACGCTGATGCTGAGACTCAAACCTGGCTCTCCAGTTCCAAAGTCAGCAGCTCTGGCCTGAACGCGACATCCTTTCTCCGTTTCAGCATTGCCTCTTTCCACAAACCAGCATTTTCACCACCTCGCAGAAAGGGTACAAGCATGGTGTGAGCCACCACATTCTGAGTCGTATCTTTTTGAAGGGGTTGTGGGGCATCACAGCACCTGAATATGTGTATTTTGGGGTTAGCAGTCAGGTTTGGAACTTTCTGCCAGGTTCGTCAGTGTAGCCAGGTCTGTCAGTGTGGCCTTCTTATCAGGTTTAGCAGTGTGTCTGTTGGGTATTGCATCAGTGCCACTCGAGTAGGCGGGGAGAATGGAAACTGTATACAGAGATGCATCAGGTGTCTACTGTAGTCTGAAAAGCAGCTGGTGGGTAGAGTAGCTCTGCAGCCTGGCAGGTCCCCATCCCTCGCATAGTAAAAACAAATAATTTATTTTCATGCGTCGGATTTCAAGATCTGTCTGATTGGTTACTCAGCTGTGCCTCTGGTGTTGCCTTTGTGCAATGGACAACTGCAGGAATTCCAATCTCAATACAACCAAAACTGAAACTTGCCGGTCTTTGCTGGATCCTTGCTGTCAATTGTGAATTTTTTGATGGGATAGAGTGCTTTATTTGGCAACGTTTGCAGTGATTTGGTAGCCTAAATCATGATGTGCAAAGTGGTGTCTGCCTGCTTTTCTGGAAAAAAGAGGCTGTGCTTTTCAAGACTTTTTAAATAAACAAAGCTCTTTAACCACCCTAGGTAAACAAAACTATCAGAAGTGTGAAAACTGCTACTTGGTTAAAGAATGTTGCACATGCGCAAATCAGGGTTATTTCTGGGGTTCAGAAATATACATATTAGGCCTACTGGGTAAAGAAATTGATTTTACTCATATATGTATACTGTTACAAAAATAAATTTAACAGTTATCCATGCCTTCTTTTAATAAACAGATTAATAATGTATGTTAGAAGTAAAAACGTGCATATATGTTTTGTATTCCACCTTTCATTTCATCATTTAATCCAATCATCAATCCAAGATCAATCAGGATCCTTACATTCATTCCTACCTCAACTCAATACCCCCTCCGACTCCTGATGTAACTCTGGACAGCTTTCATGATGAGTTGTTCTGAGCCTGACAAGTCGGTCATTTGCATTTTTTGACTAGGGACTGATTACCATGTACGCCACAAGTACCTCTTAACTAAAGAGTTATCTTCTTACTCAGAGTTCTGAGGCTCCTGTATCTACAAGCCTATCTGGCACCACACCTAGGGGCATATTATCAAGGTAGGCGATATGAAATTATCGCCGCTTTAGCGGCTGTTTTCGGCAGCAAAGCGGCGATAATTTCATTGCCCTATTAGCAAGCTGTCGCTAACAGCAGTTAACGACAGTTTGTAGGTGATAGCGAGTGGTTTGGGGCCCGCTTTGTATTTCAGCGATATTTATCGCTAATGACATGCAAAGTGGGCGTACCCAACCTGTTAGTGACTGAAAGCAGTCGCTAACATCGCTATCGCCTATTATCAACCCAGGCGTAGCGATTAAAATGTTTTCGCTAAGCGCGAATATAGCTGAAAACGAACGCCTGCTCAGACCAGTTTTTAGCCATGATATCCAATGGGAGGTGGATATTCTGGCTAAGTCCACATTGGCGATAATGCGTGAATATCGCTGGATTACCAGCGATATTCACGCATTTCAGTGCTAACACCAGAAATGTTATCGCATTTGAGAAAAACGTTGCAAATAGCACGTTATCTCTGCGATAAAATCCGGTGATGCGTGGCGATAGAAAAAATGACGTTAAGCTTAGTTAGCGATAAATATTGCTACTTATTGATAATATGCCCCTAAGAATTGAAACTCAGACTAACACTAACAAAATAAACCTGGGCTCAAACTAACTTGTTGCTCCATGAACCACTATTTTTAGGCCGGTCTTTGACCCTGTAAAAGACTCCGCTACCTTTTGGCTTGTTTCGCACTACAGTTAAGTGAAAATTTCAGTTCAGACATAACGTTTTAAAGAAAACCAATACTGAAATTCAACAGTTGAGGGGTACTTCAAGTAACCATAACTCGTGCTCGGCATGCACAGTTTGTCGCCAATGATGTCAGTTCAGTTGTTATCAGTAATGTTATCAATGATGTCACAGAACTTGTCATGAGTGATGTAATATCTGAAGGCAGAAGCAGTGCATGGCGAGGGCGTGAATTATAGTTATTTGAAACAACTATAATTTCAGTGTTTTTTTAGTTTAAAATGTTACGCTTAAGCTTACATTTTTACCTAACTGAAATGTTGCTTTAACTTTTGGTGTTTTCCAGTGAATTTCTGAGGTTTTCTTTAATGGAAACTAAGATATTATTACATAACTAACTCGAATGTCACATAAAGCTTTCTTTTTTTCATTAAATGTTTTAGCATTAGCAGTATTATTTTATTACCTTACATAAGGTCAACCCCCGGATGAGCATGGCCGACCACCCCCACACATGGCCGGCATGGGGTTGGCTGCAGGGGCTTCACCCAACCCACATGGCCAGCCATCCTCTGCCACACATGGCTGACATGTAGTTAGTCACAGGGCCTGGGCTCAACCTGCCACAATCAGCCAACCCCTGCAATTTTCGATTTCCCATCCCTTTTAAAACAAATTAATAAATCCTATCCGGAGAGTCTTGCGGTAGACAGCACAGCTTCTGCACTCCGCGGAATTCCCACAGGAGTCCAGTGGGCTGCGCTGCCTCCAGCGAGACAATGGTGGGATTGTGAAAACCCCCCAAAATATTTTGTTTAAATTCGACCCCCTGGTAGAGCCCCTCTGGAACCCCCATCCCTCCCACAAGGTTCAGGAGAGATCCAGGTACACCTACCCTGCTCCCTTATTTTTTTTTTTTTATTTCAGGACACTGGGACTCAATTCTTCATGTTGCGGCCAGAGAAACAGAGTGTGAGCTCTCATGGAATTGCTTGGAAACCGTCGCTCCTGCAGGAATGAGGCAGTCAACTGGAAGAAAGCCCCCTTGGCCAATCAGATCGCTCTATCATTTTAAGTTGCTTTGAAGTTGAGTACTGCAAATCTATTCATCCAGATATACAAAGTTTAGCCTTAAGTTCTCTAAAAAAGTTGAGCCTTAATTTCTCAAAAACTACTAAATGGATTTGCACTAAATCACAAATGCATGCTCTCTGGACCAAGATCAAACTTTCTGCCAAATTTGATGTAATTTTGTTGAGCGGTTTTAGCTGTATCGCTATTCAATTTTCCTATGGAACATTGCATGAAGAAATTGCATTTTGGAACCATGCAAAAGGTCTGAGTTTCAATTCTTGGTATGGACCAAGAGGGGCGGGGGATGTAGATGCATATACATATACATGTACAGTCAGTTCTGATTATATTGCACAAACACTATGCTTGTTTGAACGTACAACCTTCAAAAGATTGCAAAGAAACTCCAGTGCCAATGCTAAATGAAGTCTACAGGATGTACAAGCAAGGTGGGGAAGTGGTTTGCTAATGTGGCTCTGCTGGAGGGGAAAAGTCTGCTTATGCACCATGGTGATGGAGCAAACATGTCAGTCCACCTACGTAATCATTATTTAGGTAACAAAAGACTTGAAGCTCAAACTGTGGTTTGGTTCACTCAAAAGATTTTTTAAAATGCACAATCTTTAAAAGAGTTTATTGTGCTTTATATAATAATGATGTGTGAACCACCACATTCAGAGGAGAATCCACATTGCAATGTGGCAATGCTGGCTTGGCTACGCTACCGTACCGTACGCTACCGTACTTAGGAATTTGGCCTGGCTGGGCTGCTTTTTGCACTAGTACATTGTGGAAACTAGTCTACTAGTAGTGGTTTTATTACTGCCAACATTGATAAAAGTAGCCGACAAACGTTCTTTGCATACCGGAACAATATGGATACTGGATTCTACATGCTGGGGCAATCTCCAACTGGCCTGTCTCTGGTGCTGAATTTACTGAGTATTTATAAACTGTTCTGTCTATGATATGGGGACAATGTGGCAATTTATGGCACTTTACACACAAAGGGTAATCCTTCCCTGGATGAAGTGCCTTGCATACTATTGCAATATTGCCCCGAATATTGCTCATTCCATCCTGTGGTTCTATGGAGATTGACTTTGTATGCTGCTTTATATACTTGAGCAACGCAACTACTTTCCAGGCTAGGGTGTTTCTTTTCATACGTGGAACTGTGAACATAGGCAATAAGACATTAGATGTTACTTTAAAAAAAAAAGGTTTTTACATATTTTATTAATTTTCTTAGTACAAGACAAGCAATATAAAAGACATTCACATGAATGGCACCTTTAATACTACAATATTTGCTAGTGTCGGTACAGTATAAGCTCCGTGACATTCGAATATGATTTACAATATATTAGCAACAACAACAATTAGTTTGCTTATACATACTACATGAAACAAAATAAGCCAAAGAAAGAACGACTAATAACATAACAATACAGTCCCACCCCCTTCCCCCTCCCTCAGACTCATTCAATGCTACACCAGGGTGTTTAGTCAGAATTCCTATCCTATTTTTATGCATCAGTTCTATTGGAAGATGCATTGTTCCTGTTCTGACACTATTTGGCGCGAACAGGGGTGTCCCACGCCTGTCCTCTTAGGTGCGCCGTTCAGTGTGGTTAGTTATACAGTTTCATGCATTGAATGTTCCGTGGCAATAAACCCCTCCAGCATCACGTTCTCTTCCAGCGAGATAGGATTCTTTCTCAGTCCTCTATTTTCTTCCCTTTTAATTTCCATACTTTCAGCTCTGACCCTTCTAACAACCTCACCATGACATCCTAATACTGTTGGTGCCATTGCAGGTTTCCATCTCATCGTGATTGACCGTTTGACCAGGACTAATGCCATATTTGCAAACCTATTCTGTGGTCACTTCTTCTTGTGTTTAGGGCCTAGCCCTAATTTTCTATATTCAGGTGTATCTCATCCCACCACTGGCGCTACGTCACTCAGTATTTTTTGCACTTTTGTCCAGAAGGGCAAGAATTGCGGGCTTGTCCACAACATGTGCAACAGGGCCACTTGTGGTGCCTGGCATCTAGGGCAAGTGTCTGTAGTGTCCAGGAACATTCTATTCAGCCTATGGGGAGTCCGGTAAGCTCTATGTTACCACCATGGATTGTATAAATTTAAACTTAGGTTTGCAAGATATCCTCTGTGGGTACTCCAGTATAACCCCCGATTCTTTGTCTGTTAGTGCACAGCCTATGGCCTCATTCCATTTGTCTCTGAGCTCTTGTAGTGAGGTTGCAGCATGTGTTCATATACCCTTATACAACCATCTGATTACATGCCTCCCGTTTCCCATTAGGTATTGCATGTGCACTAGCTCAAGCGTCAGGGGTTCCTTTCCGTCTAGGGCCCAGATCTCTGCTAATGCTAGCGTGGAGAAAGTATAAAGTGTTGGGGACTCCTTGCTCTCTTATGAATGTATCATCATTCATTAGCATATTATCACCAAACAACATCCCCACCGTGTTCACTCCCTCTTCTGACCATTTGGAGACACATTTCAAGGTGGTTATTCTAGACGGTGTGGGGAGCCCCAGTAGTGGAATGTTAGGGGCATATGGGAGCACCCACTTAGTGTAGCAGATCTCTTTCCTCCAGTACATTAAAGCCACTTTTAATAGAGGAGGTGCTGTTATTGGGGGCCTGCTTTTTGGCAATAACAGTATATGAAGCGCTCCTCTTTCCCACGCGTATTTTGACATAGATATCTCTTGCAGATTGCGACCCGCAATTCAGTACGATAGCCATTGTAACTGGCTGGCATAACAATATGCTTTGAAATCCAGGACACCCAGTCCTCCTTTGTCCATATCTAACTGGAGTTTGGACAATCCTATTCTTCAACGCCCCGTACCCAATATCTGTTCTACTAGTAATTTATCTATAATTTTGAGCACGTGTCAGGATTAGCTTTGGTAAATTTGCAAATAAATATAATAACTGGGAAGCATTATCATTTTAGAGATGGCCACTCTCCCTGCCACTGACAGTGGCAAAGAGATCCAGAATGCCACCTGGGCTTTTAATGCTGTGACAGCCCGGGTCAGATTACCATGCAATAAATCTCGCGCCTCCCTGTAGATGTGAATACCGAGGTATCTAAAAGTGACTGGCGCAGTTGGTAACGTCCAGTCCCCAAAGCCTACAGGATTTACTTGGGTTACGTCAGTCAAGAAGTATGCGTACGATTTGGTTTCATTGATGGATAAACCTGACAGTACTTTGAAGTTGTGGAATACTGTGGGAATAGGTTCGTTATCACTTTTAAGATTATTGAGCTAGAGTATTATGTCATCCGCATAGGCAGAGATAATATGTGTGTCAGTCCCAATTCTAATACCCTTATCTGCTGCAACTGCCAGGAGCTTGATGGCCAGTGGCTCAATCGCTAGTATAAAGAGCAATGGCGACAACGGACATCCTTGTTGAGTACCCCTTGCGACTCTGTATTGTTGTGAAACATGAGCCCCAGCACGAGCAAGCTCTGTCGAATTTGTGTACAGTAAGCTGACCCATTTCACATATTCATCTGGAATTCCAAACCTCGTTAGGGTTCTCAGCATGAAACTCCAATGTAAAGAGTCAAACGCCTGTCTAAGGGCCAGGGATACGCACCCCATTGTAGCACTATTTACCTCCGCCTGTGTCAGCACTTGATGCAGCCATCTGATGTTGAGTGCTGTGCTCCGCCCAGGTACAAAACTGCACTAGTCTGGGTGTATCAGTTTTGCTATGTACTGGAGAACTCTGTTTGCTAATATCTCACTCAGTATGTTATAGTCAGTGTTGAATAGTGAGAGGGGGCGGTATCCTGCCATATCCTTGGGGTCCCTGCCAGGTTTCGGGAGGGATGCAACCAGCGCCTGCAGTGTGGTAGGTGAGAGGGAACCCATTTCCACTGCTGTTTGGTACAGTTGCTCCAAGTGAGGGACCAGTAGTTTGGAATATGCCTCATAAAAATCCACCGGCAATTCATCCAAGCCTGGTGATTTGTTGCGGGGGAGATCTTTAATGGCTGCTCTAATTTGAGTTTTTGTGATGGGCTTTGCTAATTCTTTTTTTATGGCCGTCTGTCAGTTGGGGAAATAGTAGTCCTTCAAGAAAGGATTCATAGTCCTCCTCCTGAAGTTCTGCTGGTGGTGCATACACTGTCACATAATATCTCCTGAAGGCCGCGTTAATGTCTAACTGCATGCTTACTGTTGTGCCCTCTAATGTGGTAATCTCTGTTATAGGAGCTGCAGAGGGTGTATCCCTTGACATTAGATGTTACTTAATGGAAAACCTTCCTATGAATGACGGACCTGAAACTGTGAAGTTAAAAATATGAGGGTAAGAGGTGACATGAATCAATTAGATTAACAGCTTTAGTACATCGAAGAGTGGCACGGCACAGTGACATCCCCACAACATAATGAGCCACACTGATCTATTTGAGCATTAATGATCACCCTTGCAGGCCTACACAGTGAGGCAATATCTGCACTACTAGAGTACCACTCTAACAAAAAGGTCATATTCTAGACTATTTGACCGATATATTCTAATACAAAAGTACAATCGAACCAACCAGTACTAGGAGGATCAGGACCAGTACCAAGAGGGCAAGCTAGAGGGGGGCCATTACAAACAGGAAAAGTCATTATAGGAGCTTCAGGGATAGCGACATTTGTGTCAACAGGAGGAACAAAGACTTGGACCAGAAGAGTCTAAACCACAAGAACCAACAGGAGTACCACAAGAACCAACAGGAGTACCACAAGCCCCAGGAGTACCAGAACGAGGAGGGCCAGGAATAGGCCCTAGAATACTAGGATGAGGTGAAAGACGAGGAGGATACACCCACAGTGATTCTAGGCGACCAATATTAGGACACAGCCATAGTTAGTCACCATGTCAATTATTAATGTTTTATTAAATGCTTTTTAGGCTATGTTCCTTTTGAACCTCACTATCTTTTAAGTCAGAACAAAGCCCTGGGTTAAGTAAAGCAGTTTTTCTTAGTACAAAATTCCCTATCTTCACCAACTGAGTGTGACACTTCACCTATCCCTACTTTTATTATCATGATCTTATTAAAATGTATGCATTTTGAGCCATGAACCTGAAACCCTGGGTTCTAATCTCAATATCAGCAGGTTTTTTGAAGGGAAACTCCTATATCTGCCTGACCTAAAATTGTAAATATGACAAATGTAAACAAATGTGTAATGTAAAACTAACTTTACATGTCAATGTACCATTAACATGTTACTATCCTGCACTTCCTCAACAGGTTCAAGTTTTTGAAATCTGATTTCAATTAGAACCCATGCACACAATACTGCACTGTGTACAGCACATCAAGTTTCTCATTCTCTGTAAAGCCCAACGTTGTTTCTTGGAGTTAGGTTCACACAACATGAAATACCTATCATAAAATGAGACTAACCATTGGGTGTCTGAAACCTACTCAGACACACTCTTGGACTCCTGCTTAAGGGCGGACGGAGAACTCCCCTCCGCACGTGGAGTGTGCAGAGATTTGCCTACTCTGCGTTCCGCAGAGAAAACGGAGTATAGGGCAAACCTCGGACTCCGTAGTGGAGCGGAGTTGGCCAGCCTCCGCCTCCACCCCCCATTGAAAATTAATTATACATTAATAAAAACAACAAAATAAACACCTGTACTGCGGCGTCACCGGGCTGCCCTCCTCCTCTTCCTCGCTGTCTCTTTCCTACTTGGGTCGATCATCTTGCGAAAACTGCGCATGCATATATGCCTGCGTATGTGCATGTTTTGCAAGAAATGCGGGGGCGCATGCGCAGTTTACGCAAGATGATCGACCCAAGTAGGAGAGTGATGGAGAGGAATAGGAGGAGGGCAGCCCGAGGACGCCGCAGTACAGGTAAGTGTTTATTTTGTTGTTTTTTATTAAAGTACAATTCATTTTTAATAGGGGGGTGAAGGCAGGTGGCGGAGTGAAGCAGAGTTCCACGGAGTTAGTTCCCAACTCCGAGGACATCTGCATTGTCCCTCTACGCCATTTCTGCCTGGGGTGTCTTGCTCTCTTTGTGCACCAGTAGAAAACTGGCATTGGGAAATGTGTCCTGGAGGTAACACACAGGTCACTGCAGCAGACACTGCTCCTCCTAATCTTCTATTGAGACTGGTCTTAGTTTTGATGACTTCGTTTTTGTGCCCAAGTCGCCAACCTGTTTATTGCCAGGTTATTTTACTCAAGTTGTTTTTATATAACATGGAGTCATCAACGATTGGAGGTCAAGGGTTTCAAAAATGTTGTGTACTTTTTTGTTTTCACAATAATGCCCTATCTTCTTTAAGCCACGACTGCCCCAGTCGTCTTCTTCAAACCTCTTGTGTACAACCAACCTTTTCTGCTTTCATGCTCCTCTTTATCTCCGCACCATCCTTTTTAGCTGGGTACTGTTGGGGAATCTTCAAATCACAACCCTCATATCCCATGGACCAAGATACGCCTCTGCCACAGTGGGGTGTGATGGTGTGTCCCAGGCCCCAATTATAGACAGCCACAAGCTTCATTGTTCATCTCAAATCTCCTCAGCCCTGCTGCGTTCTGCCAACATTTAGGGCATCCTCACTCTTGGCAGTGATAACACCAGGTGGCATCGGTCAGGTGAGTATGGATGGCAGTGTGGACAACAGGTCATCAGATGTATTCCCTTTAATGGACCCTCATAAATATCTGTATGAGGCTGCTTCTCACTTTCATATGATCTTAGACTGGGGTCATGGTCCCAACTGCATATGGTCCTTGGGGGCCCCTAAAACTGGAGGTCAGCTGAAAGTGGTCATGTTGTCCCAGTACAGACTTCGCTTCTTCCAAAATGTGCATTTCTAATTGTAGCATGAGTTATTGTACATCCAAAAAAATCCTTACATATGTAATCAATTGCTCTGCCATGTGGTGGCCTCAAAAATAAATATGCCCTCAGACTAATCAAATGAAATAATTAAATGTGCAAAATTATCATTTGCAAAGGATGCCCTTACCTTTGTACTGATCCATGGATCCCGGTTTACTATTTCGGTTGGAACACAATCTACCAGAAGGCTGCAGGGAAGCTGAAAGAGTTTGAAAAACGACATTATTGATCTTGCTGAAGAACACCAACATTTATTTTGTTTAGAGGAGACTAAAGCAACACACCTAAAGCTGTTGTATCAATCATTTTGCCAAAATGAATCTCCTATAGAGTGACCTAAAGTGAATATTGTGAGAAATTGGGTTCTTGGCTGAGGGGGGTGAAACTCTACTCAAGCAACAACCACAATTCTGGCCAGGGTGAACCACAAAAAGTAATCTAAATTTACCTGTGCTTAACCTTCTGGAAGTCTGGCACGAAAGCAGTCAGCCTTAACTTAGAAGTAAGTGTGAAGCAATGTGTAAAGTATTTATGCAGCTCTAAACAGTAATAAAAGTGAAAACACGACACAAGAAATGTCCCACATCAATTTTGAAAACAGAGCAAAATGTAACTAATTATTTGACACCGGCACAGCAAAAATCTAATCAGTAAAACCATAGATATGCTATTTCAAATATATGAGGTAAGTAAAGTGTCACTCTTGTTTATCTGGTTATGGGAGACTGAGTGAAAGTCAAAAGTTCAGGATGATTGCGATGCAGCACAGGCTAAATATAGGACCCGTTTAGTCCTGCTGAAAATGTTATCTTCTAACGTTTAGTATGAAGAGTTCAGCTTGCAGTGGAGGAGGGCGCGAGGAGCAGGCAAAGGATAGTGGCCGATTTGTGCTGTAGAGCAAAAACCTTGCAGGGCGTCAAGTACGGTCGTTGCCGTAGAGCGAAGATCCAGTCTGGCGTTGTGGATGGTTGTTGCTAGCGTTTTACACTGGAGTTCACTGTGGGCTGTCGATGCTGTAGTGTGAAGTGCACATTTTGCATTGATGGTCATCACTGGCGGTCGCATGAAGAGTCAGGTTCAGTGGAGCTTCGCGTTGATGGGTAGCATGATCTTGGCAGGAACGGACCCGTTCGCGGTTAAGAAGAGCCCAAAACCTCCGGATTTCTCCTTTTCTTCAAGGAGGAGTTAAACTGATCCCAAACCAAGGGTCCAGGATGTGAGGAGCACTTCTCCACTTCTTGGGGATCAGGAACCCACTCCAACAGAGGCCAGCAAGGCCCAGGCAGGTCTAGTTGCTGGTTCAGGCAAGTCCTACGCAGCAAGTCAGCTGGGCAGTTGCAGGGAGTCCTCTAGCTCAGGCAGGAGGTCAGTCAAATGACTCAAAGTCAATTCAGCCCGACATGGTGGATGCAGGTCCAGTATTCCTTCTCAGCAAGCAGAGGAGCAAGGCCTCCTTCTTCTATAGTATCCACAGGTCCAGGAGTGTACTGAAGAGTGTGTCTGGTGGACCTCTTTATATACCTGGTGCCCACTTTGAAGGGGGAGAAGCTTCTGGAGATTCTCCCTACAGAGGTGTCTGGAATTTCATGCCTCTCTGCTCTGATCCTAGTATGTCTGATGGCACAATAGGCTAGTGTGAAGTCCTTTGTGAGTGAGCTGAGACAGTGCCTTTTAAGATCAAGTGTAGTATGTGACAACTCCCTGCACCCCATTAAGCCAGGATAGCCCATTCTACCAACACCCAGACCGTCTATTGTGATGCTACCCGGGAGGAATACAAAAAGGTCAACTCTTAACTACATCAAGTCATGTGACCCAGGAACAGACTGCAGGTACCAAATGCTTCGGACAAGAAAATGCCAAGTTTGTAAAAGTGGCATTTTTAGAATTGTGACTTAAAATTGGACTATACCATTAAAGAGGGTTTTAAATTACAATTCATCAGACACCAAAATGATATTCCTACATACTCCAACACAAAAGGTATCACTAAATAAATGTAATAAGGTAACCGAATGTTGTCCTATGGGAGAAGTAGGCCTTGCAGTAGTAAAAAAAACGAATGTGTGTTTTCTTTTACTAAGGACATGTAAAATTTAAAAGTACATGTCTTACCTTGTAAATACAATGTCCCCTGCCCTATGGGCTGTTTAGAGCCTACCATAGGGGTGACTTATATATTAAAACGAAAAGTTTCAGGGGCGGGGCCAACCATCATGGCCTCGAGGACGCATTCCGAGTAGGCTCTGCTCCTCGCCATGCATCTCGGAGCCGCCCGTCTCACCTGTGAGCCCCAAATCAGGGGGTTTGATGGCGAAGACAGTGTAACTGCTGGCGGTCACCTTGCCCTCTGCCTCATTTGAAATCCGGAGCGAGGAGGCAGTGAGAACCAGGCCGCGACGGAGATGAGGGAAGCCCGACAAAATGGCAGCGGGCTCTGCTAGACCCTGAATGTGGCTGGAGATTTAGGCGGCGGAGTTGAGGAGCACCCGGCGGGGCGAAACTCCTAGTGAGCAAGCTTTCCCAGGCTCTGGTCAGCTAAAATCTGAAGGTGAACCCTCTGGTTCTGCGGGCTGCGGTGCGGTGGATCCCTGGGCGTGGTGCTCGCTCCTGGGGTGCCGGGGTGTTGTAGAGGGCCTCCCCACCCCGGTTCCTGCTGATTTGAGAACCACGGCTGGGGATTAAGAGAGACCTAGAGCCCTGCTGCGAGGTTCTTCCTGAGCAGAGTAGGGGGTCCAGGTGGTGGGAGTCAAGCAGTTGGACTGACCTTAATATGGCGTCTACCTACCGTTAACTCCGCGTGGAAGAGAGAAATGGCCAGATACAGTAGCTGTCCCTGATGCCATGGGTATAAAGTGTTGAGTGGCCGCCTGATGAAATTCTTGGCAGAGGTGAGGGGGCACACGTCCAGGGACTGCCATTGGAGGTGGAGGCAGCCAGCTTACAGTGTGGTTATATGTATTATCACTGCCAAGTGTCCTGAGGGAGCCCTCTGTTGAGCGACTTCTCCTCCTTTCTGATACTCGGGCTACCTTGGTGGAGGAGCGGTCAGGGAGTAGATGAGTGGGATTGATGGTCAGTGCCCATATGTCCCCCCAAAAAGACGCAGAATAACTGCGTCTCCAGTTACTTCGCTCAAGCGGAAACCCAGGCGCACAACACGGGGACAGAGCAAACGGATACTGACATGACGCTTACCAGACAAGAACTCTTAGAGACCCTACGAGAGTTCAAGAAGAGGCTCAGAGAAGACATCAAAGCGGATATGAGCTCCACCGTTGAAACATTCTGGTCAGAGATGGGTTCCAAGCTGACTTCGCTGCTGGCTGATGTGGACTCGGTCGGGACCTGGAATCAAAATGCCAGGAGCTTGAGGCACGCTTGGTGACCCTGGAAACGGGTTCCGCTAAAGCTGATGACCAACTGCACGCCACCCTCCTCAAGTGTAAAGACCTTGAAAAACGCTCCCTCAGAGACAACATCAGAGTACAGGACCTTGAGGAGGGATGTGATGGCCCAGACCTGGAGACACTCATGGTGGGTCTTTTTTCCAGTGTCCTAGGAGAGGATGCCCCGGAGGTCAGGCTGGAGCGGGTGCACATAGTCGGCAGGAGAGCAGATGAGGGAAGCAAGCACCCCAGGGATGTTCTAGCTAAATTCAGGTCCTTCAAGACCAAGGCCCTAGTCCTACATAAATCCAGAACCTCCGACTCTGTCTCCTTCCAGGGGTTCAGTTGTTTGCCATTTCAAGATGTGGCCCAAGCCATGCTAGCAAAACAGTGTGTTACGTGGTACGTAAACACATCCCTGTGTGCGGGCACACTTATGTAGTTCAGCGTAGCTGATTCAAGGAGAGGTTCAAGTGCGAAGGTTTTCAAAATTTGTATATATTTGGTAAATGTTCACAAGTTCATTATACAGTGGCGTTACATCACGCCGTGTAATCGATTGAAAGTAATCCAATGATGTGTATTTCAAAGTATGCTCCAATGCATTTCGGACTCGTGTAGTCCTTTGTCAAGGAGCACTGTGGGAAGGATACAACAACAGCAATTTAGATCAACGAAAAACGAACAGCTGTAAAGTTGTGCACATGCGGTGAGGGGAGCGTGTGTAAAATATGACGGAAAAGTGAGTACCTTTGGTTTAAGGGAAGGTGTGGCATTAGACATGCGGTCGTTAGACAAAGGTTTTGGAACGGTGTGGGTCCGTGTCAGCAAAAACGAGTAATTCGGTGAACATGCGTGCATAGTGGTACCAAGGGTGCGTTTAAATCATGCGATACGTGAGATGAATTAATTAAAACGGCAGTGATTTGTGATGTTATCGTGAACCGAAATTAGAATAAAAATAAAACGGGATGAATGGTACAATATGAAAGTATCTTACGCTTCCACATTGGAATACAGCTCACATCAGTGCTGCAAGGGACAATGAAATAATCGTGAAACGGTTATCAGCAAGCAAAAGCGCTTGAGAGAAAGATAAACTCACCGCCATGCGGTCGCGGTAACTTACTGTGAAGGATTCAAAGAGGTGGACTACGTGTCTCGAGCTTCGCGTAGGTACTGCGGAGTTCGAGGAGAAAATGTTGAATGTTAGAAATAGAGGAAAGACACCCAGATGGAAGGGAAAATCGGAGCGGCCATCTTGTAACGGTGAAAGTGAATAGTCAGAAAATGTGTCACAACAAAATTACAACAACTGGTAAAAGTAACAATAGGAATGCAGAATGCGGGTGCAACATATCAAACAACCTTATTACAGGTAACAACTCAATTCAGTCCGGTCGTTAAGCCCGAAAGGCTTCAAAGATTGGAGTTTATAAATCCACGATGTCTCACGTTGTAAGAGGGTTTTGTTGTTGTCTCTGCCCTCACAGTGAGTGACCATTTCCAATACCAAGTACTTCAACTGGGCTACACTGTGGTGCGCCTCATTGAAATGTGTTGCCAGAATAGATTTAGTGTTCTTAGTGCGGATGTTTGATTTATGTTCATTAAGTCTGGTTTTTATTTTTCTGCTGGTTTTACCTACGTAGATCTTTCCACACGGGCATTTGAGTAGGTAAATCAAGTTGGCTGAGTCACAGGTGGCGTCTACTTTTAAGGGGATCTCAAATCCTTTCATAGGGTGATGTATGATGTTACCTCCAATTACATTGTTGCAATTATTACAATGATGACAGGGACGTGTACCTGTATGTTTCCTCGGCGTATCAGTGGGTTTTGATAAGATCTCTCTAATGTTCATGGGTCGGTTGTAAGCAAAGATCGGGGGATCTTTGAAAAGGTCCCCGAAATCAGGTTCCGACGACAAAATTCACCAGTGTCTTAGTATGATTTTTTTGTAAATCTTGCTCACAGTGGAGAATTTGGAGACCAATGTCAATCTGGGATTGGGATCCTTTTTTCTGCTTTTCAGAGCTTCAGTTCTGGAGATGGTGAGTACTCTATCTTGTGCTTCCTGGACGATGTTTTCGGGGTAACCTCTGGTGGAAAACCTAGAGGCCATCGTTTGAATTTGGGATTCTCTTCTGTTTTCATCTGATACTATCCGAGTGACTCTCAGCATCTGGCTGAATGGGAGGTGTCTTTTCAAGGAGTCTTGATGGAAACTGCTATACAACAGGGTGTTGTTGCGGTCTGTTTCCTTGCGGTACAAATCCGTTTCGATGCCATCTGTGGTAATTCTCACTAGGACATCCAAAAATGTGATTTCTGTGGCTGAAATATTCCAGGTAAACTCAATACGGTCATCTCTAGTGTTCAGTATGGATAAGGCTGATTCCAGGTGCTCCCGGGAGTCTTTCCAAATAAAGAAAAGGTCGTCGATGTATCGTGCATAGAGTTTGAGATTGTCATTCCAATCCGCGTTCTTCTCAATGTTATTAACTTCAAAGTTGCCCATGTAGATATTCGCGTATGTCGGCGCGGCGCAATTGCCCATTGCCATCCCGGACATTTGTAAGTACCAATGATCCTCAAAACAAAAATAACTATGATACAAAGTGAAAATCATAAGTTCTAGAATAAAGGTCTTCAACGGGTCTGCAATGTCTGATTCTAGTAAAGCTGATTCAATGGCTTCAATTCCCCCCGCATGGGGAATGGAAGTATATAGGCTCTTAACATCAGCGGTGCATAATAGTATTTGTTCGTCATTCTTGATTTCAACGGAGTTTAATTTGTTGATGAAGTCGGTGGTGTCGCGAATATAACTTTTTAAGCTTGTCACCATAGGTTGTAAGTGGCGATCAATGAATTTACCAGTGGGTTCGTGGATTGACCCCCGTGTGGACACGATGGGGCGAAAAGGTGGATCCATCAGGTTTTTATGTATTTTAGGCAGCATGGTGAGAGTAGGACTTTTTGGGTGATCTACGATCAGGTATCGCTTAGTTCTGTCGTCAATGATGTCATTTTCTCTGGCTTTGTCAATGATGTTGAGTAGCATTGTTTTATACTCCTTAGTGGGGTTGCCCTCAAGTGGCAAATAGGTTTCAACGTCGAAGACGTGTTCTCTAGCTCTACGGGTGTAGAGATCCGCATTGAGGATGACTAAGGCGCCACCCTTGTCGGCTTTCAAACATTTGATTGTTTTGTTATTGGCGATGTTCTTCAAGGTGTCATGTTCCTTGTTGGTGATGTTCCTGCGTTTGGATTTTTTATAATTGATCTTAGCTATGTCCTGGCGGACTAAAGTTTCAAAATTGTCAATACTCTTGTGGCTGCTTGGGGGCATGTAATTGCTTGTGGGTCGTAGACCGAGTAGTTGATCCGGTTTGGTTTCCACAACAGGTTCCAAAACTTTTTCAAAAAAATGTTTTAGACGTAGTTTTCTGGTGAGCTTAAAAGTGCTGACTTCTAGTTCAAGAAGGTTGGTGTTGCTTGTTGGGATGAATGACATACCCTTTTGTAGTGTTTTAATTTCATAGGGTGTGAGATTGGTGTCAGAAATGTTTATGACTAACGATTCTTCCTCGTTTTGGGTTTGTTTTGAGGTTGGCTCTTCCCGTTGTTCTTTCTTTGTTCTTTTGCCCCGTCTGGGTCGTCGGTTCTGTCTGGGCCTAACTCTAAAAAAGGCTCCGTGATGGTTGTGGATGAGGTGGATGCTTGTGCTGGTCGGTCTTTAGAGGTTGTGCGTTCCGTTGGTTGATGTCTTGGAGGACGGTTGGTGTTGTCGCTGTCGGATGATGAGGTGTCAGTGTTCTGGGAATACGGTTTATTTCTTCGTCGTTGAGCGTAGACTTCCGCCCAAGTATACACTTCCCCAAGCTTGTAGTCTAAGGTGTCACGCCGAAATTTGCGTAACTTTCGTTCGTTAATCTCCCTGGTGTGACGATCGATTTGTCTGTTGATGTCTTCCAATGTTGTGCCTAGTTCCTCAGGGGACATGAGATCTTTGAGTTCGCTTTCGGCAGTGGTGATTTCCAAAGACAGCTCTTGAAGGATTCCTGACAATTCCTCAATGATTAATAGGATTAAGTCCAGACTGCACTTGTTTAGAATTGCGTACCATCTATCAAGGAAGGCTTTAGAGTTCTTACAGAGGGAAGGCTTTAACGCAATGCGAAGGCCACGAGGAATACGAAGTGATTTATGGTACTTGATTAATGTGTTCGCGTGAAGTTTTTGATTTACACGACGTTTCGACAAGTAGAGTAATTGCTTGATACATTGTTCCTTCGTTCTGCTAGAAGGTGTTTGGGTTAGATCATCGTTGATCAATGCGTAGATCCTTTCCGTTGCGTCAGAATCAAATGCCAATGTTTCGGCATGTGCTTCAGTAGATTTAGAGATGTCTTCATATTGCATCTTAGAAGATGATCCAGGGGGCGTGCTGCCAGCCTGCCAGGCAGTTGAGTGTAGATATAGAACTAAGGAAGAGGCTTGGGCGCACGTTTTATTTTTATTCTAATTTCGGTTCACGATAACATCACAAATCACTGCCGTTTTAATTAATTCATCTCACGTATCGCATGATTTAAACGCACCCTTGGTACCACTATGCACGCATGTTCACCGAATTACTCGTTTTTGCTGACACGGACCCACACCGTTCCAAAACCTTTGTCTAACGACCGCATGTCTAATGCCACACCTTCCCTTAAACCAAAGGTACTCACTTTTCCGTCATATTTTACACACGCTCCCCTCACCGCATGTGCACAACTTTACAGCTGTTCGTTTTTCGTTGATCTAAATTGCTGTTGTTGTATCCTTCCCACAGTGCTCCTTGACAAAGGACTACACGAGTCCGAAATGCATTGGAGCATACTTTGAAATACACATCATTGGATTACTTTCAATCGATTACACGGCGTGATGTAACGCCACTGTATAATGAACTTGTGAACATTTACCAAATATATACAAATTTTGAAAACCTTCGCACTTGAACCTCTCCTTGAATCAGCTACGCTGAACTACATAAGTGTGCCCGCACACAGGGATGTGTTTACGTACCACGTAACACACTGTTTTGCTATAATTATTGGACGTATTCTGGCTAGTTACGTCACCTGTTGGAGCACCTTTATCCTCTCTCAACCCACCAATTGTCTCTTACAATTTGTGTTTATTCCACATTTGCTGTGCGCCCAAGCCTCTTCCTTAGTTCTATATCTACACCCAAGCCATGCTAGCTCATCGGCAACAGTTTTGACCATTAATTATGGCATTAAGGGAGAGTCAAATTAAATAAAGATGGACTTACCCCTTTGGTATCGCTTTCTTGTTCAACCAAAAGCAATCTCACTTCACCGAGCTGTCTGGGCGGCCGCCCTGTTGGGGCTGGAAATGGCACCACAGGAGGAAAATACAACACCAGCTGCTGCAGAGCGTCCAATGGAGCAGTGGGTACGGAGGCCCTGGCAAACTCCCAAGAAGGGTTGCAAGTCATCGCCTGTTGATGTGCCCTCGTCTCATGGTTTGTCAGGGCGCCTGTCTCTCCAGGGTGGGCGTACACAAGAGCCCTTCTCCCCCGGAGCAGAATTCACAGTGAAGTGGCTGATGAAGTTCTCTTTCGCAAGGACATACCTGACTCGGGTGCCTTCTGCTCCCTGAGGTGAACTGGCCAAGGAAGACGGAGTACCAACGATTAGCAATGAGAGTCACCACCAGTGAGACTTTGTAGCTTTTCTGGTTTATTCTCTCAATGGGAGGGGCAAGGAAGCAGGAGGGGGGAATGGGGTAGACCCTGGGGATGTTCAAAATTTTCCCCCACGACTTGATGTTCCTTAAGTGCATGACATGGAATATTAGAAGGCCCAATTCCCCTAACAAAAGGCAACGTATCTGGAAGTTTCTCTGGGACAATCAGGCACAAATAATTGCCCTTTAGGAAGCCTACTTGAAGTAGGGGGGTGAGCTATGCCTAAAACATAAGTCCTAACCTATTATTCTTCGCTCCTCTTATACCTCTAAACAAAATGGATGGCACTCCTGTTTCACACCTCGGTTGCCTTTCAGTCATCGGATATGAAATCGGACAGGGAGGGGAGATACCCGATGGTTAGGAGTTGTCTTGCAGGTCACTGTCACTCATACACCAATCGCCATGGTCTATGTACTGAACTCAGGCCAAGCGGACTTTCTCCAAACATTCCTCACAATCCTTGAGAGTTTCGCCCTGAGAGGCATTGATCTACTGGGGGAGTTCAACCTCATCTGGAACCCCTCTCTAGATTCCACTCACCACCCCCCAGTGCTCCTGCAGGGGTTTTACCTCAGACACTTAACTCAACCCATACGAAGATGGGGTTATTAGACATTTGGAGAATATTGGATCCTTCTATGTGTGACTTCTTGTTTTTCTCACATGCACACAGAGTATGCTCGAGGATTGGCCACATATTTCTTAGCCAATCACCCTGCTCCGCTACCCTGACACCCAAACTTTACCATATATGCCTGTCGGACCACGTGCCACTAGAAATAGGGATGGACTGGCCTGCTCCCCACTCCGCACTAAAAAGATGGTATTTCCCTGATATTCTTTGTAGGGACCGACTGTTACGAGATGAAGTGTATCAAGCAATTAGGAACTTTTTTCTCAATAATGACCCCAAGGACACTTCTAACCTGACTAACTGGGATACCTTCAAGGCTATCATTCAGGGTAAATGTATCTCTCTGGTCACCGCCCTCCAGCAACAACAAACCTCAGAGAGGTTGGCTTTGGAGGCAGACCTGCAGAAAATGGTAAAATTGCATAAGGAGGCCCCCTCCGTGACCACCCAAAGAAAGGTCACAGCAGTTAAAGGTAAGCTGCAGGCGATTGTCGCTAATAGAGCGGAAAAGACCCTTTTATGCCTTCAGACAAGGGGTACGAGAGGAATGACAAAACTGGCTCGCGGCTGGCAAGGCAGCTACGAGCCAAGAAAGAGAAGAAACATATTAGTGCAGTAGCTGACGATGCGGGCGCATTGCTGCACGGGGAGGAGGGGAAGGCAGGAGCCTTTCTGGAATTCTATAGAAGACCTGCCGCACCCTCGAGAAAGCCTGGCTCCTCGACCAGACCACAGACAACATGACCGCCCTCAAACACGCCACCCGCAAGCACCACCAGCTCATCCGCACCACCAAGAAGAAATCACTGAAGAAACGACTGGACAACAATGCCCACGACAGCAAGGAACTCTTCACCATCGTCAAGGAGTTCTCCACCCCCAGCACCGGCCACAACGACATCACTCCGTCACAAGATCTCTGCGACTCCCTCGCCTCGTTCTTCCACTTCAAGATCGCCGACATCCACAACAGCTTCGGCGCACCATCCACGCACCCAACCGTCGAACCAACGCCCCCCACCGCCACCCTCCGCACCTGGACCACGGTCACCACCGAAGACACAGCCCGCACGATGAACACCATCCACTCCGGATCTCCAACCGACCCCTGCCCCCACCACGTCCTCAACAAAGCCGACTCCACCATCGCACCCCAACTCCGGAACATCATCAACACCTCCTTCAGCACCGCCACCTTCCCGGAGAGCTGGAAGCATGCCGAGCTCAGCGCCCTCCTGAAAAAACCAACAGCGGACCCCACCGACCTCAAGAACTTCCGCCCCATCTCACTCCTCCCTTTTCCTGCCAAAGTCATCGAGAAGATCGTCAACAGACAGCTTGCCGCCTTCCTCGAGACGAACGGATCCCTCAACCCCTCACAGTCCGGTTTCAGAGCCAACCACAGCACCGAGACCGCCCTCATAGCAGCCACCGACGACATCCGAGCCCTGCTCGACAACGGGGAAACAGCGGCACTCATCCTCCTGGGCCTCTCTGCAGCGTTCGACACTGTCTGCCACCACACACTAGCTCAGCGCCTCAGCAACGTCGGCATCCAAGAGAAGGCACTGGAGTGGATCATCTCGTTCCTCACTGGAAGAACACAGAGAGTCCGCCTCCCCCCGTTTCGCTCCGAGGCTACCGAAGTCATCTGCGGCGTACCGCAAGGATCATCACTCAGCCCCACCCTCTTCAACGTCTACATGAGCCCTCTTGCAGCCATCGCACGCCAACACAACCTCAACATCATCTCCTACGCCGACGACACCCAGCTGATCCTCTCCCTCACCAGAGACCCCGACACCGCCAGAGCCAACCTGCACGAAGGGATGAAAGACGTCGCAGACTGGATGAAGAACAGCCGCCTGAAACTGAACTCAGACAAGACGGAAGTCCTCATCCTGGGACCATCGCCCTCCGCCTGGGACGACTCCTGGTGGCCCCCCGCCCTGGGCACCACTCCCAAGCCAACAGACCACGCACGCAACCTGGGCTTCATCCTGGACTCCTCACTCTCGATGACCAGACCAGTCAACGCAGTCTCCTCATCGTGCTTTCACACCCTGCGCATGCTTCGCAAGATCTTCCGATGGATCCCGACCGAAACCAGGAAGACGGTCACCCAAGCACTCGTCACCAGCCGACTCGACTACGGAAACACCCTCTACGCCGGAACCACAGCCAAGCTACAGAAAAGACTCCAACGCATCCAGAACGCCTCCGCCCGACTCATCCTGGACATCCCCCGACGCAGCCACATCTCCGGCCACCTGAGAGACCTGCACTGGCTCCCCGTCAACAAGAGGATCACGTTCCGGCTCCTCACCCACGCACACAAGCTTCTCCACGACCTGGGCCCCAAGTACCTCAACGACCGCCTTACCTTCTACACGCCCACCTGCCAGCTACGATCTACCAACCTCGCCCTCGCCGCCGTTCCACGCATCCGAAGAGCCACCGCCGGAGGAAGATCCTTCTCCTACCCGGCGGCCAAGACATGGAACTCCCTCCCCATCCACCTTCGGCTGACCCAGGACCACCTCGCCTTCAGGAGACAACTCAAGACTGGCTGTTCGAGCAGTAGCAGACCCTTTCCCCCAAGCGCCTTGAGACCCATCCGGGTGAGTAGTGCGCTATACAAATGCTATGATTGATTGATTGATTTACTGGGGAGACTCCCTTAGTGAGGAAGAAGAGCTCCACTACTTGGACCCGCTTGAACTACCCCAGGTCTCTGCGGAGGCCAACAAATCTCCCAGCCAACCCATAACGCATGAGGAGGTTCAGAAGGCAAAAGATGCCTTAAAACTTCAACGGTCCCCAGGGCCTGATGGCTTTAGCGCAGTGCTTTATAGAACATTTAGGGCGGAACTGGTACCCCCCTTGACAGAAATTTTTAATTCAATTGCGACCCTTCATCAGGTCTCCCTTTCAATGGGTGAAGCGTTGATCACGCTCATCCCTAAGACAGGGAAAAATCTACAACTATGCTCCTCTCACAGACCTATACCACTTCTCAACTTAGGTGCTAAACTCTATTAAAACATGTTGGCCAACAGACTTGAGGAGCTGCTCCCAGACTTGATCCACCCGGATTAGTCTGGGTTTATCAAGGGGCGCCAGACGCACGATAACCTGAGCAGAACTGTACACCTGATTGAGAAGGCACATAAAAAATGCGTCCCGGCTGCCTTACTATCATTGGACGCAGAGAAGACCTTTAACCGGGTCAGTTGGTCCTTCTTGATGTGTGCTCTGCGATGGTTTGGGGACACTTTTCTGGGTATGTTGCAAGCGAACTTCCATTGTCCAAGATCCAGGGTCCTAGTAAATAGGGTGGCCTCAGACTTTTTTAATCTCTCGAGGGGCATGCACCAGGGTTGCCCTTTATCACCCATGCTTTTTGTGCTATGCATAGAGCCTCTTGCAGCACGTGTTAGGGCAAATCCATAGATACACAGGATTAAATTTGGTTCAGATGACCATAAAATATCCTTATTTGCAGCCGATGTCCTTTCACCCGTCACGGAGCCCCGTTAGTCTCTTCTGGTAATACAGTCTGAGCTTAGCACCTTTGAGAATGTAGCGGGCTTCCAAATTAATCTGCTGAAATTCTTCTTACTTAACATAACGGTTCCTCAGAGGGAAATGGCAGCAATAGGGGCGTCCTCGCCATTTTAATGCGCCCGCAGGGATATAACTGACCTGGGCATCACAATCACCCCTAGCCCATCAGATTTTATACAAAGCCAATTTTCCACCACTGCCGTGACAGCTTAAGGCACACTTTAAGAGGTGGGGCTCCACATTCATCAACTGGCTAGGTAGAATAACACAGTCAAGATGAATACCCTGCGGCTGCTTCTCTATCTCTTCCAGGGCCTCCAATACTGGTAGGTAGGGAATTATTTACAGAACTGAAGTTGATGATGACAATTTTTATTTGGCAGGGGAAGAGGCTTACTGAACACTAGCCAAACCGCGACTTGCAGGGGGTTTGTCCCTACCGGACTTTCTTCTCTACTACAGGGCAGCCCAACTCAGAGTCATATCGGAGTGGTCCCTCAGGTCCTCCGAAAGGTATTGGCTCCATATGGACGAGATGGTGGTGGGTTGAACCATCTGGGACCTCTTGTGGCAGTCAAAACAGGACAGATCAAAGAATGCTTATCTTAGCACACCTACAGCTACCAAGCTCCATGCGTGGGATGTGGTCACAAAGACGTTACACTTAACAACATTTCCTTTCCCTTATACACCAATCCACTTTAGCTCGGGCTTTCCCCCTGCCCAATCAGAGGGTCCCTTTGATAAATGGAGAGAGGGGGTCTGTTTAATATCAGACAGGTTTTTTAGGGCAAACTATGCTCTTTCGAGGGTTGCGTAAAAGCATTTAATCTCCCAGGGACAGAAAAATTCCATTATCTCCAGCTGAAGCACTGGCTGCCACGCGAGGACTATTACCTATAGAGAGCTTTGTGAAATCCGTGGAGTACGTCAAGGGGGTGTATCTCATTTCTCTATTCGCTCTTACATACATCAGGTCCAATGCTGCCCCCAAGACACACAGCTTTTTGGGACGCTATGCTAGAGACACCTTTGATGGAGAAACAATGGGGTTTGCTCTATAAAGATATTGGGAAATTTAACAGATCCATGTTTCTTAGAGAAGCCCATTACAAATTAATGTATGATTGGTATTTATATCCCCAGAAGCTCCATACCCTCTCCTGGATGCTTCGGATAGGTGCTGGAGGGGCTGTGGATTACTGGGGGACTTCTGCTATATTTGGTGGGATTGCCCTGACAGTCAACCTTTTTGGAAGGAAATTCTTGCCCAGATCACGAAGATTCTAGGTTACCCAATCTCTTATTACCCGAAACATGTCCTGTTAGGGGTGCGCAATCCCTGTCTAAAGCACAAAACGGGAGTGGTGGGGACCGCTCCATCTTGTGGCTATGTTTAGGGGCAGCCAAAATGGCGGTGGCAGTGGCATGGAAGAAGGCTGAGCCCCCCTCACTTTAACAATGGCATGCTCCGTTGTAGCGTGCGTTGGCGCTGGAGTTCATGGCAGATATAATGGCTAGCGCCCATACAGGATTTGACATCATTTGTAGCCCGTTGGTGGCTTACCTGCTGGCGGGTTTGCTTCTTTTTGCCTGTGGTCCCATACTATGTGCACTGCATCTTTTCAAACCTAAGTTGCCAAGCTATATACTGTTGGCCGTGGGACCTTTGAGATGCCCAGGCCTTCTTATCGGGTGTCTTCGCCTGCCCGTGCCAGGGGTGAGTTGGATGTTGGTCCCTTTGCCCCCCCCCCCCTCTCCTTGCCCGGTCCGCCTTTGCATACCCATTGGATCTCTCTCAGATTTGTAGCCCACATGAGTTACTCGTCACGGATTTGTTTTGCTTTGTCTGGTTATTAAATTTTTTTTGTTAAACTGTGAACTTGTATAAATGGAGAGCAGATGCATCCAGTATTATGGTGATGGTTCATTGAACTAACTGTTTAAAATGACATTTGTAACTACGACTGCCTTTGTCCTAGACGAGTACTAGTGAGAAAACTGTGAGCTAACTTCAGCTACTTACCACTCTTGGCTTACTGTACTGCTGAATTGAGTCTTACAAATTGTAAATTTTTTGAAATGGCAATAAAAAGGTTTTGAAAAAAAAAAGAAAGGTTTAGGCTTGGCAAAGGGTTTATTTTGCCCAGTCGGAATGGTAGGTAGTTTAAAACTGCACACCCAGGCTGAAATGGGTTTAAAAATGATACTTACTCATTTACAGGCCCTGGGGACATGCAATGCTACTTTAGTAGGGACTTGCATGTACATTGAATGTGCCAACAGGGTGTAAGACAATGTTACCATGTTTAAAAGAGAGGAAAAGCACTTTAGCACAGGTGAGCAGTGATAAAGAGACCCATAGCCAACAAAAATGAATTAAGCAAAACAGGAGGGGTGACGGCAAAATGTTTGGGGGGACGCTGCAGAGAGGGTCAAGTCTAAAAAAATGTTTTTAACTTTCCCTTATGCTTTAGGTAACAGAGGTACTTTAAAAATCAAGGCATAGTTTGACACATTTCCTACCTCCTGTGGAAACACATTGATTGTGGTTAGTGGCACCATGGGGATTATAACACAAGAACATTACAGGCCTTATTTAGAATTGGTTTGTTATTAAAACCCCTCCCATCACTTCAGAAGTGCTAAGTCAGGAGGACTGCTAGCAGTTCCCGTGCAGCAGTACACCTTGCTCTGCTCTACTCACATGATGGTGAACACGGAGGCCACTGTGAAGCAGTAATGATGTAAAAGAGGATGAATCAATTGCCTGTGGAAATCGCTGGATCAAAAACTGGCTAAAGTGGGCGACTCTGCTCGTGTCCCACACCTTGCCTCTCTCTGTTCCTTACTGTCCAAACTCATAATAACAGCAGCTGGTGATTAACAAAGGCACTGCTTGGGGAGCTGAGAGCAGGTGACATGGCTGAATCAGTCTGTGGGGGAGGAGAGGGGGAGAAGTGTGAAATCCCTGAACTTGGAATGTGGAAGGTGGCACTTGGGGATGGGATTATAACAGAGTGTGAGACATTTCATTTCAGTTTACATGGCTAAACGTCACGTCTGAAACAGCTTCCCCTAGATTGTGAGGGTTGTACTTGAAACTGATCAAGTTTACGGGAGTCTGGACATACTCTCTTTCAAAGGGTTGTGCCTGATGTACGTCTTTTAGCAAACTTGTTCATTTTCGCATGTGCATTTGTGCATGAATACAGCAATGCACTTTACAGAAACCCAGTTCCCCAAAGGTTGCAGCTGCCAAAGCTTTAAAAGCTAAGTCTTTCACTGTAAGGAGAGAGTTGGATGTAGATGTAACCTGGAACTCCAGGTAGACACGTTGCCAAACCACTAAAGGACCCACCATTGCATCCACAAAAAAAATTATGAAAGTTTCAGATCACTTCAGAAGAGCTAGTTGAGCTCTGAGCTATGGGTCAAGCCTGAACTCTCGGATCAATATGGAACATTAGTTGATTCTACAGATATAACTAACATATAGCCTCTCAAAGTAATGCTAAGGCTCTATCTCCTATCTTCCTTTCACTAACCAAAGCAGCATCACGGTCAATCATGATTATTTCCCCACAACCAGAATGTCTGCACTTGGTTAATAACACCTCATCTTTTGCTAGTTTTAAGGCTCCAATCCAGGCACCTGAAGAGATGGTTGATGGATTCGTAGGCTTAGACACCTTTCAGGAGAAACAACCTTTGGCAGAGTCAGATGGGCTGGTGTTGGCTGTCAGCCTTGTAGCTTTGTCAATGCTTGTCGTATCTAGTTATTTTTACAACCTGTGTAGGGGCTGCCAGGCCTTCATTAATAAACTTACAAAAACTGGGTAAAGGACAAAATATGTTCTTTAGTCTGTTCTCAAAAAGCACACATTGCCAAATAATAATTAAAATGCATATCTCTTAGAAATTTGCGGATCAGACAAACAGCACAAAAAGAGGAAGTGAAGGAGAGAGAGCAGCACCTTCTTGTGCAGTTGATGTCCGAGGTGAAAGATATTATGTTTCGTAAACTTCTCTTGAAACTTCCTTAAATCAGAGGCTGAAGAGGACAGAGGCAAAGCAGAGATCATTTGCATCTCGGGTGGGCAAGACTGAACAAGTTTCTGATACTAAAAAATCAAAATACAGTTTTCATTTCCAAGTAACAACCCTCACCAAAGATGTGATAGCACTGAAGTTGAAGCAAGATTTAGAAAATTGTTCATTTTATGTCAAGACCGGAAGCTCAGATTATGCGTATCTCTTCCATTTATTTCCACTCAGCAGCCCTAAACAATATATTTTTATTGGCAAGACTACATATCCAATGAGTCTTTGTATCAATAACTAACAAACATAGAGTCAGTCCATTTAAACAACATCAAGGAACAGCACTTCCTCTTTCTTCGCTGCTCAGCAGCCAGATAAGTGTTTTCCCTCCATGTTGCTTACATGGACCTTTGTGGCCACATCAGCTGTAGTGCTGCATTTTGCAGTGTTGAGTGTTACTAGACTGTATTGCATTCACACTGTTTCCTTGCCTGCATGTTGTTAATTTACACAGGTGGGAGAAACAGCACTGCGAGAGTGAATCCCTTAGCCCTTCATGTGCTCCAGTCTACGCTTGGGGGGATGGAAGCAGGTTTCGGCTGGCAAAGAATTTGAGCGTTCGTTCCGTAGCACGCTGTTATATTTCTATAATGCTGGCTTGCATTTTACCCATTTGTTATTGCTTGAAATGGTGCATCCCTATGATGCTCTAGAGATTCTAATATGATGTCACCGCTGTGGCACTGTTATCAGTTGGTTAAGCTGTGTCTGGCAAGAAGCTATTTAGGATCTTTCTCTGAGGAATAAACCTACTTCAAGATTTACTTGTGTATTGGATTCAAAATCATAACAAATTTGGCGAAGAGGATGGGATAAGACCAAAGGAGAACCTGGTTAGTGCCATTGTGAATGCAAGTGTGCCTCATGATAGGGACTCTTTACGTTCTTTCATGGGCTTAGTGGAATACTATTCGAAGTTTGTGCTAAATTTTTCACACAAGACGGAAGCATTGAGGGAGCTTTTAAGGAAGGGTAAGAAGTTTAGCTGGGGGAAAATGCAACAATCTGCGTTTGATGTGATTAAAAAGGAAATAGTTCATGCAGGTGTTTTGACTCCATTTCAAAATGATTTGGATAATATCCTTACTGTGGATGCAAGTGCCATGGGCATAGGTGCTGTTTTGGCACAAGTGCTTGGAGGTGTGGAAAGGACTGTAGCATTTGCTTCTCGTTCTTTGTTTGAGTGTGAACGCAATTACTCTGTTATAGAGAGAGAGGCATTGGCGGCGGCCTGGGCTACAAGTCATTTTAGAGTATTTTTGTGGGGCAGTCATTTTCGGTTGCGCACTGATCATAAACCGTTGTTGAAAATTTTGGGTCCAGGAGGGATAAGCAATTGTTCTGGTAGGTTAGCAAGATTGGCAGTAAAGCTGCAAGATTTTGACTGTAAAGTGGAGTATGTTCCAGGTTGGCGCAATAAAGTCGCTGACTGTTTGTCAAGGTTACCGGATGAGAAAGCTGTGGTTGTGGATCTTTCTAAGGAGGAAGTGGTAGCAAGTATTGATGATGCAGTAGAAGGTATGGATGGTGCTATACAGAAGAAGACCTGGATTGAGCAGATGGAAGAGGATGCAACTTTGATTGGTGTCCGCAGGATGATGAAGGGTGTTACCAGGAGGGAAAGTTCTGTTCCACTTGGTGTTCGGCCTTATTTGAAAGTTGTAGATTAATTATCTGTTACAGATAATGGGGTGTTAATGCGTCAGGATAAGTTTATACCGCCACAGGGTTTGCGGGGCAGATTGATTGGGTTAGCACATCAAGGCCATATGGGTCAAACAATGACCATAAGGAGGTTGAAAGAATTGTACTGGTGGCCCACTATGGATCAGCAGGTGAGAGAGTGGGTAGAGAGGTGTGTGGCATGCAAGGAGTCTGAGAAGAGGTTAAGGGTTGGCATTGGATCGAGCAAAGAGCCCCAGCATGTTTCTGTTGCTGACAAGGTTTGGGAAAAGGTGTGTCTAGACTTTGTCGGGCCATTTTCATTCTTAAAAGAGAATGAGAGGTTTGCGGTTGTTTTGGTGGATGCAAAATTGAAATGGGTGGAAGTTGCGTTTATGAGCAGTATAACGACCAAAGCTACCATTGCTGTTTTGTCAGAAATTTTTAAGAGGGAAGGTTTTCCGGAAGTTTTGTTGACTGACAATGGAACACAATTGACCTCTACAGAAATGAAGTGCTTCTTAGATTCTGTCGGTGTAAAGCATGTGTGTTGTTCTCTATATAATCCACAAGGAAACGGACTCGTGGAGCGCATCAACCGCATGGTCAAGGGTATCATGCAATTGGCTCATGGTTCTGGTCTACCTGTGCTTGAGTCAGTGAGTGAGATGCTGTGGGCGTATCGCACAACAGTGAATGGTGACTTAGGTAAGAGCCCATTTGGAATGATGCGAGGAAGGGAGGCTGGCTCAAAGTTACTTCCTTCATGGATGAGGGAGAAAACAAGAGGGGCAGAATCACAATCTGAGTGGTTGAATGTGAATGACAAACAGTACTTTAATGTGGGAGATCTAGTGAAAGTGAAGCTTGGTGGGCATAATAATTTTGTCACCAGGTTCTGAGGACCTTTCAAGGTGAAAACTGTGGGCAGCAATTGGGTGAGATTAACTAATGGTCAAGTTTGGAATCTCAGACGGGTTGCTTTATATC
Source organism: Lissotriton helveticus (assembly GCF_964261635.1). NCBI lineage: Eukaryota > Metazoa > Chordata > Amphibia > Caudata > Salamandridae > Lissotriton > Lissotriton helveticus. The sequence continues at coordinate 598,048,486 of NC_136061.1, read as the reverse complement.
AAAGGGGTGACTCCAAACACGTAGAAAATTTGGAAGGTAGGTATGATAAGGAGCAGTGTTCTCCTTGGATGTTGATGAAGGATGTAGAGTTTGGAAAGGTACAAGGGGTTGATACTCCCTCCTCTGGAGTTACAAATACTTCTGATGAACAAGGTACGCCTGCAAGGGAGGGAGATGGGTTGGATGGTTCACGTGTTTTGAGGGCTGCTGTTGAAAGAAGGTTACCTGGGTATCTGAGTGATTATGTTTCTTGATTCAATTCATGAGCCTCAGTTATATTTTGTTGATTTGTTTTTCTTTGTTTTTCTTTCCTTTTCTTGTCTTACTATAAAGGGGGGAGATGTGTTATATTTCTATAATGCTGGCTTGCATTTTACACATTTGTTATTGCTTGGAATGGTGCATCCCTATGATGCTCTAGAGATTCTAATATGATGTCACCGCTGTGGCACTGTTATCAGTTGGTCCAGCTGTGTCTGGCAAGAAGCTGTTTAGGATCTTTCTCTGAGGAATAAACCTACTTCAAGATTTACTTGTGTATTGGATTCATTATCATAACACACGCCTGACTATCCTCACAGCAGGGAGACTCTGGGCGGGCCTTTCTATGAGGATCTCTGCCCAAACACACGGCAGAGCGTCTTGCTAACCAAGAGATATGCAGTATGCATTTGCTCCAGATAGGGGGCGTGGCACGCAAACCTGGCTTTAAAGAGGAGGAGGCACCCCTCCTTACATTCTTGGCATTCCTTGGCGTGCATCAAGTGCGTCCGACAGTTTTTCTTCCCACTGAGAAGCAGACTGTCAGTTTCTGATCGCGCCGGAGCCAGCAATGTTTTCCCTGCTATTTCACCTGCTCCAGATTAGCGGTTTACCCGTGGAGTGTTTCCTTATTACTAGGCCAGTGTATTTCAAGGCTGTAAATCACAAACAAGCATTGGCTCTTAAAAAGAAAATTCTGGGCCTGGTAGCTATTATTTCCTGTATGGCATTAAGCTTGTTTTGAATTTTTTTTATACCGCTCTGACCTCTAATTTCATGAGCATCATGGCAGATGAGTTGATGCATACTGGGAGTCTGTGGAGGATGAGCATTCTTTACACCCCATCCACATAGAATTGGTGGATGCTATTGATGCATCATTGAAGAAGGCGATCTCTTTGATTCTGGAATCCCTGAGCAAACGCCTAATTTAACTCACTGCAAGGCGGAGTGGGGTCCCTCATCAGGGGAAAGCTGGACGGAACCCACTACCTGTTTAAGGTAGACTTCTAAGGGCAAGGCGAAGCCAAAAATCACCCCCCTACGACCGCTACCTCATCCGAGGCCTTCGAGTAGGCTGTGCCAGGCATTTCCCAAAAGAAGCCTAGACAATCATGAGGCAAAAGAGGATTCCCAACCAGGTGAGACCCCCGAAGAGGATGCCTGCCCCCAGCAGGGGGTGGATGACAATAATGTGGACGATACCAACAACCCTGATGGGGACACTGGTGATGGACCAGGCCCAAGCAGACCTTATGGACCGGAAGGTGGCTCCAAGAAACCCCGGCTGAATGTTCCTCAGGACCAAGATTCCATAAATATAATGGACATGCTCAACCCAGAAGATTTTTAGCATCCCCCCCTTTGTGGACTGGATCCCAACGCCAATGTAGCGAGTTATGTGGCCAGCTGTATCAGGAAACCCACAGACCAGGAGGTCGAGTTTGCCTGAAAACAGAGTGCCCCTGGCCCTCCCTTGCGAATAAGGTGCAAGCACCCCAGAAATTGATGCACGAATAGCAACATTTATCACCAAATTCATTAAAGACTATTAGAAGGGTCTGGACCGCTCTTGGTGGACCTGCCAAGACATGGTCCTGGATGTGGTGGGTCAGCTGACCAAACTTTTGGACATGGTGTAAGATGACAGGGAGTCAGGCCACATGATTGAACCGGCAGTCCTATCGGGATGGGCTCAGAAGGCACTACCGTATTTTCCGGCGTATAAGACGACTTTTGAACCCCTGAAAATGTTTTGGAAAGTCGGGGGTCGTCTTATACGCCGGATGCCAAATCAGACCGTTGTTTTTATGGGTTTATCAAGAGCGCAGACTACTCCTGAAGGTGTCAGACTGCTTCTACATGCTTTTACCGGTATGCCACGGCCCCAACAAAATCAGCGAGGGGCTGATCTTGGATGCGAGTTCGAGCTGCACCATTTCCCGCCCACGCTCTCTAATCCGCCGTCCGTGCCCAGGGCCCAGTGCCAGAGCTCCCCCTCCTCGCGCACCGCGGGGGCTAAGGGGTATTGGAACGTTACTGTAAGGCGCTCTGACACAGACGGGTAAAGTCCGCGCTATATAAAATCGCATACCGACACAAGCCCAAGCCGTATAAGACACTCTGAAGGCACAGCTACCGTATTTACATTACACAGTGGAGCGGAACCGTTACTGTAAGGCGCTCTGACACAAACGGATCAAGTGACAATAGCGAGCAACCAAAATACATGAGGTAGCAATCGGTACATTACAAGAGAAAAAAGTGATAAGTGTGCAGGTATAATACTGCAATAAATGGCAGACACTGCACGATTGCTCTAAAGACAGGGCACTCAAACACTCCTGCCTAGACTGACCTGCACACGCGCCTCCAACCGCTTGCAGATCCCCAGGCAGATGAGGCAGCAGGATAAGGCAGCAGGAGGTCCTGAAATATAACAGGCAGCTCTGAAGATGGCGGCCCCCACTGTGTTCCACATGTGCTGATCTCTCTCTCCTTCCAGAAATCTCATGCTCATCGGAAGGAGGGAAGTGTCAGTACCACATGATCTCCTCAGTCCATGGAGATAGAAAGGGGACAAAACACACTACCCTTCTTTTTAAGGTTTTAATATGACTGATAGTTATATAATCTTTATTATTATGTTGAAATCTAACATAAGGTAGGTACCTTGTTTTGATACACACCTCAACTGCACTGTACAGTTTAATAAAGTAAGGAGATGCTTGGAGAGGGCCTGTAGTGTGAGCACAGAGTTTGTATGCAGTGCACAGGAAGTACCGGTACCAGTACCAGTAGAGCACTTGCCGTGATTGGCTTGTTGTTGCAAAAGGAAAGGCAGTCTGGTGAGCAGATATTTACATGTTTACAGTACCAGTCCCTGTTCATACAGTATAGCAGCAATACATACAGTATGCAAATGGCTGACAGTCAAGAACCCATCATGGCTCCAGCAGCAGCAAGAAGAAAGAAATATGAAGCCAGTTACAAACTTAAAGTTGTAAATTTTGCCATGGAACATAATAACTGTGCTGCTGCAAGACAATATGGAGTAACTGAAAAGATGGTTCGGGCCTGGAAAGCAAATGAAAAAGCATTAAGGAGTATGCCAAGGGGTAAGTGTGCATTAAGAAGAGGCACCCCACATTGGCCAGAACTCGAAAAACATGAAGCAGACATGGTGAATGAGCACCGCCAAAGCGGTTATGTAGTGACACGAAATAAAATACGTTTGTTTGCACTTCAGTGGGCCAAATCTAACCCAGATCTCAGCAACAGATTTAAGGCCACTGTATCCTGGTGTACTAGATTCTTGGGAAGGCATAATCTGGTATTGAGGCAAAAGACGAAAATTGCACAAAAATTACCTGCAGATCTTGATGCCAAAATGCAAAGTTTCCATCGCTACGTTATTAAGCTGCGCAATGAACATGGCTATGCGCTAAGTAGTATCGGAAATATGGATGAAACTCCAATAAATTTTGATATGGTTGCAAACAAAACTGTCCATCCAAAAGGTGAAAAAACAATTTTAATAAAAACAACAGGACATGAGAAGTCCAGTTTTACAGTGGTATTAGCATGCACAGCTGATGGCGCCAAACTGAGACCAATGGTTATTTTTAAAAGAAAAACAATGCCGAAACTCAAGTTTCCTGTTGGTTGTTTTGTACATGTGAATGAAAAAGGCTGGATGGATGAAGAAGGGGTAAAGCTATGGCTTGATAATGTATGGAGCAGGCGACCAGGTGGACTTCTTCAAAAACGTAGTCTACTGGTGTGGGATATGTTCAGGGCTCATTTAACTCCCAGCACCAAGCAAAGGCTGGCAAGAATAAAAACAGATGCTGCAGTTATTCCTGGAGGGTTGACATCGTTGGTACAGCCACTGGATGTGTGCCTAAACAAGCCATTTAAAGATCGCATTCGAGAACAGTGGAATGAGTGGATGGTTAGCGGTGAAAAAACATTCACAAAAGGAGGAAACATGCGTGCACCACAGTTGGATGTTTTGTGCAAGTTTGTCATAAAAGCCTGGAATGATATTGATGCAGAAACAGTCATAAAGTCTTTCAAGAAGTGTGGCATATCAAATTCATTAGATGGTATGGAGGACGACTACTTGTGGCAAGATGAAGATAAAGATGAAGCCGAGACCACACCATCTGATACGGAATTACCAGATCCATACGATGACTGCTTTACAGATGTACCACAAGATCTCATTGACTTACTTATGATATCAGATGACGAAGAGGAGGATTTTGAAGGCTTTTAAAGGGAACGTCAGCAAATCCTGTAACAATCGCATGGAGTTATGAAAAGTTTAATCCACTTGCACTGTTTTATGTTTACCGTACATGTTTGATGACAAACAGCCTTATGTTTTACAAGTGACTGTTTTTCATATGGTTCTAAATAAAAATATTGTGACTAAAGCAATATGTTTTATACAACCAATTTGTTTGAGTTTAGTCTTTGAGTGTGACTAATAAACGCTTGCCACTGTCCTCTGATAAAGCCTTACTGCTCACCCACACGGAGGAGGACTAGAATCACTAGTAAGCCCAAAATAAATTCTCAAAATGGCTATGCAGGACTGTGTTGGACTGCGCTGGAAGTGGGGGTAGTCTTATACGGCGAGTATAGCACGAAACCTAAATTTTATCAAGCAAAGTAGGGGGTCGTCTTATACGCCGGGTCGTCTTATACGCCGGAAAATACGGTATGTTTCCTAGGAAATGTGAATGCGTATAATCAACGGAGCGTGGGCACTCTTTGTTGAATAAAATAGATCGTGCCCAAACTAGGCAAACTAGCCACCACTGAATCGCCGGGTGGAACAACCAGTAAGAAATAACCCTTTTTTCCTACCAGAGGTTGGTGCAAGACTGCAGTGGTTCAACCACAAGTGGGTGTCCATTACAGGGGACACATGGGTGCTCGAAACAGTGACAGGGTTTAAAATACAATTCCACGGAACACCACGTCAACTTGTTGACCTTTAACATTTTCAAAAGTGGGTTTTTACCTGGTTGTTAATTGTGTACTCATATTTGGCCGAAGCTATAGATTAGCTATAATACTTTAGCATGCTGATAAAGCATGGAAACCCATGAGCTGAAAATTCTTTATATTATTTTAAGTTTTCATAATTTATATTCCTAGTTCACAGGGCTGATTACCTCCCTTTATCTGCAGTCCACTGCAGTGTAATATTCAGTCAAAACGCATGACTTCTCAATATAACTAGGGGAATGTGTTAGGGCTCTACTATATCACCAATTCTATTTGCCTGTTTATGGAAACACTGGAAGTATAGATGAGGACCTCAACCTCAAAAGTGCCTCCAGTATTAGAAGCATCTCCTATTAAATTGTATGGTGAGAATGGTGCTTTATTTTTGCACACAGACAAATAAATAATTGAAGCAGCTCTGCAGATCATTTCATTTTGAAGTAAAGGCTAGAAAATAAATACAAATATAACATACGGTTTGATTTTTAATGCCTCACTGATGATACTACATGTGGTGTTATGTTCTAGCTGCTCAGATAGGCGAAAGAAGAATTTTAGGCTACAATTTTCAGAAGCATTTTTTTTACATCCAGATTTGTAGCACTTTATTAAAGTTAGCAGAGAAAGATCAATGTAAACAGGAGGAATGGAGTGCAACCAGTTTCCTCCAAATCACATTAAAAGAAGATAGCATGCTGGTATTCTTGGATAGTGCCTATATTAGAGTGATGCAAGTAGAACAGGTAGGAATCAATACACATTTTAAAGACTGGCATAAAACCTGTTTACTTGCTTGTGAATCTATTTGAGGACGCAATCTAAAATGCATGCAACGCTGCTATAGCTGAATGCTGCGTTTTAGGCCTGTTGCACTTCAATGGTTTAAATCCAGTGTTTCCACAAATTGCCTTTGCTACAGTGATGTAAAAGTGGGTGATCGGCTACACATATTTCGGACTTGCCCTCACTTAGAAGACTATCGGCATTTACTTTTATACAATTTTATATCCCAGGTAGTATGCTGCTTAGATCCTTGTACGCAGCTCCCCCAATCGCTGGACAAACGTTCGGCTAGAGTCGAGCAGCTAGTGTTTATCTCCATGATTGTTGGAGATCTCTGACCACCAGGAATTGGAAGACTGATTCTAACTCATCGTAAAAGCAGCAAGCAAGGACGATCAGTATTTTCAGGAGGGAACATTGGGCTAGATGTACTAATTTGAGGAAATCGGTATTCCCCAATGTATGAAACTCTTGAGTTTCATTAGGGATTCCTAGAGAGTCGCAAATAGACCTATCTCATGAATATTAATGAGGTAGGAAGCAATTTGCGACCCAATATGACTCACAGCCATCACAAGTATGGTGGCCTGCTGACGTAAGCTGACCACCAGGTATGTGATTGCTTGTTAATAAAGCAAATTATTATAATTATTATTTTAAAGCAGCCTTTTAAATGCAGCCCATTTTCCTTGAAGGAAAACAGGATGCCTTTAAAATGAAAAAATTAAACTTTGCAGTTTCATTTTTTAAGAGTAGGCAGTGGTCCGTGGGACGACTGTCTGCTCTTAAAAAATATTTTTATTTACATTCTCAAAGGGGATGGTGTCCCTTGGTGACCCCTTCCCATTTGCAAATGGGTTACCACTTACCTGAGGTAGGTGGTAAAATGCAAATGTTTTGTGACCGCATTTCAATTGCAAAACATTCTTGCATACCACTGTGACTCTTTATTAGGAAGGAACGCCTAAACACACCCCTTCCTAATCTCGAATCAGTATGTATTCGCAATTCCAAACAGTGCTTTGGTAACTTGTTATCAAATCGCAATATGGGATGGATTAGTTTCAGTAAATACCTGCAGAAGTTTGAAAGGAATGGGGTTTTGATCAAACTAGGACAAACTGAAATCACCACTGGATGATGCCAGGTCTGAAGTAGTGGGAAGTTTAAGACTACAATTATGAATTCCCCATTTCATTTTACTTTTGCTTAAATATCATATAGACTAAATGACTGTACAACATTATCTAATGGCTTGATGTGTCACGTGTTTGTGGGGCCATTTTATGTATATGTTTGCTATTTTTGTAATGATTATACTTTATCTGCATCAAATAAAATGGGATGCAAACAGTGCAGTGTTTATAGTGTTACAGTTTGTCTACAACAAGCATGATACAAATAGTGCATGTTTTACTCTCCTTTAATGTTGCATCACTAAGGAAATGGAAATACTTCTGCTCATAAAAACATCTAAAACAAAGTCAGACATGTTGCTTTTATCCTTGCTTGTGTTTTTGGTAGGAGAGAGTGTTATCAGTAAGAAGATGTCCACAGGAAGTTGGGATAGTACGTTTGGTGTATAATTTCTTTGTTCCTTCTTAACTAGTCTTCCACTAAATATTTACCAGCTCTGCAGGGATGTCTCAAGGGCTGAATTTAGGGAGTGGGATGCAAGATGTAGCAGCAAAAGTAGATGTGTTTACATAGAACACCATGATTCCCCAGCAAGTAGGGCAGCACCGTGAAAGAATAAGGTGGTTGAAATGTGCTCGGTTATATTCCGGCATCACCCGCCCTTTAGGAGAAGCTCTCTTCTGCCTCACAGTTCACTCCAGCTCAGAGGGAATATACATTTAAATAATTACATTTTCTTAAAATTCTTATGAACACTGGTCCCTGCAAAAAATAAGTTGAAAACTCTAAATACAAAGTTTCATAGGGGGTGCCAGTCATGGATTTACAAAATGGATTCCAAATGTATACATTCATACATACCCCAAGTGATGTCGACAATACCCTGAAAGGCAAAAAAACATTATCAGATATGGTCAATACAAGCTTGTAATTTATTGGCATTTCTTATCATGGGTCTCAGTGGCAGATCATTTATGTGGGGCGTTTTGGTAGTGCCCCACCACATACATTCTTTACCACTCTAACTTTCTGGAACTACTCCGCCATGCCACTGTACAGTTTGACACCAATAAGTATGCCTCTGATGGATGGTAGACCAAGTTCAGCCTATTTCATGTTTATGTTCTGTGGGGTGATGGTGCATTAGCCCACACTAGAAGAGACCAAATTTCAAAGCTTATGACCGGCTCTGCATCACAAGCACAGTGTGTCTCACAGTATGAGACCTGTAACACAGCCAAATAACCTGCAATTGAAGACGTTTGGTAATTGCATATGTTACAGGCCATATACTTCCAAATTCGCTGTTACCTAGTGCACAGTGGCTAACAAGTTCAAAGCTGATGGAATTATGAGTTGAGTAGAGAGAAGCATGAGCTGGACAAGTACCAAACATAATTTTAATTCCACCAGATATAAAATAATGGTCATAACACAACTGGTCAATATTGGGGGTAAGGGAAACTTTGAGTAGAAGAAAGTTGATAAGGGACCAGGCCATAGGAAGAGAATCATCTCCCCATTAACATTAAATTCAGACTTTTGTACTAGGAAGGCTTCTCACAGTGTTTATTGATCGAAATAAGCAGAGCAAAGCATGGGAGACTTCCAGCAATTGGTGCAGCGCAAGGCTGCCCACTCTTTACAAGTCACAAATATATTAACATATACATGACATTAACGTGCACTTAGCACGTTTCCTGTGCGGTTTAACATAAGTGCAGCACTGACACCATTATTAAAGAGTACATTCATCGTAGAATTTATTGACATTATGTGCTTATCATACTTAATTGATTTATTGAATGAAGTCTTAATTAATTAAAACCATCCTCATTAATAGATAAAGTGCTTGCTATAAAAATGAAAATCTACTTTCACAACTTGTGCTACAATATAGCAATAACATTTAATGATTTGAAAACTAAATGGAAACTGTCCTCATATATGTAGAATGTGATGTTACCTAAAACGATAAAGAATATATGTAATGTGTGCATTATCTTTGTTTTTAATGTAGTTCTTAGCCATAATTAAATATGGTTAATTTGAAAATTTACTGTATGCCACATTTAATACGAATTCAAATGCAATGTACTAAAGACATATATACATTTTTGTTTAAATGTGCACATATTAAATGTGCACCACTGAGTTAATGCCCAAACTTGTCCTGATCCGTGGTGCGTCCATTGGGGCGTGGGGGCGCCCGCAGCGGCCCGCAGCTCCCTTGGCGTTTCTGAACTTAAGTAAACTGAATTAGTTTACTTAAGTTCAAAGACGCCAAGGCGGGAGAACTGACAATCATGTCAGACATCATTACGTCAGTCCACCCACCCCCTTCAGAGTCTGAAGGGGGTGGGCGGTCTGGCGTCATGTTGATTGACATGATTGTCACCAGGGCAACAGGAAGCAACACAAGTGTGAATGAGTGGGGACGGAGGGTGAATTTTGTACCCGGGCCGTGCCCACTCATTCGCTCTCGTGTTTGAACTTTTTTGCGCATGCCCATTAGGAGCCCTTCGGGCTCCTAATGGGCATGCTGTGGGCAAAGAGTAGCCTGTGCCCCCAGCCAATCCTAGCACTGCAGCAGTGCCTGGATTGGCGGAGAGGGGCTGCCAGTCCAGTGCCATTTGTGACGTGATTGAAGGCGCCAAGGGGAGCAGAGGTGGCGTAGACCCGGAACGGCGGTGACTCGATGAGGTCAGTTTTGTTTTATTTAACTCCCCCCACCCCCGGCGCGACATCCCCCCCTCCCTACCTTCCCCCCCCCCCCCCCCCCCCGCGAGCTGACTGCCGCCAGCCACTGTCACAAACTAAGCTCTGTCATTGAAGAACTCTCTTCCTATTACATTTGTTGCCCGTAAATACGTCATTTTACCCCGAGGGGGTTGTGGCTCATGGCAGATAGGGTAAGGGCGTACACTGGGGATTTAGAGAGTGTAAAATAACCCTTCACCAAGGGCCGCAAGTTCCTTGCACTGCCTCCCTCCCATACATGGTAGAAACGTCTCTCTTTTAGTGCTACGCAGTTTCTCCGTGTCGCTCGTTTGCAGTTACACGATCTGTGTTCGGGACAGTGCAGTTTATTGTGTGGGGAGTGTTCATATCTTTTTGGTGCCACCAGCTGCCTCGTGCCCTCTCACCTAGTCTTTCAAGCTGCTGTGAGTGCTTCTGTGTTAACTGACGCTGTGTGTGCAGGTGCAGTGTGATCTTGAGGCTACTGACCACACAATACAGATTCTGCGTGCAGCCTAGCACTTGGTTTTGTCTGTCACAATATGGAACAACATTTGTCATTCGTTATCAGGGGTGATATATTTGTTAGCCTTCAGAGAAACATTTGCTGTTCTTTAATCTCCAGCGTGCAGGCCAATATTCATAGGGTACAGCTCTTGGAACCGCAGTATTAGATGGGGCTGTCTGGTCTCAGATGAAAGCTGCTTAGCAGGCCGAAAGAATTGCATTTGTATTATCTGCCATTTACATATTTATTTATATCGCTGAAAGTCTTCTTTCTCACGAGGCATACTGCTGATATTTGTAAATATACTCCAAAAGTCTAAACTTTAAACACTATTCTCCCCTCCTCATCTGCAAACTTTTTTTAAAAAAAAGCTAAGCTTCTAATGTCAACCTTGTTTTAGAATGAATTAATTGAATGTAGCACCGCTGGTTTCAGAACTCGCTGTTGTAAAACATTATTAGAGCTTCCACGTGACAGGTTCAACGTGACATTCATCATTTTCGGTAAACAATGCCGAGGCGCTTCCGTTTTGTTGTCAAGAGCGGCGTGTTATTCCTGGCGTTTTACACATGGATTAACAGGTGACGAGCTCCAAGAAGTCCAGGTTATTAGGCCATGTCTTGAGCTCACTGTGGTAGCTCACTTCACATCTTTGTGATGAGCACCCTGGCTGTTAGTGTGTGGGTCACCGAATGCAGGTGAGGGTTAGTGAGTGCACCTCTGACGCTCACCCGCCTTTAGTGCAGGTTAGTAGGCCGTATTCTGAGCTCTCTGTGGAAGCTCACACCATGACAGTGTCTTTGTGGTGAGCCTCCTGGCTGATCGTGTGTACGCCTCTCTACCACTCTCTAGCTTCAAAAACATAACAATAGAAATGTTTCTGACGCTAGGCCCTGCTGGCACACAGCATGTATATTGCCCTCAGGTGCGTGGCACTGGCTGGGCCTAGCTTCAGAAACATTTCTATCTACATATTGTTATATGACATACCTTAATTATTTTAATAACTGCACTTTCACAATTGCGTTATTAACTTCCTGCTTCTCAAATTTGCTTGAAAATGCACCATTTACCCACTCTTTTTTCAAAATTTTCTCCCCCGAACCCTCCTTAAAATGTTGGGGCTCGCTCGCTTGCCACGGTGCCATCCAACAGAAAATGTATGTTCCACCACTTGCAAATGTCACCAGCCACCACTGAATTTAGGCCTGTATTTCACCATGCTGCATAAATTCTGTTTTCCATTTTCTGTTAACTCGAAATTTTTTGCAGGCATTCACATGCATTGTTAGTTGTAGCATAGATACATTACAGTACTAGAGATAGGAGAAAGAGCCTGAGAATAAGACATTGACGATGGAACATGGGGACCCAGAGTTAACTGAAAGCTCTATTAAGCAAATGTTGCAAACAAATATGTGAGTGAGAAAGATGTCCTTCCCATATTGAGTGTGGGATAACCTGCAGATGTTGCAGACTGCAACATGAGAAATGAACGAGAACAATAGATCACTGATGATACGCACAAAGGAGGTGTAATCCAGAGACTTTGGGTGTTATAATTTAGTGTTCATCCGGTTTGGCTACAGAACTCACCTAGATGCCCCTTCGCTCTTGACAGATGTCCTTCAGACTTCTATCTTTCTTGGAGCCTTGCAGACCTCGCCCTTGCTTCACTCCTGCCTACGGACTTATAGAGCTTCAGACTTCTATGTTTACAGTTCATCATTTTGTAAGTGTGACTTAGGTTAACACTTATTCCCTGATCCATAGAAGACTCTTGATCGAGCTTCTGGGATGCTGACACTTTCCTACCTAATCTTTCCTTACTTTATTCTGATTTCATGGAAATTCCCTGATTTTGAGATCCTTTAATTGGATTAGGTTCATGAAATATAAATTACTAATGCATAGACAACAGAACTTGCATCTCTTCTCCAAGTATTACATACTTTAATTAATCTTTTGTATTGCTGTAACTGAATTGCTTGTTTGCATTATATTAGTTTTTATACATTTCTTTTGCAGGCTTAAATTGCCTGTTGCTATTTTGTATTTTCATAGCGTGGTCTTAAGAGTCATGTATCTTAAATAATTTTTGAACTTGTAACAAACCTTCTTAACCGATTGCTACCGATTCCTGGTCCTCATTGTGTAGCCAAATGGGTTGCACTGTTAATTGACTTTGATTGTTAACTCCCATCACCCGTCAGTCAAAGAAAAAAGCCCATCGGAGGATCAATGGTAAGTAAGTGGGTACAGAAAACGCTAGATCACAAGGAAAAACAATTAAAAAAAAGAAAAAGAATGGCTTCCTCGGCCCCAAAAACTTCAGAGGTGGACAAATCTAAAACGTTAAATCAAACTGCAAACTGTAAAGCATTCAACATACTCCCTACATAAGTCGTCCAAGCTCCTGTTCAAGGTCAGTGTCTAATCCATGATTCCTTCTTAATGAACACCAAGTATGCCAACAAAAACCTAAGTTATTACTGACATCAAGATACTGTATACATGATGACCAGTAGTGTTTCCTCTCTTTTGCATATAAATAGCATATACTTGCACTCCACCATTTTAACTGCTCACAGCCTAGTTCTTGTTTTATATTTCTTTATTAGATTTTATGTGTGTATAACTGAAATGAACAACTGAAATCGTAGCATGTGCAAAGCCAATGGGCGTCTCAGCATTGAAACCCATACGCTTTGCCAGTGGTTTTAGGTCGAGCCTAAGGCATTGCTTTAGCATTGCTTGTTGGCGAGATATAAAGTAAGGGCTCTGGTAAATGCACCCAAAGGCGGATTGCCTACAGTGCATGTGAGCCGGGCATGTGCACATCGCACACCATCACCATCAGACTTCAAAGGAAGCCGCTTCCCCGCCCCCGCCACGCATTGCCGCTCCGCCGACCTCACCACGCAATGCCGAGAGCTTGTTGTAAAAGGGATCTCGAAAGTGCTGCCTACCCACGTTTGCTGGCTGGCTACAAGCTTAAGTGCATGTGCACGCGCAGCCATCTGCCTTTGTTGTTGCGCCTCTCACAACAGCCCCTGCCTCACCACTTCCCCCAACACAAAGCGAATCTCATGGCCGCGCTTTCACTTTCACGGCCGCGCGGCAGTGTCTCTTTCACTCCTCTGCCAGAAGTCGTGCGTTTCCCGACAAGCTCAATTTCCTGTCATTGTTGTCATAGTACCTCATAAACGGCACACAACAAATTTACTTTTGCTGCCACCGATGACATCCGAGCCCTGATGGACAACGGAGAAACAGCGGCCCTCATCCTCCTAGACCTCTCCGCGGCATTCGACACTGTCTGCCACCGCACCCTTGTGCAGCGCCTCAGCAACGTCGGAATCCAGGAGAAGGCACTGGAATGGATCATCTCTTTCCTCGACGGAAGAACACAGAGAGTCCGCCTACCACCGTACAAGTCAGAGGCCACCGAAGTCATCTGCGGCGTCCCTCAAGGATCCTCGCTGAGCCCCACCCTCTTCAACGTCTACATGAGCCCCCTCGCGGCCATCGCACACCAACACAACCTCAACATCATCTCCTACGCTGACGACACCCAACTGATCCTCTCACTGACCAACGACCCCGCCGCCGCCAGAGCCAACCTTCACGAAGGGATGAAAGACGTAGCCGAGTGGATGACGACCAGCCACCTGAAACTGAACTCGGACAAGACGGAAGTCCTCATCCTGGGCTCCTCGCCCTCCGCCTGGGACGACTCCTGGTGGCCCCCCGCCCTGGGCCCCGCTCCCAAACCAACAGACCACGCACGCAACCTGGGCTTCATCCTGGACTCCTCCCTCTCCATGACCAGACAAGTCAACGCCGTCTCCTCGTCGTGCTTCAACATCCTGCGCATGCTACGGAAGATCTTCCGGTGGATCCCCACCGAGACCAGGAAGACGGTCACCCAGGCCCTCGTCACCAGCCGACTGGACTACGGCAACGCCCTCTACGCCGGAACCACCGCCAAGCTCCAGAAGAGACTCCAGCGGATCCAGAACACCTCAGCCAGACTCATCCTCGACATCCCACGACACAGCCACATCTCCGGACATCTGAGAGACCTGCATTGGCTCCCCATCAACAAGAGAATCACCTTCCGTCTCCTCACCCACGCACACAAAGCCCTACACGATCAAGGCCCGAGCGACCTCAACAACCGCATCAACTTCTACGCTCCCAAACGCCATCTCCGATCAACCAGTCACGCCCTCGCCGCCGTCCCCCGCATCCGAAGAACGACAACAGGAGGAAGGTCCTTCTCCTACTTGGCCGCCAAGACCTGGAACTCCCTCCCGACCGACCTGCGCCTGACCCAAGACTACCTCTCCTTCAGGAAGAAGCTCAAGACCTGGCTGTTCGAGCAGTAGCAGCACCCCCCCCCTCCAAGCGCCTTGAGACCCTCCGGGTGAGTAGTGCGCTCTATAAATGTCTATGATTGATTGATTGACATGGTGCTGGGCTAATCTGCCGCCGGTGATCGAACCATGATCCCCAGATTCCGGAGTCAGTCACCCTAACCGCGGCGCCACACAATCGGATTGGTTCATGTTCAAAAGAACATAGGCAGCTCAGTGCTGTCAGCCCCAGGAGTCAATTCACATAAATCGCTTACATTTCCAGATTAAATAGATCGCACTGGCACCGGTGCACTTTTTGCGTTGGCAATTGGACCGATTCATTGATGCAAAATGCGCTTTATTTTTTCATTGACCAATTAGTGCAACGGTCTCTATTCACTTGGTCGGGTGTTGCAAATGTTGATGTAAAGTTGCATTAACATTAGCGAAGCTATGTAAACTGAAAAATAAACGCCAGTGGAGAATTCCCCTAGATTGTTGTGTCAATGATATAGATACAGTCTACCGCGGCACAATTCACATATTCTTGCATGTCCCTCCGCCATAAATCGGATTAAACGTTTGCCAAAACTGTGTGTATGAGATTATTCACTGGCAACATTTCTCCTTTCTGTGTGTGAAGGAAAGATGGCAAAACCAGTAGGTGATGTGCTGCCCCTTCTCCTGGGTCGTGTACTTGCATGAACTCGAAGCAAACACAGGGTGCCTGGCCCCTCCCTTCTCGGATGAATGCAGCAGCTCGCGCACAGGCCTAGCCTGAATGAGTCACGCTGCGTCCTCTAATCCCATCCACACCTCTTTTTCCAGCGCGAAATGTGTGGCAAGATGCAATCATGCAACTGCACTACATGTGGATCAACGTACCTTGAAAAGGAAATGATAACAAACTGGGTAAAGGACGAGCGTTACATAAAATACTTTATAACTACAGTAAAACAAGTAAGTCAGTTCCTCTACACATTTTAGTAGAGTTCTTGCTTTGAAAGCTAAGAGGGCGACATTGTTTTGATAATTGTGTTTTTTTATTATGTTGTGTGATAAGCCGACTTTTTATGAATCGTAAGAAATTAGGTTACCTGTGAAGTCTGTGGTTCTGCTTCGCTGTCGGCATTCTCTTGGGCTTGTTTTCTAAGCACAGGAAATTTATGAGTTTCCTTCCCCAGACTGCAAGGGGCATGAATTATATAAACTTTTAAATTCTTGCCTAACGAGCCTGTGACGGAATTCTTCTTCTGAAAATGTATGTTCTCCCTTTTTAGGTCTCGCTGAAAGCCATCCCGTTAAGGATGCTTTGGCGAGATTAACGTAAGGGCTTTCAAAAGTGCACCCAAAGGCGGATTGCCTACAGTGCATGTGAGGCGGGGACATGCACATAGCACACCATTTGGTCAGCTTGTGAGCCTAGGCATCAGACTTCAAAGGAATCCGCTCCCCCGCCCCGCATCAAACTTCAAAGGAATCCGCTCCCCCGGCCCCCCGCCACGCAATGCCGAGAGCTTGTTATTTCTATCCTCTTCAGTGCTCGTCCTTCAATTCTCTATGCCCATCTCCAAACCTTGTCTTCTCTCTTCCTGTCCCTCTTCCCCACTGTCTCGCCCCAACTCCTGCATTCCATACCCTACTCTCTTCTGTCCCTCATGCAGAATTCTCCTTTCTATACAGGTCTGCTAACTTGCTGCTATGCTTCCTTTTCTTTAACCACGCTTCTGTCTGTTCAGCCTCACCCTGTCTCTCTTAGTCCTCACCCGAATTGATTGTCCAGATTCCTGCAGGCTTACCATGTTTATGTCTGTTTACATCCTCTCCCTCCGTGCTTACTACGCTAATTATGTGAGTCCACCTCTCCCTCCGTGCTTACCATGTTTATGTCTGTCTACATCCTCTCCCTCCGTGCGTACCATGTTTATGTATGTCTACATCCTCTCCCTCCGCGCGTGTCATGTTTATGTCTGTCTATATCAATGCTAGTTATGTGAGCCCACCTCTCCCTCCATGCCTACCATGTTTATTTATGTCCACATCCACTCCCTCCGTGCTTATGCTGACCATGTGTATGTATGTCCACCTCTTCCTCCATGCTTACCATGTTTATGTATGTCGACCTCTCCCTCCAAGCTTACCATGTGTATGTATGTCCGACATCTACCTCCATGCTTACTACGCGTATGTATGTCCACTTCTTCCTCCATGCATATAACATGCATGTATGTCCACCTCTCCCTCCATGGTTACCATGTTTATGTCTGTCCACATTCTCTCCCTCCTTGATTACCATGTGTGTGCATGTCCACCTCTCTCTCCATGCTTACCATGTGTATTCATGTCCACATCTCCCTCCATGCTTACCATGTTTATGTCTGCCTTTCCGTCTCCCGCTCCTCACCATTCGTTTTTCTGTCCATATTGCTCAGTTCTCACCATGCTCATATTGACCCTCTCTCTCAATCCTCAGCCATCTTGCGTGTGCCTATCTTTGTCAATAATCATCATGCTTTTGCCTGTCCATCACTGATAAACCTCATCCTGATTAAGGTGTACATCTCTCTCTCATCCTTACTTTGTGTCCGTCCATCTCTCTCAATCCTTGTCTTTCTTCTTTCCGCCCGCTCTCTCACTCCACATCATGCTTCTGTCAGTCCCTGTGTATGTCTCCCTCTCTCTATCAGTCCTCACCCTCTCTCCTAATTCCTTAATCCATCCATCCACCCTCCCCTCCATCCGACCCTTCCTTCCTAGCTTCCTTCCTTCCTACCTTGGTTCCCCTTTCTCCATTCCTCTCTAACGTCCACTCTCCTCGCTCTAGCCCTTTCATTCTTATTTCTTCCCTCTCTCTGTCTCTTCTGCCCCCTCGCTAGTTCACTTATCTCTGTCTTGCAATGCTGGCAGGCTCTTATCGGGCTTGGGAGGCGTGGGAATGAATAGCCGGGCCTGTGTAAGTATTACCCTCACAGAGCCCATCATTCTTCTGTCAGTCCCCTGGGTGAGCGAACACGGAGAGGGCCATTCATCAGTCAAATAACGAACTGGGGGCTATGCAGTCACTGGACCAATTTCGAATAGCACAGTGAAGGATTATATCTGCAACGCCTGTACTGCCCACCCTTCCCCCACACACGTAGACGTAGAGTAGCAGCCAAAAGATTCTCATTTCAAAGCTCAGAACAGCAACTTCACAAACTATAAAATTTGGGCAACTCGTCTCATGCTCCTGCACCTCAATTAATTACTCAGCTTCAAAACTGGAACCAACCACTCATAAGCATCTGAATCTGCAGAGTTTACTATAAAAACACAGCACCAAATTGTCAATGGCGTCCTCGTGGGGGCCTGGCAGCCATTTTATGAAAGACCGTCTGCTCACCATTCCTTTTCTGGGCATCGGCTTAAAGAGACTCTTAGCTGGGCAAAGCAGAGGTGCTCTGAAATTTGCAAAATCAAAGCCAATCTTTCTTTGTGACCTCTACAAACATTTAGCGGGCCCGGGTCCACCACCACTACGTCCACCACCACCACGTCCACCACCACCACCACATCCACCACCACCTTGTCCACCACCACCATGTCCACCACCACCACGTCCACCACCACCACGTCCACCACCACCACGTCCACCATCACCACGTCCACCACCACCACGTCCACATCCACAACCACCACATCCGCAACCACATCCACCACCACTAGGTCCACCACCACTACATCCACCACCACCTTGTCCAACACCACCACCACATCCACCACCACCACCACCACCACCACACCCACCTCCACCATGTCTACCACCACCATGTCCACCACCACCATGTCCACCACCACCACCATGGCCACCACCACGTCCACTACAAGGACACCAACACGTCCACCACCACGTCTACCTCCACCACCACCACCACATCCACTACCACCAAAACATCCACCACCAAGTCCACCACCACAATCACCATGTCCTCCACCACCACCATGTCCTCCCCCACCACCACATCCACCACCACCATGTCCACCACCACCGCATCCACCACCACCACATCCACCACCACCACATCCACCACCACCACCATGACCATCACCACCATGTCCACCACCAACACCACCACATCCACCACCTCCACCACATCCTCCACCATCGCCACTCCACCACCACCACCGCGTCCACCACCACCACCACATCCACCACCACCATGTCCACCACCAACACCACCACATCTACCACCACCACATCCACCACCACATCCACCACCACTACGTCCACCACCACCACGTCCACCACCATGTCCACAGCCACGACCTACACCACAATCACATCCACCACATCCACCACCACTAACTACGTCCACCACCACTATGTCCACTACCACCATGTCCACCACCTCCACCACCACCACACCTACCTCCACCGCCACCACCACATCCACCACCACCATGTCCACCACCACCATGCCCACCACCACCATGTCCACCACCACCACGTACACCATCACCATGTCCACATCCACCACCTCCACCACCACCATGTCCACCACCACCACCACAGCCACCACCACATCCACCACCAGGCCACTACCACATCCACCTCCACCACCACGTCTACCTCCACCAACACCACCACATGCACTACCACCACCACGTCCACCATCAAGTCCGCCACCAAGTCCGCCACCAAGTCCGCCACCAAGTCTGCCACCAAGTCCACCACCACGTCCACCACCACAACACCCCCACCACCATGTCCACCACCACCACGTCCACCACCACCGCATCAACCACCACCGCGTCCACCACCATGTCCACCACCACCACCACATCCACCACCACACCCACCACCACCTCCACAACCACCACCTCCACCACCACCACGTCCACCATCACCACATCCACCACCACTTCGTCCACCACCACCATGTCCACCACCACCACGTCGTCCACCACCACCACATCCTCCACCACACCACCATCACACCCACCACCATGTCCACCACCACCACGACCACCACCATCATCACCACCACGTCCACCACCACCACGTCCACCACAAGGCCACCTCACTCTATCTTTCGCCCTCACTCTATCTATCACCCTCACTCTATCTATCGCCCTCACTCTATCTATCGCCCTCACTCTATCTATCTGTTGCCCTCACTCTATCTATCGCCCTCACTCTATCTATCGCCCTCACTCTATCTATCGCCCTCACTCTATCGCCCCTCACTCTATCACCCTCACTCTATCTATCTATCGGATCACTCTATCTATCGCCCTCACTCTATCACCCTCACTCTATCTATTGCCCTCACTCTATCTATCTATCACCCTCACTCTATCGCCCTCACTTTATCACCCTCACTCTATCTATCGCCCTCACTCTATCTATCTATTGCCCTCACTCTATCTATCTATCGCCCTCAC
Organism: Lissotriton helveticus; assembly: GCF_964261635.1. NCBI lineage: Eukaryota > Metazoa > Chordata > Amphibia > Caudata > Salamandridae > Lissotriton > Lissotriton helveticus. The sequence continues at coordinate 598,028,251 of NC_136061.1, read as the reverse complement.
TATCTATTGCCCTCACTCTATCTATCTATCGACCTCACTCAATCTATCGCTCCTCACTCTATCTATCTGTCTATCTATCGCCCTCACTCTGTCTATCTATCGCACTCACTCTATCTATCGCCATCACTCTATATATATCGATCGCCCTCACTCTATCTATCGCCCTCCCTCTGTCGCCCTCCCTCTATCTATCTATCGCCCTCTCTCTATCTATCTCAAGCCCTCACTCTATCAATCTATCGCATCACCACAGCATCACTCAGCACCACCACATCACTCAGCGTCACCACAGCATCAATCTGTGCAACCATTCAACAACAACTGGTTCAAATATGTTCTCTCAATGTTTCAAGCTTTATTACAAATGTCACAAAAAGATGTTAATATTTCACTTCTGTTCTTGGATTTTCGTCACAATAAAATACACTGAACATAACCTTCACAAAAGTTATTTACAAAAGTTTAAGCTATTGCCATTATAAATTACAATAGCTTTTATTTAAGTATTAATTATTTTAAAAAAATAAAAGCCATTGTTATTTGTAATATCAATAAATCTAAGTCACGTAAATACAACACATATTGCATTACAAATGCTATAGGTGTCACATTTGTGAAAGTTAAAACTATTGGTATTGTAAATGACAAAGCTATTATTTTGCTATTTTCAAAACCAACACATAAATAGAAAATGTGTAATTTACAATACCAATAGCTCAAACTTTCATAATGCGAGACCTATTGCATTGCAAATGATTTTTGTGTAAGATACGCACCCAGAAAGAGTGTCAGATATCATTGAATGGATTTGTGATACTTTAACAAATCCATTCAAAGATGGCCATGGTTGATGCAAGTGCATCCACAGCTCCAATTGCTAAATACATTTGTACTATTTAAACAGACTAATCCAAAGATGGCTACAGTGGATACAAGCACATCCACTGCAGCCGTCTTTAAGTGGGTTTGCTCAAATAATACAAGTCCATTTCTTGGTGTTTGACACATATGCACGTGCATGTACACTCACAGGCATCCCTCTTAAAATGGCTAATATTCATTTTAAAATGGATACCTGCAGAAAGTGTGGTGGGCACAAAAAAGTAAACATTTTTTTAAAAATGAAGAGGGAAGGAGCAACAAGAGGGAGCTATGGGGGAATAACAGAGGTGTCGGAGTAGAGTGTGGAAATAAAAAAAGCAAGCAAGATAGGTAGTTGGAGAGGGTCAGGGAGCAATGAAGGAGTAGGGTGAAGGAAGACAGTAGAAAACATATTTGATGGATAGGGAAGGGGAACGAATGGATGGGCTAAGGGGGAAAGCAACAATGATAGCAAGTGAGGGACTGGGCAAAGTGAATGGATATGCAGCACTCTGGGGTAAAGAAACACATGGGCTACTATGGAGTGCTTAAAGGGCTATGGGGAAAGCAACAATGATAGCAAGTGAGGGGCTGGACAAAGTGAATGGAAAGGGGCGACCGCTCGGTCCCCCCGAAAGTATGGATGGGTGCCTGGACCTCCCGGGAAGCCATTTTGGGCGGGGTGGGCGTAGCCCGGCTGGTATGCCCAAAGCGGCGTAGCCGGGGCGCGCCTTCCCCCGCCCGAGAGGGTTGTCCTAGACACCTCGATGGAAGACCACGCCCAGTAGGCGTATCGGGGACGGGTACACGCCCTCCTGCAGAAGGATAAAGGAGCGGGAATCCAGAAGATCGTCCTCTTGTTCCTCGGATCGGAAGGCTGCACCCACTCGTTGCTCGTGAGCCCTCGACGGAACAAGCAGCAATTTTGAACGTGGTAATCTTGTTTTTTCTCTTTCAGTTTCGAGGGCCCACAGATTTCAGGACCTCGTGGATCGACCAAGGGCGGAAGACTCGAAACCATGCCTAGCAAGCAAGCAGGAAAGGGTTCGGAGACAGAGAGGATGTTACGCCTGTTGTCGAATCGGATGGCTTGTATGGACCGAAAGCTCGGACAAGTCCAGTCGCTCGGGAGAGGTTTAGCGGAGGTAAAGAAGCAATTGGCCGCATTGAACGACCCAGGTCAGCCAAAAAAGGTGATAGGCCTGGCTTTGCCGGGAATAGTCCCCGGGGGAAGAGGGAAGCGGGTCAAGGAAAGGGCGGTTTCGGGGGGGGGGTCCCAGTTCCAGAGGTACCTCTCATCGCCCCCCTCGTACCGGTCGATAACCCGGTTCAGAACCCAGATGTAGGCCAGCCTATCCCGGTGGTGATCACCTCTGTCGAGGACGAGGAAATACCCCCAGAATTGGCCGCACAGTTGACGGCATGGCTCAGAACAAAGGTGGGGGGCACAGCGACCCCGGGAGATCCGGCCGAAGAAGCCAGAGTGTTAATAAAGCAGTTGCGGCAATCGAGAGATGTCGCGAAGGCGAGTGTTCCTCTTGTTCCTCCACAGGTGGCGCCGGGAGTACCAGCAGCTTGTCAAGAAAAGACGGCGGCAACAACAGCCGATCCGGGTAAGCTCGCATTGCCGATGATGGGGGAGGGCTCGATACCCTCAAGGCGGGAAAAAGTTGCACAGCACATTCCCTTGGCCACGAAAGAGTTAATATGGGGAGACAAATATGTCAACATGTTTTCATTGTTAACGGACCATCGTGAGATGGAGTATGCTAAAACACAGAAAGATTTGTGGCACCCTAGTGTCTGGCGCGCCAAGATGGCCGAGTTCAGGGTGGAAGAGACAGTGACGAACTGGGTTAAGGCCTTCTCTATATTTACCGCAGTTATGGGGGAACGTAAACCTGAGGTTATGACTGAGTTGGTTTGCTATCAGAATCGCATTATGGATTTTTATTCAATGTATGAGGGGGAAGAATGGAAAGGCTATGACATGAAGTTCCGTAAAGCAAAAGAATATGATGCTTCTTTGTCTTGGGATTGTTTGGACTCGGTGTCAAGGCACAAGCAACTCCTGCCAGGGGCGACAGGTACGTCCTCGCCAGGCGGGAGCGGGTCCGGAGTAGTCCGCCAAAAGCCCGGGTGCCCTTTCGAGCAGGCACAGGTGGGGGCTATCAGCCTAGAGTTGGCGGGAATGGCGGCAAAGGAGGGGTCTGTTGGGGCTTCAATCGAGGCAATTGTAACAGACCACAGGGGACATGCAAGTTTAAGCATGTGTGTGCCGGCTGTGGGAATTCCTCACACCCGGAAAGTGCATGTAGATCAAAGAATGGCGGGGCGGGAGGAAAAGGAGGACCTAAGCAGGAGTGAGGTGGACCTTTGTAACCGATTGCCTACACCCGTTGATCTCATGGTTATGATTCCGTGGTTAAACAAATACCCTGATCATGTATCCGCTGGGGTGTTGAGGAAGGGATTCTTACATGGCTTCCACATCCCGGCGGGGGAAGTTCGGGGGAACTCCTTTTGTAGAAACCAGTTATCGGTACGGCACAACCCAGGCGTGGCAGAAAAGAGAATAGCAAAAGAGGTCAGTTTAGGACGAGTGGCTGGCCCCTTTTCCTGCCCGCCGGTGGCCGATTTCATCTGTTCCCCGTTAGGGGTTGTCCCGAAAAAAGATCCGGGGGAGTTTAGACTCATACATAACCTTTCTGCTCCTAGGGGTTCCTCGGTGAATGATGCCATTGACCCAGAAGTTTGTTCGGTACGATACGCATCGTTCGACGATGCCGTGGTCATATTGAACCACCTAGGCCCTGGGGCGCTGATGGCGAAATGTGATATCGAATCAGCGTTTCGGTTGCTTCCGGTGCACCCGCAGGATCAGCGCCTGCTAGGTTTTGCATTTCAGGGAAGTTATTACATGGATAAATGCATGCCCATGGGTTGCTCCATTTCATGTGCATATTTTGAGATGTTTAGCTGTTTTTTGGAATGGGCATTTATCGAAGCTACAGGGCATAGACATGTTATGCATTATCTGGACGACTTTCTGTTTTTGGGGGCAGCCGGGAATACGAATTGCGCACAGGCGCTGTATGATTTCTGCATCCTCATGAATGAATTCGGTGTCCCATTGGCACCAGGTAAGACGGTCGGACCATCTACTTCACTGGAGTTTCTGGGAATTGAGCTCGATTCGGTGGAGGGATGTTTCCGACTACCAGTGGACAAAGTGCTCAAATTCCAGGCTTCTTTGATGCAATGCCTGGGTGGGGAGAAAGTGACCCTGCACCAGTTACAACAAACAGTGGGTCAGCTTAATTTTGCCTTGAGGGTGATTCCTATGGCCCGCCCGTTTTCGCGCTCTATCGCGCAGGCTATGGGTGGTCTCAAAGAGGCTCACCACCGTACGAGACTGTCTGGGGAGGTTCGCCAGGATATGCGTATTTGGTTGGCATTTCTGGCGGACTTCAACGGTCGAGTCGTCTGGAGCTCCCCGCCAGAGTCTTCGGAGGAATTAGGTCTATGGACCGACTCGGCAGGGAGCGTGGGTTTTGGCGCCGTCTTGGGTGATCGATGGTCGGCACAAACATGGCCAACATGGTGGCACTCCAACGGTCTCACAGGTAACATTGGGTTCCTGGAGTTATTCCCCATCTGGGTTGCTCTGATGACATGGGCTGACGACTTCAGGGGCCGCTCAGTGGTGTTTTGGTCCGACAATATGACTGTCGTTGATTGCATTAACCAACAGGCAGCACGCTGCAAAATGATCTTGAGATTGTTGAAAGAGATTGTGCTGCTTTGCATGAGATTGAATGTACTGTTCAGGGCGAAACATGTGCCAGGTGTACTGAATCATGCGGCTGATGCACTCTCTCGTTCACATATACAGGCATTCAGGGGTTATCTGCCCACAGCAGACCTAGAGGCAGCACCATTCCAAGAAGCATTATGGCTAATCGGTGCCTTGGATTACAGGACCTCGTGGCAGCAAGTCTAGCCCCCAGGACGAGGAAAGCATACGAAGGAGCGTTTCGTTCCTATTGCACATATTTGGGTCCTGCAGGGAGTCAGAATTGGGGTCAGGAGGAATACTTCCTGGGGTACCTGGTTGCACTACACAGAGAGGGCCGATCAGCAGCAACGGCCGGTAGGCATAGGGCGGCCATTTCCTTCATGGCCTAGGTACACGGCATAGAAGACCCTACAGGTTCTTTTTTGGTGAAGAAAGCCCTTCGCGGCTGGCAGCGCCTTGAGGGTCGCAAGAGAGATACGAGGCACCCGATTGGCTTAGACAGACTGTCTCTGCTTTTAGCAAAGCTGGATGAGACGTGTTCCTCCCATTACGAAGCAGTTCTGTTCCGGGCAGCGTTCACATTGGCATTCCATGGGGCCATGAGGGTGAGCAAGCTTGTCGCAAGGAACAAGAGAGATATGGAGGGAGATTTGTGCAGGGATCACATCCAGATAAGGGGTGATTCGATGGTAATCATGATAGCCATGTCCAAGACTGACCAGGGGGCTACGGGAGATAGTGTGGTCGTACAGTGCAAGCGTGGGTCCCCCGTCTGTCCTTCGAAGTGTGTGGAAGACTATTTGGCGCTAAGAGCGGCCGCTTGGGGGGGGAGCTTGCTCCGACACAAGGATGGCACCCCACTGACGAGATTTCAGTTTCAGAGGGTGCTGGCACTGGCAATCGCTGACGCGGGCATGGACCCGTGCGATTTTGGGACCCACTCTTTCAGGATAGGGGCTGCTACTGAGGCTACAGCCAGGGGTCAGAGTGCCGAGGAAGTGAAACAATTGGGCCGTTGGTCCTCGAATTGCTTCAAGAGGTATGTGCGCTTGCACATGTTGTAAGTGATCAATTGACATGCACTCACGTTTTCTGTCTTTTGTTTACTTTGCAGTTTCGCGAGCCTGCCATGCAGGGCGGAATTGGAGGTCGACCCTGCATCAAGAGACCAGCGGTCAGAGATCACCGACTGCAGTGAGGATGGTATGGGTCGTGGGCCACTCATACGTGAGGCGTGCCGGTGACGTATTCAAAGAAGGTGACGCGATTCACGCACCTGGGGAATACGGGTTCAGAGTGGCTTTCCATGGGAAAGGTGGGCTCGTTTTTGACAAATTTGAGTCATTTTTCGAGGGACTTTTAGGGCGGCATAGGTCACCGCCATCTATAGTCATAGTACACCTGGGAGGCAACGATTTGGTGACACTGGGGAGACGAGTGTTACTTGAATGAATCTTGTCGGCTGTTAGCTGGTTGGCTAAAAGAGTCCCGGGGTGCACGATTGCCTGGTCCCACATGATTCCTAGAAGGAGGTGGCAGGGGGGCCTTTCGGTGTCAGCTCTGAACCATTCAGTTAAACGGGTCAATAATAAGATTGGTAGACTGTTCCGTTCTGCACAGTTGCATGTCATTCCTCATGGGTGTATCCGGGGTGACCAAATGTATCTGAACGATGGGGTTCACCTATCCAGGGAGGGGAATGATTTACTCATAGGAGACTTTGTTGCATGGCTAAGAGGTTTGAGGAAGCATGACCTATAGGAGGAGTTGGGGGGGACCGGATCGTCGGTCAACTATCCGGTCTGTGGCGGTAAGGTCATGATCGGTGAGCAGTAATTTAAAGGTCCCTAGAGTGGGGCGCCACCCACAATGGATGGGAGCGCCCGGGGGAAGACGGCCATTGGCCCCTTCCACGGGGAGGCGGCACCCACTAAGGATGGGGCGCCTAGGGGGAGATGGCCATGGGCCCCTCCCAGGGGGGGAGGCGGTTATATGCCCCTTCTTACTAATTTCCCGGGGGCCGGATATCCGCGACGGCGGATAGAGAGTGTGGGGTTGGGGGGGAGAGTCCACGCTGTCCTTCCTACAGAGACCTCATACGGGAACTCGGACGACCCTTAAGATGGCGTCGAGTAGAAAGGGGGCCCCCACCACGACAAGGGAAGTTACAGTTGGCAATGAGGGTAGAGCCCTCTGCGCATGCGCCGCTCACACAGTGAGGGCGGGAGTTGGTAGTAGGGATCTGACACCGGTTAAGACCTTGCCGTTGGCCCTTAATGCTAGGATGTACAATTTGAATTAGAGTGTATGCTTTTTCAGGATGTTAGCCAAAAGTACATGACTGCATCGAAATGTAATAAATGACAAATTGTACATAATGCATAATGATGAAACTTTTATTTAATGTTTTAAATTTTGTTTCATATTTTAATAAATACGGCCGGGAGGGTGACTCCCTCCCGTCTTCCAAAAGTTCAACAATTGTCCGACTTCCCATCCTTGGGGATATGTGTTGGGAGGGGGTGGCGGGCATCCCGGCCATATGGAAAGGGGCGACCGCTCGGTCCCCCCGAACGTATGGATGGGTGCCCGAACCTCCCGGGAAGCCATTTTGGGCGGGGTGGGCGTAGCCCGGCTGGTATGCCCAAAGCGGCGTAGCCGGGGCGCGCCTTCCCCCGCCCGAGAGGGGTTGTCCTAGACACCTCGATGGAAGACCACGCCCAGTAGGCGTATCGGGGACGGGTACACGCCCTCCCGCAGAAGGATAAAGGAGCGGGAATCCAGAAGATCGTCCTCTTGTTCCTCGGATCGGAAGGCTGCACCCACTCGTTGCTCGTGAGCCCTCGACGGAACAAGCAGCAATTTTGACCCACCCACCAGCCCCTGATAGCAAATGTTTGGAGAAAAATAAAGTTTTTCTGACTGATGAAAGTATAGGCCTTTTTTCCTTGAAGGAGTGAATAAAGCAATTTTGAGAATGTAAATACGGTTCGCATTGGAGAAATTTCTTCTTGCAGGAAAGATCAGTAATAACAGTGAGATGATGTGAAATTTTTCTTTTTTAATAGGTAAACAACTGTCGTATTTATTTGTCGGGCGGTAAGGTCATGATCGGTGAGCAGTAATTTAAAGGTCCCTAGAGTGGGGCTCCACCCACAATGGATGGGAGCGCCCGGGGGAAGACGGCCATTGGCCCCTTCCACGGGGAGGCGGCACCCACTAAGGATGGGGCGCCTAGGGGGAGATGGCCATGGGCCCCTCCCAGGGGGGGAGGCGGTTATATGCCCCTCCTTACTAATTTCCCGGGGGCCGGATATCCGCGACGGCGGATAGAGAGTGTGGGGTTGGGGGGGAGAGTCCACGCTGTCCTTCCTACAGAGACCTCATACGGGAACTCGGACGACCCTTAAGATGGCGTCGAGTAGAAAGGGGGCCCCCACCACGACAAGGGAAGTTACAGTTGGCAATGAGGGTAGAGCCCTCTGCGCATGCGCCGCTCACACAGTGACGGCGGGAGTTGGTAGTAGGGATCTGACACCGGTTAAGACCTTGCCGTTGGCCCTTAATGCTAGGATGTACAATTTGAATTAGAGTGTATGCATTTTCAGGATGTTAGCCAAAAGTACATGACTGCATCGAAATGTAATAAATGACAAATTGTACATAATGCATAATGATGAAACTTTTATTTAATGTTTTAAATTTTGTTTCATATTTTAATAAATACGGCCGGGAGGGTGACTCCCTCCCGTCTTCCAAAAGTTCAACAATTGTCCGACTTCCCATCCTTGGGGATATGTGTTGGGAGGGGGTGGCGGGCATCCCGGCCATATGGGTATGCAGCACTCTGGGGCAAGAAACACATGGGCTACTATGGAGTGCTTAAAGAAAGTAGTTCTGTAAATGCAAGCAATGTCAGCAGAAGAAGGTTACAAGTCAACCAATCAGAATACCATGAGGAATGATCCAGGGCAAGACAAACACAAGAATAGGGAGGTAAGCCACTGAATCAAGGAGACAAATGAGATAGATGTTGTATATTGATTCTTCTTGTAATATGGCTGACAGTAGTCATTAGCCCTTCCTTAGTGTTTTCACCTTCTCAGTCTCCCAGAATACCTGTGAGTGTTCTAACTGGTACCTGAGTGTTCTATCAGTGTCAGTTGATGGTCTGGTCAGCTGGCGAGGTTTTGTACTCAGCTGTGTCCTACAATAAATCTACATGTAATCAACTAGAAGTATCCTGTCATCTATCACCATCCTATTTACAAGTTGGACAGTGGTCCCAAGACCAAGAGGGGACAAAGGTCATTTCGAAAAAAAATAAGAATGGGCAATGGCCGTGCTAGAGGAGACAAAGTCATCCCGGAGGAAGGAGCGAAATCTCACAGTACCATAATGGAAAGTCTGGACAGAAAGTCCACAACGGGGACAAAGGTCCCAGGTCAGATTCTGGACAGAAAGTCCGCAACGGGGACAAAGGTCCCAGGTCGTAGTCTGGACAGAAAGTCCACATTGGGGACAAAGGTCCCAGGACAGAGCCTGGATAGTAAATCCAAAACGGGCACATAGGTCTCAGGACAGAGCCTGGATAGTAAATCCAAAAACGGGGACAAAGATCTCAGGACAGAGCCAGGATAGTAAATTCAAAACGGGGACAAAGGTCCCAGGACAGAGCGTGACGGAAAGTCTAAAACAGGGACAAAGGTCCCAGGATCAACACCAAGGGTGGACAGTTGTCAAGACAGTGACAAAGCTAGTCACATCTAGGGCTATGTCTCTACCCTTTCTAGGGCTATATCTCTACCCTTTGAAGCGAAAATTTCAAAACAAATTTTGAATTTCTTTACATCACATGTGATACTGCACTTAGTAATCTTGAAGAGTACCTATGTATGGAATTCTCACATTTTATCTAAGACTGTGGAATTTGTAAAGCACGAAGGCGTACGTTGAACTGTCTATCTTCAACCCAGAGCGTAAAGTGTTGGTGGACGGAAACAGATTTGAGAGAGTGGACTGTCTCTTCCCGTTTTGCTGGTCAAAGACAGATTGGAGAGAGTGGACTATCTTTTCCTGTTTTGTCAGTCTAAGGGGAGTAGGTAGTGGTGATGCCTATTAGTTGTTTTGAGTGTTGTGTCTCACCTCACACTTCACTTTTACACTCTTTGCCCCAAAATGCTCTTTTGCCTTCATGAACTAAATAGTTCAAGTCGTCTTAGACCTCCTATCTGTCTTTAATATTATTGTTGGGGTCTCCCATACTTTAAGCTTTATTTTTTTTTAATGTCTGTTTCATTTCTTTTCTGTAAAGGAGGAAGATGTGTTGTATATTGATTCTTCTTGTAATATTGGCTGACAGTAGTCATTAGTCCTTCCTTAGTGTTTTCACCTTCTCAGTCTCCCAGAATACCTGTGAGTGTTCTAACTGGTACCTGAGTGTTCTATCAGTGTCAGTTGATGGTCTAGTCAGCTGGCGAGGTTTTGTACTCAGCTGTGTCCTACAATAAATCTACATGTAATCAACTAGAAGTATCCTGTCATCTATCACCATCCTATTTACAACAATAGACAATAAAGCTATCCAGTCATACGCAACGGTCTCACTGACTCACAACCCATCCGAGGCCTTTTTGCTGCAATAGGTCTGTCCAACAGACGCCTATGGCAGTGTGTAGTTGAGGCCTAAACATGACAAAATATATTGAGTGAAATACACAAGCACTAAACTATATTGTCTCTTAGCGAGAGAATTTCATATTCTGACTATAATTTAAAAAACAAAAAGAATATATACAGCAGGGATTGCAATATGTGGAGTAAGATGAATTATTGCTATGTAATGAACAATTTCATTGACTAATCATTTATATGTCAATTTTAGCTTTAGATGTTACATTTCAGAAAAGTTCGCAAGCACCATCAAAACATTGTTTTCTGAATATCGAAACACTCTAAATAATCCAGAAATCAGATGAAATTTTACAACTCTGTACTTGGGTTGAAAAAATATAACAGAAATCGGCCTGTTACAAGGTGATAGAGTTCAGTCTTTCCAGTATTTTGTGACAAGGGTTTTCCCTCGAAGATTAAGACAAAGAAAGATAAAGGGCCAGATGCACTAAACTCTGTATGAGTCTCAAATCCTCCCATTCACAAAATTAGAGGATTTGAGACTGCTAGAAAGCGATTTTGTTTGTTCTATATCCATTTTAGGATCTGGCAAAGTTATGCAGATTCCTAAAATGGGTTTAGAAGTGGATAGACTATCGAAATTTGGAAGTGGCTTGCAAGCCACCATCCCTGCCTTTGCAACCAAGCAGAGTAAGCTTCCATTTACGCCCTGCCTAATGAATAGTAGACAAGTGATTCAGTGACACCTCCTCCTCCCCTGAAACGTTATTTTACTAACCAACCTATTGGTACATAGGTTATTTTGCAAAATTATTTAGTAGTTGCAAAAAGTCAGTGCACAATTTGCAACCAATTTGTAGGACCACATTTTTGTGCATATAGCACAAAGAATTTGGAGAACAGTTCTGAACGATTTTTAGACCAGAAAATGGATGGATACAAGAAACAATAATATAGATCTTGTGCTGGGAAAAAAATCCTTAAAGTTTCTACTAACCTCTGTTCTATAACGGGTTTGTATAGGCACGTAATTCACAAACAGATGGACATTTCTGTGAAAATGCACATCTGACTTTTCAGAAGAACTGGTTCCAGAATTATCATATCAGGAATGGGAGAAACATTAAGTAGTATAACAAAGTGATAACAGAGATGTCAGGAACCCTCACAATGTATTTTCAACTACTTGAACAAACTGCAATGTTCTCTGAAACCCAACGTGAAGAGAAAACGCATAGTAAAAAAAGAAAAACATTTCAATATTTTGTTTTAGACATCTTCAGCACCACTTACTGCACCGATTGTGTGGCATAATACTCCTTAAAAGTGAAAGAAAAAACCAAAGGCACAAAATATGCCACATATTATTGAGTTTCCCATTGGGTTTTCATTTGTCTATAATGGTCTATCATTCGCTTCCACTTTTGGCAAAAACAGAGGCTTGGCCACAAATGATAAGGGTGTCACTGAGAAGAGAGCAGTCATTGAACCTCTACCAGTGATGAAGCAAGGTTTCACTCGTCAAGAGACTTGCTTGGATTCAACCCTCTCAAAATAATATAGAATACTCTAATAAACATGTTTCATCTTACTAATAATGCACCACAAGACATTTCTAGCATCAAGGGGAAGCTTGCTTATGTGCTTTTACTAACAGTAACTCGAGTGACCTAAAATGGCCGCCACAACGCGGGAACTTTTCTGCGCATGCGTCTGTCACACTCACTTGACGTGACCTATTCTTTGTTTGGTGGGAAATCTTTGCTTCTGTGCACTAGAACTAAAGATGGCTGCTCTATGTTTTCATGTGCTAACGCTTGCATTGCTGCTTTTACTAAATTGTTTGTTCTGCTTAACTCCTATGCTGTAGTTAAAATAAAGTAATGGGAATAGAGTAGAAATAAGTGGTATACAGTGCATTCATGTATTCTTTGTTCTAAAACTGTTTCTCTTTCACTTTGCTATTAGCTCATATTTGGGCCTGATGTAATCTTGCTGCACTCCATCTTGCAATCCTGCGACTGCGCAGAAGAAGCTCAAGAGTCCACAAGTCATAGCATTGAATCTGTGCCAGTGAATGTCTTGTCTGAAGATGCGCCTGGGAAACTCACTCTTCGACCTCTCGAGAGGAAGCTAAAATGAACATTTTTACATACAATGTATTTGTTATTGAAACATCCATTGTTGGGTGGAATAAAACGAATGGGAAAAAAATAAAGTTATGGGCGGGAAGATAATTTGCATTATTGAATCAAGTGACCTCATAACTGGTATGGTGTGATGACCTCTCCTTGTCTTTTGACCAATCAAATTGAGGGAATACACACATTTGCAACATTGGGGGGTGGTACACTGCCCTGGAAAATGGTCTAACTAAGGTAGGCTTAGCTAGTTAGTTTGTCCGACTTGTACGAATAGCTGACCCGTCACTGACCGAACGCACTCAATAGGCGATCGAGAGCAGAGGTGCTTGAGGAGCACTCTGTCTGAAGATTCGATAACCCAATCGGGGTTCTGGGAAGGAGTTTGATAACCCAATCGGGGTTCGACTGTTGGAGAGGGTTGCGACGCTGGCGTTGCACTTTAGCTGTGGGTGCTGGTCCTGACCTGCGGTGGTCCTGTCCTGATCCAACTTGGTCCGTACTTGTCCTGATTCTGGTCTGCACCTATCCTGTCTTGTTGGCACCTGAACTATCGGGAGATCTGTCCTTTATCCCAGCCCGTGGCCAGGGTTGGTCTTCACACCATTCTAGGTAAATATAAAGTTGCGTGGGTATGTCATTGTACTGTTTCCCTTTTCTTACCCTTCCTATATTTCAATGCTTAACGAAAGCCTCATAATATTTTCACATCATCTTGCCTTGATTATATACTTTCTAATTGAACGAGCTTTGATTGAATTAGTATGGACTCTGAATTTTCATAGATAAAGTGTTCAAACCTTTCCTGAGTCTGTGGTTATTTTATGAGTGCAAATGTTTATTTCCTACCTATTATGCTAACACCCTTGATCCCTTAGGATTCTAGATACAGGTATTAAGGATTGGTAAGACAAATGGTATAGGTCATAGATGTTTTATTAGGAAACTTCTGATTAAGTGTAGGTTTACCTGTTTAAAGTGTGTATGTGTTTATGGGCCCAGGTGAGTATGGTAGAACGAGCAGGAGAGTCCGCGCTCTATCAGTATTCTTTTGGTAGCAGAGCAGTGGTTAGGGTTTAGTTAAGATAGGTAGTTAGTCGCATATTGATTATTTGAAATTGTATTGATTTTATGTATTAACCAAAACCCGTTTGTATTGTTCTGTTTGTTGGAATCCCCGAGGGCAGAATAACGGGTGGTAAATGGAAGCCACACTGCAGTGAGGTCACTTCTCTAAGGGAGTATGCGCATGGTTAAGTAAAACTGGAAGCACTGATTAGTGATTTTCTGTATAAATGTGTGAATAAATGATAGCAAAGGTGTTCGCTGGTGAAACTTTGGCCTTATATCACATAGAAAGGGTAAGCCCGAGGGAGTAACAGGTTCTCTAATGCTTGTATGAAGAGTAGGCGGAAGGGATCTACTCACAGTGAATGAAGAGTAAGCGGAAAGGATTTACTCGAAGTAGGTGAAAATAATCTATCCTTTGAATTAGACATTTAGGCACAGTGGCCAATGTTTTTACGTTGTTAATTAATGAGCATTGCATTTAGAAGTAAAAAGAAATAAGTTCTTGTATTACCTCACACAGGAGGGAGTCAGTTGCGGTGCTGTGCTGACGTCACCAAGAGCCACGCTGTTATTGGTTGAGACAGCGGGTGTGTAGCTGAGGTAATAATTGTAAAGGAGGGGTGAGTGCAGGAGCGCGGGAATTTGTCTCACGAGAGAAGCCGCGCAAATATTGGTTGAAATTTATTTGAATTCAAATCAGTGATTGGTTCTTGGAAATAAGAAACGCGCTGGTATTGGTGAAGTATTTAGTAAACAATTAAGTGTAGCTGTAGATTAAAATCCTCAGTATATGTGGCATTTAGATCCAACAGTTATAGGAAATAGACCCGATAGGAGGTACTTAGGTTTTGCGCAGGAGCAATACATAAGAAGAAGACTGCATATCATGTATGGAGGACAGAGAAAAATGGCGCTTTTTAAAAAAATTAAAATTTCTTTAAGAAAGAGAAAACTATTAAAATTAGAGAAGGGATTATTATTCCACCACCTAATACGCCGCATCATACATGATGGTAGAAAGGGACTACCACACTTGTGTGTGGTTAGAGAACTGGACCGAGTACACAAAAGATGATGGTGTTTTGGCATTTCCAGAACATGGTAGCTTTAATGGTAGAATTTTGTACAATTTGAGAACACACATAACTGAATTAGATCCCAGACTTAGATTAACCCAGTATGAAGCATTAGAAGAATGGGAAAATGAGGCTTTCGAGCAAGATAGACCCAGAAGCGACAGAAATTCCATCAGGAAGCAAGTGCCCAGAGAAAACGAGACATTTAATGACTAGTGGTGAATCGGATGAGGACTACTTGGAGGATTTGTTAATGAAAAGTCCACCACCTTACCATGAGGAAGCAAATAGAGTTAACCCTAGCGCCCCGTTCTTAAAACCACCTTTGGTTTCGCAAGTTGTGCATGAAACTTCATTAGAAAAAGTGTTACAGGATAGGGAACGAGACGCAATAAATAAACAAAGAAGAAAATTAATTGAGAAAATTTCCCAGTTGAATAATAATCCCGAAGCATTGACCATTCCGGTAACCATAGGTCCCGTTGTTCCATTATATGGAGAAAAGCAGTCTTGTATAAAAACTCCTGTTCTGACTACTCCTGTAGTGCAATCTAGAAAGGAACCCTTGATAGTTGATGATCAAGCAAGTGAATGCGAGTCAGTGATTTCCCTGATGGATTTACCTATAAGGGAACCGGTGGGTGACTCAATCAGGAAAAACACTCCTGGGAGCTCTAAAGAGGTACGGATGGAAACATCCTCAGGTACAAGAAGTGCTACTGTATTATCCACGGAAGAAATAGAGAGATGGTCCCGAGAAATAGAAAAGCCACAATCACAGCCAAAGGTATTGGATATTTTTAAATTAAGAGTTGAATTAGAAGAAATTATTGTTGGAAATGTGGGATTGGACAGGTTAAACACTTTCAGTGAAGACAAATTGTTGTTTATATGTCGAAGTATCACTCGAAATACAAAAACATTTCATGAAAAGTTAATGAGTTTGGCTTCTGAAATGGGAATTGATATTGGAAAATCTAAAGTGTTACAGAAACCTTACAGAATTGAATTTACTGATAAAGATTTAGAAAACATGAATGTGTCAGGACGTAAATTTCAAATTAAAGAATTATTGTCATTGTTACAAAAATGGGGTGAATTAGACAAATGGAAAGCAAGATGGGCAAAGAAAAGGGAGGAAGCCCAGGGAAAAAGCACTGCATCTGAATATTTACTGAAGGAACCAGTAAAAGTGGAAAGGTTGTTCCAATAAGAGAAGGGCCCGGAGGAGGTTATGTGCATGTCCCATGGTACCGACAGGCTATTTTATCATTTACAAATGATTTCCCAAAACTCAGGGAGAAACCTGAGTGGTACAGATAAGTCGAAAGATTTGTAAAAGTTTCAAAAGTACTGTTAAAAGATTTAGACGAGTTGTTTGACATTGTAGTACCCGCAGATTTATGGACAGAATGTAAAATTACTATTGACTGGCCCAGTGATGAATACCCCAGAGATCCAAAGACAGGAGCACCATCAGATGACGTGATAAAAAAGTATCAAGTCATAACATTTCTGAAAGGAAAAGTACCCCCGAAAGAAACAGATTGGACAAGAATAGACAGAACTACCCAAAATAAAAATGAATCAGTAGATGCATATGATGAACGCCTTTTACCAGTATTAAAGCAGTACAGTGGGTTGGAAAGAATTGATACGAAGGACATGACACATTTTATTTATCGGTTTGTGACAGGGTTAAAGCCAGAAATTTCGCAAATGATTAAAATCATCTGCTGGCAGGCCAAGCTGGTAGATGAAATACTTAAGTAGGCAAAATATTGTGGGGATGAAATTGACAATAAACAAAAGAATTTAGAAGAAAAAGTAATATGGGCACAGGTAAAATTAGCAGAGCAGCAGGAACTCCAGTTAATTCAATTGAAAAATAATCAAAATGAAGGAAATGAGGGTAAACCAAGAGGTAGAACAGAGAGGAGGCCAAGAAAAAGTTTCCTTGTCATGGGTGCAGAAAAATGGGGCATTGGAGGAACGAGTGTAAGGCTGTATTGAGTAACAATGTAGCAATGTGCAAAACGACAATTTGAATCCACAGACGCAGAATGGGGTGTCAAGGAAGCCACAACAACAGGTAATACAGAACCAGTTTCCACTTGCACCTATGCCAGATTCTGGGAGCCAAGCAAATTACAAAGTGGATACCACAAATTGGGAGGGAAGTAGAAGGAGAGACGCAGTGACATCACAATTTCTTTTGAGGGACGCATTTTCTGAGGAAGAAAGTTACTGACGGTGCCTGAGAGGGGAGGACGAGGAGTGCTTGGCGCATCCTTGCCACTAGATCAGTCAGGTCCATACATTGATGGAAAAGTTAAGGGAAATGATGTTACCTTTTTGTTGGATACTGGCGCTACCCATTCTACTGCAGACGTCCCAAACCTATCCCTCTCGGGAGAATCGATCCAAGTAGTGGGCATTTCTAATAAACAAATTAGTACCCCTGTTACAGAACCTATGGAAATAAGAATAGGTAATTTTAAAGAAATGCACAAGTTTGTAGTGTGCGACTCCAGTCCAGTGACCCTATTAGGTAGGGACTTACTGTGCAAAATGAATTGCACAATTTTTTGTACCCCAAATGGTGTTGAAATACAAACCCCAGACGAAGATGGAGTTTATAAATGAATGTTAGCCAAACAAGAACCTGAAAATAAAAAGATGCTAGTGGAAGATCTCCCAATAGAATTACAGCAAACAGTGAATCCTGAAGTGTGGGATTTCACTGAGAAAGATGTAGGATTAATGGCAAAGTTTGACCCGGTAAAAGTGAAAGAAGGTGCAGTTTACCCAAACATTCGACAATACAAAATGAGCCTAGAAATAAAAGCAGGTGATGCAGCAGAAATAAAGCGTTTGGTTGAGCAAGGCATTTTACAAGAAAGAATGAGCAGTCCCTAAAATTCACCAATAATTGGCATAAAGAAACAGAGCGGGAAATATAGGGTTGTATAAAACCTCCGCAAGGTTAATAAAAATAAAAAATAAAATTGTTGTCCCGTGTTGTCCAGTTGTCCCAAATCCTGCAGTGATTCTGTATCAGATACCGTGGGGAGCTGAATGGTTCACGGTGATTGATTTGTGCCATACATTTTTCTCCATACCATTACATCCAGATAGCAAATTTATTTTCTCGTTCAAATTCGATGGCCATGTTTACGTTTGGAATCGTGTCCCTCAGGGGTACACAGAGAGTCCATCGATTTTCAATCAGATATTGAAAAAATGTCTTGAATCTCTGTTCTTGCCCGGACAGTCTGTCCTGGTGCAGTATATAGACAACCTGTTGGTAGCGTCTAAAACTCGAAATGACTGTGTTGTTGATACCATTGAATTTCTGAATTATTTGGCTGAAGGAGGGCATAAAGTGTCACCTGAAAAGTTATAATTCTGTACCACCTCAGTGAAGTATCTGGGGCATGAGATAGAAAGAGGTGTCAGAAGAGTTACCTCTGAAAGAATCAAAATAATCCAAAACATGAATCTACCTCAGACACTGAAAGAAATCAGAACGTTTCTTGGAGTTGTAGGTTACTGCAGGCAGTGGATTGTGGGATTTGCAGTCCTAGCTAAACCCCTAATACAAATGACAACGAAAAGAGCAAAAGACCCAGTAGAGTGGGATGATGAAAGTATGACTGCCTTCTTGAAGCTGCAAGACTGTCTTTACTCAGCTCCAGCCTTAGGGATGCCTGATTATTCAAAAGAATTTGCATCATTCTGTGATGCACGCGACAATTATGCATTGTTTGTTCTGACCCAAACTCATGGTTTGATTAGACGTCCTGTGGCATATTTTTCATCCACACTAGATCCAGTGGCATCTGCATTGCCAGGATGTTTGAAAGCAGTAGCTGCAACCTGCATGAGTCTTGAGCAAAGTGAATCAATCATTATAGGACACCCTGTAGCTGTGTATGTCCCACACTCAGTGATGATTCTGTTAACCAGAACACGTACTCCTAGTCGGCTGACTTAAGTATGAGCGAATTCTTCTAGGTGCAGGAAATGTGACCATTGCTAGATGCACTGTCTTAAATCCAGCCACACTGTTACCTGATTCACACTTCGAAGAAGTGAAAGGGGAAGTTGAGCATGATTGCATCAACCTCACAGAACATAAAAGAAGAGCCATTGTTAACTTTTGAATATGAGCTATTTGTGGATGGCTCATGCATGAGACATGAGGAAGGAGGATTAAGTGCTACTTATGCTGTGTGTACTTTGTGGGGTCCAGTTGAAGCATCCTACTTACCTGGAGACAAGTCTGCACACGTAGCCAAATTAGTTGCATTGACAAGAGCCTGCAAATTTGGGAAACATTTGAAAGTAACCATATACACTGACAGTCAGTTTGGTTAAGGAGTTGTGCATATTTTGGCCAACTTTGGATGCAAAGGGAGTTTCTGACTTCTTCAGGTACTCCTATTAAAAATGGGCATTATGTAAAAGAATTATTGGAAGCAATTCAATTACTAAAAGAAGTGGCTGTGGTCAAGTGTGCTGCTCACCAATCTGGAAATGACAGAGTGACAGCAGATAACCGATATGCTGACCAACTAGCCCAGCATTGTGCCAAACATAAAATGGCAATAAATAAGAAAATCGATGCACATGGAAACAGCTGCCAACTTATGTTGCTTGAAAGAGTGAAAACATGGGAAGAAGTGAGAGATTTGCAAAATGCAGCAGAAATAAAAGAAAAAGAAGAGTGGGAGAAAATAGGATGTCGGAGAAGGGCTGAGGATGGTGTTATTGTTTACCTTGATGGGAGACCTGTGTTACCAGATTGTATGCTTGCTCCTGTGGCTAGTATGTATCATGGAAGTTCACACATAGGTAGGGACGTGATGATTAGGCAGTTTAGACAGTGAGTTCAATGCGAGATTCAGGAACGTAGCAGAGAGTCTTTGCCAGAGGTGTTTAACATGTCAACGAATGAATCCTGGTAAGAGAACTGTAGTGTTGCCAGGAAAAATTGGAATGGCAGAAGGTCCCTTCATACGATTCCAGATTGCTTTCATTCAGTTACCCCCCATGCCAAGGACTTAAGTACGTCCTTGTCATGGTCTGCCTGTTTTCAAAATGGGTGGAAGCTTACCCTACCCACAGAAATGATAGAATCACTGTAGCTAAACTACTGCAGAGGGAACTCATACCACGTTTCGGTTTTCCAGTAATGATTGAATCAGACAGAGGGTCTCATTTTGATAACGAAATAATTCATCTGATCTGTGAAGCATTCCAAATTGAGCAAAGGCTGCACTGTGCATACCGCCCAGAGGCTTCTGGAGTGGTAAAACAACTGAATGGCACAATCAAAGCACGATTGAGAAAGATGTATGAATCTACCCGATTTGAGTGGCCTGATGCTTTACCTCTTGTTCTGATGGGACTCAGAAGCATCCCAGACAGAACAACAGGCTGAGTCCCCATGAAATTCTCATGGAAAGAGCAAGGAGGCAGGCATGGGTACCAGGACACAAGCTGATAAATATATCTGATGATTTACTACTGGAGTACTGCAAAGAACTGGCTGACCAAGTGCGTTCTATCCCTCACCAGGCTGGGGAAGACGCGGTCGCCAGACAAACAACTCCAGCACATGATCTGAATCCAGGTGAACATACTTGAGAATCTTGTCTAGCACCAAGGTGGGGAGAGCCACATGAAGTGATATTGGTTACCAAGTAATAAAAAAAGGGGGAGGGAGAGGAAGAAGTGGATTCTGTCTCCCCTAGCAATATACATAAACAAAAGGAATCCACTGGATTGAGTTCGGTGATCCCTACAGTGGTGGGGAGCAACCCGTGTTGTTTAAATACCCCTCACACACCAAAAGGCCCCTTGGTGTCATGCTTTATCATCGGGGTCTTCGCAAACCTCTACGGAATGCGGCGTGCTGCGACTCACGACTACGTAGGAGCACTGAAAGTATCCGACGAAGCCGCATTGAGGGGATGAGAGCCAACCAGGCCACGCTGTAACAGTCCAGTATATCGCCAATTGGGCGCAACGGATTTTGACCTTTAATAAAACAGATAGGTACATTTCACCATAAATTATTTTTGTAGAGCACACTTTGACATCTACATATACATGTGAGTAAGGTGAGGATAACTAGTGCACATCCTTGTCCTGAAGAAGGAGTCCTCTACTCCGAAACATGTTGACGTACTTTTGAGGTTGCCTTACCCTAACCAGTAGAGAACAACCTCGCTTGCACTTTTTAATGATACCAGCCGAGGACTCAATAAAGTTTTTGCTTACCTACGAGCCAGGTATTTTTTAGCTTTCACCTTCACCTCACCACTCACATTCGACCACCCCACACACACCAACACATAGTTCACTTTCAGTGCTCCTACGTAGTCGTGAGTCGCAGCACGCCGCATTCCGTAGAGGTTTGCAAAGACCCCGATGATGAAGCATGACACCAAGGGGCCTTTTGGTGTGTGAGGGGTATTTAAACAACACGGGTTGCTCCCCACCACTGTAGGGATCACCGAACTCAATCCAGTGGATTCCTTTTGTTTATGTGATATTGGTTACCACCACAGCTGTAAAGTGCAGGGGAATTCCAAACTGGATTCACGCGAGTGATACCAAGAGGGTGACTGAACCTGATGAGGTAGGAGCTGAAGGTTGTGCAGCTGAGGGGTTTTGAGGATGAGTCAGGAATAGAAGAAGGTACTCAGATTACAGAAATCCAAGCCAATAGTAATTCTGAGGAGGACCAGATAAGGAAAGATCAATATACTCAGACATGAGGAGGAGCTACGTCAGCAAACGAGATGGTCGCTTAGGCTCCCGGCTCCGCCGACCTCCGTATCCCACCGCACTATCCTGTACATTATCCTGATTTTACGCCTAGCCTCTGTGTACATGAACTGTTCCGCACTCCGATGGTGAAATCCGGGAACTTTTATCGGCTCGTTTGACGAAGTTACATCGAGTTGAAGATTGTGGCCTACTCCAGCGGTGAAGCCGGGGCCTCGAGTACTTTCACAGCCGGGCTGCAGTGCAACAACATCGCCGGGAGACCCAGGCTGGGTCCGGTCAATCGGAGTGGAGGCTTTGTTTGGGCCCGAATTTGGGGGCGATCGTTTCTATTGCTCAGCATCGATGGAGGAGTGACTCTGCTCGCTGTTGGCTGCGGGTGGGGGTCGCCGTCCCGCGGACCCGGTGTTGGGCCCGCCGGGGTTCGGTGGGTTGGGGTCTCTGGCCTGCGGCCTTAACCGGGTTGACCGTGGCTACGAATAAAGATTGGTCACCCTCCGCATCTGCACGTTCGTGACCCTGTTTGTTCCCCCTGAGGATGCCAGATTCACCCGGGGAGGTGATTGTGATTGGTGTCGGGTGTGAGATTATGGATCGAACGGTGCTTGAGCCATCACTGAGGTCAATATTGGCAGAAATTAAGGCGTTTCATTCACATGTGGATGTCTTATTGTGCAAATTAGACACGCGCCTATCTGAGATGCTCCTGGCAGAACCGGACCCAGCCTTACTGTTGGAACAGCAATCTGCAGCCATTCAAACCGCGGCCATTTTGCCTCTGTGCGAGAACCCCGTGAGGAAGCAAGTATTGCAACCATCGGATGGTGCCCTGGAGGAAGGTGTCCCCAAGGTAGTCAGTGTGTTGCCAAACCTTCCACCACTATCGACTTTGGAGGGATCGAAAGGCGTTCCCCTCCCGGAGACTTTTGTTCTTGACTTTCCATTCATTTTGTGGTCATCTTCTCCTTTTTTGGTGACTTTACGACTCCTGGGCAAGATACATTGGGACTGTCCATCTAAGAGGGAGAGCTCTTCTGCGTCTGAAGTTCTTGTGGACTCACTACATACGAGTTGCCATAGCTTGATTCTTGATGACTCCCTTCTCTTCTATTACTCCTTTGTGTGCCTTTGGGTCTCACTGGGGGGGGTTCGTGTGCTGATTCGGAAGGGCCAAGGTTGAGATCAACTAGGTCGGAACGGGTTAAAGTGGCTTTTACGGGTGTTCGACTTGCAACTGTTTGATCTAAACGGCTGGGCGGTGTAATACGGTGCCCCCTAATTTTTTCTATACGTGTTGTCATACGTTGGTCTTTTAGTGATAGGGGGCGTCTGTTTCCGGCGGGGGGACTAAAGGGGCTGGGAGCCCAAATGGATAAGCCCTCCTCCATTCTTTTTCCTAATTTTAGGGTTTTTAATTATTAGGGGCGACAGGCACGCTGCTAGTGGGGTTAGGCTGTAGCCATTTGCAGGGGTGCAGGGTGGGGGGTTGGAACGGGTTTTTTTTTATTTCGCCTTTTTTTATTTCTATGGCCTTTTTCTTTCCTTCCCTTTCTCTTCCTTAAAGGATCAGTATAGCTTATGAATCATTCGGATTCTTATCGTGTATTTGTATTTAGTGCTTATGCTTTTATGATATCCTGAATCCCGGGTGGGCAGGCCCTGAGAACTGGCGCTCAACATTGAATGTATATTGTATTGTCGTTTACATCGATCCATATGCTTTGGCGCCAATGCTCCATTATAGCGGTTCTTACGTGCATATCCTGTCTCTTGCCCTGTCCCCCGTAGTCTTCTGTTTGATTGTATGGCACCTGATCCTTTCTTAAATAATATAAAATGGAACCCCTGTCTCACCCTGTGACTCAGTTGTGCATTCTAATACAAGTTCTATCCTGAATCGCTGCCGGACCTCAGGGCTGTCGGCTGATGAGCTGTGTCGTACTGTGATATAGGGGGTCTTAACTTTTGTTTAGCGGCCGGCCCCTGCGGTTGTAGGCCCATGCTTGTATTTTTATTGAATGCTACAATAAAGGTTTTAAAAAAATATATATATATATATACTCAGACATTTGAAACTCCAGCAAGAACTCCTGAGTGTGAGGAGGAAAAGATAGGTATGAGGTCGAAGTCTCAGGCAGAAGACTATCAAGAAATACAAAGACCTGAGCAGGACCAGATAGGTGTATACAAACGTGTTCAGGAAAAGGAAGGCGAACAACGTCAAACTAAAATTAGGAGTCAAAGTCAAATACAGAAAACTCCTGAACAAGGCCAGATTAGCATCAAGGCAGAAGAACCGAAATTAAGCCCTGGATCAAGTCAGATAGAGAGGAATTCTGAAGCTGACAAAGAACAAGTAGTGCCACAACTGAACAAAAATAAAAGAACATCTGAAGAAAGTCAAAGCACAGTGCCAGCTAAAAGACTCAGAAAGGGAGAAAAGTGGCCTAGGTTTGTCAAAAGATTAAAATTTCGCCTTAAAACAATAAATGAGGAGCCAGAACAAGTAAATGAAATATCAAGTCAAGCGGGACCATCCACAGAGCAACCAAAAAGGAGAAGTCCACGTTTTGAAAAGACTGAATAATAGGTACAAAGGACCTGAGTGGACCTAGGTTATACGTGAAGATTTAGAAAATCTGGAATTAAGTGATGACAAACTGATTGTTGATCAGACAGACGAAGACGTGGGACCAACTTGAGAAAATTCACAGGTTAAAGTCTGAGGAAAAGGTACAAAGAGGGGCTAAAGTCTCCTTAGTCAGAAAAGGCTGATTATAATATTAATGGAAGACCGAAAAGTAATTGTCTAAAGACATGTTGTAGAATATGCACATGTAGTATATTAATAGTAGTTATAGTATGGTTTGGATTGACATTAGCTATACCTTACCTTAGCTAATGAGCAAAGCAAGGCACAATAACACTAATATAACTGAGCAAGTAGATTCACCTAATAAAGTAGATACACATACACATGAGAAATCAGACAGTCTTAAGCAACCTGGAGTAGGTTTAGAAGCACCAGATGAGGGAGACTTACATTATAGAAGAGCTAGAAATAGAACTCATTAAAATGTATTTGCTAATTTGTTAGTACATTATGTAGAAGCTATGGAAATCAGTGATTGCTATGTGTGCATGAAGTTGCCTACATCAGTAGCTGAAGGGGTCACTTACCATCCACTTACCTCTGACCTATGGTATTTCATGTAGCATTTTAGCTAGTTTATTTTATAGAATTGGAAAATTGCAGTATTATTATTCTAATTTTGATGTAGTCTTTTCTGAAGTTCCTTTACGTAGAAATTTAAATTGTATTTCAAGCACTAGAGATTCTACACAATTGTATTTCAAGCACTAGAGATTCTACACACTTTATGGGAGATTATTTTCTAACAATAGGATCAATGGACATAGCTGAAGCACATACAAAAAATCTAACATGTACATTACAGGAGAAAGAAAAGATTTTTCTAGATTTAG
The DNA here is from genome assembly GCF_964261635.1 of Lissotriton helveticus. Lineage (NCBI taxonomy): Eukaryota > Metazoa > Chordata > Amphibia > Caudata > Salamandridae > Lissotriton > Lissotriton helveticus. The sequence goes on along the minus strand of NC_136061.1, from coordinate 598,003,385 downwards.
TAGAGAGAAGGAGACAGGATTTCCAGAAGAAAGCATCTGATCATAAACAAAAGATTCCTAAATGGGCTGAAAATAAAGAGTTTACCTCTAATGGCAAGACTCAAGCTGCTATGTTGTTGGACTTCAAAAAGAAAGGGAAACTCTGTGTCCATAGACAGAAAACAGATTATTATACCAATATATTCATTGGTTCCAGTGAATGCGAATATAAATTCAAAGTTATCAGGGGTTGAGGTTTCAAAGATGGAACTGAACCAGTTCATCCTGGAATTTATTACATTTGCAGGAACAAGGCCTATTTTAAATTGCATGATCATTGGTATGGGAGTTGCTATTTTGGAATAGTATTCCCAAAGGTGTACCATGTGAAAAAAATCACTGGAAGCAATGAAGGAACAAATGGATTAACTTGTAGTAAAAGAGCATCATTTGCTGAAATAGTGGGTGACACATTTAGGGCAATAATACCTTGAGTGGGAATGGTTCTGAACACTCAAAGAATTTGTACATTGTCAACAGTGGTGGATCGCTTATCGACTGACACTGCTAGTGGATTTTTGATGATCAATACCGAATTATTTGCGGTAAGATCAATGGTTTTACATAATCGACTTGCTCTTGATATATTATTGGCACAAGAGGGCGGAGTCTGTAGAATGTTGAAGACGCTACATTGTTGCACTTACAATCCAGACGAAAGCGTACAAATTAAGAAGTTCGCGAGGAATATTACACATTTGAGAGAAGAATTGAAACCACTGGAGGTTGACAGTGCATGGAAGAGACTAATTAGTGGTCTCTCTTCAATAGGTAGTTAGTTCTCTAATGTAGGGAAGAGTTTTGTAGGTAAAATACTGATGCCAATGGTGGGAGTAGCACTACTGATTTTAGGAATAATAATTTGTTGCAAATGTCGCAAACATAAAAAGACATATACAGTAAATAAGAAAGGGAAGAAAATAAACTTTAGTGAAATTGAGCTTGAAGAATTAAATGGGGATTTGTATGAAAAGATGAAAAACTTCCACATGAATAATAGAGAAAAACCTAAAAGAATGTTTGAAGAAATTGAAATGAGTAAATGTTGAAAAGTTGGCATCTGTGATGATATGAAATATCATCACAGAGGGGATTGATGGAGCAAGGTTTCACCCGTAAAGAGACTTGCTTGAATTCAACCCTCTCGAAATAATATAGAATACTCTAATAAACATGTTTCGTCTTGCTAATAATGCACCACACGACATTTCTCGCATCTAGGGGAAGCTTGCGTATGTGCTTTTAATAACAGTAACTCGAGTGACCTAAAATGGCTGCCGCAACGCGGGAACTTTTCTGCGCATGCGTCTGTCACACTCACGTGACGTGACGTATTCTTTGCTTGGTGGGAATTCTTTGCTTCTTCACACTAGAACTAAAGATGGCTGCTCTATGTTTTCATGTGCTGACGCTTGCATTGCTGCTTTTACTAAATTGTTTGTTCTGCTTAACTCCTAATGCTGTAGTTAAAATAAAGTAATGGGAATAGAGTAGAGATAAGTGGTATACAGTGCATTCATTTATTCTTTGTTCTAAAACTGTTTCTCTTTGACTTTGCTATTAGTTGTATTGGGCCTGATGTAATCTTGCTGCACTCCATCTTGCAATTCTGCGACTCCGCAGAAGAAGCATAAGAGTCCACAAGTCATGGCATTGAATCTGTGCCAGTGACTGTCTTGCCTGAAGATGCGCCTGGGAAACACACCCTTCGACCTTTCGAGAGGAAGCTAAAATGAATTTTTTTACTTACAATGTATTTGTTATTAAAACATCCATTGTTGGGTGGAATAAAACAAATGGGAAAAACAAGTTATGGGTGGGAAGATAATTTGCATTATTGAATCAAGTGACCTCATAACTGGTATGGTTTGATGACCTCTCCTCGTCTTTTGACCAATCAAATTGAGGGAATACACACATTTTCAACATTGGGGGGAGGTACACTACCCTGGAAAATAGTATAACTAAGGTAGGCATAGCTAGTTAGTTTGTCCGACTTGTCCGAATAGCTGACCTGTCACTGACCCAACACACTCAATAGGCGATCGAGAGCAGAGGTGCTGGCGGAGCACTCTGTCAGAAGATTTGATAACCCAATCGGGGTTCTGGGAAGGAGTTCAAGAATCCAATCAGGGTTTGACTGTTAGCTGCAGAGAGGGTTGCGACGCTGGCGTTGCCCTTTAGCTGTCGGTGCTGGTCCTGACCTGCGGTGGTCCTGTTCTGATCCAATTTGGTCCGTACTTGTCCTGATTCTGGTCTGCACCAATCCTGTCTTGTTGGCACCTGAACTATCGGGAGATCTGTCCTTTATCCCAAGCCCATGGCCAGGGTTGGTCTTCACACCATTCTAGGTAAATATAAAGTTGCCTGGGTATGTCATTGTACTGTTTCCCTTTTCTTACCCTTCCTATATTTAAATGCTTAACGAAGTCTCATAATATTTTCACATCATCTTGCCTTGATTATATACTTTCTAATTGAAAGAGCTTTGATTGAATTAGTATGGACTCTGACATTTAGGAATTTTCATAGATAAATTGTTTAAACCTTTCTCGAGTCTGTGGTTATTTTATGAGTGCAAATGTTTATTTCCTACCTATTATGCCAACACCCTTGATCCCTTAGGACTCTAGATACAGGTAACAAGGATTGGTAAGACAAATGGTATAGATCCTAAATGGTTTATTAGGAAACTTCTGATTAAGAGTAGGTTTACCTGTTCAAAGTGTGTATGTGTTTATGTGCCCAGCTGAGTATGGTAAAACGAGCAGGTGAGCCCGCGCTCTATCACAAGACCTCTACTAGAAAAATATCAGTAGAGGCAAAGCCTCCACCACCTTGTTGCGAGTGTGGTGGAAAGTGGACATCCCACTGAGTGAGCCTTGTTCAACACTGGGTCAAAGACCAGGCATTACTGACACTTTATGAAATAATGACAGATCAGACACCCAATGTAAGGCAACCAGTCTCCCGCCATTTTGGTCAGCTTTAACATCACAAATGACTGAAATGCAAATCAACGGTGGGCTTTTACACGAGAATGCAAGTAGGAAATCCTCACAACATGCTATGGACACTTGTTATGTTATTTGAATTTTGACATAGCACACAACTCGTTCCCGGAGGGACATTTTGGTACTTGAGAGACAGGCACTGGGTAGAGGTGGCATTAGAACAGCCTGTTTTTTGAATTCAGGTAGACTTGGACATAAACCGATTAACAAAGGAAGTTTGTTCAAACCAAGCAGACCTATGTGGGAAAAGGCTCTGCCTCTATGCTTAGCAGGGCGAATGCACCCTGGACATAGTAGTAAAGGATTGCAGCTTCTTGTTTTGAACATAGGGAGTGATACTAGTCAGGTACTTTAGGCCAGCGCCTGACAAGGCTTGGTAAGTTAGGCAAAGCAGTTAGAACAGTGCTGTTTTGCGGATGGGTATCCTGCGTGGGGCTCTGAGTGTAGGGTCTGAGGGAGTTCTTGGTGGCAGGTTTTTACTATATGGGCAGCAGTGTTTTGGACCCCTTGCAGTTTTGATAGGCGATAGTCATTTGAGGAGAGGAACGGGACATTGCGGTAGTCTAAGCGACTTATGACTGGGGCCTGAATGAGAGTTTTACGTGAACTCAGCTGAAGCCACCGAAAGATTTTCTTGAGACGCATGGTACCAAAACAGGTTCCACATATGGACGTAATATGGTCCTGCATGGATAGTTGTTCATCTATGAGTAAGCCTAGGCTTCACACAGTTTGGCCGGGCAAAGAGGGGATGACCAAGATCTGCTAGCCTCCATCCAGTAGAGCTGAGCTTTGCCAAACAGTAGAATCTCTGTCTCGCCATCATTAAGTTGGAGACAGTTGAAGGACATCCAAACATCAACCTCGCTCATGCGTGTGAGGAATATCAGTTTGACATTCTCCATATGTGCAAATGAGATGGCCAACTGTGTGTCATCTGCGTATGAAAATGTCTCAAACCCAAAGGACTTAACTAATTTGGCTACGAGAGCCAACCAGCCACTACTTTTCAGACCAGCCCCGTGCAGTGCATAGGGAGTTCAGCAAAGGAGCCGGACTACTACAAGGAGTGTTTGGGAGGGGCTCACCCCCCTAAGAATATGTGGGCAAAAATGGCATATACTGCAATACATTTTTCATTATATATTAAATTGTATTAACTTTTAAAGCAGGGTAAATGATGACTTTGGAGTGATCCAGGATTCAACAATCTTTGTTGGGGCTCTTCAATGATTTTCTCACTATCATCCTCCAACAGTGCCTCCCATCTCGCCATTGCTCCTCTCTCACATGCATTTCATTTGTTTTATAGCACCTCTCATACCATTGTAGGGTGTTGGAGCACTAATCACATACAAATACAGAGACACTGAATAATATGTGTGTACATTATTGTATAGAAAATGTTAAAAAGACAATGGGAAATACAAGGTGTAGGATTCACATGTTATCCATACCAGCAGGCATTCTTTAGGAGAGGTTGGTGTGGAAAAGCACAAAAGTAGGATTCAGAACGTAACACAGTAGTTACGGTTGGCTTTACTAATAGGAATTTATTTCTACACAAACAAACCCTCTTTAGCAACATTAGGATAATGAAATACCTGAGGAAAAGAATATAACTTTCTAACCTATACCATGCAGTTTGCATGTAGCTCTTTAATGGCACTTCATAGCTCATTGTGCTAGATTAAGACTGTAATTTATGAAGTGCACAGTAACAAAAGGGTCTCTGTGACAAAAGCAGTAACCCACTAAGCTATGCACATAAAATACTGTTATGTGATCAGCATTAACCCTCTGCACTACCTACTACTAGATGAGTCAAAACTGCCACAAGGCAAAACTCAGATCTCTTTCCAGCAGGTACATTAATCACCAGAGTTATCCTGACACTTTTTTTTTTTTTTTTTTTTTGCCCTCATGTGCCTCTCCTCACCCAATATTGTCGCGGATCCGCCCTGGGGTGTTTCATCTCATATAGCAGGCGTAGTGTTGTTAAGGAGCATCTTGTACCTCGTTCGCCCTTCCTCCTTACAACAAGACTTCCACCGAGATTCTAGAAAAGCTTAATCATAGGACTATTATTACATCTAAGTTTTTATCTTTGTCACCCCCACCATCACCCATAGTGTTGTAAGAACGGAGTCCAAAATTTGCATCTCTTCTTATTCCGACCAGCCATATCTAGCTTTGCTATAGCTCTCATAGCTCTTAACCAAGTCAGCTCAGACGGAGGGACCACAGATATCCACATTCTGCAAATTTCCCTTCGAGCAATCAAGATACCATAAAACACCAACTTCACTTTATCGTTGTAGCCCTTACCTTGTAGGTCTGCCATTCCCGTCATAACAAGTTCAGGGCTTACCTCCAATTGTTGGGCCAATGCAGTGGACAAGCATTTACTCACTGCTTTCCAGAATTTCTTCTATCTCTGGGCATGTAACAAACATGTGTAGGTCGTCTTCGTTCGGACTGTTGCATTTGGAGCACCTCACTGTACCGGCATCTTTGAATTTCGCCAGTTTTTTTGGTGTCCAATACGCCCTGTGGAGAGTGAACAAGTGGTTTCTCCTTAAATTCGCAGGTTTAACCACCTTGTATAGAATCAACATAGATACTTGCCATATATCCTCTGTCGCGATCCTCGGCAAGCACTCTCCCCACAGGGTATCAGGCAATACGAAAGGTCCATCTTCAAGGTCCACTATCGACCAATACCACATCGCCACCTCTTTTTTAATCAGAGTATCCAGAGCAAGTATCTCTTCAAAAGCATTATAGTGCCCAAGTAAATTTTCCTTCCCTGCAGCCCAGCTTTGTATCTGCAGGAACTTAAATTTAGAAAACTTATTGCCCCACTTCTGTTCACAGAAGCTCCATGGTACTAAATTCCCTTCTAAAAACGGATCCCCCCATCTCTGAGGACCTGCTATTTTTAATGGTGTTGCCAGAGCATCTTCGGTCCAACTCGGAGCTCCCGGTGTATCCCAAATTGGTGCCATTGCACTAAAATATGGTATCTTCGTTACCCTCCTAACTCTATACCATAGCATTGCCAGATCTTTCAAAACTTTTAACCTTATTTTCTTAAAGTATTTCGGGTCGGCAAATTTGTACATAAAAGCGCTTTGATTGGTCTTCTCCGTTCTTAACAGTGCTGAAAGTAGTATGCCAGTGTCTGAACTCCCTGGGGTTCCCAAAAGCATTCTACAGTTCTTTAACAAAAAAGCCCAAGAGTTGATCTGTAGATCTGGGGCTGCCAGACCTCCTTTCAAAAGTTTCCTCCTCATTTTTTTCCAGGATAAACGTGATCCTTTAGATGCCCAAATAAAAGACCCAATCTCACTTTGCAGCTTTTTAATCTCCTCCTTCTCGAACATAAGGGTTGACTCGGCCGTATAGTGTTAGCGGTAAATGCAACCAGCCTTTCATGGCGTGAGAAATTTCTTTCCTTACTTTAGCAATATTTACTTTAGTAAGATCCTTAATGTTGTGTGCTATTTGCACCCCTAGATATCTTATCTCTGTTTTGCATACTGTGGCTCCTGCATTTAAGTTCCAGGCCATAATCTCAGTTTTATCCCTATTTAGGCGATATCCAGAAACCTCACCAAATTCCTTCGTTATGGTTTCTATACAGCTCAGTGATTGATGTAGTTTAGGGGTTAAAATGACTATATCGTCCGCATATAGCCCAATCTTTCTGGCCCAACCCTGAAACTCAAAAGAAGGAATCAACTCTGCCTCTCTTATTCGACACGCTAAAGGTTCTATATAGAGATCGAACAAGAGAGGAGATAAAGGGCATCCCTGCCTTGTGCCCCTCATTACTTTTATTGGTGGGGTTAAATTCCCATTTACTAATACCCTCGACGTGGGTGACTGATATAACCGTGTCAAGACCGAACCAAAGTTAACCCCCATCTGTATATGGGCTATTAACTCTTTCAAATACACCCAATTAACACGATCAAATGCCTTGGCGGCGTCCAAGGCAACCACCGCCAAGGGAAGATTATATGTAGCTGCTGCATCTATACTACATATAAGGGAAAACGTTAACTCCTTTAGATACCTCCCTTTAATAAACCCCTTCTGATCTGTGTGTATTAGGTGAGGGGCAACTCTAGCCAGCCTATCTACCAGGATCTTAGCAAAGAGCTTATAATCGCAATTTAGCAGCGAAATCGGCCTGTAAGAGTCCATATATTTTGGTGATTTCCCAGGTTTAGGAATAACAATGATATTTGCCTCATTCCATGACGCTGGGAGAGCTGCTTCGCCTAGGAAAATGTCATTAAAAAGCTTTGTTAATAAAGGTGCTATACTCCCTGCCACTGCCTTGTAGACCTCGGCAGGAAGCCCATCTGGTCCTGGCGCTTTCCCTTTTTTCACATTACTTATAGCCCTCCCAATATTATCTCTTGATCTAATAGTTCCTGGAGCTCTTCTGTCAATGGTTTTAAGACCTTCACCCAATTGTCTATTGCATGTTTAGCCGGAACAAGGTCCTCCCTATACACCTCTTCAAAATATCTATAAAAGGCCTCCGCAATATCCTTTGTATCAGTGACAAATTGTCCTTGTTCACCATCTTTCACTTCTTTAATTATGCTACGTACCCGCTCACTCCTAGTTTTCCAGGCTAGTAGCTTACTTGACGCCTCACCATACTCAAAATGCGCTAATTGACTAGCCTCGTATTTTTCCCTAACCCTGTTAGAAACCACTGCAACAATTTCTCTTTTTAGTTCTTCCAAATCTTGAACAATCTTTTCTTTAGTCTCGCCACTCATTGACTCCACTAGCTCTCTCTCTTTCTGACGGACCTCTTTTTCCAGAGATTCTACCCTGCTGAAGTATGCTCTTCTTTTACTAGCCGCCAGAGCTCCCAATCTCCCTCGGAGAAAAGCTTTACAGGCCTCCCAGACAACCTCGATATCCGCTGACCCCACATTATGTTCTACAAATCCAACTAATTCCTGCCTGAGATTCTCTATCAACTCAGAGTCATATAATATGGTTCGATCCAGCCTCCAGACCGAACCCAAATCGCTCACCCCTGTCCTGACCACTAGGGTAACTGCTGAATGATCTGAGAGGTGTACCCCAACATGAAGGATCTGTTTCGCTCTCCCCAACAGCCTTAAATCTATTAAGATAGAATCGATCCGTGATCTATGACGGTATTTTTTATTGTAATAGGTGTAGCCTAGTGCTTGACCTGACCTTTGTCTCCACACATCGCATAAACCGAACTGATCCATTACCCCCTTAACCCTTTTTGACATTTTGCTGTTTACCTGCGCCCTACTGTTTGAAGATCGGTCCAGTTTATGATCCAGTACCGTGTTAAAATCTCCAGCAAGAATAATATTACCTGTAAGGCCTACCATCTCTTTGATTAATTCATCCAAAGGCCCCACATCGTCCTGATTTGGACCATAATACCCTATGATGTTGTATACAAGGCTACTAATTTTCATGGTGACAATCAGCCATCTTCATTTAGTGTCCGCTACCTCCCCCTCAATAATACAATCTATCCCCTGTCTTACCAACACTGCAATCCCTTTTGTTACCACCGATTGTGGAGTGTAAAAGACCTACTGCAGCCATCGCTGTGATGAAAAATATTTCTTGCTCTCTTCCCCAGTTAAATGAGTCTCCTGTAGGATCATAATATGTGCTGGAAGATCCCTTAAATACTTCATTATCAAATCCCTCCTAGATCTCACTCTTAAACCATTTACATTCCACAAAGTCAAGGTCAGCTCTGCAACACTACCCCCCATCGTCACATATCCCCTCGGAACTCACTAACACCCAGGTGAGAAAATAGCCTATGAGAACATTTTTTAACTTTTCTTTCCCTGCTCCCCTCTCTCCCACCCCCTCCCCTGCCTTCCTCCCGGTTCCCCCCAATCCCCCCTCCCTGGAAAACCCAACCAGCTTCCTTGGGCCCTACCAAGGCCTTTGAGTACCCGTTGCGGGAGGTATGGCGTTTTCTTTACTATCTTTCTTGTACATGGAATCTAAGCCTCTATGCGTCCAATGCATACCCATTCTTCTAGAGCCTTCCCCAGTTACACAGTTCTTACACAGTTACCCTTTATATATTCACCTTCTTTCCCTTCTGGCAATTTCAAAATTTTTAGATTGTTTCTCCGTTGCATGTTCTCCAATCTTTCCAGCCTATCTTCATGTGCCCTCTCCCTGGATCTAATCTCTTCCAATTCTTTGCTGTTTTCCTCTACCTTGTCTCTAATCTCCTGAACTCCTAATTCGAGAGCTTCTGTACGCTTGCTCAAATCATCAAACTTAGCCTACAAAATTCCACATACCTCCCTGATTCCCTCCTGATTCGCCTTTGACTCTTCAAACCCCCTATGTACATCCAAATCGAGTTTTCTTAAGAGGGCTATAACCGTAGTATCTAGATTTTCAACCTCAGATAAACTCTCACTAGCCCCCCCCACGCCCTCTACTTCCTCTCTAGTGCCTGATTCTTCTGTCAAAGGGGGTTCGCTTTCCACTAGACTAGTGGGTGTAACATTAGCTTCCTGCCCTAACTCCTGCTCGATATCTGTTGTATCTTGATTTTCTTACATTACATCCTCCATCTCTAAAACCTGGTATCTATTCGGGCTTAATTGATCTGCCCAATCTGTCAAGCTATTTTCTATCCCAGGCGTTTTCAACCCAGTAACAGCTTCAACACTCTCCCCCTTCGTCTGTTCTTCCTTCAAATTGCCACTCTTATTCAAGCTGACGCTGTCTGGGATAAAATCCTTTGATAATATTAGAGTTTTGGGCAGTGGTTTAAAGTATGCACTCAAAGAGGGTTTTATTAATAAGGTTTTACCTGCTAATCCTGATCTGTTATTTTGCCTACTGTGCTTTTTACTATTATTCCTGTGATCTGAGCCTAGATCTTTTTTATAAATCTTCTGTGTGTTGGCCTGTTTTTCCTCTCTCCCCAGTCTCGTACTCCTCAGAGCATATCCTTTATTTTCCTCCTTCTTAATATGCACTAAGCCCTTTTTTCTCTCACTCTCACTGAAATTGTTTTGAAAAACCTTTGATCGCGCCCCCCTCTCCTTACCCCCCCGCCTGTGTTCTCAGCCCCCACCCCAGAGGCGCTCCTTTTAGAATTGGAGTTTACCTGCAACACTAAAGCTTCTCCTGCCTCGACTTTACTTTCTCGCTTCAAACCCCCAGCTCCACGACCAATAGCCCCTCCCGCGCTATACTGGAGCCTGGCTGCTGCTCTCCTACCTCTCCCTAGCTCAGCAGCCGCTCTCCCCCAGCGTTCTCCTCCACCGGCAGACTGCTGCTCCAGTAATTCCGCCGGAGGCTCCTCCTCACCTCCCCTCTGCCTGGGTGATCGCTCGTTGTGTCCCGCCGCCATGCACTGCCTGCGGCTGCCGCCGCCCTTCACTCGTTGTGTCCCGCCGCCCTTCACTCCTCCACTAGCCGCTTCCAGCACGGGACAGAACGTAATCCGCTCGAAAAAGAAAAAGAAAGCTGACACCGTGAGATTAGGTAAGAGAACTGGGCGCCCGCATGTTTAACGCGTTGAACGCATAACAGGCTGTTTGCTTGTCAGTAGAAAACGCCACTCTTCCTCCCCGGGCACTCGCGACCAACTACCTAGCTGGCCGCCATGTTTTCCCCATTGTCCCCTATCCTGACACTTTTATTGTTGCCTGAAAACTACTGGATATACCAGGAACTCTGCATTCGGTGCTTTCAGAACTACTGCACTGCTACAAAACTGGCTCCCAGTGACAAAACCGGTCCCCGCCCTTCCAGTCTCCCAGAGAAACACCTGTTTCCCGGTACGGCCAGTCCGGCCTTAGTTTGGACCACGAGCTGTCCTTGAGCTGCTATACAATTAGAGTACACAGTGGACTGAGGCTGTGCAAATGCCACTCAGCGAGTTATACTGCTTCCTAACCTGCTCTAGTTTTTGGTTGCCCGATTCTATTCACAAAGACAATCTCTCATGGAGGTAGATTATAGTGACAAGACGCAGTGAAAACTAAATACAAATATATTTTTGTTAAAATATTTGATATTGTATTGTACAGACTGAGACAATACAGTTTCTTGTTGCTTGGACGTTCTCCAGTTTTGCTCTGTAATTTCTAAGGCACGTTGCCTCTTTTTTGAAGAACCTCGACAGACAATTTGTCACAGCATCGTTGTGCCCTGGTACATAATGTACTCCAGTATCATTGGAATTAAACATGCGATCAGGAAAGTCAAATTCTTCAACAACAACTAAGAACTTGTGAACAGCCAACGCTTTGAAATCCACGTTCCATAAAAAATTAGAGTGTTGAACCACCTGGAGCTCACAGTTATCTATGGGCTACCTCATTCAGCTTAAGACAAAACCTTGAAGAATAAGCCACATTTCTAAACTTATTTCCATTATTATGAGAGAATAACCCCAACCCATAACGGTTTGCATCAACTGATACCACACACTTGTGTTTTATACTATATGACGTTAAGGACCCTGAACAAAATCTTCATCTCCTGCCCCAAAAGCGTTTGCTGCTCTTCCATCGAAAAATACCCACTCCCTTCTTTAACAGATACCTCAAAGCACATAATGTATTCCCAAAATGGAGGAGATACAAAACTTAGCATAATGGGTGCACCCTACAGCCAGTGCTTAATTTGTTTAAAAAAAAATCAAAGTGTCAGGGCCTTCGTCAGGAGGCCGCTGTAGCTTGCTCCTGACATCACTGCCAGTGGCAGTACCAACACAACTGCAAACCATCACTCTCCTACAATGTGTGACAATTCAGAATACTCAATATAGTAATTGCTTGGATGTAGGTTTTAATCATTTCTAATGTATATTGGAATAATAAACAACTGTTGTTGCGCTCATCTGTAAATTAGACAAATAGTGCTGCAAGGGTCCGGGTCTGTCCAGGCGGGCCCTCAGGACTTTTGAGAATGCCAGAGCACATACCCAGAACAAAGCCGGCGGGGGGTGATACGTGCCATGCCCTCAAATGGTCACCACAGTTTTTGTTACTTTCCCTCTGGCCTCACCCAGCCATAGGAGTGAGAGCACTTCATCAACGCAAGTAGTGGCTGGTTGGCTCACTAAATCCCATCAAATCTGTTGGACAATTAGTCCATAACATTTACTTCATTCTCGCGTAGACATAAGACAACAGTGTAATGGTAGATTTAAATGCACAATGTCACAGTTATAAAATACTAATTTCCCTCATTAAGTCCCACAAGATTAAACCTATTAATTATGCAGACGACACCCGATTGATTTTTATCATTAAACGATATCAGGCTGACTCCTATTGCAATTTTCAGGCCTGCATTTTGGATATATTTAACTGGATGAATGCAAACTCATTCAAGATGAACGGAAGCAAAATGGAGCTCCTTTGCTGCCCCTTTAGAAAATTTCAATAGCCTTACCTCCAAATCTCTGGCCTTTACCCACAGAAACCCCGTTGGGCAACTCAACTGCAGTCAGGAATCTGGGGGTAATCCTAGATGAGGACTTCTCTATGGAAAAACAGGTGAACGGATTTGCTGGGACTTGCTTCGCATTCATCTGTGGTCTCAGGAAACTGTACCCATTGCTTAACATCCCAGCTAGATCCTTGATTTTTAGAGGTGTCATATTAAGTAGGCTGGACTATTGTAATGGCTCTCTTTTAGGAGACCCTAGTTCCCTATTAAAAACCACTGTAACGCATTCAGATAGTCACAGTGAAATTAACACTCAATAGACCCCGGTACTCCTCCGCCTCTAATGCTCTTAAATATCTCCATTGGTTGCCTATTAAACAGAAGATTATATTTAAATCACTCTGCATTGTTTTAAAGGCACTACAGAACAAAGGACCAAAACCTTTACAAGCCAGACTAAGGAGATATACTCCTGGCAGATCCCTTCGATCAGCTACATGTAACTATGTCCATGAACACAGATTCAACAAAGTCCGACAAGGAGGATGTGCCTTTATGTTGAAAGTGGCTCAGTTATGGAATAAACTGCCAGCCCCATTAAGATCTCAAACTGACCTGCTGAAGTTTAGAAAATCTTTGAAAGATATTTCATCTTTCATTACTAACAATCAGGCTAAACGTCTGTCTAAGACTAATCTGGTCTCCCATTTTCTATGCCCTTACTGAGTGGTCTAGCTAGCGCCAGGATACCATTTTGGCCACAGTGCGCTCTACAAATAACCCAATACAATACAATAACTGAATATCACCGGGTCCATTTGAACCACTTCTTCCACCCTGTTGCGTCTACGCTCATCACTCTTGGCTCATTTAGCACTCACAGCAAATTCAGTCTCTAAAGGCTAGATGTATCAACATACCCTTTTGCGATTTCCAAATAGCGATTTTTAAGGAATCGCTATTTGGGAATTGCAAAATGGCATGTATGTAGAAATTCGCTATTTTTTAGCGATTTCTTAAAATTCCTTATTTGCGATTAGCAAATTGCTAATCGCAATTAAGGAATATTTTCCCATTTATTTCTATAGGCCAGGAGGCCCATAGGAATGAATGTGTAATTATTTTCAATTTGCGATTCGCAATTTGCTCATCGCAAATTGAGAATAATTTCAAGGGTGCAGGTGTCTCAAGGACACCCTGCTGCACCCCTGAAATCGACTTGTGTGCGCATATGGCGCACATACATGCCCTAAGGGCATGTATGAGCGTCACATGGCAGCTTTACAAATTGCATAAAGTGCATTTGTAAAAGAATTAGCAAATTACCACCAACTACAAGTTGGTGGTAATGTGCGATTTCTTAGCCAAAATTCGCTAAAATGAAATGTTTCATACATAGCATTTAAGAAATTGCAATTTGTGATTTCTTAAATGCTTGCGCAATGTTAAGGAATCGCAAAATTTGCTATTCCTTAATATTGCAAACTTTTTGCAGGATACATCTCATTTCCCGTTTTTCTTGTCGCAAACGCTGCTATTTTGTGAATCGCAGCGTTTGCGACAAGAAAAAAGCTTGATACATCTACCCCCAGGTCTCTGACTAGACCGAGGGTTAGCTTTCAAGTGGTATGGAGCACCTCGTCTGCCCCTTCATCCAGACGACAAGGCCACACCACAGTCAACCTGATGATCTTCTCTCTGTTGGCTGGCCTCACTCCTGCTCCTTCCTTCTGATGCTGGATGACTACTATCCCCAAGTCCTTGATTCATGCCACTGGCATCCAAATCCCACCATGAATCATTCTCCACAGTCTCAATCACGACTTCCTGCTGAACTCCCCCTAACCAGGATGCATTCCTGGCGACCTCAGTGTTTTTCCCTTTTGACGGTCACTATAGTCCCATTGAGACTTACAATCTCCCATGGGTTTGTCTCAAAGGGATTCTGAATTTCCACCCTGGGTGACGTTCTTTGATGACTACATGGTCTACAACTAGCAATGTTGGTTTTATTGCTCTCCTGTCTCAACTAGCTCGGCCATTGATAACCTTTCTTTTCTCTTGGGATGCGCTTTCACCAATGACCACTGGCTGTCAGGACTCGCTATCAAGCAGCAGATCCCTGATGTGCCTTTTCATCATCAAGACACTTGGCGCACATTCCATGGGGCAATGACGTGTTTGGCAGTATGCTCTCAAAAACTGATGTAAGCAGCAATTAAGGTTCTCTTTCTGATCTACACCAATCCAAAGCGGTTTATGGAGTGTATCCATGAACCTCTCCATTTGCTTGAGACCATGGAAGGGTGATTCAGCGGTGCAAAATGTCAATTTGTAGATACTCTCAAAACTCCAGACCATGAAAAAGCGGCCCATTGTCTGTTTTGGTTTCTTCAGGTATTCTCAACAGAGCAAACACTGTCTCAAGTGTTGGCCTCATACATTCAAATGCTGTAGATCTTATCAGTTCGACCACAGGAAATTTGGTGTAGCTATCCATAATGACCCTCATTGGGCAGTTGTCTGGGAAATTGTCAAAATCGAGGCTCACCGATGACCACAACTTAGATGGAGCATTTTCAGTGATCAATGAGCCACTGGCGATTCTGGGCCTGTGAAGGTGTAGGCCCAAACAGTTCTGTACTCATTCTTCCACCATGCGATCCATCCCCAGGTACCACACCTTCCGTCATGATCTGGCTTTGGTTTTAGCCACACCCTAATGTCTTTGGTGTGCTAGCTCAATGGTGTGGTACCACAGTTTTGTTGGTATGACTTTCTGATGGCCTCTCAACACCAGACCTTCCTCGCCTTCAATGAGCTCGTCCCGGCAGCGCCACAGGTGCATACAGATACTGCTTTCATCTGCTGTTAACTCCCTCACTCTGTCAAGAAAGTTCCTCCACTTGTGATTCTTGATGGCCTCCTTCACTCAAATTAGACAGGCATCTTCTTTTGTGGCCTCAATTACCTCTGCCACCAATAGAGCTTTGGGGCTCGCTATTTCAGTGATCATCCTGACTAGGTCTTCCGAAGCAGCATCCATTTCCTGTGGCTGGCACGGATCATCCATCAGTGGGTGGCGTGATAGGTAGTCCACAGGATTGTTCACTCCGGGCCGATAAGCAACCTCGAATGAGTATTGTTGAAGCTCGAAAGCCCAGCTCTCAATTCTCGACAGACCATTGCAAGCTGACCCCGCAAACAGCGGGACCAATAGGTTGTAATCAGTTATCACTTGGAAATGGTGTTACCACAGGTATAGATGGAAGTGCTTGCACGCACGCCTAATGGCAAGCACCTCATTTTGTATCTGGCCGTAGTGTGTCTCCACTATTCACAGTGCCCTGCTGGCATATGGGATAGGAACCAATTCACCTTTGCTCTTTGCTTTCAGAAGCACCGTGCCCAGCCCTACTGAAGTGGCAGCCACGATTCGGTTTGCTTTCCTCAAAGAGTCAAAATAGGCCAGTGTAGCTCCCTGCAGAAGTGCATTCTTTACATCTCAGAACACATGTGCCGCTTTGCTGCTCCATTCCCAGTTGACATCCTTGCACGTTAATGGCCTCACAGGCTCAATAAGCATGGCCAGGTTCTGGATAAACCTCCTGCAGTGGTTGGCTATTCCCATAAAACTGCGGACCTCTGAAGGATTTGGCAGAATGGTCACCATCTTGATCTCTTCTATTTTTCTCGGATCCACTTGCAGACCTCTATGCATTAGGGCATAGGTCTTCAAACTGTGGGGGGCGCCCCCCTGGGGGCGCGCCGCATCCCTTCAGGGGGGGCGCGCACTTCAACCCACATTGTTGCTTCCAGGCGCGAGATGTGCATCTCAGCCCAGGCTGCTGCAGCTCCAGCTGCTGGGGGCTCGGCTGAGAGTGTCAAGATTCACAGGTCCTTAAAGGTCAGAGACACGACGATTTAGGGGGGGGGGGGGCTAATTCTTATGGTCATAGAGATGCAGGGGCTCTAAGAAAGGGTGGAAAACAACAAAGCCTCATTAAAGCGTAAATGGTCTTTTAAAGACCTGTGAAGCACTCGGGTGCAGCTGGCAGCTCCAAAACTGTCTGTGTGTGTGCCAGATAAGCTGTCTCAGCCGGGGCTGACACACAGGACGGGTGGGTGTGGGGGGGCATGCTGAAGCCTTTTGAGCCCATTGGCGTTGTGCGCCTGTTAAAAACCATGGGGCTTATTTACAAGCCCCTTGCGCCACTTTTGCGTCAATTGTAACATGGAAAAAGTGACGTAAAAGTGGCGCAAGGGGCTTGTAAATCTGCCCCATGTGCATATTTACATACCTTAATAAACTGATTAAAGAAGCTGTTTGTTTTCTGGTTCCAGTACCCCCTGTACCCCCACTCTGCCTATTCCTTACATTTTACTTGTTATTGCCTTAATGTTAGAATGCATTTCATGAAAAGGAATATAGAGTAGGGTTACCAAAATAAAAATGCCAGCCATGTGCTGTTTAAAGAGCCTGCAAATGCCTTGTCGTGACACTAAATAGGGTTATAAATAAAATAGTATGTATTCCTGTGTAATGTGACATTTCAATCTTTATCTTTAATTATAAGTCATAGATCATTCAGGCAGCCTTAGAACACAATTAAAAATGCTTTCTTTGTATTTTTGCAGTTCCAAGTGTGCACAGATCAATGCTGAAAATAGGCTTTAGGGGACTGCTTACTTTTGTACCTTCTGGGACATCAATATAATGAGCTGGCAACCCTAATCGCAAAACTGGAAGTTTATTGCAGGATGAGCACAATATTTCTTTCCTCCACCCTCGATCCCTGGACCTTGAATAGTGCCATAAAAGCAATAGTTTAACTTATATCTGTAACCCTATGCCAAGCCTCAATAACATGCTGAGTAACTTCGACTGTGTCTGGGAATGCACCCTGCATTCAGACAACTCACTCCTCATTCTAGTCCTTCACTTTCACACTCACCCTGCACTCACAGGGATCACAATGTACTCACACTGATCACTATGCACTCAACCCACCCTCTCACCCTGTAGCAAGAATCCATCCACACATTGTGTCTGTGGAGAAAAACATGCACTCCCACACCTGTGTTTTGGCAGTGTATTTGCTAATCTACCCTAAATGTTGTGTTTTGTATGAAAAATAAAGCACCAATGTAATTTTTTGGAGACTTTTCATTTGCACTTTAGAATAAGCAAATGCACTACAAAAACTTCAGTTTATTAAACACTCTTACTTTATTTAATATTATTTGCCCTATACAACCTGGGCTCTGCAGGAGGGAATGGCCATCAATGATGCAGAGTACCAGCTTCCAGAACTTTTTTGTCAGGTGGTAGCGGCGGTGGGGGGGGCTCGACGTGTAAAAAGGTTTAGATGGGGGGGGCTCGGCCGACTAAAGTTTGAAGACCTCTGCATTAGGGACTGCTTCACAGCGCCATTCATTTCTCGGGTCACACAGAACTGTTTTTTGCCATCCTCCTACCCAGTGGCGCCACCTTGATGTTGCAGGTGTGGGATCATCCAATTGGCTGAACCATGGTTGTGCACACACCAGGGCCTGCATGTTCTGATGCTGTGCACGTGGCACCGGGGCTGGGGGTGCAACTATATAGGGCCAGGGCAGCGTTCAACTGCCACGTGTGTGGGATATTTTTTTTAATGGGATGGTCCAATTTTCCTCCTAGCGGCTGCCTGTGCTCAGGTTCTTACTTCTGCCGACCTCATGGCAGTCAGCGTAACTCAAGGATGTTGTAGGGCCAATCCCCTACTCGTCACCAATGTGAGGGTCCTGGTCTGTCCAGGCAGGCCCTTGGGACTCTGGAGAATGCCAGAGCACATACACAGGACAAATCCGGCTGGGGATTATAGGTGCCGTGCCAAACGGTCACCACACCTTATATTGCTTCCTCGATGGCCGCGCCCAGCTATTGGAATGCATGCACATCTTCAACATGAGTAGTGGCTAGGTGGCTCACTACAAGTGCCAACATGTGGCACACTGTCATAGTTGCTGGTGTTGACAATTATATGCCAGTGCCAAGCAGTAGAAACCACTGGCCAAGATTAAGCACTGCCTTACGCAAAATTATAGCAGTTGTTCCTTCTTATTTGGTGCAGGGTCTTCTGCAGAGCCTTTACCCAGCGACGTCTTGGCTTTGCCACCTCTCAGGCAATACCAGGACCCAAGTAGCCCACCTAATTGCTGTACATCTCGTACTTTTCCTGTATTAGTGTTAAAATGGTTTGGTACCAACCTCTTCCATACATGCAAATGTATTTGTGGAGGCTTCATTTAATCCTTTATGAATATATATTTGTCACTCTGGAAACAGCTGACATACCACTCCAGACCCTTAAATGTTCTCTGCATAGCTAGCTGGAAAACTGAGGAGACAGAAATTAGTCCAAAAGTCATCCTTCTGAGTAGGTCCACATCTTCCACAGTAATGAAAGCAGTATGTGGCCCTTGACCCCGATTGGAGGTCCCTTTAGAGGTATCAGGCATCGAAAAATCATAAACATTTTCACCTGGCCTGAAGGTCTAGTGATTTGAATCATGTACTCGACCTAACAGCAATGTGCTTGAGCCGCAACCTGGTCTCAAATTGTGTGATCCTACGCACATATTTTATTTTGCCGTTACCTTTTTCTTTATTCTCATATATGAGAGCACCTTCAAATATGTGAGTCCAGCATTTCAGCTGTGAAAAACCTTTTTTAAATGTAATAGATTAACATGGTGCTTTGTGTATAATAAGAATCTAGCTTACATATAGGGTACACATGATGCCTGACTTGCCTCTTAGTTCACTCTAAGCATTGTCAGCAAGACGGGGACAAGAATGTTTCTCGGTTCAGGTTTAAAAAAATCTCTATTAATGCATCACTAAAGCATGATGTGGGAGCCACTGTCATTTACAGATAGCACATTTTCCATTGAAATGGCAACAAATGATCCCACTAACATGCAGTTTTACTGAGAACACTATATAGCATAAAACAATAATTTGTGGAAATTGTGCTTCAGCAAAAATATTTATCATTTGCAAATCTCCAAGTAAAATGTTCCTATTAAAATCTTTGTTTCCATCACAAATAATGATAAGGTGATTTCCTAACTGCATAAATATATTTTGAAATATTGGTGCAGTGCACTGCTATTTAAATGCTGCGTGTTAGAAAAAAATATGACATTCAACAACCTTTCATTCCACACTTTCTGTACAGCACGATTGTTCGTTCACTTTACAAAATCCTCTAACTTTGCAGTCAGAGAAAGAAAAGTAAATACCAAGCTCCAGGAAATAATAAGCAGCAAATTGTGAGAATACATAAGCTACAACTACACGAGAGGTAACAAGGGTCTCGTCAAATTTTTCGGGCTTGGTACCAGATTGTGGTGCTCAAAAAACCGAGATGCTAAATAGTCATCAAGCAATATGAGATACATAGGAGAGGTGAGAAAGTGAACTGCAGATGATAGTCTACAGGGAAAGTGGAAAGAAACCCATCAGCCCGCCAGTTGGCAGAACTTCATCATCTGGGTCTTGTCACAATTGCCGCTTCATTCAACCTCGATATATGTAGTAGAGGTCTACTGAATCCGGAATGTGAAAAATAGTTGTTAAACCAGACAAAAGAGTGTTATAAAGGGCTGAAAAACAGGGTTTGGTTGCAGTGCTCAAAAATGTGAAAACAAACTTTAATGTGAGTTAAAAATGCCTGTATTGATGTCTATAACAAAATTTTTATTAAGGGCGACCATCAAGACGGCATGTTAAAAGCAGAGTGGATATAGTATGAAAAAATTACTATATATCAAGAATATTAACTGGTCGACATGTTTCAGCCCATAAGGGCTTTCATCAGGACCTCTGATACACACTACCGCAACACTTACCACTGTTAGTGATAAAGCAAATAGAGACCTACCAGTGGTGTAGTCTGTTTTTTTCGTATCCTCTCCCAACACTGTAGGGAGGACAAGCCTCACCCCACCTGGCACTCGCTCAGGAAAAAGGGAGGCCACGCACTCTCCGTCGTTGCCTCGGTCAAAGGACAATCTGGTACCAAGCCCGAAAAATTTGACGAGACCCTTGTTACCTCTCGTGTAGTTGTATATTGTTCAGTTGGGGGACAAGGTACAAGTAGGTCTATAAAGATACGAGAATTCCCCTTAGACCCTCACTCTCAAATTGCAGGTTTTTGTTGAGAATACATAAGCTGACACTTGACCTCTGTCTTTGAATTCACAGCAAATGTGACAAGATAAAAACAAGATTTAAAGGAATCTTTATTGCGCATTCACTTTCTGAGTGAACAGAACATCTGTTCTTTGTCAGCTCACCATCAGAGGCCACCAGGCCTAAAAAAATAGCTCACCCTGACAAAATCTGACTAACAATAGCAAGTGGGAGAGTAGATTTCTCAAAGTATGTGTATGTTGGCTTCAGATTCAATGCCAAAAAGCCACTGGCATTCTGGAACAATACAATCAAGTCTGTGTTGGGTACCAAAATGTTGCAATTGAGACTCCTCAAGTCAATGATTTACTCAATAGTTCATTCTCTATGAGCAGTGGCACCACTCAGAAAAGTCAAGCTCTTAAATGATACCACTCTCACACAACTCAGTCTGTGTTTATTTTAGTTCTTCCCAGACTGAAATTGGCACTGTTGTATTTGGAGCTTTAGAAGTGGCAACTTCAATTTGAGACATATGTTTTGAGAGAAGTTATTTAATGTACCCAAATTAGTTGTGAAAACATCTGGAAACATTTTTATTATTCATCTTCAAACTTATCAATCTCCTGTAAATTATACATCTGGTCTTCAGCTCAAGAACTGACTAAATTCTATTTCTGGTGCCTCATCCTTCCATTCTATGTTATGTTATGTTAGCAAACATGTAAAGCGCAACGTATACCATGAGGTGTCTAGAACAAACATACACCCTTCAATACATATATGGTTGCCAATTGATACTATCTATTCTTCCTTTCAATTCAAATTCTTCCACAAATAACCCTGCATCTGGATCACTTAACTTTCAAATCTCTTCATTGCTGTATCTGATGGTATCAACAGTCTCTTCTTGTAACTACATTTTAACCAAAAAATTACCACCTTCAATATCATCTACAGAGACCCTGAATCTCTCATGAGTTCTACTTCCATATCTCCAGCTTTCACCCTACGCATAGGTCTTTGTTTCATGCCCACTGCATCAAACATTCTCTTCACTTCCTGTTCCCAACTATCTATTTATGCCTTCTTTTCTCCCTTCAGGTGAACACATTTTTCTTGCATTTTCACATGCAAGTGAAATACCTGTCCCTTCCACTTTAAGGACATGTTTTCCCTTGTGCAACACAATACTTCGATGAACCATTTGTGATCTGCCTGAACTATGATGGCATTCTAAAACATTTCTGTACATACTTCACTTTATTTGTATGTAAAATGTCACTTTCTGCACCATGCTTCAGATTCTCGCTTATCCTTTTGTTTGGTGTCCTCCTTCAACCATTAGCTAACCTCTCCACCACATTGGCTGTTATGATAACTGCATCTAAACTATGGATTCTCCCTCTTCCTGACTTCATAGGTTGAATTCATGGAGCTCCAAAAATACATGTAATCTTGTTTCAACTATATGTTCAGTCTTTCCGTAGCATTGTCAAATTGGTATATTACTTTATCACCATGAGCTGGAGTGATCAGTGGCAAATTTCTGAATATTTCATGCCACTCCAAATTCAAACTATGAAATATTATTGCTTTTCTCCTATTCACTCTTTCTGCAGCACATATAGCTTGCAAGTGCCCTATTGTTGGAAAGGCCCTTCCTTTGCTTGGTATCCCCCAGATTTCTGCTGAACTTGTTTTTGTTAGCCATAGCAGTTTACACACTTTACCTCTCTTAACCAGAGGTAAAGTGCTTGTGTTCTGCCATTCAAATGTGGTAAAAAATAATATTCACCTAATTGTCACATTTACTTTACTTATAGGTCCATAGTATGGTACTACCTGTAACGAGGGCCTGCAAATGAAATGCTACGAGTGGGCACCAGCACTCTTTGTGCCACCCACTAAAGTAGCACTGTAAATTCTGTCTCAATGCTGCCCACTGCAGCCTGGGGTGTAGTTTTAGAATGCTATTTCAACCTAGCAAATTAAACCTTTTGCCGAGCCTAGGACATCCTATTTAATACATAAAAGTCACTCCTAAATGAGGCCTCAAAAGCCAATTGGGAAGGGTGTGTACTTAACTTTGATCCACACCATCTTACTCCTTGTTTTTGCAGATTGACTATTTCACTGCATTTGCCATAGAGGTAGGACTTATTTTTCTTATTGTCTATAAAAGTGATCCTTACTGTGGATTCACTCTGGGTCTTTCTCCCTTTTCTTATGTTCCCTCCCCCTCTCTACCATATTTAATTTTTTGATTTGCTCACTTTCTCAATTCTTGAACACATCTATTCCTTATTCGCAGGACCTGCCTCGAATGTTGTTGATCAGCACACTCTACATGTATTTTTTCAACAATACAACTATGAAAATTAGTGTGTGCAAGATTAAATCTAGTGATATTTGAAAATCCACTATATCATGTGCATGTTGATTTTAGAGCAGTCACTAAACTGTAGTACTAGAAACAGCCGAGGTGAGATATTTGCACTAGGAATTATGTGAACTAAATCAAAATGTCGCTTGACACCCCTTCATCACTCGGGTCCACTCATCCTATATAGGACCGACACATCAGTATTAGTGGTACGTAGGATTTTGGGTTGTCACCCAGGGTGTAATTACACTAAAGTTACTTGTCACCTAAACTGCAATACATGTTTCTTTATATTTTTGAAACCTTGTTATTGTACATTCTTTAGCCCTGAAGAAGTCGTGGGTTCACACCCTGATGAAACATGTGTTGGCTGGGCAATCGATCCTCATTAACCCATAAGAACACGATACACTTGGATTGTTCTGCTGTTATTTCAATATTTGATATATGAATAGTAAAGTGTAACCTGATTGTTCGTGAATTAAGATTGTGAAGTACTGTTTCTGCAAGTTACAATAGAACGTATGCATAGGCATTTGTAATATACATTTGTAGGCCTTGTGTCTTTTTGAGTTTGCTCCATCGCATACTGCACAGAGCTAAACCCTTTTCCTTTGTGTCCACAATAGGGCTGGGTGCATGGTATTTAAAAGTAGGACATGCATATTCAAAGGTTTACATGTCCTGGCAGTGAAATACCTTCCAAAACAGTTTTTCACTATGGCAAGGCTCGCTCTCCTATAGTTCAACTCTGGTTTATACTATACATTTTTAAATGCTAACTTCTGTTTGGAAATAGCAAAAAAATATCTCAAGGACCCATTTTAATAATTTAAAATACAGCCTAATGGTCATGGCAGTTTTTATATTATTATTTTGGAAAGGACACTTTTAGAAAGGCATCATTTTGCTGTCTAAAACCAAAAGCTTTCCTGCCAATGTCCAACTGCTATCCGACGGCTCCCCTGTAGTGAGATGTGTATTGCTCCCAGACAATGGACAAAGAGATGTGGGGAGAGGGTTTCCTCCCGTGACAAGATGGCCTGGTGGTTGAGCCCACCTCCTTCCTGGACTTCAAAAGATGCCTACCCAGTCACAGGCACATGACGCTCACACCTAGGTCTGCCTCACCGTTGTCTCTCCAGTTAGGCTTGCTCCAAAAATGACCAGAACTGACTTAGACTGTGGGTAGAATACAATCCTTTGTACACCCATCAAACACAGAGCATAAATGTGGACTCCACAGACCTCTCTTCAGAACACTACTGGACCTGTGAAAAACCGAAAGGAGGAATGCCTTGCGGTTAAAGAACAGTAAAAAAGACTAGACCTGCTTCCTTGCACCTAGGACCCCACATTTAAGGGTCAGTTGGTAGACCTCCTGTTTAAGACACAGGAACACAAGAAGCCTTTATCCATGACACTTCCTAGCTGCCCAGTTCTAAATGAACCTGCCTTGGACTCTGCTGCTAGCCTCTGCTGGAGAGAGTCCTAATCTTCCACCACCCTCTGCACCCAAGTGGTCCCCCCATTGTCCTCAATCCTTGGCTGGTGTTAGAGTGTACCCTTCCTGTCGCCATACTGCAAGAAGAGGGACTTTGAAACTTTTGGTCAGCTTTCTGTCTGGAGAGCGGACTGAGATCGGGGTCACCAGTCAGCTTAAACTTGCTGGTTTTCACTGCTGAAGGAGATCAGACTTCCAGAAACGTTTTTAAGACTGAACAGGATCAACACTGAGCAGCATCACATCGACATCCAGGCCTTTGTGGGCCCAGACTTTGGGCTTTGCCCGCGTGAAACTTCCAATCTTTGTCAATGACCACAGCGGGCCCCATATTCTTCTGTCATTGAGCCCAGCTTTGGATCCAGCTTGCATTGCGTAGGACTACTTTTTCTCCTAAAGGTTTCTAAGCCAGATGGTCAACCTTCCACCGGGATGTACCTAGTCCTTGTGTCCGACTGGCGATCCAACATGGTCAGGCTTAACTTTTGACTATTACCCACTCTAGCACGACCAGATACCGTGGTTGGCACTTTGGGGTTTTAGGCACTATTTTTAAACCAAACTTTAAAAATCCATATCTAGGGTTCTAGTTATTGGATTTGTATAGTTTTGGTGTCATTTTATTTATTAAAGTATACTCTATTTGTTAAATTGGTTGAGATTTTTCCTGGGTTGTGGTCTCACTTTATCACTGTTTGAGCGATAAATAAATACTTTGCACATTGTCTCTACGTTAAGCCTGACTTTGTGCCAAGCTCCCAGAAGCGTAAGCACAGGTTTATTTAGTGATTTGAGAGGGTGACCTTGACAAGAATTGTGATTTGAAGTGGGATCTCACGCCCTTCAACTAATACTCAATTTTCGTACACCTTTGTTACTTAAAAATGTGAATAATTAGTCCTTTTGCTGCGTTAGGCCAGAAATGTAAAATAAAGAAATGAAAAACAACACTGAAAGCCATTGCTCAAAAGTGCAAATCAATATATGCACCGTCGGTGTCTAACCAAGTAGCGTCCGATTACTAGTAGTGTTCATTAAGTGGTGGTTCAACAATTTACACCATAGTCTGTAAGATCTTCTGAAATTTCGCCAATGCTTCCTTGGCAGTTCAATTCAATTCAATTCAAAAATCTTTATTCGAATTTCAAAAATTCATAAAAGCAATCTCATGACAGAGTATCATAAAATCCCATTTGAAAACTTTATAAATTACATTTCCAAATTTCCAAATTTAGGCAACAGATTATTGTGGCAATTGAGACGAAATAACAATTCATGGGTTTTCCATCATTTTGCGAGCACGGATGATAAGTCTCAAAAAAGTGCTAGTGCAGAAGACTAATTCTTCAGTGTCCAGGGAAAGCAACATCATGTAGGACTGCCCCAGAGAAAGGGGTCTTTCTTTCCTAAAATACGGAGCTAAAAACCATTTGACATATTTTAAGTAAAATTTGCAGAAGAAGAAAAAGTGCAGATCATTTTGTGTGCTCACTCCATCACAAGGACATGGTTTACAATGTGATTTTGGACAATAGCCCAGAGGAAAGCATAACAAGACTCTTACAGTTCCTGCCCTTAGCGAAACAGGAGGGATCTTTCCCAATTAGACATTGGCAGAGTGAGATAAAGTGGTAATGGATACCTGAACAGCTCGTTATTCATGTATGCCACGGCTAAGGGTTTGTTGAGTTCCTTTTTTGTCCTATCTAGATTGTAAAGTGCGTATAGTGCAAACTTTAGCCCATTCTTATCACTAGGCTCAATTCTAGTAGGATCCAAGAAAAGGTGGCCTTTATCCACACTGCATAAACTCTTGTAGACTCCTGAGAGCCAGGGGATCTTCATACCTTTATCACAACTAAGGTAGTCGCTTATAATTTCTTGCGTCAGAATGGCTGATTTATTCCTCCAGAATGACGCTGGTCTTGTCCCAATAAAATCACAAATAAAATGCAGATTTAGTTCCCTGTGACAGATATACTCAGAGGTGGAAATTGGTGCACCCAATATTTTTCTGCAAAAACTGTTTTCTTCTAATTGGATGCAGTAATTTTTTGCCAGACCCCATATCTCCGCCCCATATGTAACTACTGGAGCACATTGCAATTTAAAAAACATTTAAATAGCTTTAGTGGCGCCTATTTTCCTTGGGCGTGGTAGGCTGAGGATTGAATCGATTGCCTTTGAGAACTTGCTCGTGGAGTGGGCCAAATGTCCAGTCCACGAGCCGATCGCAGCAAAGACCATCCCTAAATATGGGAATGAGCTACTGGAGTATACTCTATCAGCCCCCACTTAAATAGAATTAAGCTGCCGTTTCCCTGGCCCGCATGACATGATAAAAGATGTTTTAAAATTCACGCGTAGGTCCAGGTCATCCATATGTTGTACAAAGGTTTTGACCAAGATACGCAGGGAGTTTGTGGTGCGGCCCATAAGGACCGCATCATCTGCGTAAAGGAGTGCTAGAAGTAATTTCCCTTTGATTATTGGAACATCTGAGGTTGCCTGCCTTAGAGAATTGCTCAACCCATTAATATAGATGATAAAAAGCAGGGGTGCTAAAACGCACCCCTGTCTAACCCCTCTTCCCACCCTGATGGCGCCTGAGATCTCCTCACCCATTCCAATCCTGACTTATGCTTTGAGGTCGGTATGTAGGAAAACCAGCAAGTGTACCAGGGGTTTGTCTAGTCCATAGTCCAAAAGATTGGACCAGAGTTTAGCCCTGTTGACTAGATCGAACGCGGACGATAAGTCCATGAAAGCTAGGTAAATCGGTGATGTTCGGGCAATATTATATTTGCCAATTACTAATTTAAGATTCAAAAGTTGCTCGACCGTGCCGACCTTGCTTCTAAAACCCATCTGGCAAGGGTCCAGTATTCCACTTTCCTCCGTCCATTCCAAGACCCTATTATAAAGTATTCGCCTCAAAATCTTCAGTGTATTGTCCAGCAGCGAGATTGGCCTATAATTGATCGGGACAGATCTATCACCTTTTTTATATATCGGCACAATAATGCTAGTTGTCCAAGTGTCTGGCATGGGAGCAAGGGGCAGGCTATTAAAAACATTTAATAAAATTGGGGCCCAGAGTTACGGTTTCCACTTAATGATATCTGGAAGGCCATCAGGGCCAGGAGCCTTATTACCAAGGCTCTGTCTGATGGCTACTTCCACCTCATGCAACGTAATTTGTAAACAGCGCAGTTGTCATGGTACATAGCAAACTTTCTCCTCTATTGGGGCAGCATATATTTTAGAGAAATAATTCTCCCATAGGTCGCACGAAATAGTGCAGCTAACTGTTGGCAGGTGTTGGCCCATATTGCGCATGTTACTAACTGCGGGCCAAAAAGAATTTCCATTCTTCCCATCTGCAGAATCAACTCCGTCAGTAAGGCAGCCTTTCGTTCACAGATCTTAATTTTATACGTCCTCCTTGCTGCCCTTATCTCCATAGGGCACCTAGGTTTGGAGGTCAGGGCCTTGCGTAAAGCCCTATTCGCTTCTGAGCAGCTGCGGTCGAACCATCTGGGTTCTTTATCTATCTTATGTGTTGACACTGACAGGAGAGATTTTATTGCAGAACATAATTTAACAAAATCTTCAATTTTCTTTATATAATTTCTGTCTGTCAATGTACAGGAATTGATTAAGTGCCCATGTTCTTCTATCACGGTTTCTACTATACTGCCGCTGTCTACTCCCCTCCATTTTAGCCTTAAGTTGTCTGTTGAGGGGGTGATATCTCTCACCTCATGAGAGGTAGCATACACGGGGCTGGGTCCTAAACAAAACCGCTGTCAGCGGATTATGATCTCCAAAAGTTGTTGCGAGGACTTTGGCCTTTATAAGGCGGTCTACTAAACATGGGGACATAAAAATATAGTCAATGGTTGATGAGCAATCGCTACCTCTAAAGGTTGGTGCCTGTTGTTTCCTTGGGATATGGCCCAAATCCATTACATTAGTAAGGATATGTTCGCTAATAAATCTGTATAATTCTAAACCCCTTCGTACTGCTGGATCAGCTTGGGGTTTGTCCATATTTTGATGTGCCGTTAAAACTTTTGCATTAAAGTCCCCCCTAGGAGGATCCCTATGTCATCGTCTGTGCCTTGGTGTTGAACTAAATCTGATATAACTTTAAAAAGCTCAATAAAATTCTTATTAGGGACCGAGTAAAAATCATTATTATAAAAATTAATCAAATAAAGCGGCACCCGTCTCCTGTATTCTGTTATCTGAATATTTAAGATGGTGGTTGGTATTGCCCTAAGGCTTCCCCCTGCGGCTATCCTGACACCAGTTAATAAGCCGCCAGATGCGCGGCCAAAATCGGGCTTAGGTGCTGTCACGCTGAGGCAATGATACCCTTCTATATGTAAATCATCTGTAGCCCATGTTTCCTGGAGCATTATGATCTATACCACACAGTATGTGCATCCAATCTATCTCTGCCAAGCTAGATTCAAGACCGGCGACATTCCAACTAAACATATTAAGATCAAGATTATTAGTTATTTTCTTTAAATTACGAGGGTTCACCGGTTTACTGTTATTGATATCTGGCGTTGGGCATGGGTCACCCACTACATATGGGCAATCAATAAGCTACATTACTGTGCATGTTGGTGTGGGTTCCTGCACTGTGTTTCCCTTCACTAGATTTGTTTGTTCATGGGCTGGGGTTTCCACTGTTAAGCTTCCCTCTTGGCATCCTATACTTGTCAACTTAGTCAGAAGTCAATCTAGGTCGTCTAGGTTGGAAAGCGCCTGTTCAAAACGGTTATAGGTCGGGACATTATAATTATACCTTTCCTGATTTGGGATGATGGTTTGATTGTTACGCCTGTCTGCGGGGAGTGTCTAGGAATTGCAATAGAAGAAGCCCAGAGGTAAAATGTGGACCTCCTCCCTTCCCATGTGTATTGTCCCTGGTCTCTCTAGGATTGTTCTCACTAACTCAGGGGAACCAAAATTCAGAACTATGCAGTTACCCATAATGCTTTTGTTCGAACTCCCTATCCAGGGGACCCTACGCACCATTTTAAATTCTTGAAACAAGTGATTGCCCAGCCCAGTCCTAATATTTAATAGGTGTAGTGCCCGGTGTTATAAAGTGGTCCAATGTTTCTCCGAGTCAGATTGAATCGTTGGAACATTCGAAAGCACAACAGTATAAGCCGTGGACTCTGGTGGTAGACTAAAATGGCCCTTTCTATTTCCGGTGACGGTACCTCCCATACTTTGACCCTCCAAACCCTTATTTCCTCCGGGTTTCAACCCTGCCCAGAGAGGGCTAACAATTACCGGTTGAGTGTTGACCTTTTTTGATTTTAAAGCCTGCGCGCCCTCTTTTGTTGCGGCATTTCTAGCTGCTAAGGTGGAATTTACCTCAGCGGTCAAGTGTGCTGTTTGATTGCTCAAAATTACGGGCCCCTTATTTGATATTTGGCTAGCGGGCGGAGAAAGTTTTTGGTCTATAGCATTGAAGCGGATGTTAATAGTCACGAGTTTGTCTAATAGCGGTTTTTAACAATGTAGTTAGCTTCCCCTCTATTTTTGCCATAATTGTATCTTCCAGCTCTACTAGGCAATGCGCACTAGAATTTATTAATGTGTGTGAATGGGTAGGGCTGCCAGAGACCACTTCTACTTCCCGGCATTTTCCACCAGGTGTATTGCTCTTTGTTTTTCCACTTTCGTGTTTGTTGAGCTGTGAGTGGTGCCCCTGCAGCCTTTCTTATACTTGTTGCCACCTGGACCATGCCTCCCTTAGCTTTGCACTGCGATTGCCGTGTAACTCTAGCTGCGACTGGCGAGGGTGGTGGTGTTGGTGACGATGTTATAGAAATAACATGAGGCATGAGTGGGGGTTCCAAGACAACTATTAGGGGTTCTAACGGTACTTGTGGTGCGATGGTTGGGCTAAAATTATTAGGCATAACTTCTTTAACATTGGTGTTAACAAGGGGTGCCCCCACTGCATTGGGTTCTATAGAGGTTCTGCGTGTTTCTAGAGAGAGTCTTCGCTGCGTGAGTTCAATTTCCTTTATTAGAACAGATTCTGCTCTAATGAGGAAGGCGTCAAGGGTGCCCACTACCCCTGGCCCCCTATTCCTTTACGAGTGCCCATACTCTAATATGTGAACAACCAGTGTTAAGTGATAATATTCACACGCGCACAGTTAGAGAAATCGAGAGTCACTGACCATTTACAAAGTCTTGCTTGTCCAAAGGCCAAGGCCAAATGTCCCCGATGACCAGATGTTAGATTGGTGGCCCTGTCCTGCCCCGTTCTGCCTCGGACGGCCACAGACGG
The DNA here is from genome assembly GCF_964261635.1 of Lissotriton helveticus. Lineage (NCBI taxonomy): Eukaryota > Metazoa > Chordata > Amphibia > Caudata > Salamandridae > Lissotriton > Lissotriton helveticus. The sequence goes on along the minus strand of NC_136061.1, from coordinate 597,972,464 downwards.
CCCGCCCTTTGCCCGGGCTTTGACCGGCGCAACCCGCGTGCGTATCCGCGACGCAGTGGCTCTCCTCTGCCTTAAGCGCATCCGGGCACGGAATGGCCGGTGGCGGCTTCCTGCCACAAAGGCTCCCGGGAATTGTGGTCCCCCCCTCTCTGCGGCCGCGCTGCGGTGAAGAGGAGCTGCGGCGGCAGAGGGAAACCAACCACAGGACCAGGAAAGCTGCGGGCGAGTCAGGCAAGTCAAAAAACAACAAATGCCCCCAAAGTTGGCATTCACTCAGCTTCTGTTCCTAGCTGACACAATCTTAGACCTTCCCCTTATCAGCATCTAAATGCAACTTTCAGTTCTTTCTCAGTTTTATTATCTCCTGCTTCCACAGGGAAGTTAGCTGCAAAATATCATGTATGATGCTTCATTAAAAACTGAACAGTGAATATAAAACTCTGCTGCAGGTACATAGCAGGAACGCACAATGACAAGCAGGTCAAAAAAACAGGCCAGATGCAGAGAAACTGACACACTGGAAAATGTCGGGTAACCTAGACCAACAGCACAGTTCTTCCTCCTTAATCCAAGCACCAGAATGCACACATCCTCTGATCTGCATGGCACAGTATACTCATTCAGCCGCTAAGTGGAGCATACACACTCAAATGTCATGTGCCACAATTCCTCGGTCAACTCGTGGGGTACATACACATGTTGCAAGCCTTGTGGCACGGCTCCTTCAGTCTGTAACGATGCAACGCTTCTGCCCTACCTACCTATGCTCAGTTATAGTTAATTTGTCAATGTCACAATATAAATACATTTCCAGCTCTTTCATACCTTACTATGCCAAGCACCACCAGCAAAACTCGCCTGTGTGGTGCAGAATGTTCGCCATTTTACAGTCGAAAGATGGAGAAGAGTATTTACAAAGCAATCCACACTTGGGTTCAATATTCCCTGTTGTAGAACTGGTTGTTGTAAGGAACGAATAATTTTGATAAGATGTAAATAGGCTTATTCCAACTACTTATAAGAAATAAACAAAGAAACAGACTGCTGCAACAAGAAAACAAAAACTAATGGAAGACTGTACTCCCAGTGTCCTCGTAGGCATGACACGTCTTGAACACTACACACGTTAAGTCCAAAAACAATCCTTAGCCTGTGACATCGGGCAGTTGGTGAGTGTAAAAATGGCAGGTATTCTGCAAAAAAAAAAAAGGCAAAATGCGCTATGAAAGTTTCAAATTTGCACGGGTTTCCTGAACTCATATTGTCAGGCTGGACCACAACTGGCTGAAGATTGACACCCCCGCAGTTTGCTTCAATCCCACTCACGAAAGCGTTTCATTCTCTACAGTTCCTTGTGTAAACTTGAGAGAGCACAAGTTTGAAAAAATGTATAAGTACGCCATATTTACAAGCACGTAGTTAGTTTAAACATGTTTTGCACACGAGTGTTTTATATTCAATAGCGAAATGTATAGAATGTTAAGTAGAGTAACCATAATTATAACGGTGTGAGATTAAATGTAGAAATGTTGGAGTATATGTGAAAACCTCATGGTTCTCTCATGTTAAAAGAGTCATGTCCGAATTAAATGTAATTTTGGATTCCAGTATTTTGTGTAGGCCTTAGGGCAATTCACAGCAAACCTGAACGTGCTGCTAAAATAATGTGAGATAAAGTTGACATGGTTCTTTCAAAATGTACTATTGAACTTAGGGTTAAAAGTATATGCTTTATAGATGTGTTATTTTAGAAACGTATGCTAGTTAAGAATGTTTGCTGTTTAAATCAAGTTAACGTTTTAAGAGTGCAGGAACCTGCTGCATGTAAATCAAGTAGGCCAGAACAGATAATGTCATGTAGTTTAAATCGTCATGTGCTCGTTAGAGGAGAGGTCGTGAGGTGTCCAGTATGGAGCTCTGAGAGTGTTTTATGGCCTAAGATATGGTGAAGTCTGGAATTTGAGGCCCACTGCAGGACGAGCTGTATGCAGGTGCGAGGGTCCTAATCAGCTCGAATGAAAGGGACTTTGTTCAGTGGCGCCTTGCGCAGGCCTGTAGGAGTTTCCAGGAATTTCAGGGGGTATCAGCGCACGGAAGAAGGAGCCTGGGAACCAAGGTCAACTATAACGAGGGTCTTCAAGAGTACCATCATGGAGTTTTACCGCGCAAAGATGTACCACGTGAGGGGCGTCCCAAGGGGCGTTTCTATTGGAAATGTGATTTGGTATTAGGGAAAGTGACCCGGGAGGAGAGCAGAGCAGATGATTTTTGGGAGCCTAAGGAAGCGGATGGGTAGGCAGATAGGCTGATCAGGAGAGACCCATTATCAGAGAAGAGACAAAGAGAAGTGCGTGATCTTCTTAGGAAATCACCACGGCTGACACCTAGAGGGTAAAGATCTTGTTAAGTAGGGATGTCATTTAGTGTAGTGTAGGGACAGACTAACCTTAATTTTTCTTTTCTGTAATGACTGAGAGAGCACAAGTTTGAAAAAAATGTATAAGTACGCCATATTTACAAGCACGTAGTTAGTTTAAACATGTTTTGCACACGAGTGTTTTATATTCAATAGCGAAATGTATAGAATGTTAAGTAGAGTAACCATAATTATAACGGTGTGAGATTAAATGTAGAAATGTTGGAGTATATGTGAAAACCTCATGGTTCTCTCATGTTAAAAGAGTCATGTCCGAATTAAATGTAATTTTGGATTCCAGTATTTTGTGTAGGCCTTAGGGCAATCCACAGCAAACCTGAACGTGCTGCTAAAATAATGTGAGATAAAGTTGACATGGTTCTTTCAAAATGTACTATTGAACTTAGGGTTAAAAGTATATGCTTTATAGATGTGTTATTTTAGAAACGTATGCTAGTTAAGAATGTTTGCTGTTTAAATCAAGTTAACGTTTTAAGAGTGCAGGAACCTGCTGCATGTAAATCAAGTAGGCCAGAACAGATAATGTCATGTAGTTTAAATCGTCATGTGCTCGTTAGAGGAGAGGTCGTGAGGTGTCCAGTATGGAGCTCTGAGAGTGTTTTATGGCCTAAGATATGGTGAAGTCTGGAATTTGAGGCCCACTGCAGGACGAGCTGTATGCAGGTGCGAGGGTCCTAATCAGCTCGAATGAAAGGGACTTTGTTCAGTGGCGCCTTGCGCAGGCCTGTAGGAGTTTCCAGGAATTTCAGGGGGTATCAGCGCACGGAAGAAGGAGCCTGGGAACCAAGGTCAACTATAACGAGGGTCTTCAAGAGTACCATCATGGAGTTTTACCGCGCAAAGATGTACCACGTGAGGGGCGTCCCAAGGGGCGTTTCTATTGGAAATGTGATTTGGTATTAGGGAAAGTGACCCGGGAGGAGAGCAGAGCAGATGATTTTTGGGAGCCTAAGGAAGCGGATGGGTAGGCAGATAGGCTGATCAGGAGAGACCCATTATCAGAGAAGAGACAAAGAGAAGTGCGTGATCTTCTTAGGAAATCACCACGGCTGACACCTAGAGGGTAAAGATCTTGTTAAGTAGGGATGTCATTTAGTGTAGTGTAGGGACAGACTAACCTTAATTTTTCTTTTCTGTAATGACTTTGAGGTTGCAACTTGTATTCATTTTGGCAACGCTCATGTTATTAGAAGTTGTACTTATTATTCTGTTTTTCAGACTCAGATTATTCAAAAAGTTCATGTTCATAGTGATACCGATTTATCTTCTTAATCTCATTTTGAGAAGTTTGTATCTTCAGTTATCTTTGACTTTATATTAAATCTTTAAAACTTAATTTTGGTCAGTGGTCATTTAGAGTGGTGTAAGTTCTTAAATTGATTGTTTACTGCGAGATTACCTTTTACTCAAGACAGGTACCAACGATTCAGTCGACAGGAAATGGGATTTGGTAAGATAATTAGTAACCAGTAATCCCGCGTTAGCAGTTGGTAGCAGAGTGAGGATGGTTATCTTCTTGAGGAAGGTAATCTAGAGAGTTTAGTTTACCCCAAGGCCCGAGACGCCGAGAGACGAGCAGCGGAAGAATCGTGTGCCGAAAGGTGCAGACGGTGCGAGAAAAGCAGCAGTATCGGAGGAGAGTGAGTATAAAAAGGGTCATGCGTGAACAGATTGCGGTGTTTTGTGTTGTATTTGTATTGTAATGTCATGCGGAGTTGAATGCCTGTAGTGTGAAAGAGAGAAGGTTGTGAGCGCGCGCAACCTGGTAAACTGGTAACCTGGTAAACGGGTGAACTGGTGAAATCTTAAGTTCAGGCCAGAGCTTAAGTGGTTTTGGGTGTATCGAACATCCAGGGTAGTTGTCGACCATAGTACGGAGGTCACGAGGTACCATTGACCGCCGTGGATCCAAGATAGGGGGAGTGTAAGAGTGAGTGTATGAGTAACGGACGCTGGTCGAAAGTTACTGCGTGTGAGTAACCTATCGGAGAAGGCGATTGTCTGGAAGTAAACGGAAAGACATTTCGCCAAGAAAGGTGACAACTACAGAAAGACTGTGGGCGTACAGTCAAAGAAAGGTGATCGCTTGGACGGAAGTAATCATTTTTCAGAGTATGAATGGGATGCGTGCATGACCGAGGAGACGAGCTGAGAAAGGAGGGGAACTGCTGCGAAGGGGGACGGGTGACGTCGGCTAGAGCCGCGCTCTGATTGAGCGGTTGGTGTGACGTTAGCTAGAGCCGCGCTCTGGTTGGGCGGCTAGAGTGACGTCGGAGGAAAGCCGCGTACGGATAGGCCAGTTAGTGAGAACGGCGCTGAGATTGGTGGAATATCATCAGGAAGTAAACAAACGCGGAGAAAAGAGAAATCATGAAGTGTCTTAAGTGTTTGAAAGGGATTTTTAAACGTAAACGAAGTGAACATTATTACGGGGAAGAGGCTCCCCCAGAGGGTACGCCAGCTCATTATATGGCAACGAATGTGGGGCTGCATACGATATTGTGGATTGGGGCTTGGAATAAGCTTACGGAAGGAAATGAGGAAATGCAGTTCCCGAAGTATGGAACGTTTAAGTTAGAGGTGTTACATCGGCTAAAAGCAACCATGTCCTCATCGAAACCCTCACCTAGACCAACACAGTTTGAGGCTCTTAATGCATGGATTAAGGCTGCACACGACCGAAATTTGAACAGGCGTCAACAAAGGCTGACGCGATCGGTAAGGGCAGTGCGAGATTCCAAATGGGATGAGGAGGAAAAGCGTTGGAGGGTACAGACTATTGAGGTGGAGAAGATGTATCCGATGAGGGAGGTGTCAGGAGGAGGAAACCTCATGGAAGAAGACGAGGAAAGCGAGTCGGAGGACAATCTGATAAACAGATTGTTAATGGATAGACCACCTCCGAGAGTGGGATTGATAGAAGATAGAGGGCTCGCAAGGGAAGATGGGAATGAGATAGAGGGATATACACCACTCCCTATATCGGAATGGACACCTAACAAAGGCGGAGAAACACCTCCAAACAACACTGTACAGAGTGTAGTGGGAAGGTTTGTGGTGCAGAAAACGCCAACCACAGAAAGGGTTGAGTCTGTGGGATTGCCAGACGCTCTTCAAGTGCCTGTTACCATAGGACCCATAGTTTCGATCTATAATTCTGAGAGAGATAGAGGGGAACAACAAAGGCAATTGGATAGGGAAAGGATTGAGATGGAAAGGAGGAATAATGTGACGAATGCATGGAAACAATTACCAGGTTCGGTAACGTGGAACACCCCATTAGACACAACTGTCGGTCCCAATTCAGAACAGGGAGGTCCGAGAGGACCAATGGATCTAAGGGGACCGCGGCCAAGATCTTTTTCAGAGTTAAGAGCTGATTTGAGGGAATGGGACGGGTCCATAGTATCTCCGAGTAACAGGACAAGAACGGAACCAGAGTGGGAAAGCAGGGGAAACGGGACAGTATCTCATTGTGGGGCCAGCGAGAGTAGTCAGAGCCGGGAAGGCCAAAGTCAAGAGAATAGAGGGGATGCATGTCCTACAAATCAGAGAGAACAGCCGGAACAAAATACTAAGATTGTAGAATGTGAGGAAATGTCCCGTCTCTGGGGGAACGGAGGAGATGAGGCGGTACGGGCTTTTCAGAATAGGTTTAGGTGCCTTCATCATACACTTGGGGAAGACGTTCAACATTGGAGAAAGGAGAACAGCGATAGGTCCCGCCACGCCTCGAATAATCAGGAATCACAGGGAAGTAGGGAAGAAAGAGGGAGTAATAGAACCTCTTACCCTCTATCCCGTGAAACTAGCCAGGATGGAGAGAGAGAGGCTGGGAGGCATGAAGGAGTGTTTCACCACCCACCCCGAGAAGATGGAAAGGCATGGGACTTAGAGAGATGGGAACAGGGGAGGACTCCCTATAATTCACCAATACCTAAACGTAGATCTCGGAGCTGGGATGGGAGAGATGCGGATGGAGGAGCTAAATTGAGTGTCTTGAAAGCTGAAATAAAGGCAAAAAGGCTTGATGTTACCAGTTTAAAATCAGATGTTGATGAGATAATAGATGGAACATTGCCTTTGGAAAGGATAGAATTGTATGAACAGGATGAGTTATTGTTCATGGCAAAGGATATTACTAGGAAAGCTAGAGCGTTTCATGAAAAACTGACTGATTTGGCAGACAAGTATGCCGTGGATTTGTCTAGGACAAGGGCATTGCAGAGCAACCACAGATTACAGTACGCAGACCAAGATCTAGATGAGAAGAGAACTACTGGATTAAAAACACACATAAGAGAGTTGGTAACAGGGATAAGAGTGTGGAGAGAACTGGATAAATGGGAAGAAAGGTGGTCGAAAAAGGGCACAGTTAGGCGAAGTACAAATGTGATGACCCCTGAGGGAAGGGTAATGCAGATGGAGGCATTCCCTTTGCGAGAAATATCAAATGGAAATTATGTACATGTGCCCTGGAGTAGAGGAGACTTAGCCGCATTTACCAACTCATTTCCGAAGTTGCGGGACAATCCAGTCGAATGGTATAAGCAGGTAGAGAGGTTCGTTAAAATCTCGAAAGTACTGTGGATAGATTTGAACACGTTGTTTGACATCGTGGTCCCATCTGATCTATGGACCCCTTGTAAGACTAGTGTCGAATGGCCAAATGCTGAACCATTGAGGGATGCTCGAACAAATGGACCATCTGAGATTGTCATGCGAAAGTATGAAAGGGTAATAGCATGGCTGAAAGATAAGGTACCACCACAGGATATAGATTGGGTAAAAATAGACCGAACAAGGCAGGAACCCAAGGAGACAGTTCACGAGTTTTATGAAAGATTGCTGAAAACATTCAAGCAATACAGTGGACTAGATGTAATGGATCCCAAAGATATAGGGCAGTTCGTGTCAAAGTTTGTCTTGGGGTTGAGGCCTGATATTTGTTTGATGATACAGCAACATTTAATCTGTTGGCAGAACAAACCACTAGATGAGATTTTACGCTATGCGAGGTACTGCAGTGACGAGATAGATTCTAAAGCCAAGAATCTAAAGGAGAAATTGATGGTGGTGCAAATGCAGTCCGCTGGGAAGGGTGGCCAGCAGAAGCAGGGGATGGGACGAAAACCAAATGGTCAGAGCAAAGATAATGAAGAAGGGCAGAGACCTAGGATAGACTTTGCCACTTTAAAGAAAACGACAAAGTGTCATCTGTGTCATCAGGTGGGGCATTGGCGACGCGAGTGTCCCTTTAACCCTGAAAACGGAGAGCTAGAAGTAGAAGAGCAGGTCCAAGAAGACCCAGTGCAAAAAGTGACAGTCCCAAGCAGTAAGGTGGCCAAAGGGGGGACTTCGGCTCCACGGGCCCAATTCCCACAGCCACCGAAGATAGCAGCTGGAGGAAAGGTCTTTAAACAAATGCCTCTGTTTATCGAGGAAGAAAAATGTTATTACATTGATCCATTGACAGGACAACGGGTGAGCAGTGAAGAAGACTGTACCCTCGGGGCAGTTCTAGAAGTGGATCAGAGAGGGCCATTTGTTGAGGCAGAAGTGGCAGGGTGTCCCACTACGTTCTTAGTGGACACTGGGGCTACTCGTTCGACTCTGAGATCAGCGGTAGTTCCAGACTTGCCAATGTCAGGGGAAACAATTCAAGTGGTAGGAGTCGCAAATAAAAGAATGACTAGTCCCTTGACAGAACCAGTGTCTGTGAAAATTGGAAACCACATGAACGAACATCAGTTTGTGGTTTGTGACTCGAGTCCGGTATGTCTGTTAGGTAGGGATTTGTTATGCAAATTGAATTGCACCATATACTGCACCCCACAAGGAGTGGAGGTACAGACTACCGACGATGATGCTACCTTTAAGGTGGCCAATTCAAAATTCTGTGTAGAACTATATCCTACTCTGACTGTAGAAGATCTTCCACAAGACTTAAGAGATGCAGTGGCGTCAGAGGTGTGGGATTTCACAGGAGAAGATATAGGATTGATTAAAGGGGTAGAACCGGTAAAAATTCTGGTAAAACCAAATGTTGAGTTTCCAAGAACGCCTCAATACAAATTGTCCCAGGAAACGATTGCGGGAATAAAGCCTGTGATCGAGTCAATGATACAGCAGGGAATACTGAAGGAAATCGTGGGCAGTCCTTGTAACTCCCCGATTATGGGTTTGCAGAAACCTAGCGGGAAGTTTAGGATAGTTCAGGATTTACGAAAAATTAACAACATAGTCGTTTCATGTTGTCCCGTGGTACCGAATCCATCAGTAATATTGTTTCAAATACCATGTCAAGCAGAATGGTTCACAGTGATAGATCTTTGTCAGGCTTTCTTTTCAATCCCATTGGATGAAGAGAGCAGGTACCTTTTTGCGTTTAAAATGGAAGATCGCGTTTTAACATGGTGTCGAATCCCACAAGGATTCACAGACAGCCCATCCATCTTTAATCAGTTGTTGAAAAAGAATCTTGAGAATCTAGTACTGCCACAGAACTCGGTTCTGGTACAGTACATAGATGACCTACTTGTTGCGTCAGAAACAGAGGAAGCTTGTAAAGTAGATTCAATTGCCTTACTGAATCATTTAGCTGAAAATGGACATAAGGTATCTCCGAGCAAGTTGCAGTACTGTCTGACGGAAGTACAGTATTTAGGGCACCGGTTAGAGAAAGGAAAACGTAAGGTGTCACCAGAGAGGATTGAGGCGATAATGAAGATGAATGCGCCTACAACACAGAGGGAAGTTAGAATGTTCCTAGGAATGGTGGGTTACTGCCGACAGTGGATAGTTAACTTTTCACTGAAAGCAAAGCCCTTACAGAAACTGACGCACAAGGAGGTGAGTGATCCGGTACCATGGGACGAAGAATGTCTGGTGGCGTTTTTACAGCTGAGAGACGATTTATGTCGTGCTCCGGCTCTGGGAATGCCAGATTACGAAAAGTCATTTTCACTCTATTGCTGTGAGAGAGAGGGATGTGCTTTGTCAGTCTTGGCACAGACCCACGGTAATGCCCGTAGACCAGTTGCATATTTTTCGGCTACATTAGATCCAGTAGCCGCAGCGTTGCCCGGATGTCTCAAATCCGTTGCCGCAACGGGTGTCAGCATTGAAAGGAGCGAAAGTATTGTAATGGGACATCCAGTGGTGGTATATGTACCACATTCAGTTGAATTGTTAATGACCAGGACGAAGACGCAGCATCTGACCAATAGCAGGCTCACGCGTTATGAGCAAGTTATACTTGCCGCAGAAAACGTGACTCTCAGGAGATGCTCTGTCTTGAATCCTGCTACTTTGATGCCATTACCTACTGTAATAGAAGGCGAAGGATGTGAAGACCACGATTGCCTTGATGTGACTGAACTATGCACGAAACCCAGACCAGATATTGTGGATGAGCCATTGTCTGACCCCGATGAAATTTACTTTGTTGATGGCTCATGTTTAAGAGACGATACTGGTCGGTTGAGAGCAGCTTATGCTGTTTGTACCATTACTGGAGTTGTGGAAGCCGCTTGCCTGGAAGGAGTACATTCCGCACAGGTAGCAGAGATTATTGCCCTAACTCGTGCCTGCATAGCAGGAAATGGAAAGAGAGTCACCATCTACACGGACAGCCAATATGGTTTCGGTGTGGTTCATGATTTCGGGCAGTTGTGGTCTCAGAGGGGTTACATGACCTCCTCTGGTTCGCCCATTCGAAATGGAGAATTTGTGCGATTGCTGATAGAAGCATTACAAGGTCCTGTTGACATTGCAGTAGTGAAGTGTGTAGCTCATACTAAGAATACAGATTTTGTGTCACAAGGTAATAGATATGCTGATGAAGTCGCACGCTATTGTGCGGAACAAAGTTATTCTTTCTCAAAGGTGGAAATAGAAGGTGCAGAAGAAAAGACTGAATTAAGTATGATGTTAGAAACTGTAGACACTTGGGAGGATTTAAGGATAATGCAGGAGAACGCACCTGAAACAGAGAAAAAGGCATGGGAAATAGCAGGCTGTGTGCGAAGTGAAATGGATTTTTGGGTTTCAGCAGATGGGAGAGCTGTGTTACCTGAAGAATTAGCTAATCCCATGGCGAGAGAAATACATGGTCCAGTACATCTAGGAAGGGATGCTATGATGAGAGTTTTTAGGCAGACTTGGTATTGCCCGAAATTCAGAATAGCAGCAGAATCAGTATGTAAGCGATGTGTTACCTGCCAACAACTGAACGTAGGCAAACGAACACCAGTCACACTGAGTCACATTGGGAGGTCGGGGGGGCCTTTCAATAGAATGCAACTAGATTTCATTGAAATGCCAAGAGTCAATCGCCTTCGGTATGTGTTGGTGATTGTATGCGTATTTTCCAGATGGGTTGAAGCGTACCCTACACGTAGGTGCGATACACTCACAGTGGCTAAATTGTTGCTCAGGGAGTTGATACCGCGCTTCGGGGTGCCTGCCTCTTTGGAATCGGACAGAGGAAAACATTTTAACAGCGAAATAGTGAAGATGTTGTGCTCCACACTGAATATCGATCAAAAGCTGCATTGTAGTTATCGACCAGAAGCTTCAGGAATTGTGGAACAAGTGAATGGCACTTTGAAGAATAGATTGGCTAAAGTAGTGGCATCCACATCCTTGAGTTGGCCAGATGCTCTTCCATTGGTGCTCATGAGCATGCGCAGCACACCTGATAGGAGGACAGGTCTCTCTCCCCACGAGATCCTGATGGGGAGGGCCATGAGACTTCCTACAGTTCCAACTACTGCTCTATTGAATATTACAGATGATCTGATCTTGGATTATTGTAAAGGACTGTCTGACGCCATCCATTCTGTGTCCCTTCAGGTGCATGCGGCTGAAGTTCCAGCAGCGAGGAACCTGTGTCATGACCTGAACCCAGGGGACTGGGTCTTGGTTAAAAAGCACGTCCGGAAGAACTGCCTAGATGTTCGCTGGCGTGGGCCCTTTCAGGTAATCCTGATCACGAACACCGCGGTGAAGTGCGGGGGGCTGCCAAATTGGATCCATGCATCCCATACTAGAAGAGTTCCAGCACCTCTAGAAGGAACAGCTCCCATCCCAGACGAAAGCCCGGAAGTGGAAGAAGAGTCGCAAGAAGGGATTGAGGCAGCTGAGGAGGTGTCGGAAGAAGTTGGGAACGCATCGGATTCAGAAGAAGAGCGAAGGCAGGACGGCAGTGAGACAGAAGACGCAACTGAAGGAGAGAGCAGAAGTGAATACGACTCAGACTCAGATCCGTATCGGAGCGATCAAGAACCAAGTGGGAGGACAAGGAATAGGAGAATAAGGCTTGGAGCTGCCACTTGGCCAACAAGGAGAAGAAGGCTAAGTTTGAGGTCGGCCCAGGAAGAAACGCTTACTCCTATATCCGAAGACTCAGATCCAGAAGAAGATATCCAGGATCAAGCCGAGGAGGGTCTTAGAAGATCAAGTAGGGTGCGAGTGCCTAGCAGAAAATACTCTACTCCCGACTGGACCTACCTCGTTGCAGATGTCTGGGAGACACAGAACAGGGAGGATCAGGGAAGTGGAACTGATCAGAACTGACCCGATCATCACAGTGCAAATAAAGTTTCTACTGCCAGGAGCGGAGACCGAAAGGTTGCTGACACTCAACATCGTTCATCCTGCTCTCCTGAGTGGAATAAGAAAGTTGATTTTAGAAACAGTTGAGTTTCCAGTTTGCTGTTCACGATATCCAATATTGGAGGGAACTCTTCTTCGTTTGGAAATGCTTGAGCGAGTAGTAGAAATGTTAGGAGCACTTATTGTTGTGGACTAATATCATATTGCGAATGGCTTTAAGGGGGTGCAGATCTGGAAAGGTGAAGAAAGTGATCTTGATTAGAACGAACCCCTTTGTAATTGTGGATATAGAACTGATAGTACCAGGATTGGAAATTGAAAAAACGCTAACTCTCAATTTCGTCCGTCCACTTGTCTTGAGCGAAATAAGGAGAATAATCCTAGAAAAGGTTGACTTTCCATGTTGTGGTACGAACTGTCCAGAACCTGAGGGAATGATACTTCGGATGGACGTTTATGAAGAAGTAGTGTCACTCCTTGAGTCATACATAACTTCAGACGAAAATAAGACTTTTGAAAAGAAATTGTAAATTGTTGCAAGATAACCTAGCGCCGAGTGGAAGAAGAAAAAAAAAATGGTAGGGGTTTCCTTTTAGCGGATGGAGAAGAGCTAGGGTTGTCTATATTACTGGACTTTGAATTGTTTTGCGGAAATAAATTGTCAAGCTTCCAAGTGTTCCAAGAAAGACATTGCAAAGAGAGAAAGACTTTGTTTGAAAAGAAGAGGAAGTGAATGCTGGAAGATAGTCGAAAACTACACTGTTTGAGAACATGGAGGCTGGCAACCCGAACCGCAGGGCAAAATGTATAGCTGTTACATTTTTAGGAGTAGTGGTTTCTCTTATAATTTTAGTAGTAACTGTTTCATTCCTAGCGGGACACGAAGGGGATGGAACCACCGTTAAGGAGGATAAGGGAGTGTCAACACCGAGAACTACCATTGTTAAGGAGAAGGGAAACATCAATGAGAAAGACAAAGCGTTGTTAGATGCAGAAGTAAAAAGGTTACACATGGATGAGTCACAGGGGAATTACAAGTCAAATGCTTATGCTAAGTTGCTTTATGAATATGTTGATGCCATGGAGGTAAAGGATTGCTATGTCTGTATGCAATTACCAATTTCGGTGGAGGAGGGTATCAAATACCATCATCTCCCGTTGACATATGGGATAACGTGCAGTTTATTGTTAAGTATGTTTTATGGACGAGACGGATTTGAGTATTACTTCTCGAATTTCGACTCGACATTGCCAGAGGTTCCGAATTTCAAGCATTTGAACAAATGGGACTACTACAAAAGCGAAGACAGGTTACACAAATGGTTTATTCCATGGAGAACGTTAGATACTTCACATGCTCGAATCAACAATCTGACTTGTCAAATATCAGAAGTTGAGAAAAAGTTTATAGCTCAGGTAGATACTAGATACAGGAGGCAGAAGATATTGAAGGCATCAGGGCAAGGGGAAACAGATTGGACCAAGGAGGAAAGGGCACAACAACGAAAAGGTAGTATTGGTCCAATTGCTTTGGATAAGGAGAAACGGGGGAAACTGTGCATTCACAGGAGTTACTCCTATTATGAAAACGTTTATGTAGGACAAGTAAATTGTGAACATGCCTTTCAATTGGAGTACTACTCTAAGAACTTCATGAAAGGGATGCAAGCAATACCAAATGTATATTTTGTATGTGGAAGATATGCCTATGTGAAGTTACCAGATAATTGGTACGGATCATGCTATCTGGCTGTTGTCTTCCCTAAAATATATCATGTTGAGAATTTAGACACGCCTAAGAAAGAAATATCAACTAGATGGAAGCGAGGGCTGGGTGCAGCAGAAGTAGTTGGAGATGTAATAGGTGCTGCATTCCCTTTCTTAGGATTGATAATGAATGACATTAAGATCAGGAGGTTAGCTACAGTCGTAGATAGACTGTCTGCCAGTACTGCAAGATCCTTGATGCTGATAGAGGGGGAGATGCAATCGATTAGGGCAATGGTTCTTCAGAACCGACTTGCTTTAGATGTTCTGTTAGCAAAAGAGGGAGGAGTCTGTAGGGCCTTGAAGGTACAGGAATGCTGTACTTACATTCCAGACAATTCAAAGCCTCTAGAGAAGTATATACAAAACATCACTGCCATACACTACGAAATTGAGGACCTGGCAAAGGTAAATGTGTGGGAAAAAGTAGGTCATGGAATGGGTAAAGTTGGAAGTTGGTTTGCCAACTTAGGAAAGGGTATCGTTTGGTACATATTGAAGCCCATCATCATAGTAATGATTTGTGTAATCACTTTGTGGGGATTGGTGCGTTTGTATCAATGGTATAGAGCAAATAGGTTACAGAGAGCTATGAAGAAACAGGAAGAAGAGTTGACAGCGATGCAGGACACTCAATATAAGAGTCTGAAAGCATTAGAGAGTATGAAAAGAAGTGGTACTGCCCTGTCTTCACTTTAAAGGTTCTACATTTTAGTGTCATGGTAATGATGACCCCTAAAGGTCATCAAAGGGGGGACTGAGAGAGCACAAGTTTGAAAAAAATGTATAAGTACGCCATATTTACAAGCACGTAGTTAGTTTAAACATGTTTTGCACACGAGTGTTTTATATTCAATAGCGAAATGTATAGAATGTTAAGTAGAGTAACCATAATTATAACGGTGTGAGATTAAATGTAGAAATGTTGGAGTATATGTGAAAACCTCATGGTTCTCTCATGTTAAAAGAGTCATGTCCGAATTAAATGTAATTTTGGATTCCAGTATTTTGTGTAGGCCTTAGGGCAATCCACAGCAAACCTGAACGTGCTGCTAAAATAATGTGAGATAAAGTTGACATGGTTCTTTCAAAATGTACTATTGAACTTAGGGTTAAAAGTATATGCTTTATAGATGTGTTATTTTAGAAACGTATGCTAGTTAAGAATGTTTGCTGTTTAAATCAAGTTAACGTTTTAAGAGTGCAGGAACCTGCTGCATGTAAATCAAGTAGGCCAGAACAGATAATGTCATGTAGTTTAAATCGTCATGTGCTCGTTAGAGGAGAGGTCGTGAGGTGTCCAGTATGGAGCTCTGAGAGTGTTTTATGGCCTAAGATATGGTGAAGTCTGGAATTTGAGGCCCACTGCAGGACGAGCTGTATGCAGGTGCGAGGGTCCTAATCAGCTCGAATGAAAGGGACTTTGTTCAGTGGCGCCTTGCGCAGGCCTGTAGGAGTTTCCAGGAATTTCAGGGGGTATCAGCGCACGGAAGAAGGAGCCTGGGAACCAAGGTCAACTATAACGAGGGTCTTCAAGAGTACCATCATGGAGTTTTACCGCGCAAAGATGTACCACGTGAGGGGCGTCCCAAGGGGCGTTTCTATTGGAAATGTGATTTGGTATTAGGGAAAGTGACCCGGGAGGAGAGCAGAGCAGATGATTTTTGGGAGCCTAAGGAAGCGGATGGGTAGGCAGATAGGCTGATCAGGAGAGACCCATTATCAGAGAAGAGACAAAGAGAAGTGCGTGATCTTCTTAGGAAATCACCACGGCTGACACCTAGAGGGTAAAGATCTTGTTAAGTAGGGATGTCATTTAGTGTAGTGTAGGGACAGACTAACCTTAATTTTTCTTTTCTGTAATGACTTTGAGGTTGCAACTTGTATTCATTTTGGCAACGCTCATGTTATTAGAAGTTGTACTTATTATTCTGTTTTTCAGACTCAGATTATTCAAAAAGTTCATGTTCATAGTGATACCGATTTATCTTCTTAATCTCATTTTGAGAAGTTTGTATCTTCAGTTATCTTTGACTTTATATTAAATCTTTAAAACTTAATTTTGGTCAGTGGTCATTTAGAGTGGTGTAAGTTCTTAAATTGATTGTTTACTGCGAGATTACCTTTTACTCAAGACAGGTACCAACGATTCAGTCGACAGGAAATGGGATTTGGTAAGATAATTAGTAACCAGTAATCCCGCGTTAGCATGACTTTGAGGTTGCAACTTGTATTCATTTTGGCAACGCTCATGTTATTAGAAGTTGTACTTATTATTCTGTTTTCCAGACTCAGATTATTCAAAAAGTTCATGTTCATAGTGATACCGATTTATCTTCTTAATCTCATTTTGAGAAGTTTGTATCTTCAGTTATCTTTGACTTTATATTAAATCTTTAAAACTTAATTTTGGTCAGTGGTCATTTAGAGTGGTGTAAGTTCTTAAATTGATTGTTTACTGCGAGATTACCTTTTACTCAAGACAGGTACCAACGATTCAGTCGACAGGAAATGGGATTTGGTAAGATAATTAGTAACCAGTAATCCCGCGTTAGCAGTTGGTAGCAGAGTGAGGATGGTTATCTTCTTGAGGAAGGTAATCTAGAGAGGTTAGTTTACCCCAAGGCCCGAGACGCCGAGAGACGAGCAGCGGAAGAATCGTGTGCCGAAAGGTGCAGACGGTGCGAGAAAAGCAGCAGTATCGGAGGAGAGTGAGTATAAAAAGGGTCATGCGTGAACAGATTGCGGTGTTTTGTGTTGTATTTGTATTGTAATGTCATGCGGAGTTGAATGCCTGTAGTGTGAAAGAGAGAAGGTTGTGAGCGCGCGCAACCTGGTAAACTGGTAACCTGGTAAACGGGTGAACTGGTGAAATCTTAAGTTCAGGCCAGAGCTTAAGTGGTTTTGGGTGTATCGAACATCCAGGGTAGTTGTCGACCATAGTACGGAGGTCACGAGGTACCATTGACCGCCGTGGATCCAAGATAGGGGGAGTGTAAGAGTGAGTGTATGAGTAACGGACGCTGGTCGAAAGTTACTGCGTGTGAGTAACCTATCGGAGAAGGCGATTGTCTGGAAGTAAACGGAAAGACATTTCGCCAAGTTAAGGTGACAACTACAGAAAGACTGTGGGCGTACAGTCAAAGAAAGGTGATCGCTTGGACGGAAGTAATCATTTTTCAGAGTATGAATGGGATGCGTGCATGACCGAGGAGACGAGCTGAGAAAGGAGGGGAACTGCTGCGAAGGGGGACGGGTGACGTCGGCTAGAGCCGCGCTCTGATTGAGCGGTTGGTGTGACGTTAGCTAGAGCCGTGCTCTGGTTGGGCGGCTAGAGTGACGTCGGAGGAAAGCCGCGTACGGATAGGCCAGTTAGTGAGAACGGCGCTGAGATTGGTGGAATATCATCAGGAAGTAAACAAACGCGGAGAAAAGAGAAATCATGAAGTGTCTTAAGTGTTTGAAAGGGATTTTTAAACGTAAACGAAGTGAACATTATTACGGGGAAGAGGCTCCCCCAGAGGGTACGCCAGCTCATTATATGGCAACGAATGTGGGGCTGCATACGATATTGTGGATTGGGGCTTGGAATAAGCTTACGGAAGGAAATGAGGAAATGCAGTTCCCGAAGTATGGAACGTTTAAGTTAGAGGTGTTACATCGGCTAAAAGCAACCATGTCCTCATCGAAACCCTCACCTAGACCAACACAGTTTGAGGCTCTTAATGCATGGATTAAGGCTGCACACGACCGAAATTTGAACAGGCGTCAACAAAGGCTGACGCGATCGGTAAGGGCAGTGCGAGATTCCAAATGGGATGAGGAGGAAAAGCGTTGGAGGGTACAGACTATTGAGGTGGAGAAGATGTATCCGATGAGGGAGGTGTCAGGAGGAGGAAACCTCATGGAAGAAGACGAGGAAAGCGAGTCGGAGGACAATCTGATAAACAGATTGTTAATGGATAGACCACCTCCGAGAGTGGGATTGATAGAAGATAGAGGGCTCGCAAGGGAAGATGGGAATGAGATAGAGGGATATACACCACTCCCTATATCGGAATGGACACCTAACAAAGGCGGAGAAACACCTCCAAACAACACTGTACAGAGTGTAGTGGGAAGGTTTGTGGTGCAGAAAACGCCAACCACAGAAAGGGTTGAGTCTGTGGGATTGCCAGACGCTCTTCAAGTGCCTGTTACCATAGGACCCATAGTTTCGATCTATAATTCTGAGAGAGATAGAGGGGAACAACAAAGGCAATTGGATAGGGAAAGGATTGAGATGGAAAGGAGGAATAATGTGACGAATGCATGGAAACAATTACCAGGTTCGGTAACGTGGAACACCCCATTAGACACAACTGTCGGTCCCAATTCAGAACAGGGAGGTCCGAGAGGACCAATGGATCTAAGGGGACCGCGGCCAAGATCTTTTTCAGAGTTAAGAGCTGATTTGAGGGAATGGGACGGGTCCATAGTATCTCCGAGTAACAGGACAAGAACGGAACCAGAGTGGGAAAGCAGGGGAAACGGGACAGTATCTCATTGTGGGGCCAGCGAGAGTAGTCAGAGCCGGGAAGGCCAAAGTCAAGAGAATAGAGGGGATGCATGTCCTACAAATCAGAGAGAACAGCCGGAACAAAATACTAAGATTGTAGAATGTGAGGAAATGTCCCGTCTCTGGGGGAACGGAGGAGATGAGGCGGTACGGGCTTTTCAGAATAGGTTTAGGTGCCTTCATCATACACTTGGGGAAGACGTTCAACATTGGAGAAAGGAGAACAGCGATAGGTCCCGCCACGCCTCGAATAATCAGGAATCACAGGGAAGTAGGGAAGAAAGAGGGAGTAATAGAACCTCTTACCCTCTATCCCGTGAAACTAGCCAGGATGGAGAGAGAGAGGCTGGGAGGCATGAAGGAGTGTTTCACCACCCACCCCGAGAAGATGGAAAGGCATGGGACTTAGAGAGATGGGAACAGGGGAGGACTCCCTATAATTCACCAATACCTAAACGTAGATCTCGGAGCTGGGATGGGAGAGATGCGGATGGAGGAGCTAAATTGAGTGTCTTGAAAGCTGAAATAAAGGCAAAAAGGCTTGATGTTACCAGTTTAAAATCAGATGTTGATGAGATAATAGATGGAACATTGCCTTTGGAAAGGATAGAATTGTATGAACAGGATGAGTTATTGTTCATGGCAAAGGATATTACTAGGAAAGCTAGAGCGTTTCATGAAAAACTGACTGATTTGGCAGACAAGTATGCCGTGGATTTGTCTAGGACAAGGGCATTGCAGAGCAACCACAGATTACAGTACGCAGACCAAGATCTAGATGAGAAGAGAACTACTGGATTAAAAACACACATAAGAGAGTTGGTAACAGGGATAAGAGTGTGGAGAGAACTGGATAAATGGGAAGAAAGGTGGTCGAAAAAGGGCACAGTTAGGCGAAGTACAAATGTGATGACCCCTGAGGGAAGGGTAATGCAGATGGAGGCATTCCCTTTGCGAGAAATATCAAATGGAAATTATGTACATGTGCCCTGGAGTAGAGGAGACTTAGCCGCATTTACCAACTCATTTCCGAAGTTGCGGGACAATCCAGTCGAATGGTATAAGCAGGTAGAGAGGTTCGTTAAAATCTCGAAAGTACTGTGGATAGATTTGAACACGTTGTTTGACATCGTGGTCCCATCTGATCTATGGACCCCTTGTAAGACTAGTGTCGAATGGCCAAATGCTGAACCATTGAGGGATGCTCGAACAAATGGACCATCTGAGATTGTCATGCGAAAGTATGAAAGGGTAATAGCATGGCTGAAAGATAAGGTACCACCACAGGATATAGATTGGGTAAAAATAGACCGAACAAGGCAGGAACCCAAGGAGACAGTTCACGAGTTTTATGAAAGATTGCTGAAAACATTCAAGCAATACAGTGGACTAGATGTAATGGATCCCAAAGATATAGGGCAGTTCGTGTCAAAGTTTGTCTTGGGGTTGAGGCCTGATATTTGTTTGATGATACAGCAACATTTAATCTGTTGGCAGAACAAACCACTAGATGAGATTTTACGCTATGCGAGGTACTGCAGTGACGAGATAGATTCTAAAGCCAAGAATCTAAAGGAGAAATTGATGGTGGTGCAAATGCAGTCCGCTGGGAAGGGTGGCCAGCAGAAGCAGGGGATGGGACGAAAACCAAATGGTCAGAGCAAAGATAATGAAGAAGGGCAGAGACCTAGGATAGACTTTGCCACTTTAAAGAAAACGACAAAGTGTCATCTGTGTCATCAGGTGGGGCATTGGCGACGCGAGTGTCCCTTTAACCCTGAAAACGGAGAGCTAGAAGTAGAAGAGCAGGTCCAAGAAGACCCAGTGCAAAAAGTGACAGTCCCAAGCAGTAAGGTGGCCAAAGGGGGGACTTCGGCTCCACGGGCCCAATTCCCACAGCCACCGAAGATAGCAGCTGGAGGAAAGGTCTTTAAACAAATGCCTCTGTTTATCGAGGAAGAAAAATGTTATTACATTGATCCATTGACAGGACAACGGGTGAGCAGTGAAGAAGACTGTACCCTCGGGGCAGTTCTAGAAGTGGATCAGAGAGGGCCATTTGTTGAGGCAGAAGTGGCAGGGTGTCCCACTACGTTCTTAGTGGACACTGGGGCTACTCGTTCGACTCTGAGATCAGCGGTAGTTCCAGACTTGCCAATGTCAGGGGAAACAATTCAAGTGGTAGGAGTCGCAAATAAAAGAATGACTAGTCCCTTGACAGAACCAGTGTCTGTGAAAATTGGAAACCACATGAACGAACATCAGTTTGTGGTTTGTGACTCGAGTCCGGTATGTCTGTTAGGTAGGGATTTGTTATGCAAATTGAATTGCACCATATACTGCACCCCACAAGGAGTGGAGGTACAGACTACCGACGATGATGCTACCTTTAAGGTGGCCAATTCAAAATTCTGTGTAGAACTATATCCTACTCTGACTGTAGAAGATCTTCCACAAGACTTAAGAGATGCAGTGGCGTCAGAGGTGTGGGATTTCACAGGAGAAGATATAGGATTGATTAAAGGGGTAGAACCGGTAAAAATTCTGGTAAAACCAAATGTTGAGTTTCCAAGAACGCCGCAATACAAATTGTCCCAGGAAACGATTGCGGGAATAAAGCCTGTGATCGAGTCAATGATACAGCAGGGAATACTGAAGGAAATCGTGGGCAGTCCTTGTAACTCCCCGATTATGGGTTTGCAGAAACCTAGCGGGAAGTTTAGGATAGTTCAGGATTTACGAAAAATTAACAACATAGTCGTTTCATGTTGTCCCGTGGTACCGAATCCATCAGTAATATTGTTTCAAATACCATGTCAAGCAGAATGGTTCACAGTGATAGATCTTTGTCAGGCTTTCTTTTCAATCCCATTGGATGAAGAGAGCAGGTACCTTTTTGCGTTTAAAATGGAAGATCGCGTTTTAACATGGTGTCGAATCCCACAAGGATTCACAGACAGCCCATCCATCTTTAATCAGTTGTTGAAAAAGAATCTTGAGAATCTAGTACTGCCACAGAACTCGGTTCTGGTACAGTACATAGATGACCTACTTGTTGCGTCAGAAACAGAGGAAGCTTGTAAAGTAGATTCAATTGCCTTACTGAATCATTTAGCTGAAAATGGACATAAGGTATCTCCGAGCAAGTTGCAGTACTGTCTGACGGAAGTACAGTATTTAGGGCACCGGTTAGAGAAAGGAAAACGTAAGGTGTCACCAGAGAGGATTGAGGCGATAATGAAGATGAATGCGCCTACAACACAGAGGGAAGTTAGAATGTTCCTAGGAATGGTGGGTTACTGCCGACAGTGGATAGTTAACTTTTCACTGAAAGCAAAGCCCTTACAGAAACTGACGCACAAGGAGGTGAGTGATCCGGTACCATGGGACGAAGAATGTCTGGTGGCGTTTTTACAGCTGAGAGACGATTTATGTCGTGCTCCGGCTCTGGGAATGCCAGATTACGAAAAGTCATTTTCACTCTATTACTGTGAGAGAGAGGGATGTGCTTTGTCAGTCTTGGCACAGACCCACGGTAATGCCCGTAGACCAGTTGCATATTTTTCGGCTACATTAGATCCAGTAGCCGCAGCGTTGCCCGGATGTCTCAAATCCGTTGCCGCAACGGGTGTCAGCATTGAAAGGAGCGAAAGTATTGTAATGGGACATCCAGTGGTGGTATATGTACCACATTCAGTTGAATTGTTAATGACCAGGACGAAGACGCAGCATCTGACCAATAGCAGGCTCACGCGTTATGAGCAAGTTATACTTGCCGCAGAAAACGTGACTCTCAGGAGATGCTCTGTCTTGAATCCTGCTACTTTGATGCCATTACCTACTGTAATAGAAGGCGAAGGATGTGAAGACCACGATTGCCTTGATGTGACTGAACTATGCACGAAACCCAGACCAGATATTGTGGATGAGCCATTGTCTGACCCCGATGAAATTTACTTTGTTGATGGCTCATGTTTAAGAGACGATACTGGTCGGTTGAGAGCAGCTTATGCTGTTTGTACCATTACTGGAGTTGTGGAAGCCGCTTGCCTGGAAGGAGTACATTCCGCACAGGTAGCAGAGATTATTGCCCTAACTCGTGCCTGCATAGCAGGAAATGGAAAGAGAGTCACCATCTACACGGACAGCCAATATGGTTTCGGTGTGGTTCATGATTTCGGGCAGTTGTGGTCTCAGAGGGGTTACATGACCTCCTCTGGTTCGCCCATTCGAAATGGAGAATTTGTGCGATTGCTGATAGAAGCATTACAAGGTCCTGTTGACATTGCAGTAGTGAAGTGTGTAGCTCATACTAAGAATACAGATTTTGTGTCACAAGGTAATAGATATGCTGATGAAGTCGCACGCTATTGTGCGGAACACAGTTATTCTTTCTCAAAGGTGGAAATAGAAGGTGCAGAAGAAAAGACTGAATTAAGTATGATGTTAGAAACTGTAGACACTTGGGAGGATTTAAGGATAATGCAGGAGAACGCACCTGAAACAGAGAAAAAGGCATGGGAAATAGCAGGCTGTGTGCGAAGTGAAATGGATTTTTGGGTTTCAGCAGATGGGAGAGCTGTGTTACCTGAAGAATTAGCTAATCCCATGGCGAGAGAAATACATGGTCCAGTACATCTAGGAAGGGAT
Source organism: Lissotriton helveticus (assembly GCF_964261635.1). Taxonomy (NCBI): domain Eukaryota; kingdom Metazoa; phylum Chordata; class Amphibia; order Caudata; family Salamandridae; genus Lissotriton; species Lissotriton helveticus. Next base: position 597,949,434 of record NC_136061.1, on the reverse strand, counting down.
GCTATGATGAGAGTTTTTAGGCAGACTTGGTATTGCCCGAAATTCAGAATAGCAGCAGAATCAGTATGTAAGCGATGTGTTACCTGCCAACAACTGAACGTAGGCAAACGAACACCAGTCACACTGAGTCACATTGGGAGGTCGGGGGGGCCTTTCAATAGAATGCAACTAGATTTCATTGAAATGCCAAGAGTCAATCGCCTTCGGTATGTGTTGGTGATTGTATGCGTATTTTCCAGATGGGTTGAAGCGTACCCTACACGTAGGTGCGATACACTCACAGTGGCTAAATTGTTGCTCAGGGAGTTGATACCGCGCTTCGGGGTGCCTGCCTCTTTGGAATCGGACAGAGGAAAACATTTTAACAGCGAAATAGTGAAGATGTTGTGCTCCACACTGAATATCGCTCAAAAGCTGCATTGTAGTTATCGACCAGAAGCTTCAGGAATTGTGGAACAAGTGAATGGCACTTTGAAGAATAGATTGGCTAAAGTAGTGGCATCCACATCCTTGAGTTGGCCAGATGCTCTTCCATTGGTGCTCATGAGCATGCGCAGCACACCTGATAGGAGGACAGGTCTCTCTCCCCACGAGATCCTGATGGGGAGGGCCATGAGACTTCCTACAGTTCCAACTACTGCTCTATTGAATATTACAGATGATCTGATCTTGGATTATTGTAAAGGACTGTCTGACGCCATCCATTCTGTGTCCCTTCAGGTGCATGCGGCTGAAGTTCCAGCAGCGAGGAACCTGTGTCATGACCTGAACCCAGGGGACTGGGTCTTGGTTAAAAAGCACGTCCGGAAGAACTGCCTAGATGTTCGCTGGCGTGGGCCCTTTCAGGTAATCCTGATCACGAACACCGCGGTGAAGTGCGGGGGGCTGCCAAATTGGATCCATGCATCCCATACTAGAAGAGTTCCAGCACCTCTAGAAGGAACAGCTCCCATCCCAGACGAAAGCCCGGAAGTGGAAGAAGAGTCGCAAGAAGGGATTGAGGCAGCTGAGGAGGTGTCGGAAGAAGTTGGGAACGCATCGGATTCAGAAGAAGAGCGAAGGCAGGACGGCAGTGAGACAGAAGACGCAACTGAAGGAGAGAGCAGAAGTGAATACGACTCAGACTCAGATCCGTATCGGAGCGATCAAGAACCAAGTGGGAGGACAAGGAATAGGAGAATAAGGCTTGGAGCTGCCACTTGGCCAACAAGGAGAAGAAGGCTAAGTTTGAGGTCGGCCCAGGAAGAAACGCTTACTCCTATATCCGAAGACTCAGATCCAGAAGAAGATATCCAGGATCAAGCCGAGGAGGGTCTTAGAAGATCAAGTAGGGTGCGAGTGCCTAGCAGAAGATACTCTACTCCCGACTGGACCTACCTCGTTGCAGATGTCTGGGAGACACAGAACAGGGAGGATCAGGGAAGTGGAACTGATCAGAACTGACCCGATCATCACAGTGCAAATAAAGTTTCTACTGCCAGGAGCGGAGACCGAAAGGTTGCTGACACTCAACATCGTTCATCCTGCTCTCCTGAGTGGAATAAGAAAGTTGATTTTAGAAACAGTTGAGTTTCCAGTTTGCTGTTCACGATATCCAATATTGGAGGGAACTCTTCTTCGTTTGGAAATGCTTGAGCGAGTAGTAGAAATGTTAGGAGCACTTATTGTTGTGGACTAATATCATATTGCGAATGGCTTTAAGGGGGTGCAGATCTGGAAAGGTGAAGAAAGTGATCTTGATTAGAACGAACCCCTTTGTAATTGTGGATATAGAACTGATAGTACCAGGATTGGAAATTGAAAAAACGCTAACTCTCAATTTCGTCCGTCCACTTGTCTTGAGCGAAATAAGGAGAATAATCCTAGAAAAGGTTGACTTTCCATGTTGTGGTACGAACTGTCCAGAACCTGAGGGAATGATACTTCGGATGGACGTTTATGAAGAAGTAGTGTCACTCCTTGAGTCATACATAACTTCAGACGAAAATAAGACTTTTGAAAAGAAATTGTAAATTGTTGCAAGATAACCTAGCGCCGAGTGGAAGAAGAAAAAAAAATGGTAGGGGTTTCCTTTTAGCGGATGGAGAAGGGCTAGGGTTGTCTATATTACTGGACTTTGAATTGTTTTGCGGAAATAAATTGTCAAGCTTCCAAGTGTTCCAAGAAAGACATTGCAAGAGAGAAAGACTTTGTTTGAAAAGAAGAGGAAGTGAATGCTGGAAGATAGTCGAAAACTACACTGTTTGAGAACATGGAGGCTGGCAACCCGAACCGCAGGGCAAAATGTATAGCTGTTACATTTTTAGGAGTAGTGGTTTGTCTTATAATTTTAGTGGTAACTCTTTCATTCCTAGCGGGACACGAAGGGGATGGAACCACCGTTAAGGAGGATAAGGGAGTGTCAACACCGAGAACTACCATTGTTAAGGAGAAGGGAAACATCAATGAGAAAGACAAAGCGTTGTTAGATGCAGAAGTAAAAAGGTTACACATGGATGAGTCACAGGGGAATTACAAGTCAAATGCTTATGCTAAGTTGCTTTATGAATATGTTGATGCCATGGAGGTAAAGGATTGCTATGTCTGTATGCAATTACCAATTTCGGTGGAGGAGGGTATCAAATACCATCATCTCCCGTTGACATATGGGATAACGTGCAGTTTATTGTTAAGTATGTTTTATGGACGAGACGGATTTGAGTATTACTTCTCGAATTTCGACTCGACATTGCCAGAGGTTCCGAATTTCAAGCATTTGAACAAATGGGACTACTACAAAAGCGAAGACAGGTTACACAAATGGTTTATTCCATGGAGAACGTTAGATACTTCACATGCTCGAATCAACAATCTGACTTGTCAAATATCAGAAGTTGAGAAAAAGTTTATAGCTCAGGTAGATACTAGATACAGGAGGCAGAAGATATTGAAGGCATCAGGGCAAGGGGAAACAGATTGGACCAAGGAGGAAAGGGCACAACAACGAAAAGGTAGTATTGGTCCAATTGCTTTGGATAAGGAGAAACGGGGGAAACTGTGCATTCACAGGAGTTACTCCTATTATGAAAACGTTTATGTAGGACAAGTAAATTGTGAACATGCCTTTCAATTGGAGTACTACTCTAAGAACTTCATGAAAGGGATGCAAGCAATACCAAATGTATATTTTGTATGTGGAAGATATGCCTATGTGAAGTTACCAGATAATTGGTACGGATCATGCTATCTGGCTGTTGTCTTCCCTAAAATATATCATGTTGAGAATTTAGACACGCCTAAGAAAGAAATATCAACTAGATGGAAGCGAGGGCTGGGTGCAGCAGAAGTAGTTGGAGATGTAATAGGTGCTGCATTCCCTTTCTTAGGATTGATAATGAATGACATTAAGATCAGGAGGTTAGCTACAGTCGTAGATAGACTGTCTGCCAGTACTGCAAGATCCTTGATGCTGATAGAGGGGGAGATGCAATCGATTAGGGCAATGGTTCTTCAGAACCGACTTGCTTTAGATGTTCTGTTAGCAAAAGAGGGAGGAGTCTGTAGGGCCTTGAAGGTACAGGAATGCTGTACTTACATTCCAGACAATTCAAAGCCTCTAGAGAAGTATATACAAAACATCACTGCCATACACTACGAAATCGAGGACCTGGCAAAGGTAAATGTGTGGGAAAAAGTAGGTCATGGAATGGGTAAAGTTGGAAGTTGGTTTGCCAACTTAGGAAAGGGTATCGTTTGGTACATATTGAAGCCCATCATCATAGTAATGATTTGTGTAATCACTTTGTGGGGATTGGTGCGTTTGTATCAATGGTATAGAGCAAATAGGTTACAGAGAGCTATGAAGAAACAGGAAGAAGAGTTGACAGCGATGCAGGACACTCAATATAAGAGTCTGAAAGCATTAGAGAGTATGAAAAGAAGTGGTACTGCCCTGTCTTCACTTTAAAGGTTCTACATTTTAGTGTCATGGTAATGATGACCCCTAAAGGTCATCAAAGGGGGGACTGAGAGAGCACAAGTTTGAAAAAATGTATAAGTACGCCATATTTACAAGCACGTAGTTAGTTTAAACATGTTTTGCACACGAGTGTTTTATATTCAATAGCGAAATGTATAGAATGTTAAGTAGAGTAACCATAATTATAACGGTGTGAGATTAAATGTAGAAATGTTGGAGTATATGTGAAAACCTCATGGTTCTCTCATGTTAAAAGAGTCATGTCCGAATTAAATGTAATTTTGGATTCCAGTATTTTGTGTAGGCCTTAGGGCAATTCACAGCAAACCTGAACGTGCTGCTAAAATAATGTGAGATAAAGTTGACATGGTTCTTTCAAAATGTACTATTGAACTTAGGGTTAAAAGTATATGCTTTATAGATGTGTTATTTTAGAAACGTATGCTAGTTAAGAATGTTTGCTGTTTAAATCAAGTTAACGTTTTAAGAGTGCAGGAACCTGCTGCATGTAAATCAAGTAGGCCAGAACAGATAATGTCATGTAGTTTAAATCGTCATGTGCTCGTTAGAGGAGAGGTCGTGAGGTGTCCAGTATGGAGCTCTGAGAGTGTTTTATGGCCTAAGATATGGTGAAGTCTGGAATTTGAGGCCCACTGCAGGACGAGCTGTATGCAGGTGCGAGGGTCCTAATCAGCTCGAATGAAAGGGACTTTGTTCAGTGGCGCCTTGCGCAGGCCTGTAGGAGTTTCCAGGAATTTCAGGGGGTATCAGCGCACGGAAGAAGGAGCCTGGGAACCAAGGTCAACTATAACGAGGGTCTTCAAGAGTACCATCATGGAGTTTTACCGCGCAAAGATGTACCACGTGAGGGGCGTCCCAAGGGGCGTTTCTATTGGAAATGTGATTTGGTATTAGGGAAAGTGACCCGGGAGGAGAGCAGAGCAGATGATTTTTGGGAGCCTAAGGAAGCGGATGGGTAGGCAGATAGGCTGATCAGGAGAGACCCATTATCAGAGAAGAGACAAAGAGAAGTGCGTGATCTTCTTAGGAAATCACCACGGCTGACACCTAGAGGGTAAAGATCTTGTTAAGTAGGGATGTCATTTAGTGTAGTGTAGGGACAGACTAACCTTAATTTTTCTTTTCTGTAATGACTTTCAGGTTGCAACTTGTATTCATTTTGGCAACGCTCATGTTATTAGAAGTTGTACTTATTATTCTGTTTTCCAGACTCAGATTATTCAAAAAGTTCATGTTCATAGTGATACCGATTTATCTTCTTAATCTCATTTTGAGAAGTTTGTATCTTCAGTTATCTTTGACTTTATATTAAATCTTTAAAACTTAATTTTGGTCAGTGGTCATTTAGAGTGGTGTAAGTTCTTAAATTGATTGTTTACTGCGAGATTACCTTTTACTCAAGACAGGTACCAACGATTCAGTCGACAGGAAATGGGATTTGGTAAGATAATTAGTAACCAGTAATCCCGCGTTAGCAAACTAATAACCGGAGTTTCCGAAAAATGATCCAGCCAGCACCACACTACAGGAGGAGGCTCCTACCAGAATAGTGCCACAGGTAGATAGTTGCGTCCTGAAAGAAGCTCCCTAGCAGCCGTCCACCAGGAAAATGCCACTCTTGGTCGTTAGCTCTCGAACCAGACCCCACAGCCAGGGCACAAGTCCAAAACAAGCATTTTCAATGCAACGGTCTCCCCTTCGGAAAAGTTAGAGCTATTGGCATTGTAAATGACAAACTTTTTATTTATGTGTCGGTTTTGATAACTGATAAATAAATGGCATTGTCATTTACAATTTCAATAGCTTAATCCCTTGCAAATACGAGATCTATTGCATTTGCACTCACACACACACACACACACACACACACACAGAGCCACACACACAGAGACTATCATGATGTCTCCAGGCCATTTATACTCTGCAACGGCCGAGTTCAGAGTGTGCGTTTCTGAAGAACCAATAGTTTGAAGAAACAAAGGGGTAAGAAAAAAAAAGAAGCCATGTACTTTAAATATAGAAATCCTCTTGAAAAGTGACAACATAAATAAATACACGCCATTACTGCAGCAAGTGTATGTCTGCACACCCTTTGCTCCACGTTTTAGTTGCTAAGATCAGGCTGGGTGTTTGGGCATAAGCGAAAGCTGAAATATTGAACGAAAGAACCTGCGCATGTTTCTTTGTTGCCTTGACATATTAGAGAAGACACAGCAGTAACAGAAACGGGAGTGGTGGTCCGCCGTATTATTGTGGTTAGGATGGATTCATTTTAGACAAAGTGCTTAATTTGGGCCGGTAGTTGCAGGTGGTGGGCTCTGGCAGCTATTTCTGGGGCCCAAAACTTCGTTTTCATAATACTTTGATCTGAAGAGAGAGAGAGAGAGAGAGAGAAAGGAAGAAAGAGAGGTGGGAACGAAGGAGGAAGAGAAAGGTAGTAAAACAGGGAAAAGGAGAGGAAATCCGGGATGAAATAGAGCCTGCAGGAGCTAGGAAGTGCGGGAGGTGAAAAGGGAGAAGTAGGGGGAAGAATTCCCACAAGGCAGGCTATATATTCGCCGATAACATCATTCGCAGTGAGACCCAATCACCTGTTTCTGACCTGCCCTGTGCCTGCGCCCGCTAAGAAGGTTTTGTTTTGGAGGAAGCCGTGATGGGCCTGGCCCTTCCTTCACCTGGAGCCACAGTCGCCAAAGAGCATGCATTTATACCTTTGTTGTAATTCCATGCAGAACCTGAGGCTGTTTGTCGTGGGGGAGTACTGGCTTTTATTATCCTCACGAAAATGTGTCAGCTGCTCATCATATCCAGTGGCTTGCAACAGCTCCCTTTTGGCTATTAATTTGGGCGCAGGTGAGCGTGTGTGCACGCCCTTGCATGTGTATGTTCGTGCGCGCGCCCGTGTGTGTGGGGGTTGGTGGCGTTAGGGTGCATAGCAGGGCACAGTTGAATATTTTTGTTGATTGTAATCACTGGTTGAATGCTGGCCAGTTGCTGCCAGATGCACGCAGCACTGAAGGCTGCTTGTTGCCATGGCCACTGAGAAGTCTCTTTTAACACCTAATGCATGTACACACTGAATATACAGTACTCCATGTATGCTCGGCTCCTGTGCTCGGAGTGAGGCCATGGAGTGCTGCCTCTCTCACCCGAGCCACCGCGTCGCTGCTGAGTGACGACAGTGCCCATGTGCCAACCCTTAACAAAGCAGGCACACGTACTGTTGTTAAAGACCCTGCCCTCCTTTTTGAGGACTTAAACGTATTTTCCATCATCAAAATGTGACTCGGGGAGAGGGCAAGAGGAGGGCAGAAAAGATAGGAAGCAGGTGGAAGAGAAAGATAGGAAAATAGTGAATAGAGCAGTGATGACAAACAACATGTAGACGTGAGATAAAGAGACAAAGGTTGGGCCGGTTGTGGAAGAAAGAGGCTCGCAGTGCATCCAGTGCGCCTTTATGTCCACGCTCTGTGGTCAGAGAGGTCTTTGCAATGAAATGTGATGGGGGCGTGTTTTTAAGTGAGAACGTCAAGCCCCATCCTTTTCAGACTGGGGGGCGTGTTTTTGACTGAGGACGTCACTGAGAGAAAGAAAGTAAAAAAACACGTCCCTCAATCCGAAAAGGACGGGGCTTACAGCGAAAACAGAACGTCACAGAGCCTTCTTCTCCAATGGCTGGCAGCCGTTTAGGAGGCCAGCCAATGGAGAAGAGGGGCGAGGTTTACCCTCGATACTCTGAGACATTAAGTCTCGCATGCGAGACTGCGCATGTGCGCAGCCTACGCCAGTCTCGAGCTAAAAAGAAAAGTGGGGGGACGCGGTCACCGGAAGTGACGTCACAATAGGAAGTGATATCACAAAAGGTGGCTTGCACCATCGGGCTCATTGCCTCCCCTCGCTCACCCCTTAGATGAGATTGCATCTGAGAACAAGCGCGTGAGGGTAATAAAACGAGACCCACACAACTGCAATACCTCTGAAAAAGGGTACGAGTAACACGTACTCTTCACAGAAATGCAAACGTGCAAGGCTCTGGTAGAAGGCACGATTAAAAAACATCTTTTTACGTTTATGTACAGGTGTCTCGAACGCCATTTCTTGCGCAACCCTGCCCCGGGAATGCCGTGTTCTGTCGCTGCAGAGCCCGTGTGCCGCAACGGCGAAGTTTTTATCCCTCTCATAAATATGTCATCTGCCCCCAGAAGCCGGCCTCGCAGCACTGCGCAGCCCTCGGCTTCACTTAATTGCCGGCAGCGGAGCCAGAGGTGGTTAGGCCGACGATAAACTGGCTGTTAACCTTGCGCTAATGGCTCCCATCCAGGGGACGCTGGACCTGTTTAGTAACTCGAGGCTGGAGAGGAGACGGAGATTGACCAGGTGGCGTCGGTCAGAAGATCTGCGTCACTTTATCCACTGCTGCCTGCTTTTTTTTTGGGTTCAAGGAACGAGGCCCAGGCAGCGGGTGGTGTGACTGAAGAGAAGAACAGGGAGTCTGGGTAGGCTCAGGGTCATGGGAGTGAAGTCCAGCTGTTTGGCAGGGGGGACGGCGTCCACCCAGTAAAATAGGTGGGGGGACACCGTCCACCCGCGTGGTACCACGACTAGATCCCTGCCCACAACAGAGAGCTAGGCTACCAGAACTCGGAGTTCAGTTATTGGATGAGACTGAGTGTCAAAAAAACAGTAAGGGCATACAGTTGGTTCAATAGCGTAACCTGTGTCAGAGCAACCCCAGTGTTCCCAAATTATTGGTGTTTAAAGAGCAGCAGAAGAACAATGCCTGAAGATTCACTGTAAAAACAAAAGGGTTTCTCCTTCTGTAGGCTTTTCTTTCCCAGGGCTGGAAACCACCACTTCAGATGTTCGCCATGAGGGAATTCTTGATCATGCTTGTGTCCTCTCTGGTATTCGGAGCCATATAAATCTGTGTAAACACAACATACAATAGCATAACAGAACCGCTAAATACACCCTCTCGGACTTTCCACTTCTCTGGGTCTACTGTCATGCTGCTGACCTCACCTGCCCACAGTGGATTGCTGATGATCTCACAATATGCCCTTTGTTGCAAATGGAACTTTTTGCAGGGTTATACACAAACTTTTTGCTTCTTCCTATTTTTCCTGACCTGTTTTTGTTAGCTTTGGTACTCTGGGCACTTTACAACTACTGATCAGTGCTAAAGTGCTTATGCTCTCTGTGTAAATTATGATTATGATTGGTTATTCATGATTGGCATATTTGACTTACTGGTAAGTCCCTAGTAAAGGGCACTGAATGTGCCCAGGGTCTGTAAATCAAATGCTACTAGTGAGCCTGCAGCGCTGATTGTGCCACCCACATGAGTAGCCCGGTAAAAGTATCTCAGACCTGCCACTGTAGCGTCTGCACGTGCAGTTGCAAACTGTCATGTGACCTGGCAAGGGCACCCACATGCCAGGCCCTAACCTTCCCTTTTCTTATATGTAATGCACCCCTCAGGTAGGCCTAGGTTACCCCCATGAGCAGGGTGCAATGTATGTTAAAGGTAAGACTGGTGTGTTTTACATGTCCTGATAGTGAAACACTGCATTTCATGTTTCACTATAGAAATGCTGTCTGCCCCATAGGTTAACATGAGAGGTGCACTGTAACATCTGACAAGTGTAACTTTCCATTGTAACAAGATAGAGAAAAATTGAGTTAAGGCTCTCTGAACTCAGAATTCATTAACATCTTTTTTTAGTAAAGATGTTTTTTAAATTGTGTTTGAAAATGACACTTTTAGAAAGTGGGCATTTTCTCACCTGCCCATTCTGTGTTCCTAAGCCTGTTTGTGCATTCACTGTCTGGTTTTGGGGTGACAGGAGCTGGGGATGTGCATTCCCTCTAGACAGTCACAAGGGGGGGTTGAGGTGTGACCTGCTAGGGTGGCGCGTACCTTGGCTGAATACACCTAGTCTGCATTTAAAGTAGTGGGAAACGTTTCACTAGCACCTGAATTGACGATGTCTCCTTTGCAAAATGCTATCTCTACCTCCTGTAGGGAAGCTGGGCCAGAGAGTACAAAACTGATTTGGACTGGGCTTAGAGACCCTTGCCACGAAGACAAAATGGGGTATAAGTCTTGGACCTTAAACCCCAGAGAATTAGACCACTTCTGGACTCAAGAGAAACCTCTTCCACGGAGAAGAGCTGGAGAGCTATAAGGAGGAGGACTGCCCCTTTGCTGTTTGTGCTTTGCTGGGTTGGCCTGCAGTTGCTGCTTTTGCCAAGGAGAGGACAAAGACTGGAACTTTACTGTGACATGCTAGAAGAAGAATCTCCAAGGGCCTGTGAGTGCTGGCCTCCTGTTCTGAAGTCTCAGGGCTACAAAGACTTCACCTGCAGCCCACTGACCAGCACCTGGACATCTTTGTTGACTCCTTAATTCAAAAGGGCACCTATTCCAGTCGTTGAGCCCTGAGAACTTTGTGGTTGGTGCTGCAAAGTAAGAAAAATAACTCTGACGCGGTCATCGATGCTGTGACCTGCACAGAGGCCGGGGGTACCGCTCATGAAGTGCACAATGCACCGCAGCTCCGAATCCTGCACTCACACGGATTCTGTCACTGCCAGCACCTGCATCTTGTTATCTCAGAGCCAATAACTGACAGGGGTGACTTTACAAACTCTCCGACATCGCCTTGCCTCACCCGAACCAACACCTCATCGCTGACCCCGCCTAACTTCCCCTGTCCTGAATTCAACGCTGTGCATCGTCTGTTGACTTTGTTTCCAAGGTACTGTTGTTTGGGGGTTCGTGTGACTCCGTGCCCGGACAGCGCACCTCATGGTCAGCAATGTACTTTGGATCTATGCCTGTCACAACATCGTAATAGCCCCAAGGGGAAACATCCTTTACAACGGAACCGTTACAACGCAGGATTTACAATGAAAGTTGTTACAACGACTTAGCTGGAGGGCGCTATAGGATAGGGGATAGTTTAATTTACTATCCAACACCTTCCCTACTATCCACGGGGACTGGAGTTGGAATAGTAAATTAAACTATTCACTATCCAGCGCCCCCGAACGCAAGTCGTTGTAACAACTTGCGTTGTAATACCTGCGTCATAAAGGTACGCGTTGTAACGGTACGCGTTGTACCGTCATACATCCGCCCCAAGTAGAGCTATTTGTTTCTACAAGTGCTATTTTTAACTGTTCTAAAAGTGCTATCTTAACCCCTTCACTGCGGGGCTGATTCCCCCGCTGTGCTGGGGGGCAGGGGGGCGCGCACAGTGCCCCGGTGCTCATGACGAGCTCAGCTCGTCATGAGCCAAGGTGCTCGTGTGCTCATGACGAGCTGAGCTTGTCACGGCCGCAACCGTTTGTGTAGAATGCTCACACAGCAGGGGAATTATCCCTGCGTGTGAGCGTTCTAACGGTCATGACGAGCTCAGTTTGTCATGAGCACACGGAACCGTGGCTCATGACGAGCTGAGCTCGTCATGAGCATGGGAGGGTTTAATAATACATGTATGTTAGATTTTGTTGTTTTGGTCTTGTTTGGTTTAGATAAAGATACATTATTCTTCTAATCTGGTGTGGTGTCCATTTGTGGTGTTTTCATTGTGTTACTGTGTGCTTGGGTACAAATACTTTACACATTGCCTTTGGGATAAGCCTGTCTGCTTGTGCCAAGCTAACAAGTGGGTGAGCAGGGGTTATCTGGAGTGTGTAGCTCCCTTACCCTGACTAAAAGGAAGGGTCCCTACTTAGACAAAGGTGCATACCTCTGCCAATTAGAGTCCCCCTTTCTAACAACCTTCATATTGAGCAGGGGATGGTTCACTAACAAGGTTTCCAGGTGGAGCAAAGAAGAGGTAGCGTTCACATAAGATAGGAAATGTCCTATCACTGTAACACACAGTTTCCAGCAGAGCAAACAATACCAATGTCCAAAGGCAGATATGGGATCTGTGGAACATTGATTTGTCATTCACCTGCTGGTAAGGGTGCATTAGCACTTATGGCTGGAGTAATCATACGAGTATTTATCACAGTGCCTCCTGCTTAACTTTCACATATGTTGTAGCTGATATCCCTTCGCTCACATTACAAACAGCTGAAACCTACCAAACAATCAAAAATACCATTACATGGAGATTCCTGAAAGGATGTTGAGGGAGGAAGGCAATGGGAAAAGAATCTAGCCATCCCAGAGGAAGTGAGTACTGACACTTGAGGTCTCCAACAACAGACTGCGAATACAGTGTACATGCTGGGATGTTCTCAAAATGTGTTGGAAACTATGAGACCAAGGGGCACATGCATCAAAGGTTTTTGCGAACGCAAACAGTGCAATTTGCAAAGATCGTCCGTTTGCGCCCGAAAAAAGGCCTTTGATGATGCATTAAAGTGTTAGGCACTCGCAATTTAAGAAATCGCAGTTTATTGCGATTTCTTAAATTGCGATTGCATTTAAGGAATCTCAATTTGTGATTCCTTAAATGCAATTCTAGAAGCACTTTCGTTATTTGGGGCCCCAAAATACAGAAAAATTACTCTGGTCTCTAGTTTGCAAAAACCTTGAAAAATGCACTAAAAAGTGCATTTTTCAAGGTTTCAGGTTACACACACATGCCCTTGGGGCATGTTTGTGCGCAACATGGGTGTACATCATAATTTCTGGGGTGCAACAGAGTGTCATTTTGACACCTTTGCACCCTTGAAATTGCATGCGCAATTTGCGAGTACCTATTGCTACTCGCAAATTGCGCATGCAATTTCCCATTCATTCCTATGGGCCTATCCTATGGGCCTGTAGGCCCATAGGAATGAATGGCAAGCCATTCCTTAATTGGGACTCGCAATTTGCGAGTTGCAATTGAGGAATCGCTATGTTAATAGCAATTCCAAAATGCATTGGCTTTTGAGAGTGTTTAATTGCGATTCCTTAATAATCGCAAATAAGGACTCACAAAAGCTTTTCTTGATGCATATGCCTGATAATTTAATAATCTCTCCATCTACACGAAGAATGTGTGGTAGCACATTGAGATAGCTGATCAGCGGCTACTGCAATTTTTCATCCCACTAGCAAGAACTGCTATCCTTAGCCGCCTTGTGCAATAATGCAACCCCTTTCAGGATGCTGTAGCTAAGACACATCCACATTCTGTGTGTTTGTACAAATGACAATACCGAGAATAGTCTGACCTGCATTTTCGTATGCGATTCATTCACAGACATTCATAACAATTCTCATCATCGAGTAATGTTCCACCAAGCAGATCCACTAAATCGCTTGAGTTCAAAGATGCTCTTTACTGCATTACAGTATGAAAAATAAACTAGTACTTCAGTATTTAAACATCATTACAATAATAGTTTACATTTCAAAACAGCACCAGAAGGCTCATAAAAACAGAAATAAGTTTAATGTTGTTCCACAACAGACACATGGAGTGTAGCAAACATATTAAAATGTATCACTTTACAATGAAAGGTTTATAGACAATTACATGCAGCAGGCTAAAAAATACAAATTCATGGGTTACCTCCAGCAGCACGGTTTTGTAAATTTGTTTTATTGTAAGCGCATCACCCTAAAACACATCTTGCTGGCACTCCTTTAAGATACCTAGGGCCAGATGTAGGTAAATCCGAAATACCGATTTCTTAATAGCGAATTTTACCGATTCACTATTAAGAAATCGGTATTTCCTATGTAGGTAAAGATTCAGCAAAAAATACTGAATCCTTAATATTCCTTATTACCGAATTGGTAATTGAGAATCGGTAATACGAATACCTACCCATTCATTTCTATGGACTTGGAGACCCATAGGGATGAATGTGAAGACATTCACTATTAGCAATTCGATATTACCGAATCGCTAATAGCGGAAGCACTTTCAAGGGTGCCAGGGTGTCAAAAGGACACCCTGTTGCACCCCTGAAATGTGCATGTGTGCACATGTGGCACACATACATGCCCTAAGGGCATGAATGTGTGCTACATGGCACTTAACAAAAAAAAAAGTGTTTTTTTTAAAGGAAATCAGTAATTACCACCAACTTGAAGTTGGTAGTAATTACCGATTTCTTAAGGCTCAAAAGCACTCTTTAATGTACTTCCTAGGTTGCATTTAAGGAATCGGTATTACCGATTCCTTAAATGCAAGAGCAATAAGGAATCGGTATTTACCGATTCCTTATTTACCGATTCCTTACCTACATTAGGAATGGCTAAATACCGGTCGGTAACGCTGAAACTTACCGAATTTCGGCATTACCGACCGGTATTTATGGACTTGCCTACTTCTGGCCCACAGTTTGGTATAGCACAGATCTGGCCTCGAGGGTGAGGAGTTTGGGGGCGGGGGGAGGTGTGGTATTAGTGAGGCATAGGATTCCCAACCTCTATCAGTCCCTCAGAATGAAGCAAGGGTGTATCTGTCCCGGTCGCAGGGGATGGATATAATACAAATCAGTAGGAGGAGCTACCCCTGCACCCAGCTCCTGGGTTTGACCCAGGCTTTGGAAAATAGCAAAGAAATGGGTTTTCCAGACTGGGAGACACAGAAAACAAAGAAAATAAATCACCTCAGCCAAAGTGTGTTGTGGCCCACAACAGAACTGCTCACATATGAGTGCACAAACAAAAACACACTACGAGTCACCTTAGGCACAGACACCCGAAATGTCAGTGAGCATATAGCAAGGTACTCTCTACTTCCCGTAGACGCTGTTGTCTTCCGAATCATTCCTAATTCATGGCATGAGGACTACTACACCTGGAATACATTAGGCTAGCATATAACAGTACAGGACTGCAAACAGCATCCATAATGACCAAGAGGGAGGTAGTCACCCCAGGTTCTTCTAACCTGAAGTTTGCAGAGGCCCTGAAGTGCTCTCTATAGAATTGTTGGATTTCACTAGTTGACGTCCTTTTTAGCAAAATCCATGCCCAGGACAGAAGATATAAAACTCCTTTCTACTAGATAAAACACCATTCCTGCTCACCAGCTGGCAGAATGGAATGGCCACAGATGTTTCCTTTTCAATCAGAGTTTGGAAGCTGTGATGAGCAAAAAACACCCTTGATCAACATGAAATCATGCTCAAATGTTTTTTGCGATACCAAAGGGGATGATGGACAGAGCGTTTGAGCAATCAAACGCTCACCCCCAGTCAACTGATCTGGGTTTAATCCATAACCATTCTTTAGCTCACTCCCCCACCCCAGTTCAGACATGGCCATATGCAAATCAGTCTAACCCTGTGCCTCATGGGAACAGTCCAGCGCGAACTGCCAAGACATTTCTTCCCTGGACCGGAAACAAGCATCCTGGGACCTGTTTCTGATTCATAATCCCCATCAGCCAGGCTATCTTGAATCCAGTGATAGAGTGAGCAAGGGACCCATGTCTGGGCATACGCTGCCAACTTGGGGCGAACAAAGCGATACCAAAGGAGATGATGGACGGAGAGTTTGAGCAAATCAAACACTCACCCCCAGTCAACTGATCTGGTATTAATCCATCACCATTCTTTAGCTAAATCTACCACCCCAGTTCAGACATAGCCATATGCAAATCAGTCTGACCCTGTGCCTCGTGGGAACAGTCCAGCCGGAACTGCCAAGCCAGGTACTCCTTGGACCAGAAACAGGCATCCTGGGACCAGATTCAGGGTATGTCAGCCTTCATCAGCCAGGCTAGCTTGAACCCAGTGGCACAGTGAGCAAGACACCCACGTCTGGGCATACCCGTCCCACTTAGGGTGAAAAGTAACTACAACAAATGATGGACGGAATGCTGAATGATTCTAACATTCTCCCCCAGTCAAGAGATCTGGGTTAAATTCATCAATCTTTTGCCCACTACCCCAAGCCAGTTTGAACCCAGCCATATGCAAATCAGTCTTTACCCTGCCCCTCATGGGAACAGTCCTGACCGAACTGCCAAGCCAGGTCCTCCCTGGACCAGAAACAAGAATCATCGGACCGGTTTCAGGGTATGTCACCCTTCACAGCCAGGCTAGCTTGAATTCAGTGGCACAGTGAGCAAGGGACCCACTGTGTCATGGTGAGCAAAAGAATGATGGATTTAACCCAGATATCTTGACTGGGGGTGAATGTTTTGATTTGTTCTGCATTCCGTCCATCAATTGTGTCTCTTTTGCTTTCTCGCCCTAAGTGTGCTGGGTATGCCCAGACGTGGGTTCTGGGCTCACTGTGCCACTGGATTTATGCTATCCTGGCTGATATGGGGTGAAACCCAAACCCGGCTCTAGGATGCTTGTTTCCGGTCCTGGGAGGACCTGGCTTGGCAGTTGGGCTGGACTGTTCCCCTGAGGCACAGGGTCAAGACTGATTTGCATATGGCCAGGTCTAAACTGGGATGGCATGGTGAGCAAAATAATGATGGATTTAACCCAGTTCTCTTGACTGGGGGTGAATGTTTTGATTTGTTCTGCATTCCGTCTATCAATTGTGTGTCTTTTGCTTCCTCGCCCTAAGTGCGCCAGGTATGCCCAGACGTGGGTCCCAGGCTCACTGTGCCACTGGATTCATTCTATCCTGGCTGATGAGGGGTGAAACCCCAAAACGGGTCCTAGGATTCTTGTTTCCGGTCCATGGAGGACCTAGCTTGGCAGTTCGGGCTGGACTGTTCCCATGAGGCACAGGGTCAAGACTGCATATGACTAGGTATAAACTGGGGTGGCATGGTGAGCAAAAGAATTATGGATTCAACCCAGATCTCTTGACTGGGGTGAATGTTTTGATTTGTTCTGCATTCCATCCATCAATTATGTGTCTTTTGCTTTCTCGCCATAAGCAATATTTAGGCATATCCTGTACATACTACTCAGAATGAGAGCATAGGTATGCACAGTTTGTGGAAATCTGTTGCTGATAAAGACTTATTACCTGACGGAGACTGTTTATATGAGTTGCGACATTGACATAAATGATGCAGGGGCGTGAAAAGGAAGTCCTGAAATTCACTGAGAGGAAGTGATAGCAATGGGGGTCTCTAGTTGGCAGAGGTAGGTACCTTTGTCCAAATAGGGCCCCTTTCTTCTAGTCAGGGTAACGGGGATACACTTCTAAAATAACCCCTTCTCACCCCTTGGTTGCTTGGCCCGAGCAAAGAGCCTTATCTCACAGGCAGTGTGTAAAGCATTTGTGAACACTACTTTTGGACACCACACCAGTTTAGAAAAATAAGTCATCTTTATCTAAACCAAAACAAGACCAAATGACAAAAATCCACAATACCTTTATCAAGATATGCTCAAAAATATGTTATTCACTCAATTAAAGTTTGTAGCAACAAATAACTCCACCTGGAGTTATCACAACGTCGTGACAGGTAAAAATCCCAAAGTATGGCACAGACCGCGAGGAATCCGGCGCGGAGTCAAGCAGACCCACAAAGAACAGTACCTTGGAAACGATAAATGCAAAGGCGGTGAACTGCATCGGGTAAGTGATGTTTTGTTGGCAGAGAGTGGCATCGGTTCGTTGCGACCCCCAGGGGAGGTGAATCTTTGGTTCCTTACTGCGGTGCAGGGGAGGTGAGACATCAGTTCCTTACTGTGTTGGGGAGGTGATGTCATAGTGGTGGCGAGGCGATGACTGCTTACAACAGTGCTGTGTCGATGGATTCAGGAATCACTTACGTAGAGTATCGGCTATGTGCTGATGAACACCGGTGTTGGTGAAGTCGGGGCTGCGGTGCAAATCGAGAGATGAGTTGTGGACATCACAAGCAGTGTCCTCGGCTCAGGTGCAGGCAGCGGCCTCGGCCTATGGTATAAGTCTGGAAGTACGTCATACTGTTCACGAGCTGTACCCACGGCTTCGGTGCAGGTTACGGCGTCACTCGCCATTGTCAGTGTTGCAATTGCCTTCTGTGGCAGCTGAAACAGCTGTTCCAGATGCAGAGACATGACATAGTTGTCACTCTGAGTCTTCAGAACAGGAGGCAAGCTCAATTCCAAGCCCTTGGAGATCTTTTCCTCAAGCAGGTGACAAAGCAAACAGCAAAGTTATTTTCTCCTTTCCTCAGCAGCAAGTAGCCACTGCAGGCAAACCCCAGAGAGCAAACAGCAAAGGGGCAGTACTCCTCCTCAGCTTCTCCCACTCTTCTCCTTTGCAAAGATTCCTCTTCATTTCCAAAAGGCATATGAAAGTATGGCGTCTGAGCCCCTCTTTCTATACACAAAAATCCTTTGTTCTCTGAAGGCAGAGAGTGTCTGTACCCAGCCGAACCCAGTTCTGTACTCACTGGTGCAGCTTCCTGGCAGGAGGTGGAGACAGCATTGTTAAAGGTAGACCAAGCCATTTTGGGCGGGGGTGGAACTATAACTTACACAGACCCTGGGGAGGGAGGTTCCTCATGACCCATTGCGCTTGGTCCTGGGTGTGTTTGACGGCCTCGATGGCTCCCGGGCCGATAAGCGCTTCCTTGGAACAGCATTGGCGAAGCGTGATATAGCGGTACTCTGGTCCCAGGCCAAGCCACCAACTGTGCGGAAATGGAGACGGTGAGTGGATTGGGTGTGGGACTCAGGAGGAGGCCCTCTTTGAGGCCTGGAGTTGCCCCAAGCTTTTTGGCAGGATATGGGGCAAGTGGTTCAACCTACTGCCCTAGGGGGCGCAAGTGCTTCTTGTACAAGAATGATCAGAGGCAAGTGGTTTTTATCCATTCTAAAAGTGCCTTACAAGTCTCTGTCGTCTCTATTTCAAATATGACTGTCCAACCAATGTGCTTGATTTTACTTCCAATTTATTTTGCGATTTGTTCCTTAATAACCAGTAAGCGTATCATCAAAAGGTAGACCAAGCTCATTCAGGTAAAAGGATATCTCCACCCCCTGCTCTAAATGCAGCCTAGGTCCATTCAGCCCAGCCTTGAATCACCAGGCTCTCTGGAGCCACTGCCCCTCTTCAGCCCCTGTCATTCAAAAGCCAAACATGCAATACACAAACCTAGCAGAAGTACACTGGATGGGTAAGCAAGAAAATACCTACTTTCTAAAAGTGGTATTTTTAAACACAAAATGTAAAAATCACTCACTAAAAGATGCATTTTGACATTCTGAGTTCAGGCATTTCAGTTTCTTACCTTGTTCCCAGGGCTAGTTATGTTTATAAGATGTTATAAACAAACCCCCCAATTCTGCCCTATGGGAACAGGTAGCCTTGCAATAATGAAAAAAGGAACTTGGCAGTCTTTCACTGTCAGGGCATGCCACACACATCAGGGCATGTCCTGTCTTTCACATACACTGCATCCTGCCAACAGGGGTACCTAGGGCCTACCTTAGGGGTGGCTGACATGTAAGAAAAGGACAGGTTAGGGCCTGGCAAGTGGGTGCCCTTGCCAAGTCGACATGGCAGTACCAGACTGCACACAGGCTCTGCAATGGCAGGCCAAAGTTACATTTACAGGCTGCTTATGTGGGTGGCACAATCAGAGCTGCAAGCCCACTTGCAGCATTTGGTTTACCGGCCCCGGGCACACACAGTGCACTGTACTAAGGACTGACTAGTAAATCAAATATGCCAATCATGGAAACACCAATTCATAACATCAATTTACAGGAGAGCATATGCACTTTAGCACTGATCAGCAGTGGTAAAGTGCCCAGAGACAAGAGGAGGAAGGCAAAAAGTTCTGAGATGACCCTGCAAAAAGGGTCAAGTCCAACACAAAGCAACTAGGACGCTATGAAGATGCCAACAAGTGTGTAAAAGGTAAGATTTATTCAGTAGTCAGCAGGACTAGAAAATGGGATATTTTCTCTTGGATATCAACTGCCAACTTCACTTTCACTGTTCATCCCCGAATGCCTTGTTCCACAACATTCTTCCTGAGCGTGTGGCCACAAGCACCAGAAGAATGCAACCCAACACATCTTCCCCTATACACAAATAATAAAGAACAGGTTTCAAAACAAAAGTGCATAAGTCTCAGAAAGGCGATCTTTACCACGTCTATGTAATGCTTTGCAAAGCACGTGCATACATGAACAATGACATAGCAAATTGAGAAAACTAATGGTTAGAGACACAGAACAATTTCATGTTATTAACTCAAAACAATATTGGAACCTGGTTGACAATCTGGTAGCCGTGGCAGACAGGTCACTGCCCCCACCCCTCCAAGAATGTCACCAATATGACCTTTTTCAGGCACATGTTCTGCAGGCCCACCCCCTTGGCACAATAGAGACACAACAATCTTATCCTTGTTCCACGAGTTGCAATCATCCAATTTCACAGCACTTTTGTTAACTTTCATAATTTTCTTGAGATCGGAGAATCTTGACTCTTCCTTGGGTATAATCCTGGAATGTTTCACTCTCACAGGGTCTCCTACATTCACTCTCAATTCCTGGACCCCTCCTTAAGAGAAGTCCGATCATATTTGTTTTGTGCATCAACTCGCTTCCTTCCCACTTCCCTCATTTTCTTTTCAGGCAACCCAAACTCACCCATCCACCTCTTCAACATGTTGGTAGAGGGAACACATCACCTCAATAACAATGAATGATGATACTTCAGTATCTGCTTTGGCTTTGGTGCGCACCACTCACAACAGCTTTTTGAGTTCTAATTTGCAATTCAAACCACTGGCCTTAGACAATTACACAATTTCCTTGCTAAATTTAATCTCTCAATGAGACCATTACACCGGTCATGATAAATTGACGTTTTAGGATGTTTAATGCCCATAAACCTCAAAAACTTCTCAAATGGTTCATATGTAAACTGACATGCATAGTTAGAAAGTCCTTCATCAGGGACCCCTTCCCTGGCAAATAATGGATCCAGAAATTCAATCACACATGCTGAATTGGGAACTTTCACAAATTTGACTTATGAACAACGGTAATGGAAATTCATAAGGACAATGCCATATTCTGGAACTCAACTGGTCAATCACATGGGGCCTATGATGTTTATGGCCAGTTTAGCCAATGCCTTGTTGGGGACCTCCATCACCTCCACAGGACTGGGAACAGTTACCTACGGCTTTTGGCACAACACAGGTTGTCTCTCACAAAGTATTCCACATGCTTATCTACAGCAGGCCACCAGAAATTCTTCCTGATTCTTCTCTTCATAGACCACATTCATATATGGTCTTTGGGACCTAAAGTGAGCACTTTAACTGTCATAGCTTTGGGAACTACCAACAAAGAGGCACAGTATAGTAACTCATTGACTAAAGACAGTTCATCAAAACATGTTTACATTTGCTACCCGGACTACGCTTAGAATTCACACCTGACAAGCCTTTGCTTGTGTCCCTCATGACCTCCCTAACTTCTTGGTCTACATTATAGGCATCTCTCCACTCTTATTTTGACATGGCAACCTCTGAGTGACCTTCTATACTGCAAATAATTTGAGCGTCACAGTCATTTCCCTCTTCATTATCACCATTATCTTCGCTACTGGGCAGTCTGGACAAACAGTCAGCTAACAAGTTCTTTTTGCCAGGTAAATACTCAACACTAAAGTGCTCCAAAAGACTATTTTGCCATTTGGCCATCCTGGGTGTGGCCCTTTCTCCCCCTTCAGTGGTGAAGAGCTGGACCACAGGCTTGTGATCCCCCATACAATAAACTTCAAACCTCATAAATAAGGATTGAAACTGAGATTGCACATCCAACAGGCCAGAGCCTCTTGCTCAATGACAGACTACGTTGCTTCAGCCCCTCTCAAACTTCTGTACGCAAATTACTTTATCTTTGCCCCCTCCGTTGCATGAGTACAGCTCCCAACCCTTTTGACTGGCATCAGTCATGATTATGGCATGAGCCTTGGTCTCAAAGGGCTTGAAGTGTATGGGCTGGGCAATTTCTCTTTTGATCAGATGAAATTCTTCAGAACATTTAGCATCCCAATTTAATTTGGTGTTCTTTTTGAGGAGACCATGCACGTGGAAGGTTTTTGCATCACAATTGGGGACAAATTAGCATAACATTATTTATAAGTCCCATGAAAAATCTCAATTGATCCTTATCACCAGAAGTACAAAAATCCTCTATGGCTTTTACCAGGCTGGCCTTCAGTACCATGCCCTGCAAGAACAATTTGTACCACAAATATCCCACTGGGTACATGCAATCTGCATTTGTCAAGGCTGAGAGTGACTCTTTTATTCTTTAAAATTGATAACACCTTGTGTGACCTTTCATTGTGATGCTTCTGATCGGCACCATACATGTGGACATCATTCTTAAAGGCTGTCACAGCCGACATCCTTCTGAACATGCTTTCCACAATCCTCTAGAAAACTGCAGAGGCAGAAGCAAGTCCACAGGGCATACGTTTGAATTGGAACAGCCCCTCTGGGGTAATGAATGCCGTGAAATGACTAGAATCAGTATGCAAGACAATATGGTGATATGCTGATGTCATATCAAACAAGCTAAACCACCTTCCCCTTTTTAGTGTA
This sequence comes from Lissotriton helveticus, assembly GCF_964261635.1. Taxonomy (NCBI): domain Eukaryota; kingdom Metazoa; phylum Chordata; class Amphibia; order Caudata; family Salamandridae; genus Lissotriton; species Lissotriton helveticus. The sequence goes on along the minus strand of NC_136061.1, from coordinate 597,927,003 downwards.
CAAGTAATCTCCGTAATGTTGGGTAATGGGTATTGACCCTACCCAAATGTGCTCATTGAGATCGTGCAAATCAATGCACATGAGTAAAGGTAAATTAGCCTTTTTGGCCAGAACCACTGGGCCTGCCCAGTCAGAGGATGCAATGGGTTCTATTGAATCCTTGGCACATAATTTGTCTAGGTTCCGTTTTAACTCAGCCCGCAAGGACAAAGGCACTCTACAGGCTTATGCACTACTGCATTAGCCCCTTCACCCAACCTTATTTTAAGTTTAAGCCTTAGAATAAACCCAGTTTGTTCCTGAAAACTTCAGGATACATGGATTCCTATGTTTTTTCCATGACTGCATGAACTTGGGTATAATCCTTCATCAAGATAACCTGATGAGGATTGTTGGGATCTAGGATAATACATAAATTTCCCTAGTCATGCCACTCCAACAGACATGCATCATCTCTTGCCACAAATACCACACCGCGTGTTTTGCTGTCCTTGAAGCTCAAATTTGATGACAAGTAGGACGCACTGCTGACTGGCAACTCGTCACCAGTATAAAGATGAGAAAAAGTGTGTAGACGGTAAGATTAATTCAGTAGTCAGCGGGACTAGAAAATGTGCCAACCTCACTTCCACCATTCATCCTTAAACGCCCTACTCCACAACATTTCATACATTCTTCTGGTGCACGTGGCCACGAGCGACAGAAGAATGCAGCCCCACAGACCCCTCTGGTTTCTCAACTGCTGCCATGCTCTAGAGACACTCCACTTTCAGCAGAGCTGCCTTCTTACTCTGCACAATATACCGTTCCTGTCAATTGACCCAGTTTAATGAGGGTCAGCTACATCCAGGTCTTGCTTTTTATCCTTTTGTGGTAGGACTATGAAGAAGAGGTGAGTTTTTTAGCTTCTAGCACATTGCACCTTATGGATTTCTATTTTACTGATGCATGAGGTTTAATTTGTGCAGATGTTCAAATGAGTGAAATCTCTCTGTGAAGCAGTCTGATGTTTTTGAATACATTAATTTATAAGTGCCAAACTGGGATTTAATGGAAGCTGGAGGAGAAAGCCAATGGAGTTCGATTAGAGCTGGGGGATTCAAATTTCTTTTAGGTTAGGATCAGTGGACAGCTGCGTCCAAGGCGGCGTCCGGGGGGACAGGATGGTAACTGGGAGACCATCAGCAAGATGCTGCTACAGCCTATGTGAGACATGACTAGGGTCTGATCAGTTGAGTGGAATTGCTTGGAGGATGGAAAGGTTTGGTTCTATGTACGAGACTCAGCTGCAACCAGGCTGTCTTAGGTTTTCTTCTTAATGAGTTCATTTATTCACGGCATTTATAGCACACTTTCCTGGTCACTGGAGTAGTGGGGAGCTTTATATATAACAATTCAGTTACAACAGAACATCTTTATAGCTTCAACTTCCAACTGCATTCTGGGGTAATCCGAGTAACTACTGTCTAGCTTCAATAGAAGGTAATGCAACAGTAGACAGACCCTTAAAAGGCATTCTGAAACGTTTTCAGAAGGTAAGATGGTTTGGAATTGCTCTTATTAACCTGGTCGCATAATCATTGAAGGAAGAGTCAGACTACATGTACAACCCAGAGGTTAGGTGCCAAAGAGGACGAAAGGAGAGAAGCTATGGAAATTCTTGCTCGTCTCACAAGTAGTGCGTCCCAAATCTGATCCATCTCTTTGGTGATGCACCGAATAGTAACTTTTTACTAATGTATTTGAAATTATTTGAAGATACACATTGTGTTTAGCATGTTATTACACAACTGTAACACGCTTTTTTTCATTTAATATATTTTTTAGCACTGTGCATCACTGGTGATTCATTAGGAATTTGATTTTTGGGGGGGGTCAAGCACACTTTAGAAGTGTTGATAAGGCATTTGGGAGTTAATCAGGACACTGCAGTAGCAATTATATAATTTTCAAATGAATACACATTTTCCACAATTTCGAGCTTCCAGAGGTGATCAGGCTGAAATATTGCCTGACTCGGAGTTCCTTGGCCTCAGACACAGAAAGTGAGCTCAACCCCTTGAACTTGAAAACAATCAGTCAAGTGTATTGGTAAAAGTATACAGAGCCTTTATGTAAGGTCTAGAGACCTCTCCTAGACTAGCTAAAGTGTACATATGAGTTTTTAAAACCAAAGAACTACGCAGAAAAATGTGCTAACAAATACAGCCAGGGACATAACCAGCAATCTTGCAATACTTAAGAGTTCCATAGAAGTTAGAAAAAGTGACTGTGTCCCCTTCATCCTGAAAACCTAAGAGTGCTCAATTCTTGCTAAAACAGGTGCCCACAGGCATGGAAGAAATCTTAGAGAATACTGCTAGGTCACCTGAGGTATATTATGGGGTTCTGATTTCCACAGGGAATCTCCAACTGTGAAATTAGTAAAAAACTGTCCGAAAAAGATTTTCTTGCGGATTTTGAAAATAGTTCCAATTGACTACTAGATTCTCTTACTGGGTACACAGAACCTAAGAACACTTGCCAGAAAGCTGAGATTGAATAATCTGATGGCGTCTAGGCATGCTTTGGACCATTTTAAGTTTTTATTAAAAAACCATTGAAGGGAAATCCCTCCAATCTTATCCAACTCAGAGTTCAATGGCCTCAAGTATAAAAGGTGACTTTGCCCCTTGAACTTGAAAACGTACATGTGTCACATTTCCTACTAAAATTCCAAAATCAAGAGACTGGTAGACTTTGTTACAGCATTGAACAGTATATTATCTGCTTGTGTTCCTGAATGCAAGTTTAATATAGCTTGTGAATGAGACATTATTCAAATTATAGGTGTTTGCTATTCACCTGAAAGAATGCAACCCCTCACCCACACTTGGTAGCATGCTTTATCATAGGGGTGCTCACTACCCAGCACCTAAATAGCTCAAGGCAAGTTCATCCAGAGCTCTTTGAGTCTTTGTTAACGATGTTTGTGTGTTCTTATGATTGATGTGTGAGATTTTAACCTTTGCATTGTTAAAATTGTATTGGATCTGGTGTGCTGTGAATTCATTTTAGCATGGATTGATATGAAAGTAGTCTTGTAAAATTGATGTAGGAAGATAGATCTTTATATAGTATACCAAAAAGAGGAATACTGGGCAAAGACTCCAGGTATCCCTTATAAGTGGACAGGGGTGTGCTCTAGCAATCCCAAGGTGCTCTCTTAGGGAGTGGTGTTGTCGAGCAGCCTCTATGGCAAAGCGTTTGGCCTCTAGCTCTATTCTCCTTGCTCGTTTTTGAAGATCAATCTAATTATCCTGGGGTACGAGCAGTACTCCCAGTGGTGTTTCTTTCAGTAGGATCAATGATGGAACCATAAACCCCTTCAGCGGCCACTTCCCCGGTCTCATTAGGGGTTTTATTTCCTGCCATGGTTCTATTATTTTCTGCAATCAACTTTTGCAGATGAGCTTTATTGGGTTAAGACTGCACAGCTAGTTTTCCATGCTTGGCAGAGGGCCTTAAGTTGGGTCAACTTGAGTTTCCTGTAGGGCCCCAGGTTGAGTTCCTGGGAAGGATCTGCTACCTCAGTCAAGGTTGTCAGAAATGTTTAAAAAATCGAAGTAGAATTTTAAAGGGCCTAACTAAAATACTTAAAAATTATAAACAGTTTGAACTGGGGAACTTAACACGAGCCCTTAGTTAGATTAAACAATTTAAAAAAAAAAAAATTTAAATCGACAAAAAAATTGTTTGGGGAAGGACAATTTTGTATACCTTAGTGGATGCACTTATTAGCCAAGTGGTACAGCAAATGTCAAGTTTTGTACTCTACCGCTGCCCCACCAACCTAGCTAGCTGCCATTTTATACAGTATATCAAAAATAGGTATACTATCCAAAGAGTCCAGGTATCCCATGCTCTAGCAATCCCAAGGTGCTCTCTTAGGGGGTAGTGTGGTAGAGCAGCCTTAAGCTTAACAGAGAGGAGTTTTAGACATTTGATGCATACAAACAGCCAATAAATGACACACTTGACTCAATAAGGAGATCCACACTAATTTATAAAAAATAACACACATCTTTAGGCACCAAGATCACCAACATTAGGCAAGTTTGTTTCGAGATATTAATTTTTACAGTTTTTTAAAAATGGACAGGGCAATTTCTGAAGCTGCAATGTTATCTTAAGGCGGAAAGACATACACTGCATACAGGTTCTTCACAGCGACATACAGGACCAATCTCCTGGGCTTAAGGTAAAAATGGGGCAAGGTCCAAGAACACATCAACAGGTCACCTCAGGAGGATCTGAGGCGTACGGGTTGACAGCTGTGTTTCAGCATCGGATGTCCAATGTTGTCCTATAGTGAAAAAACATGTACTGCCTTCTGGAACTTCACAGTGACTTACTGGACCAATCTCCTGAATTTAAGGGGAGTATAGGGCAAGGTCCAAGGCCACACCAACAGGTCACTTCGGGAGGCTCTGGGGCATCCGGGTGCAGAAGTGTGTTACAGCGTCGGATGTCCCATTCACTTTAATGGGGAACGGTCCGGTTGCAAAGAGGCTGCAAGCTGGGACTGGGTGACTAGTTAGGCTGAACCAACATGTGGGCTCAGGTCTCACAATGCTCGGGGACGTGGGGACACCTTTGGTCCTCTTCTCCTCTGGCAAGTGCAGCAGAGTGCATAGGTGTGTTTTAGCATTGGGTGCCAATGTTATCCTATGGGGTGGGGGAAACGAATTACATTAGGGCACTTCAAGGTGACTTACAGGCTCAATTTCCTGGACTTGGTACAATAGTTCTTATTTAACATCAATATTTTTTCAGTTCAAAGAAATGTATTACATGTTGAATTATGTTAAACACTTTTAATCTTTTCTAATTAGGCTTTATGCTGCACCTTTTCTTTGAATGGTGTATTAAGCATCCAACTGTTATCTTCATTAGGTGACACACACACAGGACAGGGTTTTTGCATCCACACACCATTTCTTCCCTGAGAGTTCCTGTTTCTCATATCATTTGTGTCATTTCCTCAGCCGTTATTGCCATTTTGTGGTAATCACAAATATCTCCTTTCTTGACAATACTTGTAGCGGTAAGCTTCTTCCATTTTATGTCACCAGTTGTGACGTGAAAGCATCACTGTGACTGATGCTCCACCAAAGAAGTTATATCTTGATTGCTTAAGTCCCATTTTGTGGTTGCCCAGGAAATCAAGTCCTTTATAACATCGTATACTCCTGGAAGGTTCTTGCGCCACTACATATTTTGAAGAAATTGCAAATTTGGTGTTCGGATGGTTGTCATCTTGTATTATTTATTTATTTATTTAAAACACTTGTAAAGCGCAGCTGTCACCTAGCAGGCATCCTGGCGCTGAGTGGTTTACTCCTGATTTAGAAGCTGTGGGAGTTGATTGGGGAGTGGTAATGGAAGGGGGGTCTAGGGGAAAAGCCAAGTTTTTATTAGTTTCCGAAAAGGCAGAAGCTGTGAAGTTTGGCGAATGTCGGCGGGAAGACCGTTCCAGAGCTTAGCAGCCGCCACTCGGAACGATCTTCCCCCGATCCTGGCTCTCTTGAATCTGGGTACTATTACAAGGCGGGCGGTCGCAGATCGCAACGCTCTTGTTGGTGTGTACCAGGTAAACATCCGTTGAAGAGGTCTAGGTCCTAATCCGTGTAATGCCTTGAAGACCAGGCAGAGAGACTTGAAGGCAATACGTTGCTTCAAGGGAAGCCAGTGTAGCTCGGCTAAGGCAGCCGTGGTAGAGGATCTCCTGGTCCATCCAAGGGCCAGTTTGGCTGCTGCTGACTGGACACGTTGGAGTCTGTCCAGCAGTACCATGGGGGAGTCGAGCAGGAGGGCATTGCAATAGTCAAGGCGACTTAGAATAGTGCACCTGACTATCTGTGCTCTGGCGGGTGGTGGAAGTAGAGGCAGGATTTTGCGCAATGAGCGCATGAGGGCCGAGCAGGTGGCGACAGTTCTTGATACCTGAGTTTCCATGCTCAGTTTGTTATTGAGCATGACGCCTAGGTTGCGAACACTGGCCACCGGTGGCGGATTATCTGGATTTTCCGGGGGCCAGAACTCGGCAGGCAGAAGACGAGGTATGCGGCTTGCTGGACAGAACAGGACCTCGGTTTTGGAGGAGTTGAATTGGAGGGAGTTGTGGTGTAACCAGCCAGCAGTATCTCTCAGGCAGTCGTGGAAGGCTTCTAAGGTAATAGAGTCTTCACCCACCCAGGAGAAAATAAGCTGGGTATCGTCCGCGTAGTTTACTGTAGTCATATTGTAGGATTTAATAAGAGTGACCAGTGGTGATAAGTAAACATTAAAAAGAATCGGACTGATAGAAGAACCCTGGGGTACACCGTGGGGGACTGAGGAGAAAGCAGATTGAAAAGGGGGGAGGGATACCGCCTGTTTCCTTTCTCTGAGAAAGGAGTGGAACCAGAGCAGGGCTGTGCCATCAACCCCAGCCTCTCTCAGCCTCTCCAGCAGGATCACGTGGTTGACAGTGTCGAATGCGGCAGACAGGTCCAAAAGGATCAAGGCCACCGCTTGGCCCCTGTCTGCCCGCATTCGAAGGTCTTCCATGGCCGTAAGTACAGCTGTTTCAGTGCCATGGACTGGGCGAAATCCGAATTGGAAGTCGTCCAGAACGTGATTCTGCTCGAGGTGGGCTGACAGGCAGGTGCTGACCCATCGCTCCACCACTTTCGCCGGAAAGGGCAGAAAGTACTCTGTAAATAAAAGACAGAATATCAGTGTCATAATATTATATATTTCAGTACCAAATCCACAGCCTGTTTATAAATTGCATTAAAAGTGTCAGACACTTACTCTGCAACTCTTCTTTTCTCGTTGTTTGCTGCATGGATCTTCAGCTGCTATAGCAATACAGTGTATACTCCCCGACCAGGGTAACATGGACCTTCTGTTTTTGATGGCCACGTATTGAGAGTTACAGGAAATTCCTCCAGTATTCTTAGAAGAGATGATAAATCATCCATGGTATAGTTATGGCAGCTGCTGCTGAGATTGATTTTTTTATTCTGTTGACAGTTTTTCCTTTAAAATGCAAATGTTCTTTCGTTTAAAATATATTCAAGGAACAAATTCATTTGAGTGGCAATACTAGGAATAATTACTTGTAATTTAGCACTATACATCTAAACATGCTGTTCCCGTGTTTCAGTAACCGGGGTTTGAGAGATGCTGGCTATACTGTATTCACTGTAACTGAAATAAAATAGAGATGTGTTAAAGTCTACTGTGAAATATCTTGCCAAATGAAATAGAAAAAAGCAAATTAAAGTTGTAATGGGCCAGTTTCTCCAGTAGCATGCATAAGCATATTTTCATTAGCTTGTTTTATATTTTCCTAGTTGATGCTTTTCTAATCTAAATTCAAAACAGCAGCGTCCTCGAAGAGTCTCGCAACTTTATCTTCAAATTTGGTAGTTTGTAGCTCTAAGAGACACAAAGATTTCGAACTGACTCAGTTATTCAAATATTTATACTTCCATTTGACACATATGCCTGACTCCTTCATTCCATGGAAACATCTGAAAATCTGTCAATAAAACACTCAGGACAAGGACAGCAAGTTAAAATGTTTTAAACAACTGAAACATAATTTCCAAAAACAATTCCAAAGTTTATTCTTAGTAAGGGGTCAAAATTACACTGAATGAATACATTTATGGTATGATTTTTTAAAATCTTTACAATGGTAGAAGAAAGCTATTACAAAGAAGTGAAAGAAGTGTACCAATGAAAATGAGCTACGCAAACAAATGATGGACGGAATGCTGAATAAATCATACATTCTCCCCAGTCAAGCGATCTAGGTTAAACCCATTGTTCTTTTGCTCACCATGCCACCCCAGTTTAGACCCAGTCATATGCAAATCAGTCTTGACCCTGTTCCTCATGGGAAATGTCCAGACCGAACTGCCTAGTCAGGTACTCCCTGGACCGGAAACAAGCATCCTGGGACCGGTTTCTGGGTATTACCCATCATCAGCCAGGATAGCTTGAATCCAGTGGCACAGTGAGCAAGGGAACCACGTCTGGGCATGCCCATTCCCACTTAGGGTGAAAAGTGCTATGCAAACAAATGATGGACTGAATGCTGAATAAATCATATATTCTCACCCAGTCAAGAGATCTAGGTTAAATCCATCCTTATTTTGCTCACCATGCCACTCTAGTTTAGACCCAGCCATATTCAAATCAGTCTTGACCCTGTGCCTCATGGGAACAGTCCAGACCAAAATGAGTACATTACTCAAATATTTTAAAAAACTGTTTCTGTTCATTAAACATCTTACACAAAACAGCTGTAAATATGCATCTAGTGTGCCACTGTAGATCTAAAGTGCAAGTACCCTGTCCTTCTATTTATGCAGTCTGTCTGCGTTTCATGTTTATTCACAGAGTGGGCTCAACCTCGAGCAGTTCATGCACTTTAATTCAAGTCCTTGTAACTACCAGCGGCCATATTATTGGCTACCTAAGGTGAGACAAGTAAAATGCACCAAGTTGAGCCCTCCTGTTGCAGTTCAGTTAGGCTGTCATTTAACAGTGCCTGCACCTGCTGCATAAATTTAGGTGGCTTCCAGGGAGTACAGGAGGCACAGGGCTTCCGCAACCATGCGTGCCCTGTGATGTAGGAAAACGTACTTCAATAGCCGGCATTGGGCATTATGCAGAGCTGGGCAACAGCATAACAGATGGATCAATAACTTTTTCATTGTCACACAGTCACACAGTCTGAATCGTCTGAATCGTACAAGTCCTAAAAAAAGAAGTGGGGGGACGCGGACGTCACGAAAGGTGGCTTGCACCATCAGACTCATTCCCTCCCCTCGCTCACCCCTTAGATGCGATTGCATCAGAGAAGCCAGCGTGTGAGCAGCATTCTGAATGAGCTCCGATCTCGCCCCAGAGAGGCCAAAGAGAGAATGTGTGGCTACATTTGCTCCAGTTAATGAGCTCCCGGTAAAATAAGTGAGGGGATACCGTCCACCCGCGTGGTACCCCGACTCGAGCCCTGATCGTACTATGTTGGTGAGAGATTTCCCCCCAGTGTTTAATTCTTTCATTGGAAGAGGAACTAATCTGGCCCAAATTATGTGTTTTAAGCAGTGTTTTCCGATTTTTTGGTGCAGGTACAGTTGTGTGTTGCGTGGAGTATAAGAAGCTATAAGTGGAGCATGCGCGTCTTACTCGGAGAAGGCCTTAATGCCCGTTGCCATTGGCAGTTGTTGCAGCTGCTTTTTTATGGAGTATTTAATAGCAATGTATGGGGTCGAGTTCTATGCCCCAATGTTCTGCTGTGACTAGGTTTAGTCTTTCTGAGTCTCTGTACAGATAATTGTGCCCTTGACTATTCCCGGAGGTGAAGACAGATTTTAAAACTGGTTTCATTGAGCTTTCAGGGGCTTTGATTATCTGTAAAAAGTATTTTGCATGGAAGGCCATATATTAAAGTTTTTTAGGATGGTAAACTAAACTCCAGGCAAACCAGTGTGTTACGTGTGTATACGGGGACGTTGAAGATTCTCTTATACCCCATGTATTGTATTTTGTTTAATTTGAACCCCAATAGGCAAGGGTATGCTTTGTGGCCATACCTGGGCATGGGCATGAGTTCAGTCGTGGGGCCAAAAAGGCTGGAATCTATTTTACACAGGGCGTAAATAAACACTTTTCCTTTGACCGTCATCTTTAGTGCGTGTTGGGTTTCTCCATGTCATTGAACTAGGGCCAAGAAATTTTAGATCATGACACACTATCTTCTGTGGTCCGAGTCTCAACTTCTGGACCCTTTTATTTTTTGGGGGCTAGCCCACAAGGTAATTATTTTAATTAAACGTGTTCAATACATCTAGTGCCTTTTGAAGCACTATTTTCGTGTGGTCTAAGAGTACAAGATAATCAGCATATTGCAGTTGGAAAATCTTGTGTCCTAGCCCAATGTTCGCCAGATTGGTTCCTGTTAGTGTGGGTCCCACATCAGCTGTGTAAAAGTTAAATAATATAGGGGCGTTGACACACCTTGGTCTGAGACCACAATCTGTTGGAATTTTTTAAGGGGTTGTCTCACGGGAGAACTTAATGCGTACCCAGGTCTTGGTGTACAAAAAAAATTATAGCTTACAATAGCTTGGTCGCTATATTTCAATTTTTGCAGCTTCTGCGAGAGTTTGTTAGGCACCACTCCATCAAACGCAGCAGAGTAGTCAACAAAGCAAGCACGCACTTGCAAGCTGTTGGGAGTAGCTGCTTGTTGAGCTAAATATGAAAGGGGAACAATGTGATCTACCATTGATCCTCTCTTACAGAAGCTGGTTTGATAGCATATTAGCAGACCCTCTTCAGCAACCCATTTGACTAACTCTTCTAATATAATCCTTGTATATGCCTTAACCTAGATATCTAGTAGTGCAATTAACCTATAATTTTTGGGATCTGTATTGGCTCCCTTCTTGCAAATCCCTTTGACGTACGGAGCCCTGCCATGAATCTGGGACATATTTATTTTGCACTCTGGATACAAGGTGAAAAGGACTGATGCTCTGAAGGAGGGAGGGAGTCTTCACTGAATAAAGACCCAGGAACGCCGTTGGGACCTGGTGCACCAGCACTCCAAATCTTCAGCATATTTGTTACCACCTGTTAGTCCGGCAATGCATGTTTTGATTTTACTGGTTGTATGGTTGTTTATCATCTGTTACCATGCGTGGGGTCCTTAGGGAGCCCACTTGATTAGTTGGTGACTCAGTGTATAGGGTTGTGACGTGTGCTCTCCATTTGTGCACTGGAACCGAATTGCACTTATTGCACTTGGTATGACTTAGACTATTAATGTAGTGCCAGAACTGCTGCTGTTTATTTCTTGATACTAGTTCAAATATGTTGACCCATTCAGCCTTCTGGCGTTTTCTCTTTTGGGCCCATACAAGGTGTTTGTGTTTTTTTGTGGCCCTTGCTAGCTCCTGCCTTGTAGTAATGGTTTCTAATCTGTTATTTTTCCTAATAGCTCCCCTCAATTTGCAGGTGTTTGATGTGTCCTCTCTTGCAAGACTCAAAGTGTAGTTATTTGGACTGTTGTGTTTATTTTGGCAGTTGCCTAGTAAGAAGGAAGGCAGATTGGTGACCAGTTTGGATCAGCCTTTGATGATTTCCTGGTTTTACAATTGAATTGATCGTCCCTCCCATTGGACTTTCCATCCTTCTTTTATGGTTGAACTTGGAGTTGTCCATTTTATCCTTCCTATCAGTTTGTAATGTTCCTGACCTTTTGTTTTTTCAATTGCTGGTAGCCTGTCCGGAGTTCTTCCTTTTAAAGTCACTTGGCCATCTTGAAGTCTGATACAGTTTTACTCAAATTGGCACTCAGAAAAATATAATCAATTGTGATTGAATTATTGAATGAGTGGGACTGTCTGATGCATGGGTGTTTTTTTGTAGCTGTGTTCTAAGCTGAATGAGTTTGTAGACTTGAAGGAAGGTGTTGAATCTCCATCTTGCGTGGAAAATGCATTTGTGCTGGGGTTATCCTCCCGGAGGTTGTGCATGTTGAAGTCTCCCATTAGCATAATACCTGATGACATGTGCTTGCAATTAGTTCCTCCAAAGGGTGATCATCTTTTCTGTTTTGTCCGTCTTTCCGTGTCTGAAGTTGAAGTCTGCATTTATTAATACAATTGGAATTCTGCCTCCATATCTTTCAACAGTACAGTTTGCAGCATTTCTGATTTTACTTTAATTGCAGTGATGGTAAGTTTTGCAGAGTGTTTTACATACATCAATATGCCACCTGATGGACTTCCAAATAGGTGAACTTTTTTTGCAGGCTAATGGATCTCTGCAAAGCCTGGTAGAAGTGTGGAAGAGGTTGACCATGTCTCTGGGAGGCAGACAATGTCTGCTTTATTCAGAGTGCAGCATTACTTTGTAGGATCTTTGTGATTCCTGCTACATTCCAAGACATTATTTTTGTTGTTGTGGACTGGTGAATTGCACTTCCTGCAGCCGTGACATTAAGGTTAGGAATATCTAGTTTTTTTCTGTGCAAGCTTTGTGGCGATTCAGCTGCAGTCGTCTGCCCGGTCTCTTTCAGCTCCCGGCATCATGATGGTCCTTTGTTCTCTTAGGTGCGCCTCTGGTCGATACAGATTGGTTAAATTCCTGATGCGGGTATTAGACTGCCAACTTGGTGCTCCCATTAAGATAATTTTTTGTGGACTGGATGTCTTTTCCTTTCTTTGCTTTCCTATCTAACTCCAGTAGAGGGGACTGTTTGGTAGTAGTTTGGATAGTTTTTGAAAGCGAGGTGGCCTTTGGTGGAATCTGCATTCAGAGTCTCTGTCACCTCCCCACCCTTGATGGAATTGTCCAGTTGTTTCTTTTCTGTTGCCACTTTCTGTGTCCTGGAATTAATTATACCACCCTCCACTTCCCCCATAGTTTGTATACCAGGCTGGTCGTATGATTTCAAGTTCGCAATCTTTGTTGGAAGGACTGCTGGTAAGGTGGACCACTTTTGTATTACCTCCGGGCAGTGGCATTCATTAGCTGAGACCCTTTTTATCTAGGTCATCAATTTTCTTAGCCATTTCTGCCATTGTGAAGGCCATTGCTTGTATAGTTTCCATCTGAGCTTCCAATTTATGAGACTGCAACGTCAGGTTGTTCGTGAGTTGATTTACGTTAGTAACATTCCCTGATTGGGGAGCCAACTTGAAGTGTAAAGCTGGCACTCACTTGTGGATATTCAGTGTTCTCTTATTATATAGAAGATTTCTTTAGCCGTACAGAGTCTACAAGAGACGCAGGATGTGGTGGGTGGGGGGAGGAGGGGGTTGAGCTGCCCAAATTTGGGCATGTAGACTTATCTACCTCAGGAGGCGACTGGCCCTATACTAACTCATGACCATTCGCCTTGTGGACCTGTACAGTTACTGTCCTTTTTTGTTGTCTTGTTTGCTGATTTGGGTAGTGAGAGTGATGCAACTAATCCTTTTGTGCTACTAACTGTGAACTACCAAGAACATCAATTGCATACCTACCTCAAAACGATTTTGATGGTACCAACAATGAAGACAACAAGGAACAATTTAGACAACAAGGTTTTACTTTGTGCCTTTTAGGATTGTCCTTGAGGTTGAGACCTTTACTAGTCATATTCATTTCAATTGGTTTGGGTGACACCATTGGGAGGGGGAGGGTGGCAAGCCTATCTGAAGTGCTGGCTGACGTAAAGCACGTTAGTGGGCTTGAGGGGACAAGAGTGGAGCAAACACCAGCCCCACAATCTGCCCTCAACCTAGCTGGGCCACTTATGTGAGCCTGGGATCAACCCTGTCGGGTGCAAACTAAGCAACCACCTGCCGCAACTTACCACAACTCAAGACAGGTTCTCATCACTCCGGATTCCAGTTTTGGTGCTCCTAGTAGCCCAGGCAGCTGCCAAGTCACTCCAGGCCGTGCTCCGGCCGACAGGAAATGATCTGTAACTCTCTCTCCCTCCGCCCGGCTGCAGCAACAGGCTCTTGCGGGGACCTTGAGCACTCAGGCAGGTGCTGGCAAAGTTCAGCAATCTTCTGTGGTTCATGGAGCCAGGCCTCATCGGTCCATTTGGTCATGCTATCCGTGCAGCCAGTTGTCTGCAAGCTCCCCCACCTGCTGGCCTGAGTGACCGCATAGCTCAGAAACCATGCACAGGCAAAAGGGTGCAAGGTTGGCCCGGGGCCAGTTGGGCTGGCTGTGTAGGGCAGGCAGAGGCTGGGCAAAGAGAAGGGAAGCAGAACTAGAATCTGGTGCAGATGCGCGGAGACTTGCGCACTAGACCGATATTGTTGAAGGTCACGCCAGAAGTGCATAGTAGGAAGTCCCCCACTGCATGGAGCTATGAATATGTATTACATAAACACAATTCACATTATAATTGAATAATTAAATATTTGTTTATATTTGTTTTCATCATAGCTTATACTTTTCTTACCCTTCAATTAAACTAGTCACCTTTTTGGCTGCATTGTAAACTTCCTCTCTTTAAGAAGAAACAAAAAAGTAACCTTTTCATAAACTGTCTACATCTGTGTCTTACTGCCCTTTACTCCCCTGGGACATAGCATTGTAAAATATGTGCAACCACAGGAAAAAAGTGGACAACTTTCATTAATAAGCATTAAATCTACCTAAATCTAATTGCGACACACTATAGTAATTATGGACATTTCTGTAAATTTAAAGATGAAATTAAACAAAATCATGTAATTCAATCAGTGTATAGGAATACCCCCATCATCAAACCAATACAATTCGCAGGAACTGCACTGGCGCACACACAGACACATACCTACACGTATATATAAAATATGTATTTTTATTATTATAGCATGCTATAAATACCACTGGACATTGTTCAGCTGATAAGTTTAAGTAGATATTTTGTTTTCTGGCTGTTTTATAAGAATGCATATACATTTTGTTCTCCAGCATTTAAAACATATCTTGTTTCTCACTTGTGTCTTGTCTTCATTTCTTTTACTCTTACAATGGCATTGTCATCCCATCCTCAGTCTGAAGGGTTTGTTCCAACCATTCTCCAATCTGTCAAAATATAGTATTATGTAACATGTACATCTTTTCACATCTCTAATGCATGCACCACTGTAATTTACAAATACAAAGGTCCTGCATATACTTACAAGAAGGATTTTGACAACAATTGTTTACTTTAAAAGCAATATGACTTACAAAAAATAAAAAACTTGCAAGGGAACCTGAACACTTAAATCATTCTTGTTTTTAATTTTTCACATTGAACCAATGTAGTCGCTTTGCCACCATCATGTGTCTTCACTTCTAATCTTTCTCTCTTGTGGCTACTGTAAAGAAGAATAAAATGTGTTTAGATATGAAAAAACAATTTATAAAAGTCAAATCAGAATTTTTAAAACTTACATTTGGAGAACTATATCACATTTCATATTCTCTCCTCCCTGCTGTTCGTTCTCAGGTTCTTTTTCTCTTGTTTGGTAAAGTCTGAAAGTAAGTAATAATCAATATTTAAAGCTTGAATTGAGGAACAGTGCTGGTTATATTATAATGTTTTCTTGTGACAGATAAGAAATGACTGCAAAGTAAGGTCCAACGACAAAAGTCTGTTTGAAAGCTCACACACACCCCAATACAGACATCACTCTCTCACAGCCCTCACATCCGGGACAGGCATGTGGGTTCCCCTACATACTCCTCCCTATACAGTGTATCCTAGGCCTTCTCTTCACCATCTGAGAGAAATACCAACCCTGTTGTGGTGCAGGTGTCCCCTGGGCACCATTACCCTGTCCTCAGGTTTCCACATGCCTCCATCTCACCTGTTGTTGGGCCTGGCGGTCTCACCCATGGCTGACCCCTGCTGAGAGGGCCTGCACATGGCCATGGTGCCCAGTGGATGCAGGGCTTCTTTCAACAATATGCAGATGTGAGGCAGGACATTTGTGCCATAGGGGCCACCATGTCAGACATGTCTAAGGCCCTGCGCCAATTCCTTCAGTGATGGACAGACAGACACATATTTTGGATAGGATGGATAGATCTTGGCAAGACATGTGCAGGAATATCAGAGACATCATATCTATCCAAAGGGAAGACAGTTTAAGACACCATGCCTTGGCCATGAAGATGATGGAGGGGATGATGAAAGTGATTCAAAGTCTCCATTCATTGTCAATGCAGGGAGAGAAGCCATCACACCTGCCTGCAGCACAAAACACCCATACACCTGTACAGGACCACAGCAAGGGTACACACCCACCACCGCCTCCTGTCCAGGCACTCCACCCACCTGTACATCTACCACCACCCCCTGAACAGGCACTACCACCACCTGCACAACAACCCTCTGTCCACGCACAAACACCAACTGTACAGACACCATCCCCCCTGCACATGAATTTCTCTCTGTACAGGCAGATGCACCACACCTCAGCGACAACTCAGACATAATCCCTCACAGCGATCCTCACCTCCCAAATTGCGAAGCCGCAGCACAATCCCCATTGATCACATCCCAGGAACTTTTTGACCTGTGTGAAAATTTGTAAATAAAAAAATTCTCTTCACAAGTCACAACTCTGTTTCATATCATGCCATGATAGGCTAATGTTCACCAATTTTGGTGCCCTAGAGATGTGAGGATGTATGAGTGTATGTATGTGACACATGTATATGCGTAACCCCGTCATTGCAGCAAGCCCGCATGTGCAGAGCAGATGACTTCCAAAATACATGTCCATATTTTATACAAGAGATTCACAATGAAGTTTAACAAGATAGAGAAAATATGATTCAAAATAAGATTGTATGTACAAAAAAGTGTGGGGTTAGAAAAAGAACAAAAGTCTGTTTGGAAGGGAGAAAGGAAACAAATGATGTTATTACTGCAGAAGGAGTAGCAAACTTGGATTGGGGTGGGGCAACGTAAATATAACATGTCAGGGAGCATCAAGGAAACCAGTCTATTTACGAGGGGAAAAGTAAAAAATTGTCCGCAAAGAAAAATCTGTCCAACGGGTCAAGTGTACTTCTGGTCATCCTTTAGTACCACAATGCCCAGATCCTCTGAATCCGATGCAGGCTCCTGGCTGACCGGTGCAGGAGCAGGCACCACACGGGGTCGGGACACACAAGGAGTACGGGGGAAACAGTGTGGGGCAATGAACAGGGGGAGACATTGAGAAGTGGTGTGGGAAGGAGGTTGGGATACAAAGGACGACATGGCTGCAGTCAGGGAATTGACACTGGCAGTGAGGGTGGCCAGAGCTTGGGCAATTTCTTCTTGCATCATGCGCACCTCAAGACATATCTGCAGCAGGATGCGAGAGGATATGTCTGGCTGGCACTCACATGCTCACATCAAGTCCTCTGGTACAGCCACAAAAGGAACAACACAGGGAGAGGTTTGGGTTGAACATGAGGGGTGTGGTGCCTCAGGTTCGGAGCCAATGTTGATGTTGACCTGGCAGCTATGATGAGGGGGACTGGTTGCAGGGGGTATAGCTGGAGGCCCCAATGGAATGGCGGCCTCTAGAGTTAGGGAGGGGCTGATGGCAGGCCCAGGTTGCGTAGTGGCCTGGCAGGGGGACACCTTGGCAAAACTAACAGGTGAATGGTCCAGGAGAGAGTAGCTCTCTAGCCCCCTGGCCATAGCTGTCCAGTTCTCCCCCCCACTACAATGTCCTCAGCCTCCATCTAGTCCGTAGCACCAGAGTTGTCTTCCTGGTCAGTCTGGGTGGGCACAATCCCCCTGCCTCCTGATGTTGAGGGTCCTGCCTCATCCTCTTCTTCCTCACTGGTGGAAAGAGGTTGTAGCCACAGGCGCACCAAAGATGTCCTGCTCTGAACTGGGTCCTGCATTTGCTCCTTTTGGCCAGCTAAGCCCACTGAAATGTAAGACAAATCATTATGTAGTGGTTGTCCACATCAAGACAAGACACTTACAAGATGAGCCAAGGTGAGACTTTGTTCTCCTCTGATCACACGATACAGTTGTCAGTGTTTATGAGCTTAAATTACGTGTATTTTCACTGTCATCTCCTGATTTGAGTCGGACATGGACATCTCACAAGATTTCTGGACGGCTTGCACATCTGAACTGGCCAACCCTCAACTTTGGCATTCGTGTGACCTGTGTGTCCTGTCACTGCTACATTGGCAGGTTCCATACCCAGTCTACAATAGAAGGTCAGAGGGAGTTCAAATGGTATTGAAAAGGGCCTGTGATATGGAGTCGATGCCATTTTACGTCTGAAAAAATGTTATCTGCTGTGTAGCATTGTATGGGACAACACAGATGCCAATGGGGGGGTCACACATTCATATAGGGACTGGGCAATTAGATTTGCTAAGTTGTGAATCTAACCTTTTGATATTCCCTCACAAAAGCTGACAATCCTGTGCCACATATTGGCTTCGGAGACTGATCAGGTAGTGCTGTGCACTGGTGAACAGTAGTGTCTTGTTGTTACAGCTACCTGTACATGAAAAATGGCATACAAACCACTGGGGGTAAGACGTGTGTCTGTGGACACACTAGGCAAAATTGGAAACACTTAAGAGTGAGGCAAGGATCTCAAAGGCTGTCTTGACTCCATGGAACATGATGATCGGTCTCAATCAGAACCCAAACTCACCGGAAGCAATGACAAGTCACAAGCATCCAATACCCATTGGCCTCTCATACACACACTGGATAGTGTCTGTACCATTCCTCATCCAATGCACACATCAGTTATGATTCACTTGTTTCCCTGTTAGAGGTGCTGGCAGTGCAAATTTCTGTAGAAATGCAACTGTGTGGCTCAATTCCACAGTGTTATGATGAAACTACAACTCCCAGAATGCACTCTGCCCTTTACAATCAAAGCACTACAGTGAGCTTTTTGCTTCATGATGACTGCTGCATAGACACAGAATAGGTGAATGGAGGCATGGGACACACAATGGTAGAGCTCTGTCTTAACTCACATCATACTTCCAGACAGATATTGCATATAATATTACTTACCAGGTGCTTTGCTGCTCATGCTCCTCCAGCTGAGCATGGAGGGTAGGATGAGCTCCATGCAGGACCCTCCTCCACAGTGGCGAGAGGCGAGGACGATGCACATGAGGCTGGGAAGACTGGCCCAGTAGCTCCTCGGCCTTGTGCTGGGCCCAGCGTTTTAGGTCTTCCAGCGCTTGCGGCATGCCCTTGCGTTCCTGGTGTGAACCCCCATTATACTGCAGTGCTCACCTATGTCGGCCCATAGTCTGGCCCACACTGCATTACTCACCTGGTCCTCTGGCCCCCCCATATAGCTGAGGATATTTGAGTATCACCCCCTCAGCTAAGATGTCCTATTCCCTTTCACTGAAAGGGGGTACACTCTCTTCATAATCCACAGCCATTTGGAGGAAATAAGGTTGAAAACATTCGGGAACTTACAACCCACTTGGTCCCCGCAGTGGTGGCCAACACAAATGGGTACCCCCCCCCTGCCGGTGACTAAGGTACGCAACTTGGGAGTAATCTTCGACAATAAGTTGACTTTCCTCCATCACGTCAATTCAGTGGTATCATCAGCCTTCTTTATCCTAAAACGAATAAGGAAACTGCTCCCATACCTACCTCCAACTACGGGGAATACACTAGTGAGTACACTGGTGTTCTCGCGAACAGACTACTGTAACTCACTCCTACTGAACTCCCCCAAAAAAATCCTCAATAGACTACAAACCGTGCAAAACGCTGCAGCCAGAATCCTTTTGAAAATTCCTAGATTTACCTCGACATCTCAGTATATCAGACAGCTGCACTGGCTACCTATTAGGAGCCGTATCAAGTTTAAAGCTTTATGTATAGCTTATAAAGCCACCAATAAGCAAGGACCACTATACCTACAAAAAGCTTTTTCCCCTCCTGAGTATCCACGATCTCTACGTTCGGCATCAGCTCACTTGCTGAAAGTCCCACGGACAAGAAGGTCCAACTGGGGAGACAGATGCTTCACTACCTCAACAGCTAGGCTCTGGAACACGTTACTACTCCATATAAAAACTGCTCCTACACTTCTGCAATTTAGAAAGAAACTTAAAACGTGGTTGTTCCCACTATAAGCACCATCTGTCCACCTTTCCGAGAGAGTCCTGCAACACTAGCGCCGAGACACCCGCCAGGGTATTTGTGCGCTCTAAAAATCGAATAAATAAATAAATAAATAAATAAAAGAGCAGCAGGATGGCAGAGGATCTGATCTGTGAGAGAGGATGGCTCAGAATGAACACAAAATGGCTGCCAACAACTTCCTGTGATGTATTTCCTGTCTCCCACTTCCTGTATGTCATTTCCTGTATGAAATAATGGGTCCTGCTTCAGTTTCGAGGATTTCGGCCTAGAGGCGGTAATTCCGGCCCGAGTGCGGAAATTCCCGCCCGAGTGCAGACGTTAAGTTACTCGTCGTAAGTGTTTTCTGTGAATACCAAAAGTAGTAAATTTAGAATTTTGTCTCAGATTAGTTCTGTGAATCGGCCCCACAGACTCTGAATGGAATTTATTTGATACTTGCTGTCACCTTAGGCTATGGCTTCCACCATACAAATTAACAAAACCCAAGAGATCCCATTGTGATTTCTAATGGCATATTATTTCTTGTAAATGGTAATCTACTTTAGTAGGTTCAAATTAGCCTTCATTATTAGATGGTGGACAGGAATATAAGTAGTAAAAGCACTGTAGTTCACATAAGGTTTATACCCTTTATATTTTGCAAGTGAGTCTATTGGCTAAACCTTTCTACAGTTTAGGAGGTGTAGTCTTCCCATTTGCACATCCTGAGCTGAGGGATAGTACATTGTGGGAGGAGTCCACACCTAATGCATACCTTAACAAAAGAAGCAGCCAGCCACAGCAGTTTACAATGAGCAAGTTATATTTCCTAAAGTATTTCTTAGTACAGTATATGTTACTAAACAATTATGAATTCATTTCTAAGGTTTTATACATGGAGTTTGTCTGGGTTGCAATGTTAGGAAGGCTGTCAACTACCACTTATAAATGCACAGGATGTGGCTCTATGGCCTCTTGTAATACTTTTCAGTTCTTTTTGTTATTGACCTCTGAAACCAGGGTTGGCTTACTAGCTTTTATTTTAGTATACAGAATGGTGGACTGGCATGGTAGTGGCATGGAAGCATCACTGTATCTTTTGACTTCTAAATTTTGTTAGGTTCACTCCATGTTTGTTTAAAAATTTCACTCAGAGGTCAGCAAAGAACACTGTACATTTTGACTCAGATTGTGCAAGCCATAAAAGATAGGAATGTATTTTAAATTGAAATGTGTTGGGGAGATAATTTGGCTCCTGCGTGCAAATGTTCATGCCTATGGAACTTGACTCGAAACTCACCCTTGAACTACAGGTCAGGAAAACGGTGACCTGTTGCCTGGCTATTATTAGGTCCCTGCGGAAAATCCTTCATTTGTTGCCATCTCACGCTCGGGCTTTGATAGTTCGTAGTACTATTCTTAGCATGCTTGATTATTGCAACGCCTTGTTTCTTGAGTGTCCTAAAATTTTGCTCCATAGGCTGCAGAGGATCCAGTCAACAGCTGCCAAATTGGCCTTGGGGTGGCCTAGGAGATCTGCCTCTGCACTGGCTATGGCAGAACTACACTGGCTTCCTCTTATACAGAGAGTGCAGTTTAAGTCTCTCTGTATAGTGTTTAAAGCTTTACACAGGGTGGGTCCGGTGTCCATGCAGCGGAAGTTCGTGTGGTATGTGCCTGCGAGATGTCTCCGCTCCTCTGCGTCAATGCCAAGAGTTAGGAAAGTCAGGGCAGGGGACGAACCTTTGGTTATGCTGCTGCTAAGCTTTGGAACCAATTCCCCTTGGAGTTAAGACAACTTAGTGACTTGTGTGCCTTCAGAAGAAGACTTAAAACCTGGCTCTTCCCAAAAATGTAGCTGGTTGCCTGGTCCCTGTTTTCACTCTCATGCCCCTTCTCTTTTTGGTGGTAGTGTGCTTTATAAGTTAAATAAATAAATAATAAAATAAATTAAGGGGATGCTGGCTTTCTAGTTGAACTGCATGCTTGTTTTCACATTTTTCAATGAGAGGTCAGCACAAAAACACTAAATATTTTGCCTTTTATCATGAGCCATGAAAGATAGGATCCTAATTTAGATTGCAGAATATCAGGTGGACTACTCAGCTCATGTATTCCAATTTTCATGCACATGGTACATAGTGCAGTGCCATCAATCTCTTCTTCAGTGGAAACAAAAGAC
Source organism: Lissotriton helveticus (assembly GCF_964261635.1). Lineage (NCBI taxonomy): Eukaryota > Metazoa > Chordata > Amphibia > Caudata > Salamandridae > Lissotriton > Lissotriton helveticus. The sequence goes on along the minus strand of NC_136061.1, from coordinate 597,905,158 downwards.
CCAACAGCACATTGACAACACCATGTCTGCTTCTACTCTTACACCCATCTCTAATCCAGCAATGCCCATCTTTTATAATCCTGTTCTCGCAGATCTCCCCAACATACTCAACTTCGTCAAATTCCTTGCCTATGAAGATTATGTCTTCATCAAAGCTCTCTCTGGGGAAGCTCTCTCTCCCCTACACACCCTCACTCAAGGCATCTTCCCAAAAGATAAAAGATAGACTAGCTCCTTCCACTCAAAGAATCCTGTATTCACCCTGATGAACTCGCAAGCTACTAACACAACACTCACCGACCTCACCATCTCTTCTAGAGTACCAAAAATTCCCTGAAGACCCGGCAATTTGGCTAATCAACTGAACCCTGCCAGCACCTGGATACCCTCATGGGTGACAAGTAGCACTCTACAAATCTACTGATTGATTGTATGACCTACGCTGCAACTACAAGATCACTGAAAAAACAGCTCATGCTTAACTTCAATATCACATTATTGTTAAAAATTTTTTGTGTTGGCTAACAATTTGGCATGTCAAACTACAGCACTGAGATCCCTACTTTACACATCACTGACAACCGTAATACAGCTGGACCGCTCAGTTGCCTTTTATACAGTTGACCATCCAACCCACATCCTGGAGTCTCAAATGGGATTGACTGTCAAATCTTTCACTGGTTCTCCTCCTACCTGTCCAATTGACACCAGTTTCTTTAAATGGAAAGTTTCAGGGCTGAGAATATCTCTATCACTTGTGGAGGCCTGCAGGGTTATATACGGTCTCCTGTCATCTTCAGGCTCTACATGGAGCCCATTGAGTCTCTTTTCACAGATAACACTATTAAGATTCACTAATAGGTCAATGATATTCAACTCTACCTGAAAGTCTCCTTTGTATTTGGGCCTATGAAGAAAAAGTCATCCAAGTAATGTGTCATGGTAGTGTATCCTATAGTAAATGTGAACAGCCATTCAAAAATGAACTGAACTTCTCGAACAGTGCATAAGAAACTGAACACCCAACAGGTAACGCCTTATCCAAATACAATTGTCCAGGAAGCTGTAATCCTAGTAATTCGAGATCTTTGGGACAAAAGGCAGTTGCCGAAATCATGTCACTCTTGGTAATGAGCGTTCTGTCTCCCAATGAATTCACCAAGTCTACGGCCACATCTTCTGAGGAATACGAGCTGGTGGACAGATCTTCGAACGTTTTGTCATTCGCAGAAATCCTTCCGGCCATGAAAGGTGTTGAATCAGCCTAAACTGTCCACTCTACTTTTTGGGAACCACACCAGTTGGCAAGACTATCAGTCTGTCTACGAGCCAGTCCCCAAATGGGCCCTCCATCCTGCTCTCCCACACCTCCTTCTCCAATTTTTCTTGCGTGATATGAGAATGTACCCGCACTGATTTATGAATTTCTGCCCACTTTCTCTTGTGAGGCCCCCTATAGCCCAGTTCAAACCCATTTTGAGAAAACCCTCTGTAGTGCTAGAGGCACTCCTATGTTTTGTAACCACATAATGACCTCTGACTACCATTGTTTTAATTGACTTTTGGTGTTTTATTTTACCCTAACCTGAATGTTCAACATCATTTTTCCCTGAAAAAAAAGCTAAATCAGAGCTGCACGACTTTACGTAAATGTTCCAATTCATGAATAGTGGATTTTTGATGAAGCCCCAAAGCAGTTGAACATAGATCAAATGTTTCTTTTTTTCTCTCTTTCTCTTTATTCATTCATGTTTACAAGACAAGCTGCCAATGCGTTTCGTCCTTGGACACAGGACTTCTTCAGGGCAATGTTGAATATATTCAGAGCATTAGATGTAGAAGGATGTGGTAGTAACATTGAGCATAGATAAAGATCGGCAGAGATGACAATCGCACCCATGCGTCAGGCTCATTTGTTTGAGTCAGCAATTAATCCAATTGGAAAAGGAAGATGAAGAGTTAGATGTCCATCCGTATTCTTGATGAGTCTTAGCGATATGCAGCAGAATTCAAAGCACATGTGGTGTAATAGTCACAATTGTATATGATGACTTTACGGTTGTTGCTCCCTAAGACATATCCAGAGCTTGACAGAGTGTGAAGAAAAATCTTGCCGCATGGCAGATAGCGTTCTTCATAGTGCACCCCGGGATAACCTCTGAACATAATTAGGCCTAGTCGTAGTTTGCAGAGTTTTGCTACGCAGAACTCTGCGAAGTTACAAAAAACTTTGCGAAGTTCCGTGAGTGGCGGAGTGCAGTGCGAATCGCAGCTTGTGCTGGTATTTCTGCCACTCTGGTAAAAATTCTACCCGAGCAGCAGCTCGCAAACTTACCGCTTGCCAACATACCGTTCGCAATCACGAGTGGGAAAAGAACTCTGCTGCACATTGCGAAGTAGAGTTTTTTGCACTCCGCGAGCTCCGTGGAGTGCGAAGTGCAGAAAACTCTGCAACGTCTGCGAACGGAGCGAAGTTCACTGCCCCGGCCTAAACATAATATGAACGTAAGATCCTTCCTTTGCTCGCATTTTCTTGTGAAGAAGCTTATAAGCCTCCATGTATTCCCCTTTCCATAGTTTCTCTTTCGGTACCCCATCAGTTGTGCCCCAATGTTTTTGTTATCCTTTAAAAATGACTCCATTAATCACAGCTCCTAACGTAAACCTTTCCACATTTTCAAAATCCATCACACACACATACAGAGACAATGAATCGTATGTTTGTGAATCAGTGTACAGATAATGTTACATACCAAAAGGGTGTAAGATTCACATGCCACCCATACTGGTAGGCACTTTTCTTGTGCTCGGTCTGGAGAAAGACAAACTCAGGATTTAGAACATCACACAGTGGTTAGGGTCGACTTTAATAAGAATGTATTTCTACCCAAGCAAACCTTTCTTAGCATCAGGATAGAAAGACTGTGGAAAAACATAACTTGCTAACCTTTACCATGCAGCTCATAAATGGCAGTTCATAGCTCACTGTGCTAGATTACAAATGTAACTTATGAACTGCACAGTAACAGAATCTCTCTGACAAAAGCAGTAACCCATCGAGCTATGACAAAATATTGGTATTTGATATGCATGGCACAGGTCCTTTACAGCATGCATATTACAGTCCTGACAAGTACCACGCATCAGGGGTTGGACTAACGCATTTTAGTACCGATGTCCGCATCACCGTAGTAAAATGTGTTAGTCAGGCATATTATTGCTCCTAGGAGAATCACAACAGGGTGCTTCATACTATAACAAAAGCAGCCACTGCCAGCACCTGCTGCGCTACTGGCTGCCCAGGCCAGCAATTAGGAGCTTATAACTGAATTGGACCTGGCTGCTAGGGACCAGCGTTGTGACCTATAGTGTAAAAAATTCTCTGAAAGCACACATATGACTGCCGTCCTGCAGCTAAAATAAATTTGCACCAGGCCCGCCCTCCACCTGGTCATCTGGTGTCACTGCAGAACATAAACAACAACCACTAGAAAGCCTGCAATGATTATCCCGGCCAGTGGCTGAATTTTGCATTTGTTCTCCTGTACCATGCTAACACAAACTGAAATGTGTGACTCTCATAGTGTGCTCTATTTGGTCATGCTGCTGGCAGGCAGCTGTCACTGGAACAGCATAGGGGCATTTTTCTGCTGTGCACAGTGCAGATTCTGACTTATGGACAATTCAGCCTAAAAATAGCAAGCACCTTAACCCTCAGCTGCACCTGGCCTTCGATCATGGAGGGAACCCTGTAGACCATCCAGTGGGCTGTGGCAGGGTCAAGTTTAAAGGTGGAACTGCTAACCTGTACTTAGGAGAACCTAGTGTAACAGCAAGAGACAGTGACTAAGGAGGTCAAAGAACATCCTTGTTTGGCAGGTCTTGGGCCTGTAGGTAACCTCAGCAATGCATGCAGCCCGGTCCACCACACTGGGTTTGACCACACACTCTGTAGGCTTCGCCTGCCAGCACCTTCAAGATACCATATGGGAGTCCAAACACACCTGGTAACTCGACAAACTTGAGTACTACAATGGGGACAGTACCAAGCCGGACGAGGGGGAAGAGAGTTGGGAGAAGAAGGAAGTTAAAGACATAGGTAAAAGGACAAAATATGTTTATTCAGTCAGTTTTGACTGTCTTCTCCATCAGGCAACAGCATACAAGATAAAGGTGCACTGTATGTTTAAAATATATGATAAAACCAAGTTAAAGTAAAGTAATCAGTAGGAAATGCATTAGTTTGCATTACCAAACGTTATTGATTAAAATCAGTCACTGCAGAGGTCTATGAGTGTAACCAGACAGTAAAGTAATATTCCTGGTTGGCAGGGGGGTAAGGAGTGGTGGTTAACAACTTCTGTATTGATAGTGCAACGAGGTCCCAGCCTATGACTTAAAAGGACAATGAATATGCAACTCATTATTTTAATAAAGTACAAAATGTTTTTCAAAGTGTCACATTTTACTGTGGAATGTCACTCATAAGTCACTGTAAAAAAATCGCAATGTGATGCATTAGCAATCTGAATACTTGGCAGCTATGATATTAACCCTCTGGGCTACCTTACAGAAGGGAAAAGTGCCACTAGACAAAACTCCGATATCTCTCCAGAAGGTACATTAATCACAAGAGTTAACTTGACACTTTATTTGTTGCAGGAACACTGCTCAATACACAAGGAACTTTGTACTGCTTTTAAAACAGCGGTAGTGCTATAAAACTGCCCCTGTTACTGTGCTGGCTTGTCCCCATGTCCAACAGCAAGGCTAGAGCCTGCATCACACTCCATCCACCCAAAACAGAGGAAGTACTTCTATTCAGTGATGTGTCATCCTTTCCCTAACCTCAACCCCAGAGTGACGCACATCTTGTTCTTTTCTGAAGATCCACCTATAAAAACAGTGTACAATCTACAAATAAACCTTACTTGTGGTTGCTTCTCCTGATGATCAGCACGCATCACCACAAGGAGAGTCGAGAGTCAATGTCTTACTCTGACATGACCAGCCCGGCCCGCCACCCTAGGTCCAATCAGCTCAGTCAGAGTGACAAGTGAAACAAGTCATTCACTCATGGCCCGAGACTGTGAGTCGGTTCCGTACCCGAACTTGCGTTGGCCTGTGGAAGTGGTCAGTCACTGGAGGCATGCACACCACCATGTGTGTGGTGCGCACTAAATGTCAGCACGGATTTACTGCGGGCTCTGGATGATAATGTTTGCAGGGCATCATTGGTAGAGCTTTCGCGCTACCAGATTGACGGCCCTGGGACCCAAACAACCTAGGTACACATATTGCATCCTCTTAGGTGGTATGTGCAGTACGGTTGCACTTACAATCACTGGACTATCCGGTACAGTCATGCTGTGCCCTTCGTGTCCATTCGCTCAGGGTTTGCTGCCATTGATGATATAGTGTTGTGGTGATACCGACACTGCTGAGGCGCCGCCCCAGCTTATAAAAATGCGCACAATGGGCCTTTAAACGTCCAAAAAGTAGCTGAATGCAATTTGAGTTTTTTCTTGCACAGATGGGAAAACGTCACCCATTTGTGCAGGAGCAGGAAATAGCCCAATCTGGCAACACTTACCAAACCAACTTACCAAAACCCAGCCCAACACCTACACTAACACCACAGGACTGTACCACCTGCCCAAAATGCCCAGGGGGGCCGACCTCCACAGTCGACTTCCCCCGAAACTCCTATTTGGGTTATCAGGTTTCATCAACATGATCCTGCTTGTAAAAGGCCCGGTGCACTGTGGCACATGGCTGACACTCGCTTGTCTCCACCCCAGCACTCTCAGCTTTTGCAAAGCCAGCCACCTGCCGGGATATCTCTACCAGTCTCCATCCATGCCAGCCTCCCTCGGATGATTGGCACATATAGCTGGCTAGGTGCAGTACAAGGCTATCCTTTTATGGTGCAGCCTTGAAGGCTGCTTCCATACAGCGCTACACACAGCACAAATTAACACACAACTCACATTAACATCTGCTGGAGTACATTTTTGTTACAAAAGAATCGGTCCAAACGGAATATGGAGGCGAGGAGAAACAAGTGCTTAAGGGAGTGCTTCTGAGAGGTTAAGGATGAGGGTAAAAGGTATTACAATATTTACATTCAATAATGAAAGAAACCTGTCTAGTAGTCTAATATATATATATATATATATATATATATATATATATATATATATATATATATATATATATATATATATAGAGAGAGAGAGATATAGAGAGATATATATATATATATATAAAACCTACTGGCGATAGCCAGTAGGTATATATAGTTAGGACCTAGCTACCATAGGAAATCCGCAACATTCTATTGGGAATAACTTTAGCGCCGGTAGAGGAATTTGTATGTAATTTTCCAAAATTTAGGCCAGCTCCGCTCCGCTTCTTCCCTGGAAGTTTTGGGGGGATTCGTCATGCGGGGGGCGAGAAAAAAGGGGGGTCCCAAAACGTGTTTTCCCCATGTTAATTTCCATAGGACGAATAGACAAGGCTACAGCCCGAACCGTTTTCACAATTCAAATTCTTCATCCAAGAAGTGTTGGCAGCCATTTTGGGACCAATATACATGATAGCACCTCATTAAAAAGCATTCCAGTTAATAGAAGGTTTTAGGACTTTAGTTACATTATAAATCATTTGTTGATGGTATCATACTCATTTTAGGAAATGTGGTGTGTTCTAAGATTATTTTACCATGTGAAAAAGCCTTCTGCTGGGATATCATGAATCATGTTTGAAAGAAAACTATTATCTCATGCTTTTCCCACAGTGGTTTGGAAGGGTATCTATACGCTAAACTGAAAGCATATTTTCTGTAAATTCACATTATCTTTCTCAGTCATGTGAGAATGAAGTCTGACATTCTCAGTAAAACATGGTCATCCAACAAGAGCAGAGACTGTCAGTTGATTCCTTTGTGTTCTACTGCAGCTTCCCAGAGTGTTCTAAAGAACAACTAGAGCGCTAACAGTCCTACTTATTACAAAGGTATGGCACACCTGAAGCCATCTTGATTGGAATAAAGTGGTAAGTCTGAAAACATTTAATTTAAAAAGGAACAAAATGAGGGGGTATATTTTGCCATAGAAAGTATGATTAGTGCTTCAGAAAGAAAAATTAGGTCACATTTTGAGTGACTTCTCAAATCCTCTTCTATTTCATTAAAACAATTCTGACATGCAGACTGAAACATGCACTTTGAATACCAGCAGCAGACTTCCCTGGTGAGCAGTAGCTTTACTACAGTGATATAATTAGCAACTAGAGTGCTAACATTCAGAATTTATGGCAAATGTGTGACACATCTGAATGCCTTCTTGATGGAACCAAAGTAAACAAGCATTGAAAATGCAATAGATCTCGCCCTCGTTTAAGTTAAAGCCATTCTGTTTGTAATGAGGTGGCTTTTTAGCTTTGCTTTTAATAGTGTTTTTCAAACATTCATGTAAATAACATGCATATGTATGCATATATGTATATGTATTCATGCATTTATATTTATATAGATATGCAGATTATATATGTATATATATATATATATACACACATACATATATATAAATGCAAGGAGAAATAGTTCCTCCTCTGCAAACACGCCAGGGGTTGCGCTGCAGAACGTTGTAAAAAGGGGGCGTGCCTTCTGAACACCTGCCTGCAAAAATGTAGTTTCAGGCCTTCTATAGTTAGGAATTAGCATTTAAAAAACCTTTGAAATTCACTGAAAAAACTATAGGTTTCAGGCCTTATTTAGTTAGGAATTAGCATTTAAAAAACCTTTGAAATTCACTCAAAAAACTATAAGTTTTAGTGGTGTTATAGTTAGCTGGACATCTAACTCATATCAGAACCTTAAAGACAGTGTGTTACAAAAGTTGACCCAATTTTCAGTGCGTCAGTTCGGCTCTTCCCGATGTAGCAGAGTTAACTTTTTATATGTAGTTGACGATTCGGCAGTTGGACGGTGTCCCTGAGTCAGGACGTCGGGTCCATCTGCAGCGTCTCCCCGTGTAGAGTGTCCGACACAGGTTCTGATGCAGGGACTCTTTTCAATCACAAATCCTTCAACAACAAGAAACTCTCCCCCTCATATTGGGAATAGATGTGGGCCCTCCCCTGTGATACACCCCACAAAAGGATGTATTTTTCGCTATCTGTATAAAACATTTGGGGCCGACTCTCTTCGATAAACACCCATATGGCGGCACCTTGAACTTTCATTATATAATCATGAGGCCCAAATTCGGCCAAAAGTCCTGAGGAAGCTCCCTGTACGGGAGAGAAACGCGTTGGCTGATCAACTCTTTTTTGTATAAAATGAAACCAATGGACTATTGCACTCAACCAAAAAATTTTGTATAAATTAATAAAAATAAGGACTTTCAAAAAATAACCTGCTTGTTCTGGACTTCATATTTGTGCGCCCCCACCCAAGTTTAAAAAATATCATAAACTCCCCCCTACACGCAAATACTCTGGTTTTGGGATGGGCTAAGCACTCTGCTCAGTTGGGGAGGCGGGCAGTTAGAAGTCCGTTAGGCAGGGGGGCAGGGAGGGGGGAGGAGGGGGGGAATTCTTTTGACGTTGTACGGAATACACATGTACGGTCGAGGAATAATGTTATGCATTCGGGTGGTTCGACGAAAGTTTGGTGTACACGAAGACGGTCTAGCTCTTCTATTCGGAATCTATGCAGTCTAATGAACAGGTGTAGAGATACCACTCTTGTTACGACTCATGTTAGACGCATCAGTAGTCTCATCGACGCAAATGGCAGACGACCCAACACTCAACACCGAAGGGGTTGACCCGACTTCGCGGGGCTTGTCCCTGCGAATACTGACATGGAATGTGCGAGGGCTGGGAGATAGGGTGAAACGGGGACTGGTGATGACCGCTCTGAAAAGGCAGACGCCCACCATAGCACTGCTACAAGAGACACATTTAACGGGGGGCCACCAAGGCAATGGATAGGAGAGGGTACAAAATGATAATTCATTCTGAATTTACCTCGGGGTCTAGGGGGACTGGTATCCTCATTCAGAAATCCTCAAAGTTCATTCCACTGCAAACCAAGACGGATGATCAGGGCTGCTTCGCTGCCCTACAGGGACAGTGGGAGGGTAGGCTCCTTAATTTGGTTTCGGTGTACATTCCCCCGGCGCTCCACTCGGTGCAGCTCCCGAAGCTAGCTGACTTCTTACTGACACTCCCCGAGGGGGATGTTGTTCTTGGGGGGGGACTTCAATGCCATAGTGGATACTCAAATGGATAGGCTCCCGACGATAGCTCCCGCAGGGGGACCCTCCCGCTTCCAGCGTTTTCTGACAGCTATGGGTCTAATTGACATATGGAGGCACACCTACCCCCAGGCTAAACAATACACCTTCCATTCCGCAGTGCACGGCAGCATGTCGAGAATTGACCACTTCCTGGCCTTAGGCAGTGGCATCCAACACATGGACACCATAGAAATTCATCCTAGGGGAATCTCTGACCACTCCCCGATCACACTGACGATATCCACACAAGAGAAGTCGCGGAAACGGGTATACCCCATACATGCTACATACCTTAAGATCCCCCAAGTAAGCAAGGCACTCAAACAGGTGACGACACAGTATTTTACTGAGAATGTAGACTCAGTATGCTCCTTAGAGGTTGTATGGGAGGCGTACAAGACAGTGTTAAGGGGTCACGCTATAAACACAATCATGGGCTACAATAGGGAACAAGCACAGGAACTGACCAGACTAGAATTAAATTTGCAGGAATCATCAACAGCGCATGAAATGCACCCCACTCCGGCCACGTCACACACACTTGACCTCCAACAGCAACTATACACGGATCATTTGCGGACTCAAGTCAAAGGTCATATAATAGACACGCAGAATAGGGTCTATGAAGTAGGAGACAAGGCGGGTAAGATGCTGGCTTGGCTTGACAAGAGGGGAGGCAGTTCTAGAGGAGTCCAACAAGTGAGGGACAGTCTGGGAATGATGCACACAACCCCAGAACAAATAGTCAAAACGCTTGCGTCCCACTTCGAAGGCGTATATACCCCTGAGCGAGTAGTAACACCCGAAATGGCTAGAGCGGCGTTAGAGCAGATTGAGGTCCGGACGCTTCTTCCGGAGGTTGCCACAGACTTAGATGCGGAAATAACTACAGAAGAGATCCAATTAGCTATTAATGCGTTGAACCCGGGCAAAGCGCTTGGACCGAATGGCATACCTATAGAATGGTATCAATCAACGCCGGAGAAATTGAGTAAACATCTACTAGCTATGTACAAGGAGTGCTTAGAGAAGGGGACACTTCCGCCAGATCAGAGACTAGCCACTATAGTTGCCATCCCCAAACCGGGGAAGCCACCAGAGGAATGCTTCTCATACCGCCCCATCTCGCTACTTAATGCAGAAGTCAAAATCCTCGCCAAACTATTGGCAACCAGGGTCCTGCCTCACTTGCCCAACCTCATACATCCGGACAAATCTGGATTTATGCCCCATAAAAGTACGCCACTAAATCTGCGCAGGCTACATGGGGTGCTAGCTAAGGCGGATTCGATCTCAACTCAAGCAGTAATACTAGCTCTGGACGCCAAGATGGCCTTCGACCTTGTAGAGTGGAACTACTTGTTTGAAGTTCTGTCTCGTCTGGGATTCGGTCCCAAGTTCATTGCATGGATTAAATTACTATACGCTGACCCGGTTGCGCAGGTGGTGGCGAATGGTCACATCTCGCGAACGTTCCCTCTGGGGAGGGGCACTCGTCAGGGATGCCCCCTCTCGCCGTTACTGTTTGCAATCTCATTGGCACCACTGGCCACTTTAATAAGGACCTCACCGCTACTGACAGGAATACGCTGGACGGAGGGCTGGGAAGACCGGCTTTCCCTCTATGCGGATGACATGCTGGTATATCTAACAGACCCAGAACGTGGGGTGCCGGCACTCCTGCATCTCTGTGACAGCCATGGTACAGTGTCAGGGTACACGTTGAACTGGAATAAATGGGAGATGTATGTCCTGAAAGGTCCGATTCCAGCGCTGAGTACAGATTGCCCCCTTAGGACAGCTGGTTCTTCTTTTAAATACTTAGGTATCCATGTTACTAGGGACCCTACGGAGTTTATGGCTAGGAATCTGGGACCTCCCATGGCACGACAAACAGGATGTTCAGTTCTGGGCGGGGCTGCCTTTAACACTGCTAGGGAGGGCTGCACTGTATAAAATGATGTCCCTGCCCCGATTTCTGTATATACTCGAAAACACTCCGTATCCGGCGGCCCCGAGGTTCTTCTGGACAGTGGCGGCATTGGTGTCAACTCTTCTGTGGGGAAACCTCCCGGCACGCATTGCGCAAACCAAACTACACAGGGGTTGGTACGATGGCGGAATCGCGCTGCCTAATCTGAAATTGTATTACTGGGCGGCACAGCTGTAACCCATAAACCACTGGATACACGCGCCACAAAATGAACCAGCATTTCAAGCGGATAGGGCACAACTAGGCACGGATAGTCTACTGGCTCCGTTATATGACCGGGGCAAACTAAGTAAACTGGTGGGGCCCACCAGAATAACCGTGACGCTGTGGCATACGGCGACAGCGGCATTAGGATGGAAGGGGAGAATAACCAACCTTACATCACTGTGGGACTATACTGATTTGTCTAGACATGGGCAACTCTGGGTCACGGTGGGTTTGATAGTAGCGAAACGTGATATTGCACAGCGATGGGGAGCGGCGGAAGTGCCAACAAAGGCACAATGGTGCCTTAACATGGACAGGGTTATGGTGACAGAAAGGGCGGTGTACTCTAACAGAGCCTGTCCGGGGAAATGGAACAAAATCTGGACCAAGTGGAACGTGTACAGAGGGGAGATGTGTGATCCCTTACCGGAAGACGATCAGGAAATCTCAGATGAAGAAGGGGAAGAGGTATAGCAGACCTCACAGAGTCCAAAGGGGAGAGTGGCCTTGGGTCTCGAGATACACTAAGATTCTACAGGATGGACTCGGGGGTTGGCTGAGGGGGGGAACTGGGGGAGCTACGTCCGAGGGAGCATGACCACCCCCACTGTCAAGTTTTAGCGTGGGATTGGGGGACTCGGATGGAGGTGACACTGGGAAGACGCTTCTTACTCATTTTATGCGACCGATAACCAACACTGCCTGACCGCAATGTGATTCCTCAAGTTTCTTTTGTTATGTTGTTGTTATTGCAAACTTAGAAAACCAAAAACCGGCATTTATCGGCAGAACAATGAGTATATGGTACCTTGTACTTAATGCAGTTATAAGGATTGTAAATAGAATAACACCCGGATTCCAGAATAATGTTGCTGCATGATGTGTGAAAAATTGCGATAGCGGCCAGCCCGAAGGGTTGTAGGCCTACAGCTGTGTAAACTTAAAGGTGCAATAAAGGTTTTGAAAAAAAATATATATATATATATATCATAAAAATGTCTGCTATTCAAACTAAAAGTTGGAGATTCTGTTAATTACTCATATGAGCAGTTATGATGCTACATCAATCCGTCACCTTGGTTATAGCCCTGTGTGAAAATCCTCACTTGAGTTATGTCCATTACGGGTCTTAGTGTCTAACTCCAAGATGTACTGTGTTTCGAGTCTTCATAATTTACCTTCTCTATTTCCCCCGCGTCTGGACCTTGGTATTGCATCAATGAGGAAGTAAGAGAAATGTTTCAAATCACTGGAATGCATTTTTTCAAAGTGTCTTGCAACTGGGTATGTTTGATCTTTATTTGTAATTGCCCTCATGTGTTGCAATATGCGTTTATGGGCCTGCAACTTTGTGCTACCCACAAATTGCAATCCACATGGGCATCCCAATACATATACCACATACTCCGTGCGACATGTTAAGAATTTGGAGATTTTCTTAGATGTTTCTGAGAAAGGAGTTTTGTATGTGGTACTGCTCTTACTATATTGGCAGGCTTTGCAAGTATTGCTTTTTACAAATCCCTTCCGTGGTGATAGCCAGTTGAGTGGTATTCTTGTTTCTGGACTGCTAGTTACCAACGAGTCCTTCATAGATTTTGCTTTCTTAAAGGTAATGCTAGGATGTTTGGGCATTAGTTTACCTATTATTGGATCATTTTTAACCACTGACCAGTTTTTATCAACTATTCTATCTGGGTGACTGTTAGGAGCAAATGAACATGATTCATTAAATAAGTGGCACATCGGCTCACCTTATTCCACTGTTAGAGGAAACAGTGGGTAACAGAAAGTTAGGCCCATAGGCTCCAATGCCAGAAAAATGACAACCTCAGAATACTCATCAATGGTCTTTAACCAATATCAGAACCAGTTGTTGTGCTGAAATTAAATGGATGCACATCATCACTGAGAACTATGAGTAGCAAATGCAAAATCAACTGATTAAATCTGGTACTCGCATTAAACGGCCACATGGAGGTATAGGCCCTCAATTGTAAGAACATAATTGCTTGAATCAATGACATAACGTCATGTTCTGATGAAGACCATGTTGTAAGGAATCATTGTCCCTCCCATCCTCATTGGGGTCGAAACGTTGACTTTTTCTTTTACCAACTTGTACTACTATTTTATCCACATATAGATAACAGCAACTCATTTACTGTATTGCTTGAGTGCGGCTTTCTTCTTTGGAAAATGGCTTCATTTTTAGCTGTTGTAGACTTATAATTCTTCATATTCTGTTTGGACAAATTCTTTTGTAACTTATCTGGTTCAGGTCCGGCGGGTTACTGGGTTTCTCCATTGTTTTGTAATGGCAGTATATTTCCATGCACCTCCTTATTTAGTATGAACACCACCAAAATGGCGAACACTCCACTACCATCCATGTTAATCGAAAGATCACCCATCTTAAGGCTTGCAAGAGCTCCACGGGTTTTGACACGTGCATAGTATTCATTGGTGTAGCATGTATTGGTGCAGCAGGTGCAGTGGCACCAAAGGGGCCTGAGGTGCCCAATGAACCCTAATAAACTGGCAAAGCCAGTAGGTTTAGCTATGTAAGAGCTATTGGCTTCGTCAATGACTTTTAGACTTGTACAGCAGCACGGGCTGCTGTACAGCAAGTCTAGAAAACATTGACAAAGCCAGTAGATCACAAATAGGCGAAACCTATTGGCTTTGCCAATTCTTGTTTTTCCTAGCACTGGGCACAGGATCTGCTGTCCGCAGCCCTCTTGTGCAATTATGCATTTCCTTTTGCAATGGTGTACCAAGGGACGTCAGCATTCTGCGTGTTGGTATACAAATGTCAAAATAGAATCACCTGAATTGTCGTACACCATTCATTTACAGACATTTATAACAATGCTCATCATCGAGTAATGTTCCAGCCAGTGGAGTCAGTGCATCTTTTTAGTTCATAGTTGCTCAGATGAGTCATAAAATAAAGAAGTACATTCACTGCTGGTCTATCGCACAGGGTCTCTGCCAAACACAATAAAAGGTATCACTTTACAATAAAAGGTTTATAAACAATTACATGAAGCGGACTATAAAATACAAATGCATCGATTTTCCCAGCAGCGTGCGTTTGTAGATTTGTTTTATTGCATTTTCGTAAGAGGATTATTGCTGCTCCAAGGAAACGTGTCAACCTACAACAATGTCCTGCTGGCACTCCCTCAACGTATATAATTATGTATAGTGCGGCCCAGGTCTCAATGGCTTCGCAGCACTATACAACCGGTTTCATTCAAACATGGGTTAACAGCATCTGCCACTATACTGATATTCTTGTCCAGAAAGCTTTTTTCCTGAACAGTAACGCGACATGCCATGTCAACCCTGGTACAACGGAACAATGTAGGTGACATATTTTAAGTCCATGGTCCACTGTATACATCTCTTTAGGTACAGATGGATTTTATTTCGCCTCTCTAGGTTACCAATGCCTAGGCACAGAGGCGACCTTAATGGCTGTGGTGCCGCATTCGGTACAGTTCAAAAGCCTCTGCAAACCCATACAGCTTTCTGTGGCCGCAAAAAAACTGAATTACTGACCGATGAGTTGATAAATATGGGCTGTTTGGTTTATGAACACTTGTCATTACGAAAGATAGTATTAACAAAGAAGCCAAACTGAGTATTAAACACTGTAATATCGAAGTTCTGATAAATCTTAGTGGATGTGATTATTTTTTTATAAACCCATTTTTATCTTCTCCACAACCATAAAAACTATGCGTTTCGTGTCCACTACAACAGTAGTGGTGTCCCAACAATGCCCTTTCACCCAAATCCCTCCAGTCCATAATACTCCCACCATTTGCCCCCAATCTTAGTGTGTTTATACTGGCAGACCATTGCTTGGCAAGTCGGTAGCTCCATTTTGGCGCACCATTCCCTCTCATAGCACCACTCGGTCAGTATCAGGGGAACCGTCATTTGCAGGCAATATCCCTGTTGGCCACAGCCATGGCCACCCCCAGCATGACCCCTTCACATCTCAGCCCTCCTGCCCACACCCTCTTCAAGTCTTCTAATATGCCCACACACTGAGTAAATTTCGATTGTCTGTCGAGGACCTGTGACAATGATAACTCCACCCCATTCCAGAAGCCTGTTACCCTAGGGCAAGACCATACTATGTAGAAAAAGTCAGCATTGGTGTAGGCATTATCTCTGTGTGCCATAGGTTCCTAGGCATGAGTTACATGGTATGGAAGTAGTGAAGCTGGATCAGTCTCATCCTGGAGGAGATCACCATCTTGCGGGGTACCAGAAGGGTGTCCCGCCAATATACCTCGTCTGGAGGGCAGCCCACGTCTCCCATTTTTGTCTTAGTGTCTGAAAGTCATCGGGGTGTGAGTCACCAATGTGCAATATATTCAGAATATTGGTCCTTTGCCCAGACGGCCCATTACAAGTTTGGCCTCCTACGGGCGTAGGTGGGCCAAGGCTGCGGTGTGGGATGAGGACGGTGCATTGTGTAACTTACGAGCGGTGCCCTCGAGCCACGGTGCAAGCAGCGGCATCGATGTAGGCATTGAGCGCCGTCGTCCGGGATACCAGGGCGACGGCGTGATGAAGTGAGGCAATGCGGAGTGCAGTGCCCACAGGTCACGGTGCAAGCAGCGGCATGGTGGCAGCATCAGGTGGCGTCGTCGGTGAAGCCAGGGTTGAGGTGCAAAGTGAGGCAATGCCCTCTACGGTGCCTTCAGGACACGGAGTCGGCAGGGACGTCGTAGGCGGCGGCGGGTTGCTTTTTCTTCAGTTGCAGCACAGAACACACAGTCCCCAGTGGAGTCTTTGTAGTTCTTGAGAATTCTTGAACAGGGGGCAAGCTCTACCTCAAGCCTTGGAGAAACTCAATAAAGAGGTTGTAGAAAGCTCAGTCCAGTCCTTTCACTGCCCAAGACAGAAGCAGCCACTGCAGCCCAACACAGAAAAGCACTCGTCAAAGTGGTAGTTCCTCCTCACAGCTTCTCAAGTTCTTCTTGTCCAAAAGAGTTCTAAAGTTCTGGGGTCTGGACCCAGTACTTCAACCTAAAATTCCTTTGTTCTCTCAGGCAGAGAGTGTCTGTGCTTAGTCCAAACCAGTTCTGTATTCCCTGGTGCAGCTCCCTGGCAGGAGGTGGAGACGGCATTGTGGATGGAAGACCAGGCCCTTTCATGTGAACGGAAATCTCCTCCCCCTACTATAGGCAGCCCAGGTCTATTCAGCCCAGCCCTGACTCATCAGACTCTTTGGAGCCACTGCATATCCCCAGCCCCTGTCACCCCAAAGCCAGACAGTCAATACACATCCTAGCAGAGGCCCACTGGATGGTTAAGCAAAAAAAATACATACTTTCTAAAAGTGGTATTTTCAAAAACGGAATGTAAAAATCACCTTCACTAGAAGATGCATTTAAATATTCTAAGTTCAGGCACACTAAACTTTATTTTCCTATCTGGTTCCCAGGGGTAGTTATGTTTATAAGATGTTATAAGTTAACTCCACACTCTATCCTATGGGAACAGTTAGTCTTTCAATAGGGAAAAACAAACTTGCCAGTTTTTCACTATCAGGACATGCCTGACACGCACGGGCATGTCCTACCTTCCACATACACTGCACCCTGCCCACAGGGGTACCTTGGGCCTATCTTAGGGGAGGCTCACATGTAAGAAAGGGGAAGCTTAGGGCCTGGCAATTGTGTGCACTTGCCAGATCGACATGGAAGTTACAAACTGCGTGCAAACACTGCAGTGGCAGGTCTGATTTACCTTTACAGGGCTACTTCTTTGGTTGGCACAATCAGTGCTGCAAGCCCACTTAGTAGCATTTGATTTACAGGCCGCAACACTCTCAGTGCACTTTACTATGAACTTACCAGTAAATCAAATATGCCACTCATGGAAACACCAGTCCATAACACAATTTACAACAGGAGCACTTGCACTTTAACACTGAACAGCAGTGAAAAAGTGCGCAGAGATACTAAACCAGCAAAAACAGAGTCAAAACCAGGAGGTCGGATAGCAAAAAGACAGGGGAACCACCCAAAGAATGCCAAGTCTAACAGAGAGTATATAAAAACCTGGGTAAGGCCATCATTTTTAACAGAGCTATTCTCTTACGCACATTGAGAGGGAAATGGTTACACCTCTAGAAGTCCTGCTCTATCTTGACGGTTAGCGGTGTGAGATTGAGGATCCACTTGAGATCCGGGTCTCCAGTAATATGCGAACCTAGGTAGTGGTATTTCCAAATCAGAATGGAAGATTGCCAATTGAAGGAGCTTTGGTTCTCACGGGTGGGAACTAGGAGTGAAGTGTTTCAATTCATTTTTAGGCCAGACGCTGACTCATATAGGAACATTATTTCCAAGATGCAGGAACCTGAGAAATGAGGGTCAGTAAGAAAGAGGAGAAGGTCCTCAGCATAGGGGGCAATCCAGTCCTCCTCCAGACCCCTATCACCCCTGAACCCGAGCATCACAATAGATGAGATGCATCAGGGGCTCGATGGAAGGGGGAAAAAAGAGTGGGAGAGAGGGCAACCCTGCCTTGTCCCCCTGCAAATCGGAAATTGCTCTGAAAGTGTTACATTCACCAGGACCTGGGCTATCGGAGTGGTGTATAGAGGTCACACGTAGGGTCAATATTTGGGGCCAGAGCCCATGCATTCCAGGACCACAAATTAATAGGACCAATCAAACATCTTCTCAAAGTCAATTAAAAGGAGAGCGCTTGGATCTGGGAGGGCCCCAGTATGGGTCAGAGTCGTCTGCACTCTCTGTATACAGTGTCTAGTACTATTGCCAGGAATGAAGCCGCATTGATCTAGGTGGATCAAGAGGGAAGGGCTCACTGTAGGCGGGTGTCAAGAATTATTGTGTAAATCTTAAGTTTCACATTAATTAAAGCGTGTGGCCTGTTGGAAAAGCATCGCTCCAGCAGCTGCCCAACTTTCTGAAGGACCACTATTGTGGCCACATCCGGCTCCGTGTGGAATCTCTGTATCTAGGGCCTCATGGAACATGTCCAGGAGGTACGGGCTGAGTGGATCGCAGAATTTTTTTGTAAAATTCTAGGGGAAACGCATTGGGTCCTGGGGTCTTCCCGGACTTCAGAACTGTCACCACCTCCATAATTTCCTCTTGTGTCAGCCGCTCATCTAGATCACCCTGAAGGGAATTGGAAAGGCGCAGAGCAGGATATCTTTGAGAACTGAGTGTTCTAGCTCAAGCAACTGATGGGGGAGGTGACCATAGATCCTGCAATAATAATTAGTGAATGCTGATGCAACCTCTGTTGAGGTGTGGTAAGACATGTTTGATGGCTCTATGAATATGGGGATAAACCTAGAAGTTGTGTCTTTGGTCAGTCTAGTCCCACCATTCATATACTCACTGAGTTGATGACCTCCAACATTGTCAAGCCTCCTGAAGTGAGATTTATTTCAGGCAGGCTCGAAGGATGTATAATTGCCGGTCTAGGGTAGCTGGTGGAGCTTGTAGGAGCGGTTTTTCTGCAGGTACTATCTGGGTTTCCAATGTGGTTATTCAACCTAATTTAACTTTCTCTTGACACCGAAGAAATATCTGTGTCAGCACCCAAGATGATGGCTCTCCCCACCATCCACAGTGTCCCTGGGAAAGAAACAGTGCCCCAGCTGTGGGTAAAATAAGCTTGGAGTTCAGTTTGCAGGTACTCAATGCATTGAGCATCAACCAGATGCCAGACGCTGAGTCACCAGATGGGACGGAGTGTCATGCTCAGTTACCCAAAAGAGGCTATGACAAGAGAATGTTTCGAGATTACCTGGGAATGGATCGTAATTCCAGAGAGAAGCAGGACATCTGCTGCGGGTTAAGAAGGAGGATGTCTCTGTGAGAAAGTATTTTGTGAGCAGAGGAAATTATGGTAAATTCTCCATCTCTGGGATGCCACACTCTCCAAGCATCGCAAAGCCCCATAGAGTCCAGCTAAGTTAAGAACTGTTTTGTGCGGGATAGTCAATACATCATGGGGACCCCTGAACAATCGAGAGCTAGGTCAGGGGAGGCATTAAAATGTCTTCTTATAATGGTAGGTCCATGGGGGAACACAAGATCACATTTTAGATTGTGTCTAATGCATGTGATGGGAAATTAGGTGGTACGTAAGAAATTATAGTATTGCCCCTCCAGGAGACGCTCCACAAAGCAGCCCCGACTGTTAGAAAGTGTGCCTGTCACCACTAAGTGGAAAGCCCTATGGAGTGGTATGGCAACCCCCTGCATGGTACACTTGGTCATACCCATATAGTCTCAGGAGGGGGCAGTGGGTCCCCATCAAATGAGTCTCCTGTAGCATCAATACAGCCGGTCTGAAGCAGTAGGTATATTGGAGGACGGTTGAACTCTTGATGCAATGTAAGAGGCTGTAAACATTCCACACCAAGAATATAAAGTGTGTCATTTAGACAGGGAATAGCAGAAGCAGGATGAATGGTAGGTAAGTGGAGATGGATCCAAATGCGTATGAGAAGTAGGGACCCATGACAAGCAGCAGACAGGGCCAGGGTGCAGGAAGATGTGATGCTATATTAGTAGAGATGAAACGATAAAGAACAAAAACTAAACAGGTGCTAGTAAAAAAAAAAAAAGGCAACTCCCTCCTTCCCATACTTCACCCTTTGAAGCATCTGTCACACTGAAATGTTTGTGAGCACAAACCATCAACTACAAATTTGGGCTAAACGTGTGTCAGGGGCCTCCTCCTATGTCGGATCAACAAAGGTAATCACTGATATCTATATCACGCACAGTTGTTCACGCTGGGCGCAATCAGACAGTAGTCAGAGTCCAGTCTAATGGAATTTCAGATCTGTAGCCTATCCACAGTCTTAGCCTCTCTCTGGGAACCCAGATCTCAGTTGTGTGGGGTGGCGTCCTGCCTCCCGCTCCGATCCCCGCTAGAGTCCGAAGATCCAGAAGGGCTGCAGACATACCATCTTTAGAGGCTCTTCTGCAATGTTTGGTCAGCATGGTCCATGGTGCGTTGGGCCTGGGATGGCCCACTTCGGAGAGACGGTCGTTCAGCAGCCCATTCCCACGCCTCTTCAAAGAAGGTTTTCTAGGCGTGGATAAACTTCAGATTTGCAGGGAATAAGCAGGTATTGTATATTCAAGGCCCATAGCTTTTGTTCTACCTCGTGGTATGATTTCCTTCACTGTTGAATGGATCTGGTATAATCTGGAAAAATCATGATACAATGAGAGTCATAGGCGAGCGTGGCCATTTTGTGAGCCTCGCAAAGCATTGCGTCCTTGTTCCAATGATTAAGGATGCGGGCTAACAAAGGGTTCACCCCAGAGGGTGGTCACTGGATCACAGAACAATGGGCCCTCTCAATCACAAACCAATGGGAGAGTATCCCATCCGCCATCCACATCCTGAGTCAGGATGTTAGTAATGTGTCCAGGTGCAGGTCCTCTACCCCCTCTGGAAACCCAATGAAGCTCAGCTTGATCGGTCTAGACCCGTGTTTCACCTCCTCTGTGAGCGCCTCCGGGGTATTGGTAGCAGTAAGGAGTTTAGACAGAGTGCTTAAGTAAGTTCACCTCATCTTCCATTGAAGAGATCCGTCCCTCTGCCTCAGTGACCCTACCTGCGACATTGTGTAAGTCCTGGCATATAAGCATCACTTCCGCATCTACCTCTCCCACCTTGGCCTTCACCGCCTCTTGGGAAGATTGGATGGCCTGTAGGACAGTGTTTAGATTAGTTGGTTCAGGGTGCTGGGGCACAGGGGAGGATGCTGCATGTGGACGTTGCATTTGGAATTTCTCCATTCTTGTCTGGGCCTGGGTTCCAGGCCCTCTGTCATTTTCCATCGCAAAACCGTTTAATACCAAGGGAAGAGGCAGGCAGTATGTCTGTAAGGTTCAGCGCTCACCCTACAAGGACATAATCAAGTCTCTGCCTTCTGGGCCCCAAGTCTACAAGTCCGGTCCCTGGGCCCGGGACTCTCAATGAGGAGCCACGTAAAGGTCCACTGTCCGTATGGGGGCAGAGGGGAGGGCCCTGGCTTGAAGATCTATGCAACTGCACAGGTGTGGGTCATTCCAGGGTAGTGGGCACCAGGGTATCCCCATCCATCTGATGCCCCGGGAATGTATAATGGCATCTGAATCGCAGGGGGATGAGGTAAAAATAGGGCAATTGTGAGTTCTCCCCATCATGCCCAAGTCAACCGTACCTTTTTAGTTTTAGTGGATCCCCCCGTCGCCGTTCCCCCGGGGGCAGGGAAGAAGGCCCTCTCAGTGCCACACAGCCCCAGGTAAGCCAAGTCATTTAGGCCTCTGACTGTAAGAGACAGAGCTAGGCCCTATCCCACTTGCACTCAGCGGATCTTACAGGATGGGGCAGCGCAAGCAGCCAAGGCCCTGTAGAATGGGGAGGGGTAGAGGCGATGGTACGTTGGCCTCTCCGCAGTTGTGCCACATAGATTGTTCTCCTCCAAGCACAGCAGGCAGGCAGTGCACGGGGCAAGCACGGAGGCCCTCACCATGCGGCCGCATGGAATGAGGCAGGCCTTGGCCGACAGCCAAACAGAAAGAGCTGGATGCCTGCTGCCAAACAGGGAGCCAAGCAGGTGCCCCAGAGCGAAGAGGACAGCCCTATCTCCCACAAGGACTGCTGAACCACCATCTTGGCCCCAAGGTGGCCCTGGCAAAATCCAGCAAGCATTCAGTCCTTCATCTGTCGCCCGATGGTGCAAAGTAAGCAAACGGCAATGCAGGACCCTCTACAACTTGTAGTGAGTGAGGGGTTTCAATTAGCACGGAACGACATGATGGCATCATATTGCAGAGGAGGCCCCTGAGCATTTCAAGAATGCTTAGGCCATCTTAGATGCTTCTGCCATGTCCCCATGATATTTTTAATGGTGCCTTAAAACTTTAGCTCCTCAAAGTTATTTTTATGCTTCGAGAATTCAAGAGCAAGAAATACGTAGGGGGAGTGCCATATTAATTTGCATTTTATTTGTAAAGTTAGTATTTTTAAGAGGAGGCAAATGTCCAGACAAAAAGAAAAGTGAGACCACAAAGAATGATCCCTAGTGGAAGAGAAAGGCCTTCAAAGACGTGAAATTCCGTATAGTGTTCTACCTTTCTCAACTGGAGTGGTAGATTCAAAGCGTTGAAGCTGGGAAGCACAAGGAATGCCCTCCGGTGTGTTCTTACTGGTTGTGTGGAAATGTATTTGATACAGATTTTCAAAGAGCAGGCATCTGACTGTAGCAATGTCTTGTAGAAATACAAAATGTATGTACATTTTTGTTTCCTTGATGGAAAGGTTTGAGGCCAAAATATTCATAAACACACAAAAGGTGATGGGTGGAATGCTTGCAAATAGTCTGTATCACTGGCAATCACACTCGGTAGTATTCTAATCCATTGTTTTTCTCCCACTGTGTCACTCTAAAAAGAGACCTGCTTTATGCAGATCAGTACTGACACTGCTTCTCACAGGAACAGATTATCTTTAAATGCTAGGCAAGGCCTACTCCAGACCAGAAGGGAACACATGGAAACCCAGACTGGTTTCAGCCTTATTAGGCCTCATAGTTGAGGTATAGCTTGGATTCCCCATCACCTTTGTGTTTTCCTCGAATAAACTGGTATGTCCAGACATTGGTCCCATACTCGCTGTTCCACTGGTTGGGTTTTGCTGAGTTCCTGTCTGTAGGGGTCCCGGCTAAACAGCTTACTGGACTGTTCCAATTGTAGAAGGATCAAGGTTAATTCTGTCTAGAGTGGCATAGTGGACAAGAACTGATGGGCTGGACTGGGGCACCAAGTGAATACAATTGGCTCAAGCTATTTTTAAGCAGTCCACCCATCACCTTTGTTTTTAACTTGGTGCTTTTCTTACACACTGATACATGAAAATAGCTGCCTGATCAGCTACTAAACATCAGGTGCCTAATTCTAGACACAGTCAGGCTTGCAGGGTTCCATACTGCAGCCCAAAATGATTGTGGGGTAGGTTACACTGCAGAGTATCTAAGCATTGGTAAATGCTTTCATGGTAAAGTATATTGTTAGAAATGGGGTCTCTAGTTGGCAGAGGTATGCACCCTATCCAAGTAGGGACCCACACTCTAGTTAGGTTAAGTGGAGCACACACTACATGTTTACCTGTGCTCATACTCTGGTAGCTTGGCACAGGGAAGTCCGGATAAACTAAATAGGCAGGGTGCAAAATATTTGTGTTCATACAGTAACACAGTGAAAACACCACAAAAGTTTAGAAAAATAGCCAATATTTATCTGAGTAAGACACAACCAAAATGATAAATATCTAACATAAACAAGTTGAGATATGAATTTTGCAAGGTTAAATAAAGCAATCATATCAAGCATAAGGTCTAATAAAAAGTAACTTGTCACCCGGAGGGTCTCCTGGCACTGGGGTCTGTGAGCCACACTTAGAAATCAATAGCTACAACAGCTACAATAGGTACAACTAGGGCTATCTGGTCACGCTTGACTGTCGCAAATCCAAAAGTACGTTCCAACCGCAATGGAGCATGGGACGGATACAGGAGTCACGCAAACTCGCTGACAATACCTTGGATGCCTCAAAGCTTGAGAATAATGCGTTGAACAAAGGAGGGCATGTGTCAATGTCGAAGTCGATGGGTTGTGTCCAAAGTCGGGCAATGTCGCTGATGTGTCAATGTCAAGAGCACTTTGCGTCAGGCCGCAGAATCAATGTCGAACCGCTGGGCTGTAGGCGATGCGTTGGCGCAAAACCACACAGGGTTGGGAATGCGTTGGATTCGAGGACAGTGCGTCGCAGACTTCGGCGGTGCAGTGTCCGAGACTCAAGCAGCAACAGGGATTCGGAGACGCTGGGTCGGCAAAGTCAGGGCCACGTTGTAAGTTGAGGTTGTTGCATTGCACAGTCGGCGAGCGGTTTCCATGGCTTCGATGCAGGCAGTGGCATTGCGTCGATATCACAGAGAAATATGCGGGTTCCGATCCACTCTTATTGGGTTGCAGCAGCACTCACTCGCTTCCAAGGGCCCAAGACTGGATTTGGCCCCAATTGACAGAGCAGGACTCACAGCAGAATAGCCCAGGTGCTGGTAGCAAGATGGAGGTGAAGTTTTTGATATTCTTGAGACTTAAGAAACGGGAGGCAAGCCCAATAAGCCCTTGGAGAACCGTTAAGGATGCAGGATGTAGAGAGCTAAATGCAGTCCTCTCACTCCCAGGCAAGAAGAAGCAGGCAGTAAGCCAATACAGCAAAGCAAGCAGCAAAGTGGCAGTCCCTACTGGCAGCATAACAGCTCTACTTCCTGGTACAATGTTCTCAGTTCCAGAAGTATTCTCAGTATATGGTGTCAGCGGTCCAGTATTTATACCTGCTATCCTGCGATATTGATTTTTTTTATAACTTGGAGCTCCAAAGAGTTCCACATAAAATATATACATAGGACTACAACAACAATTCTTATAATTATTATAAAACAAGATTGGATACATTCTAGATGCTAACAGTTTAAAAATCTGACAATTGATTATATATAGTGTAAAGTACGTAGCAGCAAAAATCTGAATAAAACACACTCCATGTATAATAAAGGTCCTTAATATGTAAAGTGCAAGTGCGCTAGAGAATTAAAAAAAGATACAAAACCTGGCCAACATTATGACATACTTTGGGGACAATTCTGCAGTTCTGTTACGATACCCCATTACAATTCAGTACAATCAGCTTTAGGCAATATAAATACTAAAACGATTTTGACAGAACAATTACTAAAACCCTAAGATTCTACTTGTAATATGCAAATTCTGTTACCCATATTTAACATGACCAAAGTGAAGAACAATATTATGATCCTTTCAAAAAAAAAAAAAAAAAAAAAAAAAGTTAAACTGTTTAGAAAAGATAAAAATGTTGTAACATATTGATTTAGAGAGTGGGTCCAAAAGACAATTCCAGGCCTCCACTGCCAAGGTAATGTTACACTTTAGGAACACTGGTCTTAATAATTAGCATCGTAATGGCTGACGTAGAGGACAGACAAATTAGCACAAGATTTAAATGTTGCACCCAATTTCTGCACAGGCCACAGAGTCCACCTTCTTCCTAGCTAATCTTTCCCATGCTCCTGTTGTGATTCGTAAGAGGAGCAAGTTCAGCCTTAATAACAGAATGCTACTTTGCACTCCATGTTGAAGGTTCCATGAGACATATGGTTGAGGTTTTTTTACACATGCTATTCCCCACTATTATGTCATTCCTAATGTGCCAAGAACACAGTACAGTATCTCTTTTGTGACTAACTTTGTAGATTATTTTTTTAAATAAAGTTTTCAAAACCTGCTTTGGAAAAGGGCTTGCTTAACTTTGCCCGATTCCGAACATAACTAATGCTTTCTCATAATTTCTAAATACAACACTTTTTCCCTTCAGATAAGAGAAGAGTTCATTTTTAGCACAGCCCGTATGGAACTGACATCACTATTCAATAAGCTATTATTCCACCTTAGGCTTGCTGCAAAAGGAAACACATTCTTTAAAAGAAGTCCGAATTCAAGCCAGAAGGTTGCTGGAGCTGCTGCACAGTTTAAATTACATATCTGGCACCAAATCCACCCTTCCACCATCTTTAAAAAGTCCCAGTGCAACTCAGTGAGGGCAAGACTTTAGTGTTATAAACCAATAAAAAGTCGGCAAAATGTCTTTCTCCGCAACATTTATAGAACCTGCCAATTGCAGAGGCCTGAGATATTGCCTTACTACAACACTGACAAGTATGCTCAATGCTAAGGCAGTTGCTTGAAAAAATTATACCTAAATACGGGTACAATTTCACTGCTTCTAGTTTCTCTCTCCACACAAACCAGTGCATGATTTTACTAACCCTGCATCCCTGGGACCTAAAAATCATAATTCTGCTCTTGGAAATGTTTATTTTTAAGCAATATTCATTGGCATAGTGTTCTAACCCATTGAGACACCTCTGTAAGCCAATCAGAGTTAAATCTAACAGAATGATGTCATCCACATAGAGTAGACTGCCAAGTTTCATTGATCCTAGCTTTGGTGAGTCCCCCTTGCAGTGCCCCACCCTACCAGGTAAGTAATTGATATGAAGGGAAAAAAGGAGAGTTGCTAGTAAACGTCCTTGCTTCTACCCATTATGGGTTTCTACATTACTCAACAAACCCTGGTTCCCTTTCATCACGATCTGAGACCAAGTGGAAGAGTGAAACGCAAAAATGAACCTAAGCAAGTGCGCAGGAATCCCCATTGTGACCAAATTCCTCCACAGTGTCCCTCGGTCAACTCTATCGAAGGCTATGGAGAAATCTATGAAGGCAATACACAAGGCCATACCCTTACCCACTTGGTACTTTTCAATCAAGGTTTGCAGAATTGTGATGTTATCATGAGTACCACTATGCTTACAGAAACCCGACTGCTCCACATGAACAAAATCATTATCAAAAGCCCAATCCTCGAGGAGAAGAAATACTTATATTCATTTTAGCCTTTGAAGTAAGGAGACTTCAAAGAAAGGTCTTTGTAGTGCACAAGATCCTCTCTTCCTTGCTGTTGGAAATGGGATCCCCGGCTGGCCAGGGCTTTCGCCAAAGTCAGTCAGAGACCACCACACCCAAGTCAGGGCAAGGGAGTTACACGCCAAGATAACCCCTACTCGCCCTCTAGGTAACGTGGCGCGAGCAGCAAGGCTAAACTTGGAGGCGATGTAAGTTAAGTATTTGCGCACGCACCCCAGCAACAACAACCAAAGGCCCACCACAAAGGAAACTCCACACAAGGTTATATAAAAATAGCCTTTGTATTACACCAAAACACATTAGATAAAACACACACTTTACAATGTGCCTGGGGCACGGGCAGAATTTACAGGGGATATTGTACAAGACAGGGCCACCTGGACCACTGTCAGGAATCAGAAGTAGCACTTTCAAAAATAATACTTTTGCATGTAAAATCACTGTAGCACAAAATAGCACACAACCAGTAATCACTGGTAACCAGGACCTCACTAGCACCACCTGTACTAGGGAGAAAACAACCACCTATGTATCACAATACCTGTAGGGGTGTAAGAACATACACATGATGCAATACATGACATTCAGAGGTGTAACCATAACATTGCGCAAAACTTAGATCAGTCACCACCTGTGACAGTCCCTGTGTCCCAATGTCAGGGCCTAAACGTAGCAGTTGCCCACAAAGTGCTGGGCAACTGGTGCAGGGAAAGTTTGGGCAACGTTGGAGCCTCTCTGGGCTCAAGAACCACCACTGTGGCACTGCGGAGCCTCTCTGGGCTCCTGGACACGAACTGGCCCTCCTGAGCCTCTCTCAGGCTCTTCCACAGAATGGGCACTCGAGCCTCTCTGGGGCTCGCAATGCAGAAGGGCTGGAGCCTCTCTGGGCTCCACCACGAGGGAATGGCACCCTCTGAGCCTCTCAGGGCTCAACACAAATAAATGCCCGGGCCCCCCCACAGGGCCTAGAACAATGGTGCCCCCTTCGTTGGAGTCCCCCCTCTGGGGACTCGAAAACAAGACAAGGTCCCACGAGCCTCTCAGGACTCTAGTCACCGAAATGCCCCCAGAGCCTCTCGGGCTCACAGAACACAGAACGGGCTCTTCTCAGTGGAGCGGCCCTCCCTCAATGGGGCCGCTCGCAGGACACACGAACCCGCCCTCGCACTCACCGGCTGATCAGCTGGGCCGCGGGCGGGGCTCCTCTCCTCTCGTCCCGGGGCTCCAGGCACGACGCGGCAGGCTCTGCTCCTCGAGAGCTCCCGCTCCTCGGGGCTCTCTGGACACTTCTCCCTGGGCTCTCCCTCACTTTGGGAGCCTGGGGAGGAAACGGGAAGACGCCGGCTTCTCTCTTCACCGGAGCGCGGGGTGGCCTCCCGTCCGCTTCCGGTTGCCTCTCTGTCTTGCCCCCGGCCTGCCTGACTTCCGGGTCGCGGCAGCGGGGCGGGACTTCCGGTCGGCCTCTCCGGGGCCGCGCTGTGATTGGTCGGCCGCCTCACCACTTCCGGGTCGCCGCGGGCAGCGCGGCGGCTCGCTTTTTAGGCAGGCAGGCGGGGGATGAATTTTACCGAGGGGTGGCCTCCCTCGTGGTAAATCACCAAAACGGGCCAAATCAAAGCGGCAATGAGCGGGGTGGCACCCGCGCCGTCAAACCGCCACACAGGGCGATCAGATGCCGGGTGGGCACCGGCTGTGTTCTCAAAGCGCTAGCAGCGCTAGAAACGACGGGCAGGCGCTCTCCAGCGCCACAGGATGAAAAGACAGCACTCACAGCGCTAGGGCCAGAATAAAGCGCTTCCAAGCGCTATGCAGGGATTTCAGCGCTCAAGGGCAGAGAGCAGCGCTCTCAGGCTGTAGGCAAGGAGTCCTCAGTGCTCCCCAGCACTGGAGGACAGGACAAGGCTCCAGCAGGGGCTGGAGGCAGGCAGGGGGCAAGGCTGGGCCAGAGCCAGCACACTGGGTCTCCAGGCAGGGAGACATCCCAAGTGGCGGTCCTCCTGGCCCCAGCAGCAGCAACAGCCCCCTCTGGCAGGATCCAAAAGCAGAACAACTTCAGTGGGGACACAGCCCCATTTTTATACAGTGCATTCCTTTGTTCAAGGGTGCAGAGTGGGGGCGGAACCAGTCGCAGCTGGTTCTTGAGTACTCTGTTTACCTCAACCACCCTCTCTATTCACTGGCAGGGCTTGGGTCATTAGACACACCACAGGGGGGCGGAGCCAGCATTGTGTGGGGAAAACCCAGCCCATCCAGGACACAGGTACACTCCTCCCACACATCACTCATGCTAAACTCCCACTCACCACCGGGCAGACCCATCCAGACTTCCTGGAGCCTGGCATGCCAGCCAGCTCCAGCCAATCACACGCCAGCACCCTCACAGCACACGTACAGCCATGTCTAGAAATGGCGCTTCGCTACTAGACACATACATGCTGCATACACCATCTCGCAGCATTCACTCTCACGAGTTCACACATATCAGACTCAAGCCTGTACACCCCACGCATCAGCGACTACCAGGGACACATACATTCCCCATGCATTCCTATGGGTGGGCAGGCCTAGCTCAGCACATGCACTCAGAGTGCGCACGCACTTTCCACTGGGACACAGTGAAAGTGCGCAGAATCCCAAAAATCACCATTGCCAGGTCACCATTCCACGCAAAAAGTCTAGGGGTGAACCTGCCCTAAGGGCCAAAGTCCAACACTTGCCCTGGCTCCACACATGCTACAGGGGAGTATGCAACTTTTTGTGTGGGGACAGGCATAACCCTATTTCGGAGCAGGTGTCAGCTCCTCCCTCTCACTCTAGCTCAGGAAGACCTATCAACCTGGTGATGAGCCATCATAATATGGATGTCATACCTCATCTCCATTTGTGTGTGACTGTCTAAAGGAAATGCACAAAGCCAAGCTGCAACCCAACCGAGACATGTATTCCCGAGACAGGCACAGGCACAGAATGATTAAAGTATGAGAAAGCCAACTTACAAAAAAAAAGTTAGTATACAAAATTATACTCACTAGAACATAGATTTACGTAATATTCTATAGGTCACATGATTATTCTGTGCCTATTCCAACCAACTTCCTTTGGAGTATTATTTATAGCCTTTTTTATATGCATCCTCACACATTTATGCCTACAATACTTACATAACATTGACATCCAGACATACCAGTACACATGTAACGTACAAGGGGTTTACACATTAAAAATAATTTGTAAAAAAATATATATTTTCCAGTGGATTATTTTGGAGTGTCCAGAAATGTAAATTAGTCAGAAAATACTAAACATCCTCACGTAATTAATACTTCAAACCAAAACAGCAAAACACTCATATGAATTACATAACTTATAACTACATATAAATCCGTACTTATTCCACAGTGCTAGTGCTACTGTTCTCAAGAATCATAAGTGTCCAACAAATATCCCTGTGCTTCTGGGATCAACATACAAAAGTGTCTAACGAACAAAAGTGCCCAACGTGTATAGTGCCCATCATCAGATTAAGCATATTGATTTTCTATCACTGGGGATATATTATTTTACTCCAAGTGTATAATTCTCTGAATATATCGTGGGGCCCTGTGTGGCTGGGGCGCATATATTCATCCAATGTTCCAGAATATAGGACGTATGGATCCTCTCAGTGCAGCAGACAGCGTTGCCAGCAGTACTGTAAAAAAATCATTGGTATAGAAAATAGGTCTTGCCTTTGGGACTTTTTAGCCACGCATCACATTATTCTGGGAGGCACAAGGAAGGAGAGTGAGGAGAAGAGCAGCGTGAGGCAAAGGGTGTAGGCCAGGGTGAGGAGGAGAAGAGCAGATCATGGCACAGGAAAAGAGAGTGAGAAGGAGAAGAGCAGCGTGAGGCACAAGGACATAGAGTGTTGAATAGAGAAGCGTGAGGCACAAAGGACAAAGAGTAAAGATGAATAGAGCAGCATCAGGCACAAGGAAGAAGGGTGAGGGGAAGAGCAGTATGAGGCACAAGGGCAGAGGGTAAGGGGGAGAAGAGCAGCATGAGGCACAAGGATGGAGAGTAAGGAGGAGAAGAACAGCATGAGACACAAGGACAGAGAGTGAGGATGAGAAGAGCAGCTTGAGGCACAAGGATGGAGAGTGAGGAGAAGAGCAGCATGAGGCACAAGCACAGAGAGTGAGGAGAAGAGCGGCGTGAGGTTCAAGAATGGAGAGAGGAGAAAAGCAGTGTGAGGCACAAGGACAGATTGAGGAATAGAGCAGCGTGAGGGTCAAGGACGGAGAGTGGGGAGACGAGAAACATGAGGTACAAGGACGGAGAGTGGGTAGAAGAGCAGTGTGAAGAACAAGGACAGAGTAAGGAGAAGAGCAGTGTGAGGCACAAGGACAGAGAGAAAGGAGAAGAGCAGCGTGATGCACAAGGA
This sequence comes from Lissotriton helveticus, assembly GCF_964261635.1. Taxonomy (NCBI): domain Eukaryota; kingdom Metazoa; phylum Chordata; class Amphibia; order Caudata; family Salamandridae; genus Lissotriton; species Lissotriton helveticus. The sequence goes on along the minus strand of NC_136061.1, from coordinate 597,873,643 downwards.
CAGAGAGTGAGGAGGAGAGGAGAAGAGCAGTGTGAGGCACAAGGATGGAGAGTGAGGATAATAGCAGCGGGAGGCACAAGGACGAAGAGTGAGGAGAAGAGCAGCATGGGGCACAATGAAGAAGAGTGAGGGGAGGAGCAGTGTGAGGCACAAGGACGGAGAGTAAGAACATGAGCAGCATGAGGCACAAAGACGGAGAGTGAGGAGAGGAGCAGAGTGAGGCAGAAGGATGGAGATTGAGGAGAGGAGCAGAGTGAGGCACAAGGACTGAGAGTGAGGAGAGGAGCAGAGTGAGGCAGCACGGAGAGTGAGGAGAAGAGCCGGTGAGGCACAAGGACGGAGAGTGAGGAGGAGAGCAGCATGAGGCACAAGCACAGAGAGTGAGGAGAAGAGCAGAGCGAGGTTCAAGAATGGACAGTGAGGAGAAAAGCAGTGTGAGGCACAAGAACAGATTGAGGAAAAGAGCAGCGTGAGGGTCAAGGACGGAGAGTGGGGAGAAAAGAAACATGAGGGACAAGGACGGAGAGTGGGTAGAAGAGCAGCATGAGGCACTAGGACAGAGAGTGAGGAGTAGAGCAGTGTGGAGTACAAGAACAGAGAGTAAGGAGAAAAGCAGTGTGAAGCACAAGGACAGATTGAGGGAAAGAGCAGCATGAGGGTCAAGGATAAAGAGTGAGGAGAAGAGCAACATGAGGGACAAGGACAGAGAGTGAGGAGAAGAGCAGCTTGAGGGACAAGGACGGAGAGTGAGGAGAAGAGCAGCATGAGGCACTAGGACAGAGAGTGAGGAGTAGAGCAACATGAGGGACAAGGACAGAGAGTGAGGAGAAGAGCAGCTTGAGGGACAAGGACGGAGAGTGAGGAGAAGAGCAGCATGAGGCACTAGGACAGAGAGTGAGGAGTAGAGCAGTGTGGAGTACAAGAACAGAGAGTAAGGAGAAAAGCAGTGTGAAGCACAAGGACAGATTGAGGGAAAGAGCAGCATGAGGGTCAAGGATAAAGAGTGAGGAGAAGAGCAACATGAGGGACAAGGACAGAGAGTGAGGAGAAGAGCAGCTTGAGGGACAAGGACGGAGAGTGAGGAGAAGAGCAGCATGAGGCACTAGGACAGAGAGTGAGGAGTAGAGCAGTGTGGAGTACAAGAACAGAGAGTAAGGAGAAAAGCAGTGTGAAGCACAAGGACAGATTGAGGGAAAGAGCAGCATGAGGGTCAAGGATAAAGAGTGAGGAGAAGAGCAACATGAGGGACAAGGACAGAGAGTGAGGAGAAGAGCAGCTTGAGGGACGAAGATGGACAGTGAGGAGAAGAGCAACATGAGGGACAAGGACGGAGAGTGAGGAGAAGAGCAACAGAAGGTACATGGAAGAAGAGCGATGAGAGAAATGTGGCATTGTACACAAAGAAACAGATTAGCAAGAGAACAGTATTAGCTCAAGAAAGCACAGTGAACAGTCAAAGATGAACAGACCACATATTCGAGAAGGGGATGGAAGGAGTAACCACACAAGCACAGTGTGGGTGATGGCAGTAGTAATTGTTCCAAATAAGAATGAGAACGGCTCACTAATTATGCAGCAGCCCAGTGGATCAGTAAATAGGGTTAGAAGGCAATGTCACCCAATACAGAAGACAAGGTGATATTAAAAAGGAGATCTGAACTGAGGGAAGGCATTATCAAACAGAGAGCAGAAGTTAGGACAGGAGAGGGTGGGAGGGGGTAATTGAGCAAAAGAAAAACCGGAGTAGAGCAGCCTGGGAAATGAAAGAGGAACTGCACTAGGCATAGTTGAGTTGCAGAAGGGTGAAAGTAAAGATCACATTATTTTCACTGGAGCACAGTATCCATAATGGTGTAGCAGATGAGAGAGGCTTTGAAGCTGTGTTCAATCCAACCCGAGCCCATCTCCATCGGGCTGCTGAAACTTGAGCATGTGAGATTCCAATAAAACTTCTGGACGGACCCCTGGGGCTCACAAGACCAAGTAGCCAGCAAGCTTTGGCCTGCTATATGCAATAATGAGCTTGTGGCGTGGTCAATTCATAGTGGTGGTTGTCTCCACAGGCATTCCTAAACCAAGCTGAACCCAGGGTAAGACCACATGGAAATTGGAGCATCACAAAAAAATATAAACACACCAGGCAGGCTGCGGACTCTGACTCACATGGACCAGGTGCCTTCTGTTGTTTTCAGGGCCTGTAGCTGTAGATTAGCAGAGGCCAGCACTGAATTGTTTTTTCCTGCTGCTGCGCCCTCCAAAACGGCCCCTCAACACTCCTAGTGTTTGCTGACTGTGTCAACTGCAACCGCGAGTACAAGATCTTTTCACTGCTGGGGAATTGGTTTCCCCTCTACACTACCAACACCGAGCCCACTGGACACTTTGGGAGATGCAGATTCATTGTTGGCTCGAGAGTCAGCTTGTTAAAGTGCTCCAGCCCTCCGGTCAAGAGACCCACACCTATGAGGGTAGGAGGCCTCATTTGGTCTGGCAGATGTTACGGCTGCACATGTAGAAGAGCAACAAGGCTTATGCTTTCCAGACTTCTATTTTGACCACCCTGCCAGAGCTGCTCCATGTTCAGCAGCAGCACAGAGGCACACAACCTCCTGAGCACCAGAGGAGTGCAGTCATTTGGAGATAGTAAAGTCATCGCAGCGAGCGGCTGAGCACCATAAAAGGTGATCCAGGGCCGAGCAGGTGTCTGGGCCTCTTGTTACCTCACTTGATGCACACGGAAAGGGAAGGGGTGAGGGGAGGGAAATGCTGTGTTTGTGGTTTGGGGTAATGGGGGGTTAAGGCTCCTAACGCAAAGAATGAGGGGGAGAAGCAATTCAAAACAAGGATGAGTCAAAGATCAAACAAGAAGTTGAAGTCTGGTGCTCCTGAAACTGGTGCAGCGCCAAGTAAAAATGCTTTAAAGTCTCTTCAAAAATATTAAAAATAGAGATGGGAGAGCTGTTCCGTGCAGAGTTATTGAAAGGTGCAGCCGTCATACTCAAAGATAAAGGATGGTATACCACACTGATCGGACGCCAGCCAAAGTTGCAAACACTGCTAAATAAAATATTTTTTAAAAGAGTGCACTGAAACTAAACATATGGCTGATAGTGAAAGGCTCTATGTAGCAGGGGTAGTCTCCAAGGTGGGAACAAAACAGCCAAAAAAGTGGGACTAATGTAAACATTCACCAACAACAGCAAAGGAATTTCAAAACCCAGAGAAAACAACCTGTGAGAAGCACTGGGCATGTTCAAAGCCAATAGAGTGAATACTGCATGTCTCAAAGACAGTGCATGTGCGGTGCCTAGGATCGACCTAAAAATATTTGCCAATTTGGAATGTCTTTAGATGGGCACTACTAACAATCATAGCTGCAAAAATCCTGGCACCAAGGTAATATTAGTAATAATTCTCTCCAATGCCAAAATATTTATCACTCAAATATCCGCTTTGCATATATTTTTGCAATTCAACAATTTTTTCTCCAAAAATCAGCCTAGGAGCTCTGAAGATACACACACTTTCCTCTCGAATACGTATTAAATTTATCCAGGCAAAAATGTCTAATTTAGTAGTCTGGCTGCACACTGGGCAGCTACTTACAGGTAATTATAGAGCTACCAATAGGTCTTAATCCACTCGTTAAAGAAGCCTGTACAACTGCTTCTGTGCAGCACCCATCTCACACATTCAACAAGCAAAGAAGTGATGGCCAACCATTTAGTAATATGTCATCTAGGGGTGGTACAGGCCCCTTCATCCCCTAAAAGGTGGCCCATTCAGCCCAAGGCCAATAAATATCTGTACAATATGTGAGACTCTAGGATCCTCTTCCACATACTGCAAGGGGGCTCCATCATCTTGTGATATGCTGCTGATGTCACCAATGGCAGAACATCATTTAGGGGTCAGCAGGGAATGCAAGTGAGTCACGTCCTTTAATCTGCTTCTGTGACCAGCGCTGTGAGGCTATGCCAATGGAGGGATGCGAACAAAGCTACAAATTCTGTTGGAAGTTAATAATGCATTTAATATTTGTTTTTGTTGCCTCTTTCTGTAAATATATCACTGCCAACTGTTGTTCGATTTCACTTTGGGAGAAATCATAATGAGTAATTGTTGAACAATATCACTAGAGTTAAGTTTGTGTGACATCACTTTCACACATCACCTATAACCAAGTAAACTGGAATTTTGTGATTGTGATGTGCAGCATTCTCCACATGAATAGGAATTTAATCGCATTTGCACATAATTTATCTGCTGCATAACTAGCAGATGTCTGCACAAAATTGTTCCTAACTGCAATAGATGAAAGGTTACTGAAAGAAAAAAAGTAACATTTTGTTTTGTTAACAGGTGAACACACTTTCCACAGGTTAACTGCTCACCTCTCATTTAGGGATTGTTTGATTCAGGTATTATTACACTGCTACTAATGGGGTGATACCTGTACCCAGGAAGTGATCATGTGAATTTAAATGACAAAATAGCGAAATAATAGCACAACAGAATTTGTTGTATGACATAATGGGTGGATTTGTAGTGTGCATTCTTGACAGTAAGGAGCAACAGTGTACTTTACAGAATGACAGAAACAAAAGCAAGGCTTGTCTTGTTATATAGTGCGCAAAAGGATGTTTCGATGGATTGGCAGTAAATAAATACAATAATTTGTATGGGTGGAACTAGGGATCAAAATTTGAGGTGGGAGAGCGAAGGCTGCCTTAACAGGAGAGATGGGGTAGGGTACTTATTAATTTGGTGGCAGGACTATGAGTGGTGAGTTTTTACCTCCTGACGTGTTGCATAGGGGGGAAAACTTGAGATAAAGGTGTAGCTCAATCCATTGTTTTGATGAGGGGATAAAAGATCTTCCAATCAATCAATCAGGGAATTGTAAGCACGCTACTCACCGCAAGGGTCTCAAGGCACTGGGGAAGGGGGGTCTGCATTATCGTTCAGTTGAAGAGACAGGTCTTGAGGGCCTTCCTGAACGCGTTCAGGGAGGGGGAGTGTCTGATGTCGATCGGGAGCTCGTTTCAGGTATTGGCCACAATGTAGGAGAAGGCTCTTCCTCCTGGTCTGGTTCTGCGTATGATTTCAACGAGGGCATGGTTGGTGGATCGGAGGTTTTTCTTTTGTGCGTGGAAGGTGATTCTCTCATTGAGGTATTGGGGTCGGGTGTTGTGGAGGGATTTGTAGGCGTGGGTGAGTAATTTGAACGCGATTCTCTTCTTGACGGGGAGCCAGTGGAGGTTCCGTAGGTGTTTGCTGATGTGTTTGTGTCGGGGAGGCTGAGGACGAGTCTGGCTGCGGTGTTCTGTATCATCTGGAGCTTGCAGAGTAGAGACTTGTTGATGCCGGCATAGAGAGCGTATTCCCGTAGTCGAGCCTGCTGGTTATGAGGGCGTGGGTGACTGTCTTCCTTGACTCTGGGGGGGTCCATTTGAAAGTCTTGCAGAGGATTCAGAGGGTGTTGAAACAGCTAAAAAAGTGATGGCGTTCACCTGGCGATTCATGGAGAGGGAGGAGTCAAGTACGATGCAGAGGTTTCTGGCGTGGTCCATGGGTGTGGGAGGGGTGCCGAAGGCGGTGGGCCACCAGGTGTTGTTTCATGCTTCCAGGGTGGTTCCAAGGACGAGGACTTCGGTCTTCTGTGAGTTGAGCTTCAGGAAGCGGTTTCTCATCCAGGATGCAACGTCTTGCATCTTTCTCCTGGAGAATTTTTGCAATTTACTAGATTTTTTGCCTTCTGTTGAATGAGGTTCACTACGTGCCGAGAAGTTCAAATATGTGAACTTTCTCTGTGATACAATATTGTGTGTTGAATGCATTGCCTTATAAGTCCCATAGCAGAATTTGGTGACTATTAGTGGAGAAAGCCAGTGGAGCTTGATTAGAGCTTGGAAGTTCAAATTCCTTTTAGCTCTGAATCAGGCAGACAACTTTATCTAAGGTAACTTTCAGTGGGGCAGGATGATAACTGGGAGGCCGTCAGCAGGGTGTTGCTACTGCCTATTTGGGACAGGACCATGGACTGCCGGTTTCAAGGCTAGTCTCCAGCTTCTTGATTCCTGCATTCAAAAACATGATTCCTCTGAGGACTTTACCTAGGACTGGTCTAGTTAGACTCTAGTGAGACTACCAGTGACCTACACCTACTGGCCAGTGCACAACATTTTTGTCCTGCAATCAAGAGCTTTCTTCGTGCTCCTGGCAGGTCGGGAAAAAACATATTTGAATTTCTAATATCCGAACCTGCAGCAGCATACTTTCAAGTTCCATACAAGGCAATAGATCCGATTCAGGCCTAGATTGAAGTCAAAAGGAGAAAAACATTCTCCAGGTTATTTTTCTAAAATCTCCTACATTCCTCTTCTAAAATGTTGGCATGTATAGTTTATTCACCAAAATGCTAGGGGCAGCGTAAGTGACATCATCCAAAATGTCAGCAGCTGATAAGGTCAAAGGAAGTGGTATCACATGACCTTTTGACCCCAATGATGTTAGAGAACATATTGTCACATGACGTATGACATAATGGCATTAAGGTAGAGACACCACTGAACTCAAAACCCCAACAATAAGTGAAAGATTAAACATTAAGTGCAAGATGAATACATTATTCCAACATTTTTCCAAAGAAGATAATCTAATTTTGTACCACACATATATATTAATTGAGGTTCTGCTATGATATTCTATGAGTGCAGCCATGATTTGCCTGGAACGCTCCCATGATACATGTGATGTTATTTAAGTCGTAATGTGTGTTAAACTTGTCGCAATTCATCAGGTTTGCAACAGGTTTCTATCCAGATACAGCCACTAGGGACATATTCCCACAAACCTATGCATATTCCGACAAGCTAAGACAGCTCAAAACGCCCAGGCCCAGCACGACCAAACACAATAGCTGGTGCTCAGACGCAGCCTTCCGTTCTTCCACACAGCCTCCAATGAAAGGCACAACCATTATCTCAAGCTTTCCGCACACAGTAAATAGGTACTGCATGGGCAGAAGCAGAACAGAGGCAGCCAGTCAAATGACTAAATCCCAGTCTATGTGAAGCAGGTATAACTTGCCAGGGGGCCGTAGGAGCTATATTCTTCTTCGCTCTGGAGGAAGAGGCAATGGTAATGCGCATGCAAGTTCATCAGCAGAGAAACTGAAAGGACCTCTGGTGTTTTTGGAACCATGAAATTGCTGTTTGTAATAGCCTGCAGCAAGCAATATTTTAATTAACTGGAGCTGCATACACTTCAGTATATTTGCAAAAACATATTTGCAAAATAAAGTGAAGTGAGATACAAACTCTAATGAAGTAAAAGGTTCCAGTTTTGGCCCAGCAACAAAAAGTAAACGGGACACATCCAGAGCCCCTTTTTAGGTCTCGCCTATCCAATGCCGCAGGGATAAATAGGTGAGATTATAGTAAGCGGAAAAGAAAAGTCTAACTAGCTGCAGATCGCGTACAGTTCATGTGAGCTATGCGTGTGCACATCATCGCCAGCCACATCACACACCACCATTTGTCTGTGCCTCGGTATCAGACTTTAAAGGCTGCCGTTCCCCCACCCCCGAATCAGACTTGAAAGGAATGCACTCCCCCGCCCCTACCACAGCAATGCCGAGAGCTTTTTTTTTTTCTACATGGCTCGTTACTTATTTCCTGTCTTTCTCTGGCTCACATTTTATTTTCTTCTCCGACTCATGCTTTTTTTGTCGGATCGTGCATTTCTTTCCCCACTCTTTCGTCTGCTAGTGCTTTTTTCCACACTCTTGTCGGCTTGAACTTATTTCCCCCACTCTTTCGTCAGCTCGAGTATCCCCTCCCCCACTCTTTCGTCGGCTCGTGCTCCCCCCACTCTCTCAGTGCATTTTTTCCCCCACGCCTCACACTGCTCCACGCCACACACTGCTCCACGCCACACACTGCTGCACGCCTCACACTGCTGCACGCCTCACACTGCTGCACGCCTCACACTGCTGCACGCCTCACACTGCTGCACGCCTCACACTGCTGCACACTGCTGCACACTGCTGCATTACTCACACTGCTGCATGCTGCACGCCTCACACTGCTGCACACCTCACACTGCTGCACGCCTCACACTGCTGCACGCCTCACACTGCTGCACGCCTCACACTGCTGCACGCCTCACAACACCACCACATCACTCTGGGACACCACCACATCACTCTAGTACACCACCACATCACTCTAGGACACCACCACATCACTCTAGGACACCACCACATCACTCTAGGACACCACCACATCACTCTAGGACACCACCACATCACTCAGGGACACCACCACAACATTCTGGGACACCACCACATCACTAATACACCACCACATCACTCAGCCCAACCACATTATCACTAAGCACCACAACAGCATCACTCAGCACCACAACAGAATCACTCAGAACCACAACAGAATCACTCAGAACCACAACAGCACTGTCCTTGCTTGCTACCAAAAAGCATTGCCACAGCCAATAGGACTCGCATTAGGAAAGTGTAAGCTATTGGCTTTGTGAATAACAATGCTATTAATTTATATATTTTCAAAGCCAACACATATTAAAAAAAATTGTCATTTACAATACCAATAGCTCACACTTTCCTAATGCGAGACCTATTGCATTGCAAATGCTTGTTTAGGTCTAGCCTGCGTTGCAGCGCATGTGCTGCTTTAGCAGTGCGAGATCTATTGTCGTTGGTTTCGTGTCTGGCTTCTTTGGAAGTGCGGTTGGTGCACGCCCTGTCTCCCTTAGGCCCCGCCCACCCGTGGTCTGTTGCTCATCATGTGCGCTGCGTCTCTAGCATCCCTGCCGAGACTCGAACGCTCTAGCCATTAGGCAACATCGGCGATCTACCGGGGGCTCATTTTCCCTTTCTCACCCACTCTCTTTGTGTACAAGTGCTTGGTAATCTCTAGCAGTTAGGCAATATCCGGCGACCTACCTAGGGGCTCATTTTCCCCTTCTCTCCCACTCCCTTTGTGTACGAGTGCTTGGTTATCTCTAGCAGTTAGGCAACATCAGGCTATCTACCTAGGGGCTAATTTTCCCCTTCTCTCCCATTCCGCATGCTGCGTCTGCGAGACCTATTGCATTGCAATTCCTTTTAACAATTTCTTTACTTTTAATTTCTTTACAATGGCGGCTTTAGTAACTCAGCGCAGCTCCAGTTTAATGGATGTCACGCTATAACTTTGAAAAATGAGTTCCATTCACCCCTCCAGTTCCCCGCTACCCCGTTGCACTGATGCAAGCGAACATGGCGCTGTTTTAGTTAAACAAATATCCTTTGTTCCTCCTCACCCTTTTCTGCCCTTCGAGTGGCTTTTTAAAAAATTTCACCAGACGCGGAGTCCCTTTTTTTTTTATACTGGGGCAGTATATCTATTAAGGTGCGGTCCGCAGCACACATGGTGCTACCTCAACTCCGGTTTCAACCTTTCTCCTTGGGACGACTCACAGAGCCATCCTCAGATCCTTATCCCTCTCGCTGAGCATCGGAAGCTGCACCGGCCCAGCGTCCGCCCCCCACACTCCCCCCACGGAGGCCGCATAATGGGCTCGCTGCTGTTCGGAGACATGGCCCAAGGCATGACTTCCCTTGCCCATGGGCCTTTGCTGGTCACTCTCCCTTCACCAATGCCCTCGGCACTGAGGGGTGACCTGGGCTTGGACATTTATTTGCTGCAGACCATCCGGGTCCGCTGCTTCCCTTCCAGAGTGCACAAGCTAGAGCGGCGAAACCGGACCCTTGAGGGTCGGATGGAATGGACACCATGCGAGCCAGCAGTGCCCACCTGGCCGGACCGCTTCCGCACCTTTACCAGGGTGTGCTGACCAGGCCTCCCCAGTGCTCCCTACCTGGCACTATCTGGAACTACACCCAGGGGCGGGGCACAGACACTGTGCAGGGAACAGGAGTAACATGGACACATGTGGATGGAGTGGGGATCCAGATCGACACCATCCCTCCTGAGATCCGGGCCCTCTACAATGTACTGGCGGAGGTGAGTCTTGGGTACCTTCCGTTCACCCATTCATGACCACTGCAATGCCTTCCGAACACTAGCTCATTAATGTGCTCTGGTGGCCCCGCAAGCGAGTGCTCCTGTGGTTCTTAGTCCGTTATAGATCTCATTATATTAGTAGGACACTGTGTCCTTTGCTCAAATTTGATTTTGTAATTAGTCTCTCAATAGCAAATCAGCATGAGTTGTACACACATTTCATGGACACTGTGCTCTCCTATCCGCAACTTCCACCACTTCCTGATTAGATAAGCACCCCTTTCGCATCACTTATGAACACTGTTCCCCACCTCACCATAATCAGTCTTAGCATCTCTCACTGACTAGTTAGTGCACAGCACTTCTGTCATCGTAACTGGTGTCTAGCAATTAATTTCTCGCTGGCCGATGCCAGACCATGTTCACGATCTGGCATTATTAATTGGGTCGATTGTTGTGAGCCCTCAAACATTGAATTGAAATACTGCACACCAACATACAACTGCTAGAAATAGGATGCCAGACTAATCGATAGGACACTGCCATCTTAATTTATCAATACCAAGCATTGGCGTTTTCACATGTCTATAGCACATTGCAACAGTTTTAGAAAGCCATCACTGCTGTCTTCCCAGGGCTTTTCCTCACTGCTAACCTTTTGAGCCTGAACAATATTGTGATACACTTGACAGCTACTTAATTGTATTTGCTTCACTTGCAACTAACTGGCCTGCGTTTGTGTCCTTCCCCGGCTGCTTCTGCTGTACTTGTCTAATTCACCTTCAGTCTCCCATGAATCCAACTTAAGCATACTTTGTCAAAAGGAACATGAGTCACACTCTCCTGTGCCCCCAAAACTGAGTTTCCATCCATAGGTAGATCTGAAAGAGAGTGCCAAAATCATCTTCTCCATGGTACATGATTTTGCCTATTTGTCCCTCAGACAATATACGATGGTGGATCCCATAGCTTAAATCCACCCTGTACTGAAGAAACCAACTGTTGAACCATCCCATACTGGTAAATTGTCCCTAGGGTTTATCTGGGACAGAAATTTAGCTTGGGCACCAAAATAAAAGTGGCCCCCCATTAGTGACTTGCAATGCTAAAGACATGAGAACCAAGAGATAGGTAACATTTATCGGAGTTTCGGGTCCTCACTAGGTCTGTTGTTAAGTCTGGTTCGCTGCTCGCCCCTGTTTGATTGTGGCAGAAGCCCTTCACCTCTCCAATCTCTACGTTGTATAGTTTTCATCAAACGGTCTTTCCAATGCAATAGGTCTCACATTAGTGAAAATGTAGCTATTGGCATTGCAGATGCTGGTTTTTCTCGTTTAAAATGATGCCAGCAGTAGCATAATAAGAAAATAAAGTCCTTTATTGAAGGAAAGGGTGCCGTACCATAGGCTGTTAGAGGGTCTTTCCCTTCGTGAAAGGAATGTCTTTGCTTATTATGCTGTTGCTGGCATAATTTTAAATGAAAAAAACAGCATTTGCAACGGCAATGGCTCACATTTTCAATATGCGGGACCATTTGTATTGCAAATGCGTGTCCTTTGTTCCTGCCAGTGCCACTGCGTTTGTGATCTCTGAGGGTTGGAGACGCAAAGGCAGAGCCAGGGTCGCCAGGAGCAAATCACGGAAAAGACGCCCAAGGACATGATTAGGGTCGGATCAGAGGGGTGGAATTGCTTGGAAGTAGGAAAGGTTGGGTTCTGTGCAAGAGACTCCATTGTAACCAAGTTTTCTTCTTTACCTTCTCATTTATGTATTACCTTTATTGATCACTAACCTAGTCACAGGTGACGTGGAGTGCTTTACATATTCAGTTACAATAGGACATCTGTATAACTTCAACCTCTAACTGCAATCTGGGGGAAATCAAAGTACCTGGGACTAACTACAAGAGCCAAAAATACTCCAATAGTAAGAGCCTAAAAAGCCATGATAAAAACATTGCCTGAAGGTAAGGAGGTTTGGAATAGTGCTAATGGATTCTTCTGGGATCTGGTTACCGCTCAGCCCTCCACAGGGCTTGGTCGCCCCACTCACTGCTGACGCTCCTGCCTGCCTTTGCCGCCTCCTGCCTGCAGATTCCTTCGCTCGCTGCCCGCTGCTCCTGGGAATTTCCCGCTGCTCCTGGGAATTTCCCGCTGCCCGCTGCTTCTTGGAATTTCCCGCCGCTGCCTCCCTGCGGCCCCGCCCCCCTGTGATTCGATTCGCCGCCCTGCTCCCGCCACCCAGCTGCTCCTCCCTCCCGGCTCCTTACTTATGACGCCCCCAGAGCGACCGCGCAGCGGGAGAGCCGATTGAGCGCCAAAGGTAAGCCCGTCTGTGCCCGTTCGGGCCTGGCCCGCGCCCAGCGCCAGGACCCCTGGCCCTCCCCGCCGAGGCAAGACGACCAGACTGACCTACGACGCCGCCACTCTCAACGCACTCAATGCCGGCCGGACCCACGCCTGCTGCCGAGCCACCCCGAGACGCACCCACGGACCCTTCACCTGCAAGTTCTCCTGCCTCCGAACCTGCCCCGCACCCGCCAAGACAAACACCAGCAGCAACCACCTCAAGTGCATCCTGATCAACACCCGCTCCGTCCACAGACACGCCGTGGAACTCTGGAACCTCCTCGACGCTACATCACCGGACGTCGCCTTCCTCACGGAAACCTGGATGAACGCCTCCTCTGCACCCGACATCGCCATCGCCATCGCCATCCCGGACGGGTACAAGATCATCAGGAGGGACCGCATCAACCAGACCAGAGGTGGCATCGCCATCGTCCACAGGAACACCATCCGCATCACGACCGACGCCAACGACTCCTTTGCCGCAGCCGAACATCTCCACTTCCAGATTCACACCGACCCTAAGACGACCCACAGAGGCACCCTCGTCTACAGACCCCCGGGACCACGCACACAATTTAGCGAAGACATCACAGACTTCATCAGCCCGCACGCCCTCCCCTCCACCGACTACATCCTCCTCGGGGACCTCAACTTCCACCTGGAGAACAACAAGGACCGCAACACCACCGCCCTGCTGGAAAACCTCGCCAACCTCGGACTCAAGCAACTGGTCAACACCCCCACCCACTACGCCGGCCACACGCTTGATCCCGTCTTTTCTTCCAGCAAGTACATCACCTTCAGCCACGCCACCGGACTCCACTGGACCGACCACAGCTGCGTCCACTTCAGCTTCAAAAGATCCACGACCCACTACCACCCGCAACAGGTACCTCACAGGAATTGGAGCAAGATCACCGCAGACCAGCTCACCACCTCCCTCAGCCAGAGCCCACCCGCCAACACAACGGACCCCAACGAAGCAGCCCGCAACTTCACACAGTGGCTGACCGCCTGCGCCGACGACCTCGCGCCACTAAAGTACCCTCCCAGCAGACCCAGAAGCAAGAAGGCATCCTGGTTCACCGACGACCTCAAGGACTCCAAGAAGACCTGCCACACCCTCGAGAAAGCCTGGCTCCTCGACCGGACCACCGACAACATGACCGCCCTCAAACACGCTACCCGCAAGCACCACCAGCTCATCTGCACCACCAAGAAGAAATCCCTGAAGGAACGACTGGACAACAACGCCCACGACAGCAAAGAGCTCTTCACTATCGTCAAGGAGTTCTCCAACCCCAGCACCGGCACCAACAACATCACTCCGTCACAAGACCTCTGCGACTCCCTCGCCTCGTTCTTCCACCGCAAGATCGCCGACATCCACAACAGCTTTGGCGCCCCACCCACGCACCCAACCGTCGAACCAACGCCCCCCACCGCCACCCTTCGCACCTGGACCACGGTGACCACCGAAGACACAGCCCGCACGATGAACACCATCCACTCCGGATCACCGACCGACCCCTGCCCACACCACGTCTTCAACAAGGCCGACTCCACCATCGCACCCCAACTCCGGAACATCATCAACGTCTCCTTCAACACCGCCACCTTCCCGGAGAGCTGGAAGCACGCCGAGATCAGCGCCCTCCTGAAGAAACCTACAGCAGACCCCACCGATCTCAAAAACTTCCGCCCCATCTCGCTCCTCCCTTTTCCTGCTAAAGTCATCGAGAAGATCGTCAACAGACAGCTGACCGCCTTCCTCGAGACGAACGGATCCCTCGACCCCTCGCAGTCCGGCTTCAGAGCCAACCACAGCACCGAGACCGCCCTCATCGCAGCCACCGACGACATCCGGACCCTGCTCGACAAGGGGGAAACAGTGGCCCTCATCCTCATGGACCTCTTTGCTGCGTTCGACACGGTCTGCCACCGCACCCTAGTCCAGCGCCTCAGCAACATCGGTATCCAAGAGAAGGCACTGGAGTGGATCATCTCTTTCCTCGCCGGAAGAACACAAAGAGTCCACCTCCCCCCGTTTCGCTCCGAGGCCACCGAAGTCATCTGCGGCGTCCCGCAAGGATCTTCACTCAGCCCCACCCTCTTCAACATCTACATGAAACCTCTCGCAGCCATCGCACGCCAGCACAACCTCAACATCATCTCTTACGCCGACGACACCCAGCTGATCCTCTCCCTCACCAGAGACCCCGACACCGCCAGAACCTGCCTACACGAAGGGATGAAAGACGTCGCCGAGTGGATGAAGGACAGCCGCCTGAAACTGAACTCGGACAAGACGGAAGTCCTCATCCTGGGATCTTCCCCCTCCGCCTGGGACGACTCCTGGTGGCCCCCAGCCCTGGGCACCGCACCCAAGCCAACCGACCACGCACGCAACCTGGGCTTCATCCTGGACCCCTCCCTCTCGATGACCAGACAAGTCAACGCCGTCTCCTCATCGAGCTTCAACACCCTGCGTATGATCTTCCGCTGGATCCCGACCGAGACCAGGAAGACTGTCACCCAGGCACTCGTCACCAGCCGACTGGACTACGGAAACGCCCTCTACGCCGGAACCACAGCCAAGCTACAGAAAAGACTCCAGCGCATCCAGAACGCCTCCGCCCGACTCATCCTGGATATCCCCCGACGCAGCCACATCTCCAGCCACCTGCACTGGCTCCCCGTCAGCAAGAGGATCACGTTCCGGCTCCTCACCCACGCACACAAGTCTCTCCACGACCTGGGCCCCAAGTACCTCAACGACCGCCTGACCTTCTACACGTCCACCCGCCAGCTACGGTCCACCAGGCTCGCCCTCGCAGCCGTACCACGCATCCGAAGAGCCACCGCCGGAGGAAGATCCTTCTCTTACCTGGCTGCCAAGACTTGGAACTCCCTCCCCATCCACCTTCGGCTGACCCAGGACCATCTCGCCTTCAGGAAAACAACTCAAGACCTGGCTGTTCGAGCAGTAGCATACCCCTCCCCCCAAGCGCCTTGAGACCCTCCCGGGAGAGTAGTGCGCTATACAAATGGCATGATTGATTGATTGATGGTTACAATCGTTTAAGCCTACGTGCAACTCTGAGGTTTGGTGCCAAGGGCGGTGGACGGAGAGAAGCCACTGAACTTCATCCCTGTTTTGCTTCTTTAACTCTAAATGGAACATAAAGGTCCGTTACTTGCCTCCCATTCGAGCGCCTAGAGCCAGAGAGCGTGCACTCAATAAGTGTACATGCACACAAAATGCTTGCTATTCTATGCACAATTGTCTGCCCTGTGCTGTGTACGTCATGGGGTATTACCACCACCTTATAAGTAACATGTCAGGTAAAAATTAATGCAAATATACAGCTTAAAAGTATTAGCATATTCCACAAAGTGAATGTTTTAATAATTAAACCAGGCACATGCTGTCCCAACTCATCGACGTCCAATAGATAAAAGGCTGAGTTGACATAGTGGAACTAGAATTTGGTTCCCGTTTATGGTTAATACAATGACTCACGGTTACTGGGACACCTTTTATCTGTTGCGGACTTACATTAAACAAATCAATATATTCTGCAGTTGTTTCAGTTAATTTGAACGAATACACCAGAAAACAATGAACTGGGAAAGGGAAATCCAGAGCTGGAAAAAGGTGTGCACTGGGGTCACCGTGCAGTCACTGATAACCCCATTCGTGTCTTATCTCTGCAGCAATCTCTCTTCAAAAAGTTTGCAAACTCACGACCAAGCCGTTCCACAGCAATGACGTTGGTAATCCCGAGGAACGCTAGGTAGTATTTCGTTTACATGATGGCGGTTTCTTAGTAACAACGAACTAAAGAGGTCGGAAATTATTGCTCACCTTAGTTCTGCCCAGCGGTAGTATCCGCTTTGCTCTGAGTATCCACTGAAAGTCATGTTACCTTGTGCCTGCCCTGCCACACTTTCCTCACACTCCTGTCTGAAAAGCCCGTTTAACAGGGGTATGGCACGTAAGGTAAGCGCGTTTCACGGCAGGCTGAACTCATCTTCTATCGATGAAAAGCCGGCTGCCCTTCCAAACTCGACTCTCACAACGACTGCCAATGCTATGTTTACACCATTCGCGCGACCTGTATCCTGGATATCAACTTCTCCCCTCCCCGAAGCCTCTGGGTCCTAGCGCTTCCGGCTCTGCTGACAGGCTCTTAGCGCTCCAGGGTGTTTCCAGGACTCGGTGACCAGCAAGCGGCAGTTGCCTTTTGCATGCGGAAATGATGCACATAAAACTACAATTCCCAGAATGCAAAGCACTGGTGACTATAAAGCTGGGATGTCGCAGAGTTGGCATTTAGGCAAGCATAATTCACACTCCTCATTGCCTGAAAGTATTTGGTTTCAAAACTTAGTATTTTGCTGAACCCACATGCTTTACATATCGAACATTCCTGCCGCACCCTCCAGTTGACCTAATCGTGATTCGTGAAACATTTAATTCAGGTATTTTCTTTAAAGGAATTCTTGACCAGCTAATCTGTAGAGAGCATATTCGTTATTGCTTGGACATGGGGAAAATCCCGACCCGACCACTAACAATAGTTTTTGTAAATCGGGTGGAATTACCCCATATTTAGTTATGAGTAGAAAAAGCTTTATTCGATTTTTGTAAATTAAAAAACCATAAAAGCTACATCAATGTAAAGAACGATTCATAATGTAGATAGTACATAAAAATGACATTGCATTTATAACCAATTACAAAAAATAAAAATATATTATAAACATGTTAAACTTTTCCTTTTTCTAAAAATACTTTTTAAATAGCCCAGCACAGTGGCCACACACAGTTCATCATTAAGTAATTGGAGATACAATAAGGCTGGGCGACACTGGTACCAAGTTCCATGGCTTTTCAAGAGTGGCTTGATCCATCGAGCTCTCTCATTATGATAGAATTTACAAAAGAAAATCACATGGAGAGTTGATTGTTCTGCCCTCCCATCACATGGACATTTAGTAAGCATTTTGGACCAGTCGTTTGTTAGTGGGAAACACACCAGGCGAAAGAAGATGTTAAATCTGTGCCTAGTAAGTAAAAATCTGTCAAAACCCTTGGTACACCAGTTCAGATAAGGTTCCATGTTGGCCGAGGTAAGCAACAATTGGTGCCGCGCTACCGTTTCCTTAATCAGCTCAGAACCTAGGCGCAAGGATTCTAAATGAAGCCAACAACTATTCTTTAGATCTCTCCTCGAGATCCTGGATTGCTCCTCTGGTAACGTGTAATACTCAGGCTTCCCCAGATCCTGGCAAAACTTTTGAATGTAAGTCAACCACACTATGTTGTTGGATTTGTCAAGAGCCATGACATCGCGAAGAATCTCTCTATTGAGTTCCAAGTCTGCTCCTGTCCAAACCCTATGCCAAAGTAATAAGGGTTGCATCGCAATCAGGTCACTAGTGTATCTAACCCCCAGCTCAGCATGACAATTAAACACAGATAGACCGGATGGGACGGCTAAAATATATCTTAAAAAAGCGTTTTCTACAACTTGTAATTCCCTAGTATCTTGGATGCCCCAAACGCCGGCCCCATAAATGGCTGTACTAACGCATTTGGCCATATAGATTTTGAGTAAGATTTCAGGGGGTCTTTTGCCCATTTTCCGTGAAAAAGCCATGAGTGCTGCTGTTGCTTTTTTTAAACGACAGGGTCATGCTCCTAATGGCTGAGCCCCAAAGTTCCCCCCTCCTCAAGGACTACTCCTAGGTAAGAAAAAGATTTTGTAGTCTGCACTCTTTCCTTACGTGCAAACAGTTTGCAGGTTTTGAACTTGCCCCTGGCGCACGTCATAGCAAAGGTTTTTTTCACGTTTAATGACAATCCCCTGGAATCCATAAAGTTCATGTAAGCATCCAGGGCTAGCTGCAGACCTCTCTCTGTCCTCGCCATAATAACGGCGTCGTCAGCATATAATAATGACACCACTTGCTTGGAATTAATTCTGGGCGAGTCAATAACTTTGGACACCAAAACATCCTCTAAATCATTTGTATATAAATTAAAAAGCAGAGGCGCGATAACGCACCCTTGCCTTACTCCACGCTTTACGTGAAACGGCTTGGTACATTCTCCACTGGTTCCATATCTCACCCTTGCCCTTGCCCCAGCATAGAGTTGTCTTAAAAAGGAAATAATGCCCTGTTCTACTTTAAGATCCTCTAGCACCTTCCACAGTCGACCATGCTTCACGCAGTCGAATGCGGCACTCAAATCAACAAATGCCGCATAGAGTTTACTTGCCTTAGCCTGGACGTACTTTCCGCGAAGGAGTGTGAAATTCAAGACCTGTTCCACAGTTCCCATCCCTTTGCGGAATCCGTACTGGACCGGAGAAAGTACTGCTTCCTCCTCCACCCAGGAAGATAACCGGTTCAGGACGGCCCTTCCCGTAATTTTCATAAAGGAATCAAGAAGGGAGATAGGGCGATAACAAGAGGGGCTTTCCCTATCACCCTTCTTGAAGATGGGTATAATGATGGAGTCAGACCAGGACCCAGGAAACCCCAGCTCACAACTCGCGTCCAAGACTCTCTTCAGTATGGGAGACCATAGTTCAACTAAGTGTTTGAATAAATCGATAGGAACTCCATCTGTTCCTGGGGCTTTACCTCCCCTACTCTGCTCGATGGCGGCGGACATTTCGCCAATTGAGATGTCTAAGTTAACGGGTTGAAAGTTCCGGGCCATGTCCCTATCCAGAGCCCCCATATCAACATTTTTAGGAAACCCCTCCGGATTATAAACTTCCGAAAAGAAGTCCATCCAGGAAGCTTCGTTGATGGCCACCTCAATCCTAGCATTATTTGGTGCGTTAAAAAAGGGTGCATTGACTGCTCGCCAGAATAGGGCACTATCCTTAGATTGTGCGGCAGTAACCAAATTGTTCCATGCCTCCTGCTTAATATTGTTCTTACATATCTTCCGGGACTATAGTCTTTCCTGCAGTTGGCCACCTCACACGGGTCCCTGATCTTTTTATGTAATGCGTCCATGAGATTTGCATGTGCCCTAGAGCATGAGGCATCAAACCAAGAATTGGTCGCCAACCTAGTGGTGGGACCTTTCCCCATACGAGACAAGCTATCTCGAATGGTCCGTGTGATATCTTCAAAAGCTGCCAGAGTCTCCTTGTGTGAAGAATCTACATCTAGACACCTGTCAATAGATTCCAAGGATCCCCTGACTATCTTTACAGACATAGCCTTCGGGTCAATCTGGCTCCATTTGATGGCGTAGCCATTTTGCCTGGGCATATCGCAGGATTTCAGCCACGACAATCTCTCTATCAGTGAACTGGACTTAACCTGGGTTATATTAATGGCGAAAGAAAGAGGGAGATGGTCACTAAATCCTACCAGATGGGTGGAGTAATCTGCATACCAAGTAGCGTGGCTTTCCGAGGCAATGATAAAGTCTATGGTGGTGCCGAGCCCTCTTCCCACAAAGGTTGCGCCAAATTCTACACTAGGGGAGCACAGCCTGTTGACAAAACCTAGATTAAAAGATGCCATCATATAGTTCAAGGAATCACCACCCTCCTGGTGGGAAAAGTGTGGGGAAATATCCTCCTCATCTAACCCCGTGAATCCACAACCCCCCCCTCTCATGAACACACAAATTATAATTAAGATCTCCCCCGCAGACAACAATACGGTCCCTCCCAATCTGGGTAACAATACCGTTTATACCTTTAGTCACAGAAGATATCAATTCAGGGACTAATCGCTCCTGCAAGTTGTTATAGATATTAACCAGGATAATATCGACCTTAGAAACCAGCCGGATTAATAAAATTTGATGGCATAGTCCTGACTTGACTACTTTAATGTTCGCAACATCCAACAGGTTCGAAATGTAAATACATATCCCACCATTATTCCTCCCACGTTTGGAGGGTAGAGCTGCAACATGAAAGGTTCTAAACCCGTTTAAGTGAGCGGGCTCAAATGTCCAAGTTTCTTGAATACACAGTATTCCAAATGGTTCAACAAACTCAACCCAAGAGGAATCCGATGTCTTGTCCGTAATCCCTGAAACATTCCAAAATAAAAACTCAATGTTCCCTAGAGCACTTTGTTTAACCACTTGACCCGTATCGCTGCGGTCAACGGGAATCTCATGGATCTGTCTGGAACTGATAGGTTCAGGCACTTCGGGGATATCAGGGCTGGGACAACATGAGGTAACTACTGTACTGACTTTTAAAGCATCGAGTTTGACAGGACCTGGACTACTAATAAAAACTGGACCTAATACATAACATTGCCCAGGAATAGAAGTGGATCCAGTAACATTAAGCGGCACTGAGTCATTAAGTGGGCTACTGTCACTAATTGCTTGATAGGTCGAAACTGCAGGACAAGCTAATACATGCGAACTTGAACTCAGTCAATCTACACCCTCCAATTCTCGAAGGCTTTCAAAACGGTTATAAAGGGGGATTTGAAACCTGTTAGAAGTCCAAGGGACGGATGTTGTACAGGGATGGTTAAAATACTGAGGCCGAAAATCGTGATGGAGCGGGTGAGCAGAAAAAGCAGGATCAACTAAGTGTGTGTCAAATAAGGGTCTAGGTGCGGGATATTGTCCCATAGGATGGGAACATTGTCCCCTCATTTGATAGTCCTGTAGGTACATCAAAGGCCTGGTTGTACTTTCCACATTATAAGCCCGCTGTCTAGGATTAGCCACTGGAATTATCAGGTTTCTGGGATAAAAGTAAGGCAGTTCTCGAGGAATGATCGAGCTGCTACTATTAGATGAGGACCAGTTTAAAATATAACTAACTGCCCTTTTATCTTTAAAACTAATTATAACGATATCCCCTGTTATGCTTTTTTGAGTGGACCCTAGCCATACAAGCCGTCGTACCATTAATATTTCTCCGTTAAGGTAAGGAGGTAAGGGCCGATTCTGTTTTAGCCAATAAATGGCCTTGTTTTTAAGTTGAACTTGGTCCTCCCTCTTACCCGGCTCCAAAACCGGAACGCCGGTTAAAACCACCACAAAGGGAGCTGCTTGAGGGGGTAAGTTAACTCTTTGTCTTTTAGGGATTTGTGATCTGACAGTAGCGTCTGTAACCACGGGTTTGGATTGTGAGCAAGTAGGTGTCGTGCTCCCCGTAGAATCCTTAACGGCACCATCGGTGTCGCGCCTGGGAGCTACAATAACCGTCGACGCGGCACCGTTGGGCTGCTTGATAAATTTATCTTTAATCCGTGGTGCAGAACCCCGAGGGACAATAGTAACAGGGGGATAGGGGCTTCACCACCTGGGCCCTTGTTACTCAGATATAAATCCTTAAATGCCTTCTCTAAATCTCCCAGCTGAACAGCAATCCCCTTGAGTCTCTCTACCAGGGGCATAGTAAATGATCTAATCATTTTTTCCATGCTCCCCAATAGATCGGGAGCTCGCTGGTCTGTAGAGAGAATAGAAGTAGGACTCTGTAGATTTATGGCTGGAGAAGGGAGATGACTCTGCTTAATACAGGGGGAAGATGCAGCTAACTTACGAGCTATACCCTGCCCCTTCCTTCTCCTTTTCTTAGGCGGAGGACCGTAATGCCGGTTATCTTCCGCAGCTACAGCGGGCGTGTCGGGTTTAGGGAGAGGCTGAATTGTTGCCAGCAAAGAGTCCGTCATAGATGCAACCTCATCTGATAGACTAACCAATGAGGCTGAGAGATTAATGACGGGGTTAAAAGCAACCTGGGATTCTGGGGGGCTATCCCTGTCCTGTAATAAAAGAGGAATGCTAGAGTCGAGCAAATGCTCAGGACTCGGTGGACCGGCAACTAAATCTAATGGCACGGGCAAGCCAGATAGTATAGGACCCAGTGAAGACCTTTTGGACTTAATGTGCTCAATCGAGCGGCGTCTGTTGGCTCGTCGTTCGGATAGGGTCAGATTCCTATCCTCCATAGACGCCGTCCTGATGACGAAACCATCCAGCGTCCCTTGTTTAACACTTCCTTCAACAGGTAGTACAATGGTGGGTGAAGACATCCTCCAATACCGAACAAAATATAACTATAAAATACAGGCTAAGGAATAGGATGTCTACCCTAAATTCCAAGTAGAAATAGACAGCAGAGGCAATCAAGAGAGTGAGGGCCGGCCAGTCCTGTCCTCCTCTGGCCTCGGAGGGCCTCAGAGGGCCCGCCCTTTGCCCGGGCTTTGCCCCAGGCGCTCCCGCGCAGCGGGAAATGCAGATTGCTTATGTAGGACAGAACGTTGTGGAAGGAGAGGGGCGGGGCGATGAGGGAGAGCAGCCCAGGTGAATCGGGCACGGGTTTGCCGGGACTCCTGGGAAACCGAGTCCCGGTCCCGATGCTCTCAGCCCTTCAGATCGAGCCCACACCCGCAGCAGCTTACAAGTGTCCAGGTGCAGTCCACTGGCGATGCGGGACCCGCGCAGCGGGTTCCGCGAGGTCTAAAGACGTAAGACTGGAGTCTTTCAGACGGTCCGTTAGGGCAGCAGCCAGGCGATTATCCGCATCCCACGATGAATCTGGTAACAGGGCTAATTATGTTGAAGGAGAGGGGCAGGGCGATGAGGGAGAGCAGCCCAGGTGAATCGGGCACGGGTTTGCCGGGACTCCTGGGAAACCGAGTCCCGGTCACGATGCTCGCAGCCCTTCAGATCGAGCCCACACCCCCAGCAGCTTACAAGTGTCCAGGTGCAGTCCACTGGCGATGCGGGACCCGCGCAGCGGGTTCCGCGAGGTCTAAAGACGTAAGACTGGAGTCTTTCAGACGATCCGTTAGGGCAGCAGCCAGGCGATTATCCGCATCCCCCATATTTAGTTTTTTTTTTAGCCTGCGCGAATCACTTTATAAAACCAGGTGGATCTATCCAGAGAAAAAAGCTTGTAATATGAGGAAAAAGTTACTGAAATCTGTAGGGAAACACACTTCCCATTTTTTATTTCCAATTTCAAGCACGGTGAATTGTAGTGATGCAGTAACACAGCAGAGGAAATTTACTCACCCCATGGTATGGAGTATTCCGGGCGTGATATTACCGTATCGTGAACCAACCAACTTGTTTGCCACGGTTCAGACCATAGCACATCCGCAAGCGTATATAGCTATTAGCTATTTTCGGGCCTGGGGGCATGAGTGAAGTCAGCAGGGGATAGTAGCTGCTATGATGCACAAAAGAACATCACGGACATGCGGAATACTTCCATTCACGCACACTAAAAAGGCTGCAGACTCCCATCACAAGGTACCTAGGAGCTGAAAACAGTAATATGACAGAGACACTCTCAAAAGGATGTTCCTTTTTCCAGAAAAGTAAGTGAAAACGTGTATACAATTAGGATATAAATTTACTCAGGTTTTGTTTTATTTTCTTCCTGATGTGACCCCATTACTAACTTTCAGCAATACCTACAAAATACATTTATTGAAAAGTTAACAAAAGACATGTTTTAAATTGCCATTGGCTACATGAAAGACCATTCTATGCCTAATTCCATGAATTCACACCACATTCATATGGATGTAGAATGATTCCTTGTACAGGGACCTATGTGTGACCGGGAAGACATTATCTCAGGATTTCATTTTTATGAGGCCGATAAAATGGGTGTCTCACAGTCGACTAAGAGAAACCTTCTTGGCAAAATATGAGGTAACATATTTCACGTAAAAAAACAAGGGTTATTTATTTATTTTAAGATAAAAGAGATAGCTTTCAATAGATATTAAAGTTACAGCTGCTACAGGCTACAGCACATAAGGAAAGAAGACAACTTAAGGAGCAAAAGCTAAACAGTACTAAAACATAGTTGAGCTGCATTTTAAAAAGAAAAAAACAGTATAACACTATAAACATACATCAGTTGTTCTTAAAGTATACAGTAATTCGTATTGTGTAATACCAATGAACATTCAGAGTTAGGTAAGCATTTTTATAGCACTATTGTGTTTTTTAAAGCACCTTAACTGAAATATTTCAGTACCATTGAGATATAAGTTTTAAGGTTCACATCGTGTGCCTATTATACCCTTAACTCCTGTATAAAAATCTTTGTATTAAACGAGTGGCTAAACTGAGATACGTAGTACACAGTATAGCAGTGTCTAGTCTGAGCATATATGTTTTCTATGTTTGTTTAGTATAGGGTTAGGCTAGATTGTTTTCCTGAAAGAATAAAGCTTCTTTTATGGTCAGTTCACTTGGAACACACTAAGCACCATCTACACAATTGCATGCCAAATACAAGTTACAAAACACCCAAACAACTAAACAATAATGGGGTGATGGGATTGCTAGAAGTTTCACCGCGAGATGTAAGGCCACTAGAGGCTAGAATGGTCAAAAAAGAAATATCTCAAACAAAAAGACGAGGACAGCTTCAAATTCAGATGGAAGAAGGGCACAGACCAAATAGAAAATGAGTTATGGGAGGAAGCATTTACCTACACCCCAGAGAATTATCAGGAAGATCTGGTTTCCCTAGACCCAAATGCCCGGTTACTCACCGGTAATATCCATTACTCCGAGTCCTGGTCTCCCCGTCCCATTCCTTACAAGTGAGCAGCTAGTCTGCTCCCCAGAAACCTAAAACCTAGCAGAGCTTTTCAGTACTCCCCCAATATGGCGCCACCAATCCGGTGAGGATAAAGGGGGAAGTGCGTCATAGAACATCCTGAGAATACCAAAGAAAACCCAGAAAGGAAAACAATCGCCAAAAATAAAAACCAGGGAGGGAGGGAAGGGCTCAGGAATGGGACGGGGAGACCAGGACTCGGAGTAATGGATATTACCGGTGAGTAACCGGGCATTACCTCCTCGTCCTGTCTCCCCGTCCCATTCCTTACAAGTGAGCCCATACCCAAGCACACGGTGATTGTAAGAAAAAAACAGACCAAAATGTGCGAGGAAAACAGGTCCATTTTAAACCACAGAAAACAGTACACATCACAAATCATGTACCGTAGACCGGACATGAGCCCCAAAGGCAGCAGAGGCCGCCATCCCTAACCGAAGTCGGAAATGGGAAACAAAAGTATGGGGAGTAGTCCAAGAGGCAGCAATACAAACGACCCTCAAGGCCCAGGAGGACGAAACACCCCTGGCCAACCCACCCTGAAAAGAAGAAGGGAGAGGACATCGGGCCGAAACGTAAGCAGAAACCTCAGCAACCCTGACCCAACGAGACAAGGTGGATAAAGAAGGCCGAAGCCCCAGCCCCGACAGGCTACAGGCAACAAACAAGGAATAAACCGTACGGAAACCAGCCGCACGCCCCAAGTAGAAGCGGAGAGCCCTCAGCACATCTAACGAATGGAGGAACACCTCCGCAGGAGAGGCAGCACCCGGAAAAAACACCGGGAGAACAACATCCCCCCGACAGTGAAAAGAAGACACCACCGTAGGAAGAAAGAACTGACTCGGACAGAGAATGACCATGGCAGCGCAAAAGCGCAAGAAGGGGGGAGAAGCCATCAGCGCCCCATACACACCAACCCTCCGCCCAGAAGTAATGGCCAACATGAAAATAACCGTAGCAGAAAGGAAGTCCAGGGCCACGGAGTCCAAAGGTCCGAAAGGAGGACCCGTCAAAGCCCGCAGAACCAAGGGAAGATCCCAAGGAGGCACAGGAGAACGAGAGACAGGACACCGAAGCAAGAAACTCCTCAGATGGCGAGCTACCAACTGGGAGACAGAGGAAACAGAGGAACCCCAAAAAGCAAGAACGGCAGCCCATAGCGTCTGCAGGGAAGAAACCGCAAGCCCCAAGACGAAACCAACCCACAAGAAGTCCAACACCCTCACTGGCACACAGAAGGCAGAAGAGAGACCCCTCCCAAGACACCAGGAGGAGAAACTCTACCAGTGACGGGCATACGACTTCAAGGCGGAAGGACGCCAGGAAAACTGAAGACATCGGGCAACCTCCACCGAGCAACCCAGACCCAGCAAACAACCTCTCAAGTGCCAAACCCCCAGCCGGAGGCGTCGCAGGGAGGCAAGCCCGAGAAGAGGAGCACGCAGGGGGGAGGGAGACAGGGGAAACCTCCAATGAGGGCAAACAGAAAAGGCCAGCAGAAGGGGGAACCAAGACTGCCGAGACCACTCCGGAACCACCAGGAGAACCACTGCCCGATCCAACCGAATCTTCCGGAGGACCCGCGGAATAAAGGCAAAGGGAGGGAAAAACCAAGGGGAGGCAACAATCCCAAAGGACGCTTCGCGCCGCAGGGAAAGAACAGAGGGATCCCGCCAGCTAAAGCAGGGCGAGATGGGACCCCCGCGAGAGGAGCGGCTGCCAAAGCAAGCCGTGTACCAGAGGGCCAGGGGCAGGGAAAAGAACAGGCACAAACGGCCGCTAAAGCAGGCCGCGAGAAGGCACAAAACATAAACGCACATTTCCCAGCACCAACCCCAAATACAAGAAAAAAAGCGGCCGCTACAGCAGGCTGCCAAAAGAAACAAATGAAAAAACAGAAGGGACACTGACCCGACCTGCAGCTCCGCTAGGCATGAAGGCAACTGACGAAGTCAGAAAAAAATGAACAGGATGTTCTATGACACACTTCCCCCTTTATCCTCACTGGATTGGTGGCGCCATATTGGGGGAAGTACTGAAAAGCTCTGCTAGGTTTTAGGTTTCTGGGGAGCAGACTAGCTGCTCACTTGTAAGGAATGGGACGGGGAGACAGGACGAGGAGGTAATGCACATTTTCCAGAGTGCTCAACACAGGTTTTCAGCTCCAGCTGTGCCAGTTTGGGTGAACTAATAACGGAATGTATCCCTGAAGCTGTGCCTGAGAGGGTACTTTCGACCACACACTGAGGAGTTACTTGGTTATAGAGAAATACTGGGAGCAAGTTGATAAGAAGTTGGCGTACCATTAACAAGGAGGGATATAGCACAATAATGAGGCAGCCCATCACCACTACATTGAGAAATGGACCCCATAA
Source organism: Lissotriton helveticus (assembly GCF_964261635.1). Lineage (NCBI taxonomy): Eukaryota > Metazoa > Chordata > Amphibia > Caudata > Salamandridae > Lissotriton > Lissotriton helveticus. The sequence continues at coordinate 597,846,257 of NC_136061.1, read as the reverse complement.
TATGAACAGGTGTATGACAGTGGACAAGGTAGTATATTAAGGTAGGGGATGTCCCAAGAAATGTGAAAAAAAATCTTGGGAGATAAGGGAGGAACGTCACAGACTTGACTAAATGAGAAGAGCAAGTCAAGTGAAGCGCAAAGTTATATATCATAGAGCTGCTACCTAAATGCATAGTCATTACGAGGACTCAAACTATATACTGTAATTATTATTCTGCAGATGAAACCGCTTACAACTGTAGATCGAGATTATTGGGTTACTTTGCCTGCATTATTTCCATAATTGTTCTTTACTCCAATATGTACATCTTGCAGAGACTCCACATTTTCCTTTAGTAATGTCATGAAAAGTTCAACAGTTATTTGAATGCATATAAAAATGAAAAACTCAATACAAGATATATATGTATTAAAAACAATGTCTTTGCACTATAAACTATGACATCCTAGTTTAAGGTTCACTTACCTTTGTTTATGTAACCAAATGTACATCCCTTAATGGTAACCGAAATGTGATAAACTTTCTTATAAAATTGAAAACATCTAGCCCAAAATGTATTATATAAATAGTCTTCGTTTGGTTACTATATAACCATAAAAACACATATAAATACATATAAACTATTTCATAAACCGAGCACAAACAAAACAGTTAAAATACACATTACAAAATTAATGAACAAAAACTCAAATAAAAAAACCCTAAAACAACCCTCAGATATATAATAAATAGAGGCCGGTAGCATGATTAATCAAGCATACAATCCCTTACCCTCAATACAGCTCTTAAAAACAGCACACTTTAATTGTATGATCATCAGATAATAGCTGGAGAAACATCTGGACCGGTTGTGCTTGCATAAAGTTAAAGGACTTCAGTAAAGGCTTAATTAACATTTTCCTAGGCCCAGTAAAATAACTGTGAGAGACTGAGATGGACACCTTATACCAAAGGAATAGGGTGCTAAGCAATTGTGTCAACAGAAAGTGTTTCCTTTGGATTAGACGTTAGGCTACTACTATTCACTGTATATCCTGTTATTCAGCACTCTTACACACATTCAGTCTATCCACATCCATACAGGGAGCAGTATAATTACACACCACAACCCCTTACTTATAAATCAGCAACAATAATTTTAAAAAAATAGATGAATTTATTCCTCAATTAAATCCAGGTTATGGTTAAAAAAGCATAATCTAAATAGTATGTAAATAATCAATATTTCTATTACATCAAAAGAACGTCATAAAACACAGATTGTAAATGTCAATGCTTTTCAACGTAAAAAACTGCCAAAGGTGTTTAAAACATGTCCAGGAGCATGCTGCAGTTTTAAAGTTCTGCATCTATCTGCATGTTACGGTTTTGACAACCAACCCCCCCTCCCCCCCCCTCCCCCTCCCTCTTCCCCTCCCCCTCCCTCTTCCCCTCCCCCTGCCTCTCCCCCCTTTTCCAAAGCCAGACGCCATCAGAGAATGCAACATAGTATTTGCGTAGTGGCTACTGTGTTAAAAACGTCAAAAGAGGACTGAGGCCAACTCCTGAAATACTTACCGGCACTACACACCAAAAATGCATGTTGTTCGTTTAAAAAAATTGCATATACAATATGGGTTAAAGCTGCACTCAACTGCAAAATTGTCCATCATCCGAATGTTTCACCGGATCTCTTGAGACTGACTATTAAGGACTCCCAGGACAGTGTTACTTTGGAACTTTTTAACATTTATGTCAGAGGCTTGCAAGGGGGGACAAAATCGCCAACTATTTCTATTTTGTCTGAAATACTTACATCCTGCCCCTCTGACAATCTATTTTTGATTGCTGGCGATTTTAACTGTTCTTTTGAACCCTTGGTAGATGGGGCATACCGCTTTTGCAGATCCCGCCAGTGAAGAAATGGTCGCCGATTGTCTTACAATTAAATGCACTAACGTTGGAACATGGTCTAAAAGCTGTTAATGGGCGTACACCCTCGGATTTTTGGGGAGCCAATACGTATAATAGGGTCTCCTGTCCAAGCAGAATTGACTATATTTTGGCGGACAAAAGGTTATGGAAATATGTGATTGATATGTCAATTATTCCATCTATTCATAGCGATCATAATCCATTGTCACTTTGCATGCGGGAATTGTTGCAAAACACGGAGCATCGGACTAGTACTAGACCTCAGATGCTAACAAAGGCAATAATCCCCTCTAACTGCAAAAGGTTTATTAAATGGCAAAAACTCTCTCTGAATGATCAGAAAATTAGTGCCCTGGAGGAGATTATAAGCAATCATACTTCCAAACTCTCTGTAGCTTGCACGAATGTGGTGGGAACTATCGACCTGATAGGCTCTCTCTTCCTGGAGACCCAGGCCCCAAAAAAGTATCCCATGAACAGGAAACGAGTAGAGCATTGGTTTAATAAGCACTGCAAGAGGAAAAAGTCCACCTTAATGCTTGCCATTAAAATTCAAAATTCTAGTGAGGTACACCTTGCAAGCCATTTCAGAAGCAAAAAGGGCATGGGAGGAAAACCATTGGGCCAGCCTGAAAACAGCTAGTCAGTCTAAGAATAGCGAACTCTTTTGGGCTTTGGTAAGGAAATCTAATGGTTGTGATCCAGACCAAATTCCCAATCATATCACTGACAGGGAGTGGTTCGAACATTTCAGTAGACTGTATGCAGGGGACGAGGCTTTAGAGAGTAGTGGGCACTCTGGTAACCCAACGGCATTTATGCTGAGCCCATCAGTTTCTTTTGACCCTGTAGGGAAAAACGAGGTGGTGGCGGCTATAAACAAAATTGTATCCGCTAAGGCTCCGGGACAAGATGGAATACCAGGCGATCTGTTCCGAGCCAATGTTGACCAATGGGCCACCTTCTTTGCACTTCTGATCAATGCACTCCTAGAGGGCTCTCCAGTACCAAGCTCATGGAAAGGGGCCGAGGTGATCCCCATCTATAAAAAGGGGCCCAGGGAGAGCCCTGCCAACTACCGTCCAATAAGTCTTATTGACGCTGGTCAGAAGGTGGTTGGTAGGGTTCTACTGGAGAGAATCCTTCTGTGGGCGGAAGAGAATAACATCATATCGCAATACCAGGCGGGGTTCAGGCCTTGTACGAGCACAATTGACCATGCTTTTAGGCTGGTACTACTGCACTGGAAGGTTGTAACCATTGGCAAGGGCGGCCTTTATCTCGCATTCATAGACTTGAAGACCGCCTTTGACTTGGTTCCCCGTGAGCGTCTTTGGTCGGTCTTGCGGGATATGGGGTTTCCCCCACCTATTCTGAACCTTCTGGCCCGCATGCATGACGGTAACTATGCACGTATTAGGTGGGGTTCCCAGGTGCAAAAAACAGACAAAATCCCTGTGAACAGAGGTGTTCGCCAGGGATGCATCCTGGCCCCAACCCTTTTTTCGCTGTTTGTAAATGGGGTGGTCTCCTTTCTATCAGAAATCAACGCCGATGCCCCTGACTTGGCTGGCGTTAAGGTCCCCACCCTACTCTTTGCGGACGATACACTGTTGGTATCGAAAACTTCAACAGGCTTACAAAAGCTGCTTGATCGGTTCTGTCTGTTCTGCAATTTGAGGGGCCTAGTAATTAACACCACCAAAACAAAGCTCCTCTACTTTAATCCGAGCAGGTCGGCCAATTCCACGCTCACGCTCGACGGGGAGCCCTTGGAGAGTGTTAAAGTTTTTGATTATCTGGGGATTAGAATTGCGGATAATCTAAAATGGCAGCCGCACATCGAAAAAATGGCCCTAAGCCATAAGCGGGTAATGGGTGTTATTGGGAGAGAACACCGAGCCTCAATCTCCAGACCTATTGCCCCTGCCCTGGAGATCTATGCTGCAAAAGCAATAGGCTGTGCATTATATGGAGCCGAGCTCTGGGGCTTCAATAATGTAGATGCCCTTGTGACAGCAGAAAATAAGTTTTTTAGGGAGCTTGTTTCACTTCCCAGGGGAACCCCTAGTAAACCCCTCTTGAGCGACCTGGGCCGTCGCTCAATTAAGGTTCTAATTGGCTTACGCCCCCTTCTTTACTGGGGTCGCCTTTGGCGTACCCCAGAGCTATCTAGCTATGCCGATGGCCTAAAGGAAGTAATGAATCTCCAGGGATCTTATAAGATCGCCTGGTTAGTTAACATCAAAAGACTTCTTTTGGCCACTGGCCTTAATCCTCTATGGGAGTCAGGGGCCCCGCTGTCCAAAACGGCAATTAAGAGACTATATTGGGCATGGATCGACAATCAAGCTCATAGAGATCCCAACCAGGGCAGACTGACTGATGAGTTTCGCCAGCACAAGACAGTGCCTCGCTTCGAGCCCTACCTGGATTTTATCCAGAAACCTAGAGATATGGCTCTTTTTATTCAGTTTAGAGTGGGAACTCTCCCCGTCCACGAACGTACAAACAAGTGGAAACCTCCCAACCAAACGTCGGATGATTGCCCATTTTGTGCAGGGGTAGTCGAAACCATCCCGCACTTTTTCTTTGTATGTCCAGCTTACTTTAAACCGAGAATGAAATGGTTAAGACCTGTCTGTCGACAGTTAGATACAAGGAACCATTCAACCGCCCTCAGAATTCTTCAGGCGGATGCAAATACTACGCTAGCATGTGGGGTGGCTAAATATTTAAGCTGGGCTTGGCTGTTAAGATCGAAAGCCTTATGATGAATTGGCATTGTTAGTCCTCAGGAAAGATGTCATTGGATCTAGATTTGTAATCATTTTTTTACTAATGTATTTTAATGAGAGCTTGGATGGGATATACAGAGCCATTTCTTCTACTTCTCCACAGACCTATCAAGTTTCCTAGGTCCATGTGTGAGTCGCTCCTTCATCAAAGGTTTTTGCTTTGCATTCTGGAACTTGTAGTCTAGTTATACATAAAACTGGGCAAACCAGAGAATTCATGCTAATAGCTGAGACGGGGTTACCTCTAAGAGCCAAAACTCGAGCCATATCAATATGTAATGTGAATATAGTCTCTTTCTTTCATTCTTCCTCCAACTCGCTATATGCCTCGTCTTTCTCTTTCTTCCTCTCACTCTCTTACCCTCTGTCTGCTTATGATTGGTTCTTGCTTTCCTCTGTTTCTTTCTGACATCACTTTCTGGCTGGAGTGGGCATTGGGGGGCTCGAAGAATCAAGCTATAGTGCTCAAAGAGAGGCAGAAGCTACAGTGTCTCGGCTCGGGTGGCTTTGGGCTCAAGGTTTTTAGGGAACCTTGGGCTAAACCAAGGTCGGCCATTTGGGATGAGCCAGGCTTAAGCTGTCAGTGGCACACCCACCCTCTAGTTTAACCCATTCCTAAATCAGGACTACAGATCCCTAAATGCAAACATCGTGGTCTCTATGGGCTACTCAAATATGTACCTCGAAGAGGTCAAATCTCTGTTTGCAGAGAATATTTACTACTATACACCCTCCTGTCCGATCATTCATCCCACTTAAAGATTCTTAGGTGAAATACTGCAAAACATAACCAAAAATGTCTATGCCTGGCTCGAAAATGTGTATTATTGTCTGGAGTCAGAACCATCCACAGCAGCAGATTTGAATGATGACAGGGGACACAGCCTAACTTTGATAACACCAGAGCTACCTATGAACTTACAGTGAGTCAGTCCAGTAAGTTTAAGCTGACCAGAGGACTTCATGTTAACAAGGACATAATGCGCCAGACCTTGACATGTGAAGCAAATGGTCGTCATTTTACTGTGGCAATCAAGCCTGAGATTCAAAGGGGGGGGAGGGCAGAGATTCCCCTGATGGAGGATGCAGCAAGTGACTGCACCTACCAGCAGGGAGCTGCCTGGACCCATTTCACATAGCATCATAAGGAAGCACACTGACTAGGCACCACCTCTTTGTGACACATATCTTCCTGATAGTCTCTTTATCTTTGTGCCTTCATCTTTAATATTGCAAGGCCTCAGAGGTGACAGAGACGTTCATTTGCATGGGACCACATATCTATACATGTGTGTCTGCAGCCCCTTCTGTAGTACCAAAGTGGCTGAGTTTTGCAAAAAGCAGGTGTACACGCCTGTTACGCCTCAGGGGGACTTTCTATGATAACGCCACAGATGTTTTTTCTAATTAGTTCAATAGAATCAAAGTAAAACTACAGCATCCAGAACGCATCAGGTTATTTTAATTGTTGTAATTTTTTTTATTGTGCAGACCAGTCTTCAAAGGTGCTGGAAAGCTGGAAAGAAAATGCATTTGCAGAACATGAGAACTAGAGGGTTTAGAAGCAATACAAAAATATCTTTAAGAATGGGGGTGCGTACGTAGTATATTACAAGCAAAAGCGATAATTATAGTCGAGCACATCAAGGATCAAATAAAAGGCATCACATGAAAGTTCAGGACTGTGAACTGTGTGTCCGTGATGACATGGAATGGTATGGTCACCCTAAATTGTGCAGTCGAGGCAACATGACATGCTTTTACCTGCAAATCTATGGGCTCAATAGTTGGTGGTTCGGTTCCTCAGTGGCTGCTCAATTAAGCCTAACAAGGAGCTGTTATCTTCTTTATGGATGTGACGGGCAAGTGCATATTTGTTTGCTAATAAAGAGGTTTTTGAAATGCTGGCATTCGAATACCCTTGTATGTCCGAACCAGAGGAAGGGATGGTGGATTGGTCGTAGAGAGGATACCCTACACATCTACTCGATGAATGCAAGGCTGCATTAATCCAAGGATTTAAAGTGTCTACGTCCTTTATCTTCCACCTGCCCTTCGTCCTGGGAATTCCTGTCGCCCTTCTCCACAGCCCCTTTCTGTCTAGCCCATCTGCTAATCTACCCTCCGTGATCTGAAGATAGGTTTGCACTTAATAAATCTACTACTGACACACATACAGGCACATGCTGTAGATTCAACTGGCAGCTATGCAGATTGTGATATCAGAGACCTTTTCATGAAATGTTGTACATGTGTCCCTTCCATATTATAAAAAGCCAACTTTGAAGCATGGAATTATATATGTGCACTAAATATAAATTTTTTTTTTTAATTTGCTAGTTCTGAAGTAGGATTAAATAATACGATCTTATTTACTTAATTATTTTTATTGTATAACACAGATATAATTAAAGTGGTATTAAAATATTATGGGTAGGAGTTTGAACTGGCACCATTTGCTGATCGGGAGCCAGTGTTGTAAGTAGCGGCCCACACAGATAATGACCGGTGGCTGGGTGTGGGGTGAGAGGGGGCTGCAGGAAGCACGGAGGGGGAGAGCACGGCACATGGGTTGAATAATAATTTTATAAAACAAGACTTACCTGGTGCTGCCAGCCACCTCGCGCTCGTCTGTTCCTGGTCCCAACAGTCCCTTGGACAGCATCGGACTACCCATCCAGTCCCCAAACTGCTCTCTAGTATAAGAGCAGCGTGGGGATTGACCTGAGCAGGCTGGACTAACGCTCGCTCAGGCACAGGGAGCCTGTGCTGTATGTCCAACCCAGCTGTGCAATGCAGCCAGGTTGGAGAAACCAAAGTGCTCATGTCAGTTTGGCCGGCCTAAGACAGCCAGCGAAACTGATACGAGCACTTAAAAGTGCACATATACCACTCCTTCTCCCTCCTCCTATGGCCCGGCCCCTCTCCTACCCTCCCTGTACTAAGATGGCTCAGAGCCAGCAGATGAAAAATAAAACAATAGTAAAATATAGTTTTATTGTTCAGCTGCTGGCTCTGAGCCAGTGGGCGAGTCTCCCGCGCCGTTGTGGAACAGCCACCACTGAATGTTGTGCTCTGGAATGAGGGGCGATGTGGATCCTCCTAAGTAGGTTGAGGATGAGCCAGGCTGAATAATCTGTAGTCTGTTTAGTTGGTGTGAGATGATCCCCACGTAAAGGGAGTTGTGGTAGTCCAGGTGGCTGGTGGAGGGCCTGGGTGACGGTGCATTTGATGATAATGGGGAGCCACTTGAAGATTTTCTGGACCAGCGCTGCGAGGCCTCCGGGTAGTTATGCGCTATAGAAGTGTAATTTTTCATTTCATTTCCTTGCAGAGAGTGAGGAAGCAGGAAGATAAGACAGTGTTTATCTGCGTCTTCATCGTGAGGTTGTTGTCGATGTATGATGCCAAGGTGCCATACATGCTCTGTGGTTGTGGGTGATGGGCCAAGTTCACCTGGCCACCAGGATTAGTTCCAAAGGGAGGAGTTGCTCTCAAAGATGAGTATCTCAGTTTTGTTGTTGATGTTGAGTTTGAGACACCTGTTCTGCATCTAGCTGGTGAACCTGGTCATGCACCCGTGGAAGTTGGATTTGGTGGTGGGTGGCGAGGTCAGAGGATAGGGTCAGGAAGATCTGCATGTCGTTAGTGTAAGAAATGATGTTCATACCATGGGATCTGACCAGGGTGGCCAGGGGGTCATTTACGTATTGAACAAGGTTGGGCTCAGTGAGGATCCTTGGGGAATGCCGTAGATCATATTTTTGGGCCCGAGGTGTATGGTGGGAGGCAGATGCTCAGAGGAAGGATGCGATCTAGTGGAGTACTTTTCCTTGGATCCCCATCTGGCGTTTAGGACGATGTAGTGGAACATGGTGTCAAAGGCTGCAGAGAGATCGAGGATGATTAGGACAGCCGTTCCTCCCCTTTCTAGGAGAGCCCTGATTTCATCAGTGGCTGTGATCAGGGCAGTTTATCTGCTGTGATTTGGGCAGAATCTAGATTGGGAGGGGTCCATGAGGTAATTGTTTTCTAGGTGGGTGGTGAGCTGGATGTTAATTGCTTTCTTCAAGACTTTAGCGGGAAATGGGAGCAGGGAGATTGACCATAGTTTTTTACTTCTTTGGGGTTTGCGGTGGGGTTTTTGGAGGAGCAGTTTGACTTTTACGGGCTTACATCCCTCTAGGAAGGAGGCAGAGGTGATGGATGAGCTGAGCATTGTGGTGAGTTCCTTGCAGATGGTGCTGTTCCCCAGGTGGAACATGTGGTGGGGGCCGGGATCTCTGGGAGCACCTGAGTGGATGGAGATCATGATGGTGGTGGTGGTCTGTGTGGAGAGTGGGTTTGATAGAGTGCGCAGGTCACCCGACTATAATTTTACCATATACGTATTGATCGGGTAACCTTACACTCTACTACCAGTAACCCTGTTCCTTCCTATTGTATTTGCTAATGTACCCGACTTACCATTCCACTGCTACGGGTACCTAATGACCACAATGGATCAGGGAGCTAGCTGTAAAAGAAAGGCAAACACAAAAATACAACCACTATTTACTCTATTTGCACTCATATAATAACCAGAAACTCAGGAAGTTTTAAAACCCTTTATCTAAAATTCGTCAGTTTCATTAAACATAAGGTTTACAGCCAATAAACTGTCAATAACTAAAATTATAAAGAGCACGTATCCATATAGGAAATAAATCAGGCCAACCATTTAGAATTCTAAAGGAAGGTAAAAACAAGGAACATGCTAGTAAGAATTTCAGGAAATTTAGGCTAGACGTGGAGTGACTAAAGGACGGGGAAAAATAAGGAACATGCTAGAATGTACACCCTCCTAAAAATGGGCACCGTATGAGAATTTAGTCAGTCTATGGAGGCTCGGAAAAATAACATGTAACTATAGGAAGGGTAAAAGTGGAACACGCTAATATTTCAGAGCAATCACTTCATTTAGCTAAAGGGAGGTAAAGAAAAAGGAACATCTATATTTCATAAGCTGTATGCAGGAACGTACTTAAAGGATAGGGAAAAATTGGAACATGCTAGTATAACAACTATAATGTATGACCTTTTCATTTGTCGGTGCAAAGAAAGCATGGAAAATCAATATGCAAGAGTACGTCTTTATTAAAGCAAGGAAAAGAATGAAAGATGCAGAATAGATTTCCCAGCACTATATTTACCTAGAACGGTGTGAAGACCAACCCTGGCCACGGGTCAGTTAAGGACAGGAGAAAGCCCAAGGAAGGACAGTCGCCAGTAGTCCAGCAGGTGCAGAATGGATACCCCAGGACAGGACAGGTAAACCAGATTAGGATCAGGACAGGACCACCAAGGAAAGACCAGCACCCGCAGTTCGGTAGCAACGCCTGCGCTACACCCTCTCTGCAGCTATCAGTCAGAACCCCGATTGGGTTATCGAATTCTCCAGCAAAGTGCTCCGCCAGCACTTAAGGTTCTTAAAACCCCCCCCGCTTGGGTCTGTGGAAATTACGGACAGAGTGCTCCGCAGCTCTCTGTATCAGTCACCTATTGAGTGCGTTGGGTCAGTGACAGGTCAGCTATGCGGACATGTCGGACAATTTCTCTAGCTAAACCTAGGCTAGTTATACTGTTTTCGGGTCAGTGTACCACCCCCCAAATGTTGCAAGTGTAAGAATCCCCAATTTCGATTGGTCCTCAAGTAGGACAGGTCAACACACCAACCAGGATTTACTTCTACAAGTCCAAATTTGCATCTTTTGGGACCGCCTATTGAATTTGGGGTTCCCAGGGTATGTACTCTTCTCCTGACAATGGACAGTACAATTTAATATACAAATGTTTCAAGTGCGGTACAGTTCAGCTTCGTCCTGCTGGGTCGCAGGTCATTTCTCATGAGCATCTTGACTGTGGCTGCCAGCTGGCTGAGTTCCACTGGTACAAGGTTTTCTTCCCTCTGCCAGGATGACATGCGCAGTAGGGACTTCTAAGTTGGGTTTTGAATCCCTCCCAGGCCCAAGGGTCACAATACATGAAAAGTAAAGAAAAGCAATTTAGAACATAGAAATAAATGAATACACTGTATACCAGGAATCCCTATATGACTCCCCTTACTCTATACTAACTATAGCATTAATATTAGTGCAAACGAACAGGAATGCAGAAAGCGATAGTGCAAGCTTTGGCATGTGAGAACACACAGCGGCCATCTTAAGTCGAGTGCGCAAGCGCAAAGATTACCATCAGAACTGCGAGTACATCACGTCACGTGATTGTGACCAAGGCATGCGCAGAAGAAAACCCCGCCAAGCAGCGGCCATTTTAGTGGCAAGCATATTAAGGTTAATAAACACATAGGCAAGCATCACTAGGATACCCAAAATGTCAGAATAAATGGGAAATTAGTAAGACAAACATGTTGGTTACATTTTATTAATGTTATTCGAGGTTCTTGAATACAAGCAAGACGCTTTACGTGCGAATTCTTGCTCCATCAATCCCCTCTTTGATGATATTTTATATCATCACAAATCAGTAGAACCAGATGCCAACTTTTCACAGTTTGCCCAATTCAATTTCTTCAAACATTCGGTTCAAGTTCTCTTTTGTCTCTTTATTAGGGTGAGAATTTTTCACCCTTTTATAAATCTGATTGTTCATCTCTTCTAATTCAAGTTCATCCACATTTCTCTTTACCCCTCTCTGGTTCACAGTATACTTTTTCTGGTTCTTTCGACATTTACAACAGATGAATATGACGAATACTACTAAACCTATTCCTGCAATTGGCATTAGTACTTTATTCAGGAAACCTTTACCTAAATTAGCAAACCAATGACCTACGGCGGAAAGACCATCAGTAAGTCTCTTCCAGGCACTGTCAACCTCCAGTGGTTTGAGTTATTTTGCCAAATTAGTAATGTTCCTTACATACCTTTGGATTTGCACACTATTATCAGGTATGTAAGTGCAACAATGTTGCGCTTTCAACATTCTGCAGACTCCGCCCTCTTTTGCCAATAGAGTATCACGGGCAAGTCTGTTCTGTAAAACCATTGATCTGACCGCAACCATTTCAGTATTTACCATCAGGAAACCTCCAGCAGTGTCAGTAGATAACCGATCTACTACTGTTGACAATTTGCAAATCTTGTGTGTGTTCAGAACCACTCCCAGTGCAGGTATTATTGCTCTAAAAATATCTCCTACAATTTCACCAGCACTTTCTCTTTTAGTGCGTACTAATTGGTTAGTTTCTTCATTGCTTCCAGTGATTTTTCCCTCATGGTATATCTTTGGGAAGACAATACAAAAATAACAACTCCCGTACCAATGGTCGGGCAATTTGAAGTAAGCCTTGTTCCCACAAATAAAATAAATTCCAGGAAACACAGGCTCTGTCCCATTTTGAAACCCCAACCTCCAATTACCTTGTAATTATGTTCGCATTCACTGGAACCAATGAAAATATTGTTATAATAACTAGTCATTTCCCTTTTAAGACAGAGTTTCCCCTTCTTTTCAAAATCCAGAAGCATCGCAGCATTAGCTCCACCATTTGGTGTGCTCCCTATACTCTCTGCCCATTTAGGAACTTTATGGTTCTTGTCTTTGGCTTTCTTTTGGAAACTCTCTCTTCTCTTCTCTACCATGTCCAGAAATTCCTTTTCCTTTTCATGTAAAGAACAGGTCAGGTTATTTTTATGTGCATCATCTATATTAATTTTTCCTACAGTTAGAAAATAAGCACTCATATACTTAGCTACATCTCTAGTCGTATGTACAGGATTCAGGTTTCTTCGAACAGGAAGTTCAGAAAACGTTACGTCAGAGTTTGAGTAGTAATACTGTAAAGGTCCTCTTTTGTAAAATAAGCTAGTTAGTATACTACAGGAAATTCCATAGGTTAAGGGCAGGTGATGATAAGTCACGCCTTCAGCTACAGAAGTAGGTAGCTTCATGCAGACATAACAGTCGTCTATTTCCATAGTTTCTACATAATGCAATAACAGGTTTGCGAAAACATTTAAATGAGTTTTGTTCTTAATCTTGTTAAAGTGTAATCCTTCCTCATCTGGTGCTTCTAAGTCTAATTGTCTCCGTTTCAGGCTAAGTGGTTTGTCCAATGAGTCTACTCTTCATGGTGTCTTTCTAGTATGTGATTCTACAGTGTTGTCAGGTAAATTATTATTTGGGTACAAACTTGGGTTTTTGCTCATCATAGAAGGAAGGGTTATTGTTAGTCCTATCCAGAGGATCAGTACTATTGCTACACTACATAAACATACTTGGCAGCATGTTTTACAACAACCTCGTCTCGGCCTCCCATTCTCAGAAGAATCAGACATTTCGGCTCAAAAGAAGCTTCAACCCCTCTTTGTAACTCTGCACAATTTGCTTACTCGAGTAACTTTTTCAGGGTGGTTCTGCTTCGTCTTCGCTCTGTTCAGCAATCAATTCTCCGTCACTTTCAGTACTTGCGTCACTTATTTCCAGATTCTCAAATTCTTCCAGTACATAGTAAGTCCATTCAGGGCTCGAATACTTGTTATTCAGCTTTTTAATGCGAGCACTTCTTCTCCTTTGCTTTGTCACCACTGGGTCAGTTTGACTCAAAACCTCATTTATTTGGTTAGGTTCTTCGTTTATTGTCTTCAAACGCAATCTCAGCCTTTTTACAAATCGAGGAACTGAGTCACCTTTTCTGAGTCTTTGAACTGGCACTCTGTCTTGGCCTTTTTCAAACCCTCTTTTGTTTTCGTTCAGTTGTGGCACATTTGGATCAAGTTCATCTCCTGTATTGTTCCCTAACTGACTAGGTCCAGGTCTTTCATCTGTTTCTTCTGCCTGGTCCCTAAACTGGCCTTGTTCAGGGGTTTGCTGAGCTTGGCTTTGATCTGTTTCGGTCTCTTCTTCCTGAACACAATTGTCTAACCCTACCTGTTCCTGTTCAAGCTCTTCGAACTCTTGATTTTCTTCCGCACGAACTTCCGCCCTAATTTCTATCTGTCCCTTTTCTGGTGCAGGTGTTCTTGGAGGAGTGTCAATTACCTGCTCTCTCCCTACCTGGTCCTCCTCAGAATCAGATTTTACATGGATTTCGATGATCTGAGTAGCTTCTTCTTCACCTGTCTCATCCTCACTATCCCACTGTCTATCTAACTGAGCTTGACTCCTAGTTCGTATAGGGTCGATTGTTAGATCAATAAATGGAATCCAATCTTCTTGACTGTAGCTCGGTTGTTCTTCAGCTACTTCAGGACCGATGTCTTGGGATCCTTCAGCTGCGCAACCTTCAGCTTCAGTTAGGTCTGGTTCAGTCACTTTCTTCGTGTGGCTGGCATGGATCCAGCGAGGTAGTCCTGCACACTTTACAGCTGTGGTGGTTACCAGGATCACCTGTCGTGGCTTTCCCCACCTGGGTTCAAGGCAACTTTTCCGAGTGTGCTTCTTTATTGCGACCCAGTCACCTGGATTCAGGTTATGTGCTGGAGTCGTTGGCCTGGCGACGTCTTCTCCTCCAACCTGGCGAGAGATAGAACGCACTTGGTCAGCCAGTTCTTTACATTATTCCAGTACCAAATCATCAGATATGCTTATTAATTTGTATACTGGCACCCATGCTTGCCGCATTGCTCTTCCCATCAGGATTTCATGGGGACTCAAGCCCGTGTTCCGATCTGGAATACTTCTGAGTCCCATCAGCACTAGAGGCAGAGCATCTGGCCATTCCAGTTGAGTGTATTCACACATCTTTCCCAATCTCGATTTGATTGTGCCATTTATCTGTTCTACCACTCCAGAAGCCTCTGGACGATATGCACAGTGCAGATGTTGCGTGATTTTGAATGCTTCACAGATCTGTTTTATTATTTCATTTTGGAAATGACTTCCTCTGTCCGATTCAATTAAGACTGGGAAACCGTAACGAGGTATTAGTTCCCTAAGCAGTAATTTGGCTACTGTGATGCTGTCATTTCTTCGTGCAGGGACAGCTTCCACCCATTTTGAAAACAGGCAGACAATGAGAAGTAGGTATTTCATTCCTCGACAAGAGGGCAACTGAATGAAGTCAAGTTGTAATCTAATAAAAGGGCCTTCTGCCTTTCCAATTTTTCCTGGTAATACTATGGTTTTCTTTCCAGGGTTAAATTGTTGGCAGGTCAAACACCTCTGGCAGAGTGCTTCTGCTACGCTTCTGAATTTCGAATTGAACCATGTTTGGTGGAACATGCGAATCATCGCATCTCTGCCTACATGGGTGTCTCCATGGATCAGCCTAGCCATAGGAGCAAGCATACAGTCTGGCAACACAGGCATATCATCAAGGTATACAATGACACCATCTGCATTCCTCCTACGACAACCAAAGTTTCTCCATCTTTGCCTCTCCTGTGGGTCTGCTGCTTCCTGTAAGTCTCTCGCTTCTTCCCATGTATTCACTCCCTCTAGCATCAAAAGTTGGCAGCTGCTTCCGTTTCCCCCAACCTTTATGTTGATTGCCATTTTGTATTTTGCACAATGTTTGGCTAACTGGTCAGCATAATAATTACCTGCTGTCACATCGTCATTGCCAGATTTGTGAGCAGCACACTTGACCACAGCCAATTCTTTTGGTAACTGGATTGCTTCCAGTAAATCCTGCACGTATTTTCCATTTTGTATAGGGGTGCCTGAAGAAGTCAGGAACTCCCTCTGTAGCCACAATTGGCCAAAGTCATGCACAACCCCATAATCATACTGGCTATCAGTATATACGGTTATTCTCAAATTTCTCCCAAATTTTCAAGCTTTTGTCAATGCAATTAATTCGGCTATTTGTGCAGACTTTACTCCATGTAAATAGGATGCTTCCACTGGTCGCTCTAGAGTGCATACTGAGTAGGCGGCGCTCAGGCCCCCGTCCTCATGTCTCATGCATGAGCCGTCTACAAACAGCTCACAATCTTCACTATACAGAGGGTTTTCTTTGATGTCTAGGCGTGGTTTGGTACTGAACTCAGTCAAATCAATGCAATTATGTGCAAATTCCTCCCTCACTTCCTCTGCAAATGAGCTGGGCAGTAAGGTAGCTGGATTCAAAATGTTACATCGTTCGATGGTTACATTTCCTGCACCTACAAGGATCCTCTCGTACTTAGTCAGCCGACTAGGTGTGAGGTACTGGGTTTTTGTTCTTGTCAGTAAAATTACAACAGAATGTGGAACATACACTGTTACTGGATGTCCCATAACAATGGACTCACTCTGTTCAGGACTCATGCAAGTTGCAGCTACAGCTTTCAGACATCCAGGTAATCCAGCTGCTACTGGGTCCCGTGTGGAAGAAAAGTATGCCACTGGACGTCGAGTCAAACCATGAATTTGGGTCAGGACTGAAAGTGCACAATTATCTCGTGTGTCACAGAACAGTGCAAAATCTTTTGAGTAATCGGGCATTCCTAAGGCAGGAGCAGTACAGAGACAGTCTCGTAATTTTGTAAAAGCTGTCATGCTTTCGTCATCCCATTCTACAGGGTCACTTGCTCATTTCCCTAATGGTTTTGCTAGGACTGCCTGCAGTACCCTACAACTCCAAGGAACATTCTTATTTCTTTTTGGGTATTTGGTAATTCCATGTTTCCAATTATCCTGATTCTTTCTGAGGTGACTTTCCTGATACCTCTCTCTATCTGGTGTCCCAGATATTTCACTGATGTGGTACAGAATTGCAACTTTTCGGGTTATACTTTATGTCCACCTCCACCTAAGTGGTTCAGCAAGGCAATTGTGTCAGTTACACAGTCTCTTCGACTTTTAGACGCCACCAAAAGGTCGTCTATGTATTGCACCAAAACTGACTTTCCGGGCAAAATTAGGGTCTCAAGGCACTTTTTCAGAATCTGATTAAAGATTGAGGGGCTTTCTGTATACCCCTGAGGGACGCGATTCCAGACGTACACGTGACTGTCGAATTCAAATGAGAAAAGAAAAATTTGCTGTCTGGATGCAATGGGATTGAAAAGAATGCATGACATAAGTCAATGACGGTAAACCATCCAGCATTCCATGGAATTTGGTATAGGATCACTGCAGGGTTTGGCACGACAGGACAACAAGGGACCACAATTTTGTTAACTTTGCGCAGGTCCTGTACTACCCTGTACTTCCCACTAGGTTTCTTGATTCCAATTATTGGCGAATTACATGGGCTGATCATTACTTCTTGTATGATGTTTGCTTCTAACAATCTTTTTATTTCAATGGCAACTCCTGCTTTTACTTCTGCACTCATTTTGTACTGTTTAATATTTGGGTATGCTGCATTTTCCTTTATGGCTATTTTAATTGGGTCAACATTTTCCATTAATCCTACATCTTTTCCAGTAAAATCCCATACTTCTGGTTTCACTGTTCCTTGGAGCTCTTCAGGCAAGTCTTGCATTGTCAGTCTTTTAATTTCAGAGTCGGGTCTTGCTAACATTAATTTGTAAATTCTATCTTCGTCAGGGGTTTGAATTTCGACGCCATTTGGTGTGCAAAAGATAGTACAGTTCATTTTGCACCGCAAATCTCGTCCCAATAGGTTTACAGGACTGGAGTCACAGACAACAAATCTATGCATCTCTTTAAAATTTCCAATTTTACTCTCCATGGGTTTTGTAACTGGGGTACTAATTAGCTGATTAGAAACGCCCACTACTTGGATCGCTTCTCCCGAGAGGGGTAGGTTAGGAACGTCTGCTGTTCTCACAGTAGAACGGGTAGCACCAGTGTCCAGCAGGAAGGTGACGTCATTTCCTTCAACCTTTCCTTCAATGTATGGCCCTGACTGGTCTACCGGCAAGGAGGCGCCAAGCACGCACTCCTCGTCCTCCCCCCTCAGACACCGTCAGTAGGTATCATCACAGAGAAACGTGTCATTTAACTGAAATTGTGAGGTTGCTGCATTCTTATTTTCTCTTACTTCCCACACTTTGGTGTCTTCACCCTGCTGTGCTTTGCTCCTAAAATTCTGTCTAGGTGCACGAGGCAACTGATTCTGTTTTACCTGTTGCTGGGTCTTTCTTGGTTTCTCATTCTGCGTCTGTGGATTTAAATCATTAATTTGGACATTACTTTTCTGTACATGTGGACACTCGTCTCTCCAGTGCCCTATCTGTCTGCACCCGTGACAGGGGAACTTCTTTTTGGCCTCTTCTCTGCTCATTTTTACTCTGGGCTTACCCCCACCCCCGGGGCCTTGATTCTGATTACTGGTTAATTTATTTAGCTGTTGTTCCTGTTGTTCTGCCAATTTTACCTGTGCCCACATAACCTTTTCCTTCAATGCCTTTCGTTTATCTGCCATCTCATCCTCACAATATTTGGCATACTTCAGGACCTCATCAATTGGTTTAGACTGCCAACCGATTTTATTGTCTTTGATCCATTGTGAAATCTCAGGTCTCAACCCTAGCACAAATCTATAAATAAAGTGGGTCATGTCCTTCATCTCGATGTTGTCTAGACCACTGTACGTTTTGAACACCTGTAACAGTGGTTCATAATAGGAATGCACAGTTTCATCACTATTCTGGGTAGTTCTATCTATTCGGGTCCAGTTTCCTTTGCAGGCACTTTTCCCTTGAGATGCAACATTACCTGGTTGTACTTTTTCATTACCTCGGGTGAAGGAGCCCCTGTGTTAGGGTCCCTCGGGAATTCCTCACTAGGCCAATCAATAGCAATTTTGCATTCCGTCCACAAATCTACGGGGACTACAATATCAAAGAAACCATTCAAATCTTTCCAAAGGCATTCTTGTACCTTCACAAATCTTTCTACCTGTCTGTACCAATCTACAGGTTTTTCTCGTAATTTCGGGAAGTCATTGGTAAAGGACACAATATCCTGTCGGGACCATGGAACATGCACATACTTTCCACCTGGCACTTCTCGCATAGGATATCATTTTTCTGCCTTGTCTGCTTCTTTTAAGACATACTCGGAAGCCATCTGTTTTGATCTAATCTTCTCCTTTTTCTTAGCCCATCTGGCTTTCCACTTTTCTAATTCTTCCCATTTTTACAACAGGTTCAACAATTCTCTGATCTGTACCTTTTTCCCCGACACATTCATGTTTTTCAAATCTTTGTCTGAAAACTCTGCTCTGTAGGGTTTTTGCAACACTTTAGATTTAGCAATATCTATTCCCATACTAGCCGCAGTGTCCATTAATTTCTCATGGAACACCCTGGTATTACGGGTGATACTCTTGCAGATAAACAGCAATTCTTCCTCGGAAAAAGTATTTAGTCTGTCTAACCCCACATTTCCAGCCATCAGTTCTTCCAATTCTATTCTTAATTTGTAAATATCTAATGGTTTCGACTGAGAATTTGGTCTCTCTAATTCTCGACTGCATCTCTCGATTTCTTCAGGAGTCACTACGGTGGCACTTCTAGTACCAGAAGCTGACTCAATCTGCACTTCTCCTGAATTGAAAGGAGTGTTCTTCCTCAGTGAACCCCTTTCTGGTTCCCTTATTGGTAAATCCATCAAGGAAATTACAGATTCGCATTCACTTGCCTGGTCATCTACAATTAAGGGATCTTTTCTCGGCTGCACTACAGCTGGGGTAATAATTGGAGGCTTTGGGTTATTCTGCTTATCCCCGTACAAAGGAACAACTGGTCCAATAGTTACTGGGATTGTCAAGGCTTCAGGGCTTGTATTTAGTTGGGAAATTTTCTGAATTAATTCTGTTCTCTGTTTAGCTATAGCCTCTCGCTCTCTCTCCTGTAGTACTCTTTCCAGGCTTGTTTCATGCACTATTTGCTGAGTCAGAGTTGGGGCATAAGTCGGGCAGTTGGATGTGTCATACTTGGTCCCTCACCATAATTAGGTTTCAGGAATGGATTCCCTGTGCTTAAAGGTCTTGGCTCCTCCTGATAAGGAGGTATTTGACAGCCGTCTCTTACACTTACAGGTCTAGATCCCTCCTGGTAAGGGGTCTTAGGCAAGCATCCCCAACACTTGAGGATCTGGGTCCTTCATTATAAGGAGGTGGATTCTTCATGAACAATTCCTCCAAATAATCATCATCTGAATCCCCACCAGTCATCAGATGCTTGGTCTTTTCTATCCTTTTCCCTCCCATGGGTTCTTCTAGTGCCATCATAGAGTACAATCCTTCTACTATCATGTTTTGTCTCCATTCTTTCATTCTTTTCTCTCGGGTTTCTTGTTTCACTTTTGGATACCATTTGGTTAACCCTTTATCCATTCGGGGCCTGTCTCGCTCAAAAACCTCTATCTCCCATTCTTCTAAGGCCTCGTACTGCGTTAATCTGGGTCTGGGATGTAAATCATTCATTCGGGTTCTCAAATTGAACGGGAATCCTGCCATTAAATGTACCATCTAACGGGAATGCCAAAACTCCGTCATTTTTAGTATATTCCACCCAATTCTCCAACCACACACAAGAGTGGTATCCTTTATCAAACATCATGAAAGATGCGGGAGTATTAGGTGGTGGAATGACAACTCCTTCTCTAGTTTTGATAGGCTTATCCTTCTTAGAATAATTCTTCACCTTGTTTACTAAGGTCATTTTCCTCTTGTTTCCGTACATAATGTTGTATCTACAACCTTTCCACTTCTCTTTTCCAAACCCTAAATATTTTGGATCAGGCCTGGTCTCTGGGTTAGACGTATGCCACATATACTTTTCCGCAAGCGACTTTGTTTACAAAATCACTTCCAGTCCAATCGCGTCTTTTATTTTCGTGCAACCAATCAAATGTGCGATTTCAAAATAATTCAACCAATGGATGTGCGGCGTTTCTCGCAAACGAGTTCTCATGCTCCTGTGCTCACCCCTCCCTTACAATTCCGCCTCAGCTACACGCCCGCTGTCTCGACCAATACCAGCGCGGCACTGAGTGACGTCAGCGCAGCTCCGCCACTGACTCCCTCCTTCACAAGGTAAAAAACGCTACGATTTCTACCCTTTAAAGTGCAAGTGCTTTATTTAATTTACAACGAAAACACATTTGCCACTGTACTCGAGTGTCTAGAAAGGAAAGATTTGTTTCACTGCAAGTAAACTTCTTTTATTTACTTTTCAAATACTACGAGTAGATCCCTTCTGCCTACTCTTCACACAAGCATTAGTGAACCTGCTACTCCTTCGACTCATCCACTTTGGGATATATACTAAGCCAAAAGTTTCACCAGTGAACTCCTTTGCTATCAATCAAGCTTAGACAAACCTGCTACTCCTTCCGTGTGACCCTTACTAGGTTATATCACAATAGAAGTTTTGCCAGCGAACTCTTTGCTACCATTTATTCATACATTTATACAGAAAAACCCTAATTAGTGCTTTCAGTTCTGCCTAACCTGCACCAATTTTCCTCTAGTAAGTGACCTCACTTGCGACGTGGATTCTCCTCACCACCCGCTATTCTTTCCCCGGGGATTCCAAACAAACATGTAACAATCACTAACGAGTAGATTAGTACATATATCAATATAGCAGCAAGAAAAACAATTTAAAACATTTCATAATTTTCACAGCAATAAAACATCAATTGTACATTCGATCAAATTTCACGATTAGCAGCAAATAACCTACCTACCTATCCTAACTAGTCCTACCTATCTTTAACTAGTCCCTAAGCCATACCTCTGCTACCAGAAAATTACTGATAGAGTGCGCAGGTCGCCCGACTATAATTTTACCATATACGTATTGATCGGGTAACCTTACACTCTACTACCAGTAACCCTGTTCCTTCCTATTGTATTTGCTAATATACCCGACTTACCATTCCACTGCTACGGGTACCTAATGACCACAATGGATCAGGGAGCTAGCTGTAAAAGAAAGGCAAACACAAAAATACAACCACTATTTACTCTATTTGCACTTATATAATAACCAGAAACTCCGGAAGTTTTAAAACCCTTTATCTAAAATTCGTCAGTTTCATTAAACATAAGGTTTACAGCCAATAAACTGTCAATAACTAAAATTATAAAGAGCACGTATCCATATAGGAAATAAATCAGGCCAACCATTTAGAATTCTAAAGGAAGGTAAACACAAGGAACATGCTAGTAAGAATTTCAGGAAATTTAGGCTAGACGTGGAGTGACTAAAGGACGGGGAAAAATAAGGAACATGCTAGAATGTACACCCTCCTAAAAATGGGCACCGTATGAGAATTTAGTCAGTCTATGGAGGCTCGGGAAAATAACATGTAACTATGGGAAGGGTAAAAGTGGAACACGCTAATATTTCAGAGCAATCACTTCATTTAGCTAAAGGGAGGTAAAGAAAAAGGAACATCTATATTTCATAAGCTGTATGCAGGAACGTACTTAAAGATTAGGGAAAAATTGGAACATGCTAGTATAACAACTATAATGTATGACCTTTTCATTTGTCGGTGCAAAGAAAGCATGGAAAATCAATATGCAAGAGTACGTCTTTATTAAAGCAAGGAAAAGAATGAAAGATGCAGAATAGATTTCCCAGCACTATATTTACCTAGAATGGTGTGAAGACCAACCCTGGCCATGGGTCAGTTAAGAAAAGGAGAAACCCCAAGGAAGCACAGTCGCCAGTAGGCCAGCAGGTGCAGAATGGACACCCCAGGACAGGACAGGTAAACCAGATTAGGATCAGGACAGGACCACCAAGGAAAGACCAGCACCCGCAGTTCGGTAGCAACACCTGCGCTACACCCTCTCTGCAGCTATCAGTCAGAACCCCGATTGGGTTATCGAATTCTCCAGCAAAGTGCTCCGCCAGCACTTAAGGTTCTTAAAACTCCCCCCCCCCCGCTTGGGTCTGTGGAAATTATGGACAGAGTGCTCCGCAGCTCTCTGTATCAGTCACCTATTGAGTGCGTTGGGTCAGTGACAGGTCAGCTATTCGGACAAGTCGGACAATTTCTCTAGCTAAACCTAGGCTAGTTATACTGTTTTCAGGTCAGTGTACCACCCCCCAAATGTTGCAAGTGTAAAAATCCCCAATTTCGATTGGTCCTCAAGTAGGACAGGTCAACACACCAACCAGGATTTACTTCTACAAGTCCAAATTTGCATCTTTTGGGGCCGCCTATTGAATTTGGGGTTCCCATGGTATGTACTCTTCTCCTGACAATGGAAAGTACAATTTAATATACAAATGTTTCAAGTGCGGTACAGTTCAGCTTCGTCCTGCTGGGTCCCAGGTCATTTCTCATGAGCATCTTGACTGTGGCTGCCAGCTGGCTGAGTTCCACTGGTACAAGGTTTTCTTCCCTCTGCCAGGATGACATGTGCAGTAGGGACTTCTAAGATGGGGTTTTGAATCCCTCCCAGGCCCAAGGGTTACAATACATGAAAAGTAAAGAAAAACAATTTAGAACATAGAAATAAATGAATACACTGTATACCAGGAATCCCTATATGACTCCCCTTACTCTATACTAACTATAGCATTAATATTAGTGCAAACGAACAGGAATGCAGAAAGCGATAGTGCAAGCTTCGGCATGTGAGAACACACAGCGGCCATCTTAAGTCGAGTGCGCAAGCGCAAAGATTCCCACCAGAACTGCGAGAACATCACGTCACGTGATTGTGACCAACGCATGCGCAGAAGAAAACCCCGCCAAGCAGCGGCCATTTTAGTGGCAAGCATATTAAGGTTAATAAACACATAGGCAAGCATCACTAGGATACCCAAAATGTCAGAATAAATGGGAAATTAGTAAGACAAACATGTTGGTTACATTTTAATAATGTTATTCGAGGTTCTTGAATACAAGCAAGACGCTTTATGTGCGAATTCTTGCTCCATCAGGTTCCACATGTATATTGTGTTTGTGATGGAGTTGGTGAGGTTGAAGAGTCTGTTGAAGTCAGCTGCATGCGTTTGAGGGTCGAAGTTTTTGTAGATGGTGGCAATTTTGTTGTAGAGGAATACTGCAAGGGCATTGCGGAGGTCCTGGGACTGGGTGAAGTTGCAGGGTTGGCGAACTCGTTGATGCAGAAGAGCTCCTTGCTGTGGTTGTTGCTAGCTTCGAGGTGGGTGGTTTTTAGGTGTTGGTGATAATCGCTGACAGCTAGTTTGAAGTTGTCTTGGCTTTCAAGCCTTTTACAGTTACGTTAAGTGAATTTAGATTCCGGAGTGAACCAGCTGGCGTGTTTGGAGGTTCTCTCTGGGGGGGAGGCTAAGAGGGTATTGGCCCAAAGGTATTTGGTTACTTTGCTCTAGTTCCTGTGGGGGGTGCTGGACTCATAGGTGGGGATGTTACAGGTGGATGTGATGGCAAAGTGGATGATCGAATGGTCGGACCAGGTGATTTCGAGGAGTGGCTGTACTTGGTTCAGTTACTGGCTGAAAATATGGGGTCCAGTGTGTTTTCGGTAATGTGTGTGGGGTAGGAGACCAGTTGTGTGAGGCCGACAGTGCCCGTGCTTTCAAGGAGGTTGGTGGTGTTGGCATCACTGGGGTCATTGAGGAGAACGTTTAGGTCCCAGAGGAAGATGAAGTCCTTCGAGTTGATGGGCAGAGGGGCGATGAAGTCGGGGATGGCCTTGCAGAAGGCAGGGCCAGGTCCTGGCGTTCTCATGGTGAGAGTGCCTCTGACTGTTGTTTTGCATCGGTCTGGATTTGAAAGTTGAGGTGTTCCATAATGGAGGTTGTACTGTTGGTGGTGGCTTTGCAGCTGAGAGGTTCTTTGTGGATGTTGGCTATTCCACCTCTGTGTTTGTTGATGTGGTCCCGGTGAATTATCTTGTATCCGTTAGCAGTGGCTGTAGTGAAGCCGGGTGCGGATGAAGGGTTGAGCCAGGTTTCATGGAGAAATACGACATCTGGTATGAGGGATGTGATGGTGTCCCATATCTTATAGGGTGATTGTGGAGTTGTGGGGGGTGGGGATGTTGATCAGCAGGCAGTGATCGTGGAGGCGCATGTGTGCAGTCATTGTGAAGTACGGAGTTGAGGTCTAGGAGTTTGGTGCTGGTGTAGCTGTTGGTTGTCAGGAGCCAGGGACCCAGGCACTGGGCATAGTCCTGTCGAGTACGGGTGCAGGCGGGCTTGCCTTTGGTAAGCAGCGGTATGACAGCTGCGCAATCAAGCTGTGGCCTCCATTAAGTCGGTTCCCTAGAGGGGGAGGGCTGCTGTGTGGTTCAACGGGAAGCGTGACAGATAGGGATTTGAGCGAGATGGAGGCGATGCGAGGAAAAACAGTGGTTACAAGGAAAAAAGTGGGAACATGGAAAGATTATTTAAGAAATGGAACATCTAGAAAAATGCCAAGGTATTGCTAGTACAACAACAGCAAAAGTGGTGAAAAACAATGACTGAAGGAAAAAGGATGAGAAAACACAGCAAGATTAATGTGGAAGAATCGTGGTTAAGGAGGAGAAAACCACAGTGAGATGAAGGTGGAAAACCATAATTAAAGGAGAAAGGTTGAGAAAAACACAGCAAGATTAATGGAAAAGAATGATGGCCATGGAGGAGAAAAACACAGCTAGATTAATGGGGAAGAATGTTGATTAAAGAGGAGAAAAACAGTGAGATTCAGGGGAAGAATGATGGCTAAGAAGGAGATAACAGTGGGATTAATGGGGGAAAATCTATGGTTAAGGAGGAGAAAACACTTTGACACTAAGGAGGAAGAAAGATGGTTAAGGAGGAGAAAAACAGAGAGATAATGGGAAAAAAGGATGGTAAAAGGAAAAGAGGATGGCGTCAAAATCAAGGATGATGGGGAAATGATGGTTTGAAAGAGGAAGAAACACAAGGATGACACTGTAATGTCGTGAAGCTCGCGCACAGAGCACAAGTTAGGCAGTGGCAGCGGGGAGCTGGCCCGAGGCCCTGCTCCCTGTAACACAGGGAAAACACCACAAAAAGACTCCACACCAGGTTAGAAAAATAGAACTTAATAAAAAAAAAAATGACAAAATTCCAGTAAGTAGAAATCGAGATAAGAATTTTTAAAGAATAAACTGGAAAATAGCGCTTATAGGCAAAAGTCACTTATTTGGAATGTCAGGTAGCGCTGGACCAGGACAAAGTCAAGAGTTCAGGTCGACTGCGATGCAGGGTGAGCCAGATATAGGGACCCACTTAGGACCGCTGAAGAAAAGTACTTTGAGCCAGGATGCAGTGACGTTGAAGAGGCGGCAGGGTGTCACGGAAGCGATGCGTCGATGTCGATCCATGCAGTGGCGGCGATACGCTGGTCCTGGTTCATGCAAATGCGGCAATGCCTCAACTCTGAAGAGCGCTGGGGCTGCGATGTGGAGTTCTCGGTGTCGAAGCTGTTGTCATCGGAGATGTGAAAACATTGAGCCAGTATGAGTGCTGCTCAGTGCTGGTTACGAAGGTGGTGCGCCAACATCGATCCTTGCAGCAAAGGCAATGTACCAGTTCTGGTCACGCAACAGGGAAAATGCACGGGTTCTAACCCACGCAGCGGCAATAATGTGCCGTTTTAGGAGAGAATGCATGAACCTTGCTGAAGCAAGCTCCTTGGCCTCACTCCCAAGGGTCCAGGACTGGGATGGCACCTCTTGGCATGGCAGACTCACAGATGGCAGAGTCTCAGTGAAGCAGGAGTGTTGGTAGCCTTTTATGTCCCTGAGACTTTGAATCAGGAGGCAACCCAGCAAGCCCTTGGAATCACTCTGGGTTCAACTGATGCAAGTCCAGTCCTTCTCTCCTAGGCAGGGGAACAGCAGGCAGCAAGACAGAACAACAAGGTAGGAGTCCAACAAAGCAGCAGTCCAGCAGTGTGGCAGTCCTTCAATAGCACAGCTGTCCTTCCTAGGTGTCTGGAGGTCCACCAAGTATGTGGCCTTCCCCATACACTCCTTCACTTCATTTGGGCCAGTCCAGTGGTTGCTGGAGAGCCCTGGGCTCTTTTGGCTCCATGTCTCATACTTTCTGGCTAGGCTGAAACTCCACCAGAATGGCCTTCTGGTCATACCAGAGTTTCATGACTTCATGGCTGGCATCTACACTGCATTTGGCCTTGTTCCAGAAGTGGTGCATCTGGTTGTGGAGGGCCATCATGCAGCTGACCACATCCTGGGGGGTTTCTTGAGAGCTTTCTCCCACCCCTCCATAACAAGGGTCAGAGGTCCCGTAACAGATTGGCCATAGTTGAGTTCAAATGGGGCTGAACCCTACTCATATCTGTAGCACCTCCCTGCAAGCGAAGAGAAGGCAGGGCAAGAACATGTTGCGCTCACATCTCATGGGCTCAGGTAGGCCCATAATCATGCCTTTTAAGATCTTGTTGAATCTCTCACCAAACCATTTATTTGGGGGTGATAGGGTTTGCTGAACTTGTAATTTACAACACAGCATCCCACATGGACTTCATGTATGCAGACATGAAGTTAGTGCCTCTGTCAGAGACTACCTTCGAGGGGACCCAGCATGGGTAAAGATCCCCATCAGAGATCTAGCCACCAAAGGTGCAGTCACTGACCTCAGAGTGATGTCCTCTGGATAGCGGATGCATGGTCCACCAAGACCAGGACAAACCTGTTGCCTAAGGCTGTCTTGGGATCCAAGGGTCCAATGATATTGATGTCCACCCTTTCGAAGGGGCTACCAATGACTGGTAATAGGATTAGGGGAGCTTTTTGCTTTTTTCCTGATTTCTCACAGGCCTGGCAGGTGGGATCCAACCTGCAGAATTCATCTGAGGCTGGCTTCATTCTGGGCCAATAGAAGTGGTATACAAGCCTGGCAAAGATCTTGTCTTGCCCTAAATGCCTGCCAAGGGTATGTTGTGAGCCAAGCCCAGGAAGGAAGGTCCTGTAACACTGGGGGACCACCAGCACATGGGCAGCCCCAGTACCTGGAGCCTTAGGCTTGCTATGAAGGAGATTGTTCTCCCAGTAGATTAGGTGATCCCCAGAGGCTTCAACTCCTACATGGGCTACATCAGTCTGGCACATCAAGCCCTCAAGACTGGGACATTCTTTCAGCGTTTGGGCCCACCCTCAACCTACCACCTGGCAAGCTTAAGTAGGTCACCTAGGGCAGCAACGGCTTTCACGGTTGCTCTGGGGACTCCTCCTCAGGGAGCCCGTCAACATCTCCTGCGGAACTTCAATGGCTGGTTTCCCACACACCTCGCTCCTCTGCTTGGTAGGTATTTGGGCCATTGTTTCAATCTACATATGCCTTTAACTCCCTGTCTGGGCATCCATGGACAGTGTGGTCACACAGACCTGTCAAGTGGCTAGGCCCAGGAAGAAACACTGCCATTTTTCATGAAGGAATTTCTTAAGTTGCCTTCTTTTCCACACAATGACTTTTGACACATAGTTACTCAGAAGCAATTACAGCATGGTCTCACACTTACGGGTGGAGATGTCACTTTCGTGGGTGATGCTCAAGAAGCATGTAGGACAGAGGTATTCTAGTCATGGGTTACATTCCCGGCAGCAGACAACACAACAGGGTTATTTCACTAATGTAAATGAGATGAATTTCTAAATAACCACACACCATGTGAAGAAATAGAAATACGTTTAACATACCAAGAACACAGGCGCCCTACCACACAGAAGATGTTAGACTAGGTCCCCTTAGCAACGAGAGAACAACATGGCCAGTCTTATCCAAATAAACACTGCATCCTAATTTTGACAATTTATCAGCAGCACAATTGCAGAGATTATACAAATACTTAGTGACAATATGCAAATGTTTGACACAGTTCGTTATGCATACATTAACACTTAACTTTGGATGAACTGCTCAACCTGCACAATGGCAATAGTCTCCACCAGGCATCAGCCACAAACACTATATGCAGTAATGGGTAAGGGTCCTTCCAGGCGAGAGCAGATTCCGTTCTGCATTAGACAGAAAACAAGTCAGCTTGAAGAGGCGTTTCCCCATACTGGACAGTAGGAAAAACACGGAATAGAAAAAAATTGCTTGCCGATGGGGATTGCTCCCCCGTGGAAGACTGCACCACTTGAGGTACAGTCTTTGCTGCAGTTTATACCAGAACACATGATAGCCCTTCATCAGCTGTTTTGCCAGAGATGCTTAAAGAGATCCAGTATAAGTACGGGGTAGTACCTGCCCTGGATTTGGGAAGAAAACATTTTTGCCACAGTATCTGCCATGATCTTAAGTAACATAAAAGGGGAAGCAGCAGTGTTAGCTACATGCCAGTGTCTACAGGATATGGCTCCAGGACAACAGAAGCGCAAATTGCCTAAAATTATCAAAGAAACCTATGCTACTTTGGGAAGAGATAATTTGGGAGCCAGACCTGGTAAACCCCAACTAAAGAGTGATTTTGAAAAGGATAACTCAAAACAAGCACCAGAGTCTTCTACAAAGAAGAAGTGAGATAATAAGAAAAACAAAGACAAAACTAAATCAAGGGGTTGGTCTTTCTCCACAGGAAGCCACTGAGAAATGCTATTGCCTGTGTAACCATGATATTAGACCACCTGACAGATACCAGGATACTGATATACATTTGTTTCGTTCCTTTCAGTAGTCATCTGAAAAATGTTCAGAGAGAGGAGCACGGTCAGAGCACAGAGCGGAAGAGTACATGAAACCGAAGAACTTATCTGACTACATCATTAAACAGGAAGATATACCTAAACAGACAAAACCTCAATTAAAAAAGAAGCAGGTAGCTGGACTTAAAGTCAAGCATGCCACAGAGATTTAGGACACTGCTCCTGAGCAGGTAATGCAGGACAGTGTGGCAGAGGTCATGAAAGTTCACCGGAACCTGATGGATTTTCTGGTGGGAGTAGCGCTGAGTGAATATATTAAGGTGGAGACACTGGATACCAGGGTAAGCATCCCACATCGTTTTTTCAAATTACAACTCCAATTGGAGGGGGACGTACCTATTCATTAATGTTCTCTTTTAGGGGGACTTGTAATTTGGCTGCAATATTCTGTTGGCTGAAAAGGATTGCCCACCTGAATTTTTGATGGATTGCCCAAGAGGAGAAATGGTAATTTTAGCTGCATTGTCCAACCTCGTCCCAGAATCAGTTAACATTCATATGCCCAGGAGTGGGCATTAGCACTAGCCCCTGTGTTATAACTCAATCATGTGGGGTGGGATCATGGTTCACCTTATCATAAAATACCACTGAGGTCATCTCCCTCAAAAGCTCAAAGACAATACCTCATTAAAAGTGAGGCCAAAAATCTAATTTGGGAGATTCTAGAACAACTTAAATACTAGGGTGTAATGGAAATGTGCACCTCTTCAATTAATATTCCCTTGTTTCCTGTGATGAAACCAGACCATTCATATTATCTAGTTTTAGATTACAGACATCAAAACACAGCTACTCGCACATTTTCATTACAAAACACACACAACATGGCAGTAATGAACAACATAGTGCATACAAAATACAAAACTACACTAGGTATCACTAATGGATATTTCTACCAAAATACAGTGCTTGAAAGCAGGTATTTGACCGCATTCAACACGTTTGGTTCTCAAGAACAGTTCTGTTGATTGGCACAATGGTATAGGAATAGCCCTTGGCTGCTTTCAGCAGGGTTACAGAAATTTTGATGAGCAGGCACTGTCCTTTGTCCTTTGTCGATGATATATATTTGATGGTTGATGACCTTCCTGTACATTTGACAAGAGTAGATCACTTAATTCTGGGATTTGCTCACGTTGGCTTACTTGTGATATCGAGCTGCACTGGACTGTAACAAAGTCAACAGTTCAAGTCGACCACGATGAAGCACGGACCGGTTACAGGGAGCCACTTAAGCCCGCTGAACAAAAGTACCTTGATCCAGGCTGCATCGACGTCGAAGAGGATGTGGGGTGCAGCCGAAGCGATGCATTGGTGTTGATCTTCGCAATGGCGTTAATGCGCTGGTCCTGGTCCGTGCAACAGTGGCATGTGTTGGCTCTGATGATCACAGGGGCAGTGATGCAGAGTTCTTGTCATCGTCAAGGCTGTTGTCATCAGAAATGCGAAGACATTGAGGCACGGTGAATGTTGCGCAAGTCTGGTTCCGAAAGTGAGGCGTCAATGTCAATCCTTGCAGCAGAGGCGATGCACTGGTTCTGGTTATTCCACAGAGTCAATAGCTGGTTCTGACCTATGCAATAGTTCCAATGCACCCGTTCTGGAGAGAAAACATGGATATTTTTGAAGCAAGCACCTTGGCCTCACTTTCAAGGGCCCAGGACTGAGGTGGCACCTCTTGACAGGGCAAACTCACAGGTGTAGCAGCAGGAGTGTTGGAAGTTTTTTATGTCCTTTAGACACTCTGGGTTCAAGTGATGCAGGTCCAGTCCTCACCTAGGCTGGGGAACAGCAGGCAGAAGTGTAGCACAGCAAGGCAGGAGTCCAGCAACGCAGTGGCAGTTCTTCAGCAGTACAGCAGTTCTTCTTCCAGGCAGTCTTCACAGGTCCAAAAGTGTACTGAAGTGGTGGTGTGAGAGGTCCAGTACTTATGCCCAGTTGTGTTTTTGAAGTGGGGGGTCTTTGAAGTGCACAGAGGATGCATTTCCTTCCCTATTCCCAGACTCCCTAAGGGGGGTATGTAGCCCTTTGTGTGTGGACGGGACACAGCCTGTTCAGATGTAAGTGTGAGGCTGTGCCCTGCACCTCCCTCCCATATCCCAGGTTGGCCCATCAATTCACACCAAAGCTCCTTTTGTGTGTGGCGGTCTAGAGGGAATACAGAAAGCCAGCTCCCACTCATGCCAGACTAAATAAAGGCAGGCAGCAGGCACCAAATGGCTAAAGTAAAGAAAGGTCGACATTCTAAAAGTGACAATTTCAGACTTGCAATTTAAAATCCAACTTTACCATAATTTGTGATTTTGACATTTTGATTCCAGAGACACCAAACGTGAAAAGTCTATTTATTCACAGTTAGGAATTACACTTAAAAGATGTAATACATTAATCCCAATATGAACCTATTGGAGAGATAGGCCTTGCAGTAGTGAAAAACGAATTTGGGAGTTTTTCACTCCCAGGACATGCAAAAACTTAAAAGTACAGGTCCAGTCTTTTAAATACATTTCACTCTGCCATCTAAGATACCCAGGACCTACCTTAAGGGTAACTTATATGCATAAAAGGCAAGGTATAGGCCTGGCAAGAAGTTTATCTTTCCTGGTCGAAATGGCAGAGTAAACTGGACAGGCAGGCCCTGCAATGGCAGGCCTGAGCCTTGGTTAGAGTGCTACTTAAATGGGTGGCACAATGAGTGCTTCAGGTCCACTAGTAGCAAATCATTTACGGCCTTGATCACATGTAATGCATTTAACTAGGGACTTCTAAGTAAATGAAATATGCCAAGTGGGGATGAGCCAACATTACCATGTTTAGGGGAGAGAGAACGAGCACTTTAGCACTGATTAGCAGTGGCAAAGTGCACAGAGTGCTAAAGCCAGCAAAAACAAGGTCAGAAAAATGGAGGTGGTAGGTAAAATATTGGGGGGGGGGCAGACCACCTTAAGTAAGTCTGTCAGGTCTAACAGAATGTATCATTGAAAAACTGAGTTCTGCAATAATTACCACACATCTCGTAATTCTGATGCCTGTGTGAACAATAGAATGTAACACATAGCATACACAAAGCAACACAACGAAGGCATACCACAAAAAAACAGAGGCACACTACAACCAGTATCATGTTGCAGTAATGCAGCACAAAAACACAACTGCGCAAAAACAGAACACAACACTACCACAACAAAATGCCACACCACACATGCACAGACATTGCCATTACTCATTCCACCTCCAGAAACCTGCAATCATAATTGGTGGTGAAAGGTGTTTGTGCCAAGTAGTGCCTTTTACCTTGCTAACACCAAGGACATGAAATAGCACCAGTCAAGGATGCCCTTGGTGGTGACAGGCTTGCGCTATATAAATATACCACAATACAATACAATACAAAAATGATTTGTGATCAGCCACCTGTTGTTAAATAATGTGTTAATGCTTTTCACTTCTTTTTATTGTAGGTAAAATGTTAAACTAAAATATCGGGGTTTGGTAAATGCTGCCCCTGTGCGCGTAGAAACAGCAGCAGTCTCGCCTTCTGCTGCAGTAAGTGTCCCCTGTAATAATCTCCAAAGTCTGGCGCTGTCCCCAAACATGACCCAAAGGGTGGCTATGAAACAGGTGGCAGGTGATGAAGATAATAGGCTATAAAAGAGCCGGCATTTACGAGGACCGTACGCTCGGGCCCAGCTGAGCTTAAGAGACAGACCGAGGTCTGGGATTTGGTTCAGGGAAGCTGCTAAACGAGTTTAATTACTGACGATTATTACATGAGAATCATAAAAAGAGGACTTTTTATGCTGAACGCTAGCAAAGGTGAGTGATTTATGTCAATAGGCAATGGAATTCAAGAGAACATGTTCATTACGTTCTGTATAAAGGAATAAAGTGGGTTATGTGCAAGGTGCTGTGACTGGAGCCGACCGTTTCTGACATCTAATATGCACAAGTATATATTGCGTATATGCACATCTGCACGTGCGTGTTTTATATGTATATAATATATATATATATATATGAAACAGAGTGCCCGTCGCCACTGTGTAGTTATGGTTACAACAGACTTTACACAGGAACAGAGTGTTTTGTTCTGTAATACTTCAGTTAACTAAAACAAGTTTTTTTGAGTTAAAAATGTTATGGTTTTACTGGCATTTTACTTTAAGTATAACGTCACATTAGCCTTTGTTTTTTTCAGTGCATTTCTGAGGTATTATTACCATACCTAACTATAATATTATAATGTCACTTTAAGCTTTGTTTTTACAGTGAGCATACATATATACAGGGCCGGACTGGCAGTAGCGGGCACCCGGCAATTCCCCGGAAGGGCTGCCAGGGCAGGGGCCGGTTTTGGGGAGGGGGGGGCGTTTTTGTTACTGGGGGCCGGCAATGTCAGCCCCGGTAACAAATTAGGCCGAAATCGGGCCTTGCAGACAGCTCGGCCGTACTCCCTCAGCCCACCCAGAGGGGCCCACCGAGCAGTTTCCCACTGCCCGCGCCGCTTTTAGTTCCTAGTCCAGTCCAGCCCTATATATATACATATATATATATATATATATCTCTATATATATCTCTCTCTATATATATATATATATATATATATATATATATATATATATATATATATATTCACTGAAAAAACCATAGGTTATAGACCATATATAGTTAGGAATTAGCATTTACAAAACCTTATTTTACTCACACAAAACCATTGAAATTCCATATATAGTTAGTTGCACTAACTATATATCGCGCACCCGCAATCCACTGCTGATGATGTCACATATTACATCATTCATGACATGGTCAGTGACATCACTGATGACATCACTGATGACATCTCAAATGACATCACTGATGACATCATCCATTGACTGTGTGTTTCTGTAAAGTTTAAATATGTTTTACATATTGAAGAATGAGTAGATGTATAAGTGTCTGGATGAAGGATTTAGTAGGTGCGTGACTGACTGTATGAGTGAGTGATTAAATGTGTCTCACTGAGTGCATGGGTTAGTGACTAAACTGTCTTAATTTGTGCATCATTATGTCTGTTGTTCTGTAAACTGCTGCATGTGTTGATCAGTAGCTATATGAGTAACTATATGGGTTATTGATTGATTGTCCAAGTATTTGTATGGGAGACTGAGTGTGTGTGTGGCTGGCTGGGAGATGTGTGACTCTGTGCAGATCAATGTGTACTTGTATCAATGATTGTATAAGAGAGTAAGTATGTGTTAGTATATGTTTGAAAATGTAAGGTACTCTATGTTTAAATGGAAAATGGAAAAAATAGAAAATGGAAGTGTGATTGATTCTTTACAGGACTGACTAGGTGTGTGAGTAACTCCATGGATGAGTGGCAGAGTGTGAGTGTCTGTATAGGTGTATGAGTGCATATGATAGTGTTGTAAAGATGAGTGATTGTATGTATGAATGATTGTATGGGTGAATGAGTGAATGTGTGTGTAGATGTAGGAATCAGTGAGTGCGTATGTAGTAACTAGTTTTGGTGTGTCAATGGTTTCAAAAATTATACTCTGTATTTAACACTGGGTGTAACAGAGGTTATATTAAAGTGTGAGGAGATGCATTGTTTTGTCACATGAATGATATCATCAGTGATGTGGTCATTGATGTCAAATGAGATGTCATCAGTGATGTCATCAGTGATGTCATTTGAGATGTCATCAGTGATGTCATCAGTGATGTCACTGACCATGTCATGAATGATGTAATATGTGACATCATCAGCAGTGGATTGCGGGTGCGCGATATATAGTTAGTGCAACTAACTATATATGGAATTTCAATGGTTTTGTGTGAGTAAAATAAGGTTTTGTAAATGCTAATTCCTAACTATATATGGTCTATAACCTATGGTTTTTTAAGTGAATTTTCAAGGTTTTGTAAATGCTAATTCCTAACTATATATGGTCTACAACCTATGGTTTTTTCAGTGAATTTCAATGTTTTTTTAATAGCAAATATCAAAAGCTTTAAAATGTATTCTTCTTTTAATCGTAAAATATATTTTATATGTTTTAATACAATTTTTGTATGTATTTTTTTTTTATTTATTTTTTTTGTTTCGCTCCCGATCCGCGAAGCGGGTAGCTTCCCGTTAGCTCAATTTGGTGCCGCGACTCATTCCGCGAACCGATAAACGTTCTGTTTGCGCAACTGCCGCGTTAGAAAACAACATCGTGACGCGTCGCGTCGCGTAACCGCGACGTATCGCGTTGTCGCGTATTGCGTCATATGACGTGCCGCGTTAGCGCACCCGGAAGTGCTCCGGTGCGCGAAGCGAGGCGCGAAGCACAGCTTCACGGAAGCGATCCGGGGCGCGGCGCGGAGCGCGTAACGTAAGCATAACAGGTCATGTGACTTGTTAATAAAACTTTTCATTGGTTCATTTCACTTTTGGGTTCCTAATGATGTAAGGCTAGGTCATGTGACCTAAAAATAACACTTTTCATTGGTTTAGAACTATTTTTTTTCCCAAATGATGAAAACCCCTCCTTGTTTCCTCACTCGGACTTTCATCTTTGTGAGAGGAAGACCTTTTTTCATCACTGAGCAATGGCAAGTGTTGTAGCTTCAGCTGGTGCATCCCCACCACCACCACCACCTTCTTGTTGCCTGATCCAGCCAGCTTAAACCCAGGGTCGTCCTGAAGTGCAGTAGGTCCGTGGCTACGCCCATCCGGAAGACGTGGCCCCCGGCACGTATAGGGCGGGGCCTTGCTGGCAGCCATCGGCCGAAAAGGTCGTTGGGTGGATGGCCCGGAAGCACCACGGCCACGATGTTGTTGTACTGGCCTTCCCATTCGTCCACCCTGAGGTGGCATCCAGCGAGCCACGGGTGGGTGGGGGTGAATGCCTTGCTGATGACCCCCCCCTCTTATTGCCTGGTCCGACCATCACATATACCTGCGCCAGGAGACGGCGTGGGGTGCACTGGGAGGGAGAGGCGGCGCGAACGAGCCTCCCCCACCTCCCCAGGTGGAGGTTCCTCAGCTGCACCCCAGCGCTTCACTCGGCCAGCTGAGTTGCGCCCGCTCTTGCGGCACAGTGCCTCGCTCGGCCAGCTGAGTTGCGCCCGCTCTTGCGGCACAGTGCCTCGCTCGGCCAGCTGAGTTGCGCCCGCTCTTGCGGCACAGTGCCTCACTCGGCCGGTTGAGTTTCGCCTGCTCTTGCGGCTACAGCGTCTCACCCGCCATCCGGCTGAATTGCACCCACTCTTGCGGTACAGCGACAGGCGGCTGCCACGGAGCTCACGAAATGGCGGACGGCTCCACAGACTTGGGCCTGGCCTGCAAGGATGGCTCTGGGCAACCCTGGAACTCGGACGCTTGACTGCTAGGGCATGGGCCCCATTCCCGAAAGCGTCCCCTCAGCCTTGAAGATTCTACAAGAGTCACCGGGGCCCCCGACTCCCGCAGGCTTCTGGTGGGGAGCGACTGCCATGATTGCTCGCGGAATAGCCACGACGTAGCCACGGGATGGTGGTGCTCTCATGCTGACGCCAGCTTCAGTCTGAAACATCCAGAAACACTGTAGAATACCAATTCGATCAGTTCCTGTGGAGCCCCAACGTGACCGGGTAGGGAAGAACTTGCCCTCCCCTCTTTGACTGATGGTTCTTGTTGCCTGTCCCTTCTGTTGTCATTTTACGGAACTTTTTGGACTGCTGAAAGGGGTTCTGGTCCGACCACTGGTTGGTGGAGACATTTTGACTATATTCTGGACCTGCCCGGCCTCGCCCAAAATGGCGCCGGTATAAATGAGACTCGCAACTCCTTGATGTGTACTGGTTGCTCAGCCTTGATATCACGAGATATGTATGCAGTTTTGGAGCACATGGGGGGCGGGGACGGGTACTGATTGAACATTTGGACATCCCTATTGATATTAAGTTCTGATGTATTATTGATTACTGTACTATTGAAAGTTTGAATTAACTTGTTTTCTAGTGCTCGTAAAGCCAGGACTGTGGCAGAGCGTCCAATATCTACAAAAAACACCACTGCCAACTCTTCAATAACTTCCATCACCCAGCACTGCATTTCCAAAGAAACAGCATAGCAAGCTTTCGTGGCCTTTAGAGTTTTCGGAAGCAGTTTCCCAAGACCATCACTGCAGCCATTACAATCCAACAGAGGAACTTTTTCCAAGATCGGCATATTAACAGGGCTGCTGGTGTAATCGGGGCTCTTGCAGCCATTCAACTTAATTGAGGCTTTCACAATGACAGACCGCCTACTGAATTTCGTGCCATGACATTTACTTATAACATTCTGCTGGGTCTTCGCCGAACTGAAGTCTACAAATGCAAAGCATTTCATTCCGCTTTGACATTTCTTGACATGTATTGAGTTGAAGTCTTTAAAGAGGTCCACAATTTGCTCCTCAGTCACATCACTTGAAAGATTCCCCAAGCCAGGCAAGTCCCACACCACTTGAAACGACCTGCCTGGCCTCGACCAAAATGGCGCCAGTATGGGAGCGACTTGCAACTCCTTATGACGTTCTAGTTACTTAGCCTTGACGTTATGGGGGATGTATGCGGTCTTTGTGCACATGGCGGGCGGGGAAGGGTACTGACTGGGCATACGGACAACCCTATTGATGTCGGTTTTTCATTATTGATTATTGTATTATTAAAGCTTCGAAGTAATGTTACCCATGATACTCGCCCATGGTGTGCGTATGGATGATTTTATTGTAACTGATCCTGTTATACTTTCAATTATAAAATCAACCTTCACTGATCCTGCAACCGTTTGTCACGTTTATTTTTTTCAATTAAATGGCTCGCTTGTTACATACTCCTATACCCCTGGCTTTTGACCCTTTCCTACGCGCGGTCTGTACCACCGCCCTCGGGCGATCTATGTAATGAACAGACTACCATTGCCGAGACACAAGGGAATGCATCTCAGAGAGATAAGTCAAGTACGTGGTAGATAAAAACATTTTCGTGTTTATGCACGCTGATGTGCTTTGAACGCTGCCCCCCCCTCTTTTCTTTTTCTGCAGGTTACATTGGAATTTCAGCTGAAGTATGGAGAAGACCTAAACCACACCGTGTTCCACGCGAGGAAAAATAGGCTAGCTCTGTGAGACGGTACATTATATGTAGGAACTATCTCTGGGAGCGTGAAAGATTGCATGGTATGAATGTGCGCATGGGCCCTGATTTGTACGGTTTGAATGCGTATGTGTGGCGCACGACTGGGTCAATAAAAGAATGATTTTTGTATGACTGAGGCGTTGATCGAACGGTTAATGGAATGAGAAAAATAAGCCCGAACATGGTATCCGCATGTGAAGGACGAAAAAGAATATAGCACTTTACTTACTTAGGAACGACTCTCTCTGGAGCTAGTGAATGGGAGAGTAGCCTACACCAGAAACTTGAAGGGTTATTTCAGTACGACGAACCCGACCCCAACCGATATCCCAAATGTACACCCAAAATAATGCGCACCAGTAAGTCAATTTATGTGCTGACTAAATAAGAGAAGTTAGCTCGGCTCCGCCGCTCACCCCGCCCAAAATAACGACAAACCCTATGCAAATATTATAAATATATACAACACACCAGCAAAGTAACACGGTAAAACGTTTTATTAAATAACTATTTACATGGCAGCCTGCTGCAACATCGATCCAAATGCATAGCCCGGGGGCGACACCACACGCCAAGGCTCGTCCCCAGTACATCCAGAGGTGATGTCCGACAAGTTGTGTGGGGGGATGCCTTGCTGATGCCGCCCCCCACACCCCCCAACCTTCTTGTTGCCTGATCCGGCCAGCTCAAACCCAGGGTCGTCCCGAAGTGCAGCAGGTCCGCGGCTACGCCCATCCGGAAGACGAGGCCCCCGGCACGTATAGGGCGGGGCCTTGCTGGCAGCCATCGGCCGAAGAGGACGTTAGGTGGATGGCCCGGAAGCACCACGGCCACGATGTTGTTGTACTGGCCTTCCCATTCGTCCACCCTGAGGTGGCATCCAGCGAGCCACGGGTGGAGGGGGGTGAATGCCTTGCTGATGACCCCCCCCTCTTATTGCCTGGTCCGACCATCACATATACCTGCGCCAGGAGACGGCGTGGGGTGCACTGGGAGGGAGAGGCGGCGCGAACGAGCCTCCCCCACCTCCCCAGGTGGAGGTTCCTCAGCTGCACCCCAGCGCTTCACTCGGCCAGCTGAGTTGCGCCCGCTCCTGCGGCACAGTGCCTCGCTCGGCCAGCTGAGTCTCACCCGCTCTTGCGGCACAGTGCCTCACTCGGCCGGTTGAGTTTCGCCTGCTCTTGCGGCTACAGCGTCTCACCCACCATC
This sequence comes from Lissotriton helveticus, assembly GCF_964261635.1. Classification (NCBI taxonomy): domain Eukaryota; kingdom Metazoa; phylum Chordata; class Amphibia; order Caudata; family Salamandridae; genus Lissotriton; species Lissotriton helveticus. The sequence continues at coordinate 597,806,660 of NC_136061.1, read as the reverse complement.
CGGCTGAATTGCACCCACTCTTGCGGTACAGCGACAGGCGGCTGCCACGGAGCTCACGAAATGGCGGACGGCTCCACAGACTTGGGCCTGGCCTGCAAGGATAGCTCTGGGCAACCCTGGAACTTGGACGCTTGACTGCTAGGGCATGGGCCCCATTCCCGAAAGCGTCCCCTCAGCCTTGAAGATTCTACAAGAGTCACCGGGGCCCCCGACTCCTGCAGGCTTCCGGTGGGGAGCGACTGCCATGATTGCTCGCGGAATAGCCACGACGTAGCCACGGGATGGTGGTGCTCTCATGCTGACGCCAGCTTCAGTCTGAAACATCCAGAAACACTGTAGACTACCAATTCGATCACTTCCGGTGGAGCCCCAACGTGACCCGGTAGGGAAGAACTTGCCCTCCCCTCTTTGACTGATGGTTCTTGTTGCCTGTCCCTTCTGTTGTCATTTTACTGAACTTTTTGGACTGCTGAAAGGGGTTCTGTTCCGACTGCTGGTTGGTGGAGACATTTTGACTATATTCTGGACCTGCCCGGCCTCGCCCAAAATGGCGCCGGTATAAATGAGACTCGCAACTCCTTGATGGGTACTGGTTGCTCAGCCTTGATATCACGAGATATGTATGCAGTTTTGGAGCACATGGCGGGCGGGGACGGGTACTGATTGAACATTTGGACATCCCTATTGATATTAAGTTCTGATGTATTATTGATTACTGTACTATTGAAAGTTCGAATTAACTTGTTTTCTAGTGCTCGTAAAGCCAGGACTGTGGCAGAGCGTCCAAAATCTACAAAAAACACCACTGCCAACTCTTCAATAACTTCCATCACCCAGCACCGCATTTCCAAAGAAACAGCATAGCAAGCTTTCGTGGCCTTTAGAGTTTTCCGAAGCAGTTTCCCAAGACCATCACTGCAGCCATTACAATCCAACAGAGGAACTTTTTCCAAGATCGGCATATTAACAGGGCTGCTGGTGTAATCGGGGCTCTTGCAGCCATTCAACTTAGTTGAGGCTTTCACAATGACAGACCGCCCACTGAACTTCGTGCCATGACATTTACTTATAACATTCTGCTGGGTCTTCACCGAACTGAAGTCTACAAATGCAAAGCATTTCATTCCGGCGCGAACGAGCCTCCCCCACCTCCCCAGGTGGAGGTTCCTCAGCTGCACCCCAGCGCTTCACTCGGCCAGCTGAGTTGCGCCCGCTCTTGCGGCACTGCCGAAAGGGATTCTGGTCCTGCCGCTCCTTATTGGAGACATTGAACTATACTCTGGACCTGCCTGGCCTCGACCAAAATAGCGCCAGTATGGGAGCGACTTGCAACTCCTTACGACGTTCAGGTTACTTAGCCTTGACGTTATGGGGGATGTATACGGTCTTTGTGCACATGGCGGGCGGGGAAGGGTACTGACTGGGCATACGGACAACCCTATTGATGTCGATTTTTCATTATTGATTATTGTATTAATAAAGCTTCGAAGTAATGTTACCCATGATACTCGCCCATGGTGTGGGTATGGAATATTTTATTGTAACTGATCCTGTTATACTTTCAATTATAAAATCAACCTTCACTGATCCTGCAACCGTTTGTCACGTTTAGTTTTTTCAATTAAATGGCTCGCTTGTTACATACTCCTATACCCCTGGCTTTTGACCCTTTCCTACGCGCAGTCTGTACTACCGCCCTCGGGCGATCTATGTAATGAACAGACTACCATTGCCGAAACACAAGGGAATGCATCTCAGAGAGATAAGTCAAGTACGTGGTAGATAAAAACATTTTCGTGTTTATGCACGCTGATGTGCTTTGAACGCTGCCCCCCCCCCTCATCATTCAGATTACCACCGCCCATTGCACAAAAGCGTACCGGGCGCTCCCCACGCAAAAAAAACGTTTTTTTGGGGGTTTTTTCCCCGCGGGGCCCTTTTAACCTCCACATCAAACCTAGAGGGTCAGGGAGGATCTACTATGCCCCCTTATGGTCATTTCCCCCTTTGTTTTGGCCTCCTCTTGTCTCTCGATCCTACCGAGAGACAAGATGGCGGCCGCTCCGGACTGTTTAGAATGTTGACAGACACCGGAGAGCCAATCAGCTTCGCTTCGCGAAGTTCTGTTACGCGTCAAGTACGCGAACCAGAGCGCTACCCGGAGCGCTGTTACAGATATATATATTTTTTTTAACGTTAATTTATCAAAATCCACTGGAGCACATATATTGAGACCTAGCAAAGGCACATCGGGCTAACAGTCCCTACAATTTTGCCAAGTTTCATGCAAATCCATTCAGCCGTTCGGGCTAAAAGTGAGGCCAACCGCCCTATGGAAATTAACATGGGAAAAACGCGTTTTGGGACCCCCCTTTTTTCTCGGCCCCCCCTTGACGAACCCCCCCCCCCCCAAATTTTCAGGGGCTGCTCAGAAACAAAATGTTCCATTTTCCTGAAAATTTCAGCCAATTCCGTCCACAAACGCCAAAGTTATTAGACATAGAATTTTCAAAAATCCCATAGAGAAAAAATCCTAACTATATATACCTACTGGCGACCGCAAGTAGGTAATATATATATATATATATATATATATATATATATATATATATATATATATGCCATTCACTAATTCTCCCGATTCCGGAGCCCCCGACCCTTCAAGGTGGCCTCACATAACAATGGGCTCGGAATAACCCATCAACACACCATCCAGTGTAGCAAAAACAGGTGAGGCCCGATGCTGGAGAAAAGATGCGTTTATTCAGGCATTTACAGCAGCGCAGCAAACTTCCACAAGCTAACGTTTCGGCGAACAGCCTTTCTCAAAGCAGGAAGTTGGAATGCCCAATCTGCAAAGTGCATACGTGCCTGCTATTTGAATTTTTCCTCACGTGACCCCGTGCTCAAAATACAAATCCCACAATGCATTGTCAGTTTAGTTATCATTTTGTACCTGAAAGTTCTCATTTTCTATTTGCCATTGCTGACGTTTCAATGTTCTTGTATGACAATGTCATTGTTGTGAGTGGGGAATTTTTGGCGAGCAGTCAGGCAAGTTACAATACTCAGGTGTAATTTTTCGATTTTTCCATTTTGCCTGAACACGCCCCTTTAGTCCAGCACGATCATGAAGAGTGTCTCCCTTCACGAATCCTTTCCACCTCGCACCAAATTTTTGCTATTAGTAGCTCTCCTATTGTAGGTTTTCGGCGCGTGGGTGGGTCATGCTCCTCGTTTTGATGCC